>NC_086107.1:73011115-73611115 GCF_963921235.1 Mobula hypostoma | reverse complement strand
TCCTGATCCATCCAGTTCCTCCTGAACTATATTGGATGGATTGAGCGAATGACACAAGTGTGCATGATCGCGTGGTGAATCGATTGGGCATCCTATGCACAGGGGGCACTTTTTTTGGCACGGGATTTTGAGTCCACATATTTTTTGTCTTGGCAGGCCCAGTTCACAGCTCCCACACTGTAAGTTGCTCAGCATGTACAATGGCTAACATGATTCAGTAAAATCGTTTAATCCTACTGCTCCGTTGCAGTTCTTGCTCCACACATACATAACACCTTCTACACCCACCCCATCTGACCATCACCCATCACACTCCTTCCACTGGGTTCCTTCCTCCAACTACCCCCCTCACTTGATTCCACGGTCCACCATCTTCTCCTTTCAGATTGCACTATCTGCAGTCCTCTGCCTCCACCTATCAGGTCCCAGCCTCTGTCACTATTTCCACTTCCCCTACCTTCATCGGCCTATCACCCAACCACACCTGTATCCACCAAACATCTACTGCTTTTGCCCTACCCCTTCCTTTCACCTCTTTATAGTTGGCTATCTGCTCTCTACCTTTAACTCTAGATGAAGGGTCTTGACCCAAAATGTCAGCTGTCTATTTTGCTCCACAGATGTTGCCTGATTCATTGAGTCCTTCCAGCATATACTTTCTTGTTCCAGATTCCAACATCTGCAGTTTCCTACATCTCCAACCCACTTTGCTGGCTTTAGTTGGACTGGCATAGAGCTGTCAGAAATCCCTATCATCCTGCTCCTTATCATTTTCTAGTGATAACTGATATATGGACAAACACCAGGCAAAAATAGGAATAGGTGTGGATGCAATGCACGTCAGTCAATTACACCACCGAACTGTGCGTGAAAAAAGTCATTGGGACAAGTAGACAGAAACAACCTTAAAAATGTCCACTTCCTGTGGGGTATAATGTCATGGAAGGGTCATTAAACAAAATGCTGCTTTATCATCACTAACTGTTATTGCTGTGGAATATTTGGCTCAGCGTGTCTGAGTTGTGACAGATGGTATTTGTACCTCATTAGACAGTAGCAGCGTAGATTGTTCGCTGAGATCCATCACTCCCTCTCCGAGAACATGATGCTTCAGTTTTCTGGACAAAGCCTTCAGATTATGCTCCAGCCTTAATGCAATGTCAGCAACCCTTTGTGACCTCCAGAGCGGTAGCCTGTGCTCAAGATGAAGAGGGACAAACTTTGTATTATATGTAACAAAAGCAAGCATAATCAACATGTACACAGGAGTCTTATGATGGTGAATATCCAAAGCAACACACAAAATGCTGGAGGAACTCAGCAGGTCAGGCAGCATCTATGGAAAAGAGTCCATAGGTGCTGCCTGACCCACCAAGTTCCTCCAGTGTTCTGTGTGTGTTGATAATCAACACATGTTCAGAAAGACAAAGGAACCAGGGAGAGAGGAAACTGGGTGATGAAGGCAGAGAGGAGAGAGGATAAAAGAGAAAAGGAAAAGAAGGCAAAAAAAAGACAATAGGATAAAAAGGGAAGACTAGATTTTAGGAGAAGCCAGAAATTAAAGAAAAGAGGAGACAGAAACAATCATTCAGAGCTGAAAGGAGAGGACAGACAATTGGGGGAAAAAAGGGAAGCAAGTAATTAAGCAGGGCAGAGAATGTGAGTAAGGTCATAGGCCAGGGGTATCTGAGTGTTACTGTTGGGAATTCTAATATGGTTACTGGAAAAGGTTTGGATTCTGATGCATCACTGGGATTTGCAATGTTGCCTCTGCATCATAACTCATGAGTCTAAGTTGGTTAAATAATAATTTGTAAAAACGAAAAACAAAAGCTGGTCTTGCTAAATGTGACCTCAAACCCAATCTTGTTCAGCAATTAATTTTAAGGAATGGAGCTCACTGACTTTATAGTCAAGTCCATTTTTGATTAGATCCATATTATAACTTTTCTCTGCAATGGACATGCAAGCACTCAATAGCACCAAGAATAAATATAGGAATAAAACTGGACAAACTTCACAGTATTAACCTAGAGCCAGATCTGAAAAAGTCAAAAGTACACAATGCAAACACATCCTCATGAATTTCAGAGGTACCTGGAAGTTGGATGGCCTGTCCGACAAACCAAATCAAGGCCTGATATAGTCACACTCAGAATCATACACTTCACCATAGTCCTAGTCTCCTCCAGCAGAGCTCTGGAATGATTTCCATAATTGGATTAATAAATTTCACCCTAAAAAACGACAAGGTTGACTTCATACTGCACAATATCTCATAATATTAGGTTAAACATACAATAGTACTGGCAGGAAAAACAATCATTGTCCTTGCAGACCCCAGTCAGCTTGGATTTGCAACATCTCCTCCATGATCTCCATAAGCACAGGCACACCACAAGGCTGTGTGTTTAGCCCCCTGCTCTACTCACTTTACATTTATGACTGTTATCTCTTACTCAATGTTAGCAAGGAGTTGATTATTCACTTCAGGTGGAAGATATCAGAAAATCACAGGTGGAGAGGGTCAGCACCTTTAAGTTGCTCAGTGTTATTATTTTGGAGAATCTGCAAGTGCAATTGCAAAGAAAGCGTGGCAGTGCTTTTACTGCCCTAGGAGTCTGTGAAAGCTCGGCATGAAGTTTGACAAATGTCTATAGATCTGTACTGAAGAGTACATTGACTGGCTCCATCACAGTGGAACCACTGTGAACCACCAATGCCCTTGAATGAAAAATCCACCAAAAAGTAGTGTATACGGCCCAGTCCATCACAGGTAAAGCTCTCCCCACTATGGAGCACATCTACACGAACGGCTGCTGCAGAAAAGCAGTATCTATCATCAGGGATGCCCACCACCTCGGACATGGTCTTTTCTCGCTGCTGCCATCAGAAAGAAGCTACAAGAGCCTCAGAACTCACACCGCCAGCTTCTGGAAAAGTTACTACTCCTCAACAATCAGGCTCTTGAACCAAAGAAGATAACTTCATTCAACTTTACTTGCCCCATCACTAAAATGTTCCCACAACCTATGGACTCACATTCAAGGACTCTTCATCTCATGTTGTCGATATTTATTGCTTATCTATTATTATTTCTTTTTGTATTTGCACAGTTTGTTGGCTCTTGCACACTGGTTGAATGCAGTCTTTCATTCACTCTAATATAGTGATTATTCTATTATAGATTTATTGAGTATGCCATCAAGAAAAAGAATCTCAGGATTGTTTATGGTGGCATGTATGTACTTTGATAATAAATTTACTTCTACCTTTTGAATATGTGTATACAAGGAGATAAAAATTCTTCCTAGGCCTTTTGCATCAAATGCCCATGTAGTGGCTGTGGTTATACTTCTCTTCCAGGTTTCAGTTCTACTGACTTCAATGAGACTGAATCTCAGAAGACGGCACAAATAAATATCCTCATCTATATATGGTACTTAGCTAAAGTGGAAGAGCAGGATATTGGGTGTTAGAATGGGAGGAAAATGGCTGCCATGTTTAAATGCTCCAAAGAGCTTTACAGCCAAAGAAATATTTTTGAATATAAATAGATAGGTGGAGGAGCAAGTAGTGTTGAGAAAACAGAGAGCCTGCAGAGAGACTTAGATAGTTTAGGGGAATGGGCAAAGAAGTGGCAAATGAAATACAATGTTGGAAAGTGTATGGTCATGCACTTTGGTGGAAGAAATAAACAGGCAGACTATTATTTAAGCAACACACATCAAAGTTGCTGGTGAACACAGCAGGCCAGGCAGCATCTCTAGGAAGAGGTACAGTCGACGTTTCAGGCCGAGACCCTTCGTCAGGACTAACTGAAAGAAGAGCTAGTAAGAGATTTAAAAGTGGGAGGGGGAGGGGGAGATCCAAAATGATAGGAGAAGACAGGAGGGGGAGGGATGGAACCAAGAGCTAGACAGGTGATTGGCAAAGGGGATATGAGAGGATCATGGGACAGGAGGTCCGGGGAGAAAGACAAGGCCAGGGGGAAACCCAGAGGATGGGCAAGGGGTATATTCAGAGGGACAGAGGGAGAAAAAGGAGAGTGAGAGAAAGAATGTGTGTATAAAAATAAATAACGGATGGGGTACGAGGGGAAGGTGGGGCATTAGCGGAAGTTTGAGAAGTCGATATTCATGCCATCAGGTTGAAGGCTACACAGACGGAATATAAGGTGTTGTTCCTCCAACCTGAGTGTGGCTTCATCTTTACAGTAGAGGAGGCCATGGATAGACATGTCAGAATGGGAATGGGATGTGGAATTAAAATGTGTGGCCACTGGGAGATCCTGCTTTCTCTGGTGGACAGAGCGTAGGTATTCAGCGAAGTGGTCTCCCAGTCTGCGTCGGGTCTCGCCAATATATTGAAGGCCACATCGGGAGCACTGGACGCAGTATATCACCCCAGCCGACTCACTGGTGAAGTGTCGCCTCACCTGGAAGGACTGTCTGGGGCCCTGAAAGGTGGTAAGGGAGGAAGTGTAAGGGCATGTGTAGCACTTGTTCCACTTACAAGGATAAGTGCCAGGAGGGAGATCAGTGGGGAGGGATGGGGGGTACGAATGGACAAGGGAGTCGTGTAGGGAACGATCACTGCGGAAAGCCGGGGGGGGGGGGGGGGGAGGGAAAGATGTGCTTAGTGGTGGGATCCTGTTGGAGATTGCGGAAGTTACGGAGAATAATATGTTGGACCCGGAAGCTGGTGGGGTGGTAGGTGAGGACCAGGGGAACCCTATTCCTAGTGGGGTGGCGGGAGGATGGAGTGAGAGCAGATGTGCGTGAAATGGGGGAGATGCGTTTGAGAGCAGAGTTGATGGTGGAGGAAGGGAAGCCCCTTTCTTTAAAAAAGGAGGACATCGTCCTCGTCCTGGAATGAAAAGCCTTATCCTGAGAGCAGATGCGGCGGAGATGGAGGAATTGCGAGAAGGGGATGGCATTTTTGCAAGAGACAGAGTGAGAAGAGGAATAGTCCAGATAGCTGTGAGAGTCAGTAGGCTTATAGTAGACATCAGTGGATAAGCTGTCTCTAGAGATAGAGACAGAAAGATCTAG
The DNA here is from genome assembly GCF_963921235.1 of Mobula hypostoma. Taxonomy (NCBI): domain Eukaryota; kingdom Metazoa; phylum Chordata; class Chondrichthyes; order Myliobatiformes; family Myliobatidae; genus Mobula; species Mobula hypostoma. The sequence goes on along the minus strand of NC_086107.1, from coordinate 73,606,061 downwards.
AAAGGGGAGGGAAGTGTCGGAAATGGACCAGGTAAGAGAAATCAAAATGCAGAGATGCAAAGGGACTTGAGAGTCCTTGTGCAGGATACCATAAAGGTTAACCTCCAGGTTGAGTCAGTAGTGAAGAAGGCGAATGCAACGTTGGCATTCATTTCTGGAGGTATAGAATATAAGAGCAGAGATGTGATGTTGAGGCTCTATAAGGAACTTGTGAGACCACACTTGGAGTATTGTGTGTAGTTTTGGGCTCCTTATTTTAGGAAGGATATTCTGACATTGGAGAGGGTTCAGAAAAGATTCATGAGAATGATTCCGGGAATGAAAGGGTTACTGTATGAGGAACATTTGGCAGTTCCTGGGCTGTATTCCCTGGAGTTCAGGAGAATGAGAGGGGATCTCATAGAAACATTCCAAATATTAAAAGGCCTGAACAGATTAGATATGGCAAAGTTATTTCCCATGGTAGAGGAGACTAGGACAAGAGGGCACTACTTCAGGATTGAATAACATCCATTTAGAACTGAGATGCAGATTAATTACTTTAGTCAGAGGTGGTAAATCTGTGGAATTTGTTGCCACGAGCGTCTGTGGAGGCCAAGTCATTGGGTGCATTGAAGGCAGAGATAGATAGGTTCTTGATTAGCCCAGGGTATCAAAGGGTATGGGGTGAAGGCAGGGGAGTGGGGATGACTGGAACAATTGGTTCAGCCCATGATTGAATAGCAGAGCACAGAAATCGGCCGAATGGCCTACTTCTGCTCCTATATCTTATGGTCTTTTTTGGAAACATGGAAACTAATTTTGTACTGGCTTATAAAGCTTCCAATGAATTTTCAGAAGCCTTTTAATAAAGTGTCAAAAGTGATTAGTAAGAAAAATTAGAGCAAATGGTGTTAGGGGTTATACACTAACTTGAGGATTGGTCCGGTCAACAGACAGAAAACAATGAAACATTAAATAGATCAGTTATGCTACAATACAGGAAGCTGTCACAATACAAGAGGGGACACTTAAAAATTAGGAGGGCAAAGATGGGGCACTAAATATCACAGGTGGACTAAATTAAAGAAAACGCTAAAGCATTTTATATGAGGGGTGATTGATAAGTTTGTGGCCGAAGGTAGAAGGAGTCAATTTTAGAAAACCTAGCACTTTTATTTCTCAACATAGTCCCCTCCTACATTTACACACTCAGTCAAGCGGTTGGGGAGCTTACGGATCTTGGACCTCCAGAAGTGGTCCACAGCAGGGGTGATTGATAAATTTGTGGCCTAAGGTAGAAGGAGATAAGTTGTACAGTTCTTGTTACATCCACATGCAGTTCAATGCTTTGAGTGTTTATGCAGAAAGTTTGAAGTTAATAACTCATCAGGGGTGATTGATAAGTTCGTGGCCTAAGGTAGAAGGCGATGAGTTATTAACTTCAAACTTTCTGCGTAATCACTCAAAGAGTTGAACTGCATGTGCATGTAACGAGAGCTGTATAACTCATCTCCTTCCACCTTAGGCCACAAACTTATCAATCACCCCTGCTGTGGACCACTTCTGGAGGTCCAAGGTCCGTATGCTCCCCAACCGCTGGACTAAGTGTGTAAATGTAGGAGGGGACTATGTTGAGAAATAAAAGTGCTAGGTTTACTAAAATTGACTCCTTCTACCTTCGGCCACAAAGCTATCAATCACCCCTCGTAAGTATATTACTGGAAATCAAAATACAAGCAGTCATCATTAGGCAGTAATGAGGTTGGAGCTGGAGGATACAGATGAGATTTGAAATGAAAATCTCTCCTCTGTATTTACTAGAAAGAAGAGCATTATAATTATAGAATTCAGACAATGAGAGATTACCAATAAAAAGGAGAATGCATTAGACACCTCACTTTTCCTTTCAATGAAACAACATTGGTGATATATATACTTCCAGTGCTTTGAACTGCCTGCTATAAGAACATAAGAAATAGGAGCAGGAGTCGGCCATCCAGCCCATCCAGCCTGCCCCACCATTCAATAAGATGATGGCTGATCTGTCCACAAAATCAGCTCTATCTACCTACCTTTTCCCCATAACCCTTAATTCCCCTATGTAAAGATCTATCTAACTCTATCTCAAATATATTTAGTGAAGAAGCCTCAACTGCTTCCTTGGGCAGAGAATTCCACAGATTCGTCACTCTCTGGGATTTTTCTCCTCATCTCCATCCTAAATCTTCTCCCCTGAATCTTGAGACAATGTCCCCTATAGATAGGTTATGTCTCAATCGTATAGAAGGACAGGGATTACAGGGGAAAGATTGGGTGCCACAGTAGCGTAGCAGTTAGTGTGATGCTATTACAGTGAGTGCTCATTTCCAATGTCATCTGTAAGGAGTCTGAACATCTTCCCTGTGGAATGGGTTGATTTTCTCTGGGTGCTCTGGTTTCCACCACCCACAGTCTAAAGACATACTGGTTAAATTGCCCCGTGGTTGGGCTATGGTTAAATTGGGGGTTGCTAGGTGGTGTGGTTCAAAGGGCTAGAAGGACCTACTTCACACTGTCTCTCAATAAATAAATTACTTGTTTCTAAATCATTTTGTGCCAGGTTTATGGTCTTCAAATAACCTTTTCATAACTGACTAAATTCTGCTAATGACTGAGGTGCCTGTTTAACTCAAACACAGGGGACTATGGGTTTGGAACACTCACAACACGCTGGAGGAACTCAGCAGGTCGGGCAGCATCCGTGGAAATGATCAGTCAACGTTTCGGGCTGGAACCCTTCGTCAGGACTGTAGAGGGAAGGGGCAGAGGCCCTATATAGAAGGTGGGGGGAGGGTGGGAAGGAGAAGGGTAGTAGGTTCCAGGTGAAAAACCAGTAAGGGGAAAGATAAAGGGGTGGGGGAGGGGAAGCAGTGAGGTGATAGGTAGGAAAGGTGAAGAAGGAATAGGGGAAAGCACAATGGGTAGTAGAAGGAGGCGGAACCATGAGGGAGGCAGTGCATGGCAGCAGAGTAGGCCATGTATGGACATATCCAAATGGGAATGTGAAGCAGGCCATGTATGGACATATCAAAACATGTCCACAGATGCTGCCTGACCTGCTGAGTTCCTCCAGCGTGTTGTGAGTGTTGCTTTGACCCCAGCATCTGCAGAGTATTTTGTGTTTATGGGTTTGGAACGTTCTTCTGGGATATGATACACACAGTAGAATTAGATAATGAGCAGATGGAAACAGAGGTATATATATATTTTTTTTACACATACAGGTCCCTCCAGTTTTTGAAAGTCTGACATACAGTTGAAGTCAGAGGTTTACATACACCTTAGCCAAATACACTTAAACTCAGTTTTTCACAATTCCTGACATTTAATCCTAGAAAATATTCTCTGTCTTACGTCAGTTAGGATCACTACTTTATTTTAAGAATGTGGGACATCAGAATAATAGTAGAGAGAATGATTTATTTCAGCTTTTATTTCTTTCATCACTTTCCCAGTGGGTCAGAAGTTTACATACACTTTGTTAGTATTTGGTAGCATCGCCTTTAAATTGTTTAACTTGGGTCAAACGTTTTGGGTTGCCTTCCACAAGCTTCTCACAATAAGTTGCTGGAATTTTGTTCTATTCCTCCATACAGAACTGGTGTAACTGTGTCAGGTTTGTAGGCCTCCCTGCTCACACACGTTTTTTCAGTTCTGCCCACAAATTTTCTATTGAATTGAGGTCAGAAAATGATGTCAAGTCTGGTTCATCCTTGGGAGCAATTTCCAAACGCCTGAAGGTACCACGTTCATCTGTACAAACAATAGTAAGCAAGTATAAACACCATGGGACCACGCAGCCGTCATACCGCTCAGGAAGGAGATGCATTCTGTCTCCTAGAGATGAATGTACTTTGGTGTGAAAAGTGCAAATCAATCCCAGAACAGCAAAAGACCTTGTGAAGATGCTGGAGGAAACAGGTAGACAAGTCTTTATATCCACAGTAAAATGAGTCCTATATCAACATAACCTGAAAGGCTGCTCAGCAAGGAAGATGCCACTGCTCCAAAACCACCATAAAAAAGCAAGACTACAGTTTGCAAGTGCACATGGGGACAAAGATCTTACTTTTTGGAGAAATGTCCTCTGGTCTGATGAGACAAAAATTGAACTGTTTGGCCATAATGATCATTGTTATATTTGGAGGAAAAAGGGTGAGGCTTGCAAGCCGAAGAACACCATCCCAACCGTGAAGCATGGGGGTGACAGCATCATGTTATGGGGTTGCTTTGCTGCAGGAGGGACTGGTGCACTTCACAAAATAGATGGCATCATGAGCAAGGAAAATTATGTGGATATATTGAAGCAACATCTCAAGACATCAGCCACGAAGTTAAAGCTCGGTTGCAAACAGGTCTTCCAAATGGACAATGACCCCAAGCATACCTCCAAAGTTGTGGCAAATTTGCTTAAGGACAACAAAGTCAAGGTTTTGGAGTGGCCATCACAAAGCCCTGACCTCAATCTGATTGAAAATTTGTGGGCAGAACTGAAAAAGTGTGTGCGAGCAGGAAGGCCTACAAACCTGACTCAGTTACACCAGTTCTGTCTGGAGGAATGGAATAAAATTCCAGCAACTTATTGTGAGAAGCTTGTGGAAGGCAACCCAAAACGTTTGACCCAAGTTAAACAATTTAAAGGCAATGCTACCAAATACTAACAAAGTGTATGTAAACTTCTGACCCACTGGGAAAGTGATGAAAGAAATAAAAGCTGAAATAAATCATTCTCTCTACTATTATTCTGACATTTCACATTCTTAAAATAAAGTAGTGATCGTAACTGACCTAAGACAGGGAATGTTTTCTAGGATTAAATGTCAGAAATTGTGAAAAACTGAGGTTAAGTGTATTTGGCTGAGGTGTATGTAAACTTCTGACATCAACTGTACATACATACATACAAATTAGCATTGGGGAGACTGGAGGTATAGATTTGCTGGCCACTATGAAGCTGCAGGCATTTTCTGCCATGTGAGAACTTGGTTCACATCTGAATTTTTGGCTTTCCAATTGCTTGGGTTACAAGCAATTCACAGGAACAGAACCCTGCCATACTTGCATTCAGAAGATAATGCAGACACTATATGAAACTATAATGTCAAAATGTTTGGGGTTTTCCAGTGAAGACTGAAAATATCATGGATTCAATTTCATCACTCAGATTGAGAAACCAAAAGAATCGTAGCATTGGGCAGCAAAAAGATCCAGAAGCCACTCAGGTTTTTGGGTGCCTTGCTCCATCCGTAGAGATCATTGACTGATGGGCTTCAGAGCGCCATAAAGTTTGTAAATCACAATCACTGCCAGACCTATGTTACAGAGTGCAGCTACAATGAAATGATCTTGAAAAGTGAGAAATTGATGGCTACCATCACACTATCAGAAACAGTGAGAGAAGGCAAATCCAGGAAGAGGTTAGAGTACTGGACCTAACGTTGGGTAATGAGCCTGGTCAGGTGACCAACCTTTCAGTGGGTGAACAGTTAGAGAACTGTGACCACAACTCTTTAAGCTTCAAGATACTGCAGCTTTAGACAAGGATCAATATGGAGAGTATTAACTTGAAGCAGGGCAAATTAAGAGAGTATTGAGCAGGAACTAGGCAGAGGTCATTGGGAACAGTTGTTTTTGAGTAAGTCCACATCTGACATATGGATGGTATTTAAAGACCAACTGCTTAGAGAAAAGGACAGACACGTTCTAGTCAGAAGGAAGAACAAGGATGGCAACATAAGAGAACCTTTGTCCTTGACAGAGGTGGTGAATTTAGTCAAGAAGAAAAAGGAAAGCTATGTAAAGCTTGGGAATCTAGAATCAAACAGAGTCTTTTAGGATTATGAAGAAGCCAGAAAATAACTCAAGAAGGGAATTAGGAATGCCAGGAAGGGGCATGAGAGGTGCTTGGCAAGTAGACTTAAAGAGAATCCCAAGGCATTCTATACATACATCAAGAGAATAACTAGGGTAAGGGTGGAACCACTCAAGGATACAGGGGGAGAACATTTGTTTTGATGCAAAGGATGTGATTGAGGTTCTTAATGAGTACTCTACATCAGTACTCAGCAAGAAGAAGGACATGGAGGATAGGGAGAACTGTGCTAATCATATTGATAAGCTAGGGCATTTTGAGGTAAAGGAGAAGATAGTGTTGGGTCTCTTACCGAGCATTAAGGTGGATAGGTCTCAGGGTCTGATGGGATATACCCAGGTTACTGAGAGAGGCAAGAGAAGCGATAACTGGGGCATTGATCAATATCTTCGTGTCCTCTCCAGCAACAGCTCAGGTTCTGAAGGACCAGTGAATAGCTAATGTTGTTCCATTATGCAAGAAGGGAACCAGGATAATCCTGGAAACTGTGGAACCCACCAGTCTATGTCAGTAGTAGGGAAGTTACTGCAGAGAATTTTTAAAGATAGGATTTATGAGCATTTGGAAAACCACGGCCCAATTAGACAGCTTTGTGCAGGCAAGTTGTTTCTTGCAAACTTATAAAACATAGAACATAGAATAGTACAGTACAGGCCCTTCGGCCCACAATGTTGTGCTGACCCTTAAACCCTGCTTCCCACATAACCCCCCACCTTAAATTCCTCCATATACCTGTCTAGTAGTCTCTTAAATTTCACTAGTGTATCTGCCTCCACCACTGACTCAGGCAGTGCATTCCACGCACCAACCACTCTCTGAGTGAAAAACCTTCCTCTAATATCCCCCTTGAACTTCCCACCCCTAACCTTAAAGCCATGTCCTCTTGTATTGAGCAGTGGTGCCCTGGGGAAGAGGAGCTGGCTATTCACTCTATCTATTCCTCTTAATATTTTGTATACCTCTATCATGTCTCCTCTCATCCTCCTTCTCTCCAGAGAGTAAAGCCCTAGCTCCCTTAATCTCTGATCATAATGCATACTCTCTCAACCAGGCAGCAAACTGATAAATCTCCTCTGTACCCTTTCCAATGCTTCCACATCCTTCCTATAGTGAGGTAACCAGAACTGGACACAATACTCCAAGTGTGGCCTAACCAGCGTTCTATAGAGCTGCATCATTACCTCGCGACTCTTAAACTCTATCCCTCGATTTATGAAAGCTAACACCCCATAAGCTTTCTTAACTACCCTATCTATCTGTGAGGCAACTTTCAGGGATCTGTGGACATGTACCCCCAGATCCCTCTGCTCCTCCACACTACCAAGTACCCTGCCATTTACTTTGTACTCTGCCTTGGAGTTCGTCTTTCCAAATTGTACCACCTCACACTTCTCCGGGTTGAACTCCATCTGCCACTTCTCAGCCCACTTCTGCATCCTATCAATGTGTCTCTGCAATCTTTTGACAATCCTCTGCACTATCTACAACACCACCAACCTTTGTGTTGTCTGCAAACTTGCCAACCCACCCTTCTACCCCAACATCCAGGTCGTTAATAAAAATCATGAAAAGTAGAGGTCCCAGAACCAATCCTTGTGGGACCCCACTAGTCACAATCCTCCAATCTGAATGTACTCCCTCCATCACAACCCTCTGCTTTCTGCAGGAAAGCCAATTCTGAATCCACCTGGCCAAACTTCCCTGGATCCCATGCCTTCTGACTTTCTGAATAAGCCTACCGTGTGGAACCTTGTCAAATGCCTTACTAAAATCCATATAGATCACATCCACTGCACTACCCTCATCTATATGCCTGGTCACCTCCTCAAAGAACTCTATCAGGCTTGTTAGACACGATCTGCCCTTCACAAAGCCATGCTGACTGTCCCTGATCAGACCATGATTCTCTAAATGCCCATAGATCCTATCTCTAAGAATCTTTTCCAACAGTAGTCCACCACAGACGTAAGGCTCACTGGTCTATAATTACTCAGACTATCCCTACTACCTTTTTTGAACAAGGGGACAACATTCACCTCCCTCCAATCCTCTGGTACCATTCCTGTGGAAACGAGGACATAAAGTTCCTAGCCAGAGGCTCAGCGATCTCTTCCCTGCCTCATGGAACAGCCTGGGGAATATTCCGTCAGGCCCCAGGGACTTATCCGTTCTAATGTCCAACACCTCCTCTCCCTTAATATCAACATGCTCCAGAACATCAACCTCATTCATATTGTCCTTACCCTCATCAAGTTCCCTCTCATTGGTGAATACCGAAGTATTCATTGAGGATTTCGCTCACTTCCACAGCCTCCAGGTACATCTTCCCACCTTTATTCCTAATCGGTTCTATCTTCACTCCTGTCATCCGTTTGTTCTTCACATAATTGAAGAATGCCTTGGGGTTTTCCTTTACCCTACTCGCCAAGGCCTTCTCATGCCCCCTTCTTGCTCTCCTCAGCCTCTTCTTAAGCTCCTTTCTTGCTACCCTATATTCCTCAATAGACCCATCTGATCCTTGCTTCCCAAACCTCATGTATGCTTCCTTCTTCCACCTGACTAGATTCTCCACCTCACTTGTCACCCATGGTTCCTTCACACCATTCTTTATCTTCCTCACTGGGACAAATTTATCCCTAACATCCTGCAAGAGATCCCTAAACATTGACCATATGTCCATAGTACATTTCCCTGCAAAACATCATCCCTATTCACACCCGTAAGCTCCAGCCTTATCGCCTCATAATTTGCTCTTCCCCAATTAAAAATGTTCCTGTCCTCTCTGATTCTATCCTTTTGCATGATAATGTTAAAGGCCAGGGAGCAGTGGTCACTGTCCCCCAGATGCTCACCCACTGAGAGATCTGTGACCTGACGCAGCTCGTTACCTAATACTAGATCTAGTATGGCATTCCCCCTAGTTGGCCTGTCCACATACTGTGACAGGAATCCGTCCTGGACACACTTAACAAACTCTGCCCCATCTAAACCATTGGAACTAACCAGGTGCCAATCAATATTAGGGAAGTTAAAGTCACCCATGATAACAACCCTATTATTTTTGCACCTTTCCAAAATCTGCCTCCCAATTTGCTCCTCCGTATCTCTGCTGTTACCAGGGGGCCTATAGAATACTCCTTGTTGTTGTTGTTCGTCCATCGTTGACGTCGATGAGGACCTCGACACCATTATGATGGTGTCGAGACTAGCACGTGATCTGGATTTAAGTGAGGGAGAGTTGCGCAGCGTCAGCCTCACTCTCTCTTCCCAATTCCCATCTGGGTCCAGTGGCAAGACGGAGTCTAGACGGCTGGAGATGGGACTAGGCGCAGTGGATGACCAGGACGTCTTCTGTGTCTTGTCCTGCTCTACAGGTTCCACAATGCTTGCAGAGACCGCCTTCTTGACGGTTGGACCTTCCATTGGTCTCGTCCGCTCAATCCGCCGGAGTCTGTCTTCACAAGCTGGGATAGACAACTCCCTATCTCACCGAGGGTCTGAGACCCGTCGGCTACCCTCACCTGGTTTAGCCGGCTTGTCGAAGCCGTTGCCCGGGGTGTGGCCGCTGTCGCATGCAAACAGCTACGGGGAGCCACAGGTGAGAGCTGAGTGCCAGGTGGGGACCAAAGGTGGACTAACCGCCCTGAAAAGGATGCGACATGTTCCCCCACCCTGACACCCCATATACTCTAATATACTCCTAATAGAGTAACTACTCACTTCCTGTTCCTGACTTCTACCCATACTGACTCAAAAGAGGATCCTGCTACATTACCCACCCTCTGTGTAGCTGTAATAGTATCCCTGACCAGTAATGCCACCCCTCCTCCCCTTCCACCCCTCTCTATCCCCTTTAAAGCACTGAAATCCAGGAATATTGAGAATCCATTCCTGCCCTGGTGCCAGCCAATTCTCTGTAATGGCCACTACATCATAATTCCATGTATGTATCCAAGCTCTCGGTTCATCACCTTTGTTCCTGATGCTTCTTGCATTGAAGTACACGCACTTTAGCCCTTCTACCTTACTACCTTTACACCCTTTATTCTGCTTCTCTTTCCTCAAAGCCTCATACGTTAGATCTTGTTTGATTTTTTTTGATGAAGTGACAAGGGTAATTGATGAAGGTAGTGTTGTGGATGTTGTCTACAAGAATTTTAGTAAAGCATTTGATAAAGTCCCTCATGGGAGGCTCATCTAAGAGATTAACATGCATGGGATCCATGGTGAATTGGCAATTTGGATTCAGAACTGGCTTGCCCATAGAAGACAGAGGGTAATGGTAGGTTTGGAAGTTCCAAAGATTCTTGACATATCCAACAGCGAGACCTAACCACTATTTAATTATGAGTTAGTATAGCTCGCTTACACTTGTATTCAGATCCTTTATTAATAGAGCAAAGAATCCTTTACTTTTTTTTTTGAAACAGCCATCTCAAACTTCAGAAATTTATGTTTTCAGACATCTCTGGTGTTGCAGCCATTTTAAAACTGTACAATCTACATTATGTTGTCTTTTCTCATTCATTGTCTTGAAGATATCACTTCACATTTCTTCATGTCAGATTTCAACTGCTACCCAGCTCTCCTGGGTGGTTGGGTAGAGAAACGTCTCTACCAAAAGGAGGTATAAGGCACTCCTTCCCTCCGCTACCTGCAGGTTGTCCTTGGGTGAGGTGTAGGACCTGCTTAGCGACTTCCCCCCAACCCCCATCGATCAGGCTCTGGTGAAGCCATGGGAGTAGGTTGTGATTGGTCATATGAGCAGTTGGTGCATATCACAAGTCCTGGTCACGCGACCATTGACACCAGGTAGACAATCTCTGAAGAGTTTTTGCAATGGCTGGGTCATTTGTCTTGCAAAGAGACTGTCCAGAAGATGGCAATGGCAAACCACTTTCGTAAACTTGCCAAGAATAATCATGGTCATGCACCATGATCGCCCACGTCACATGAAGAGGAATATGACTTAATGCTCCAGTCTCTGTTCTGATAGAAATTTCTAATTTCCTCACATTGCATTTGAGAGTTTCATGTCATCTACAGACTTTAAAAATATGCCCTTACCTCCATCCAATTTAATAAAACAGCTTTGAGGCCTTATTCCAATTCCTGAGAATACTGCTATAGCAGGAGTCAGCAACCTTTTTGCCTCAGTGGGCCGGATTGCGTATTAATGAGCACTTAGTGGACCAGATAAATGCCATAAAAAACTTGAGATATGGGAATTATCTATTTAAATACATCTAGTTATGTTTTGCCTCAAATTAATGAACAACGCATGCTAGAAAATCATTTGTGCTTAACCAAGAATTCCAATTAGTAATCAAACAGCTCAGTTTAGTTGCAATTTATTTCAATCAAGGCATCCTTTGAATCTATTAAAAGTAGACAAAGAATCTTTAAACATAAAACGTATGAACATGATGCATTGAATGTTGGTAAATTAAGTATAATAAAAAAGAAAATTTTAATGCAAACAGTCGATAAATCAATGTGAAAGTTGATGCTGTTTGTTGCTTGAAAGCTTCTCAATATTGGGTGTCAGACTTGTTGATGCCAAGAGCAAGACATTATCCAGATGGGCATCAGTCAACCTTGTTCTCAAATAGTTCTTGGTGTGCTTCATTTTTGAAAATAATTGCTCATGCAGATAAGTGCTGCCAGACAATGATGCCATCTTTTTTGCATGGTCCACTAAGTTAGGATACTTCCCACTTGGATGAATATATTTTCTATAGAAGTCGAGCACTGACACATCTTCAGAATGAAATTTCAATCTCAATATGTCGTCACACTGCATCTCAATCAATTCCATTTGAAAAATTTCTGATGCAGTGTTCACTTCCACATCAATTGGAGTAGCAAACAGCTTGAACTTATTTGCATGCAAGTGAAAATCAGCAAAACGAGATGAAAACTCTTTTCTCAATTCTTGGACCATAAAGATTTCTTTTCAGGACAAACAATATCCATCACTGCCAGTAAACATTCTTTGACAAACTCTCCGTCTGTAAAAGGCTTCATTTTTTCTGCAATACGTATTGAAACTTCGTAGCTGGCACGGGTATTTCCTTCATTTTCACTACTTTTCTTGGCAAAAAATGGCATTTGTTTTCCGAAACTAGGAAACTAGGCAATTGAGTTCATTCGCTCAACTTCATCTTTCCTTGCTTGTCCAGTAAACTTGTTAAAATTTCCACTATGGCGGATCTCAAAATGTCGCCTGATATTTGCCACCTTCTTCACAGCAACATTTTCTAGGCAAATGAGACAAACTGTTTTCCCAGCTTGCTCGATGAAGAAGTAATCTAGTGACCAAGTGTCTTGGAAATTTCGGCGCTCAGTGTCTACCTTCCTGCATTTTGCATTCATTGCCATTGGAATTTTTTTCTTTGATTTTATTTTGAAATGCAAGTTATTCAACAAGTATCGTAGAACATGTAAATATCTGGATACTTTAGCGTGGATTTCTTGTTAAAACACAGTGACGCTGTTTCTGTTTACAAATTTGAACGATCCCATCTGAAAACCTGCGCATGCACAGAGAGTATACATAGTCTGCCTTCCCGTCATTCGTATATACCAATGTTTGGTTTGGAACAAAACAGAACCTGGGGCCAGTGTAACAACACGCCATGCATGTCCATCAGTGTGGCTGCGTGAAACACTCAGAATAAGGAAAAATCGCTTGCGGGCCAGATAAGCATAGTACCCCAATATTTGCTCGTGGGCTGGTCAAAATACCTTCGCGGGTCGTACGTTACCTACCCCTGTGCTGTAGCTTTCCTTTTACTGTGAAAAGCAACCCTTCACCACCATCTTACACTTTCTTTTCTATATCCAGTTTTGCATTTGAATTACTCTGATCATTTTCATTGCCAGAAGTAAAGAAGATGATCAAGATTGTGAATTCCAACAAGCCCATCTATGCACAAAGTACATTATATATTTTTTATTTTTCCATGGGATTCATTTCTTCCAATCACCTTAAACATCCTGCTTACATAAATTTTATCTTCCTAAGTGAGTATACAAAATTTGATCACTTCATACTTCACCATAGGTTCTAGTGTTAAGTGTGCCAGAAAAGATAGCTCTGATTCTCTGATCCCTTGGGCTTTAATATTTATCTAACATTAGGCAATACTCTTAAATTCATATCAAGTGCAATGCCCTTTTGAAACTCATTACACAATAAACAACTCAATCGTTAGTGAAAAACAATGTTCTAAATAAATCCACGTTAAATATCACTAACTCTTATTTTAAAACATGCCAATTAATTTTGTCTCAAATTACTCAGATTGCAAATTTCTACACCACTTGTGTTCGATGAATAGCTGTGAAATTTGTCTCTCCCACCTCCAATCTGCTACTTTCAACCCTGAGATCACCAAGGCTAATGAACAGGGAAAATACCGATCACCTCCACTGATCAGCCACAGTGTAGTCACTTTATTCAGCGCTGTTTAAAACAGAGCCATATTATATTTGCAACCAGTCTCCTGGCACTACCACATATCTAAGGTAAGACTGTGATTGGAGCCTCTGCAATTTCAACCCTCCCTTCCCACAGTAGGCTAGGAAGATTCCATACAGTCTGGGTAACCTTTCTACTTTGAGCAACACACATCAAAGTTGCTGGTGAACGCAGCAGGCCAGGCAGCATCTCTAGGAAGAGGTACGGTCGACATTTCAGGCCGAGACCCTTCGTCAGGACTAACTGAAGGAAGAGCTAGTAAGATTTGAAAGTGGGAGGGGGAGGGGGAGATCTGAAATGCTAGGAGAAGACAGGAGAGGGAGGGATGGAGCCAAGAGCTGGACAGGTGATTGGCAAAAGGGATATGAGAGGATCATGGGACAGGAGGTCTGGGGAGAAGGATGGGGGGGGGGAACCCAGAGGATGGGCAAGGGGTATATACCACGATCCTCTCGTATCCCTTTTGCCAATCACCTGTCCAGCTCTTGGCTCCATCCCTCCCCCTCCTGTCTTCTCCTATCATTTTGGATCTCCCCCTCCCCCTCCCACTTTCAAATCTCTTACTAACTCTTCCTTTAGTTAGTCCTGACGAAGGGTCTCGGCCTGAAACATCGAACGTACCTCTTCCTAGAGATGCTGCCTGGCCTGCTGCGTTCACCAGCAACTTTGATGTGTGTTGCTTGAATTTCCAGCATCTGCAGAATTCCTGTTGTTTGCGCTTTCTACTTTGAGGACTGGCGAACTTTTAACCACTCCCAGTTTTCACCACCAGGCTTTGCTGCAGCCTTCTCCTTTACACTTACTGGCAGCATTCCCTTCACTAGCAAGAACAGATGTTGAATATTTATCTAATATTTATCTAAAATTTATTTAATATCTTACCCAAGGCCTTTGTCTCCGCAAGGTACCATACTGTTTCCTAATAGGCTTCATTCTCCCTTTTGCTATTTTTTTTTACTGTTCACATTCATAGAGAGCTTTGGATTCATTTTTGTATTGGCTGTTATATTCCCATATTCTTTCCATACTTTACATTCACTTTTTGAGATCAATTTTGCACTTTCTATATTGAGTGTCTCTGACTTGCCTTACTCTAATTAACATCCTGTCCTGTCTTCTCTCTCAGTTTAATACCTAGTTCCCCCAGCTCCCCCAAAATACTTGGGCTGTACTCTTTCTGCTGTTTTTTAAAATTACCACGAGTCATCAGGACTATTTCAGAATCAAAGGGAATACTGAAAATGATCAAACAGAGGAAAATCAGTGTGTTGAAATAATGGACACTTCAGTGAGATGACCATCAGAAATGCACACAGACGTGGCAGCATTTCTTACCATAAAATGCTGGTGTCAGGCTGAACCACAGGGATCACACTGCCGAGTTGTTGATGGGCTGATCTCAGACTGTCACTCACACATATCGTATACCTCAAGGGCACCATCTCAGCGTTGGGTGGGATCCCCAGGCACAAATGCTTTCTGCTCTCAATTCCAGCATGTAATGGGACTTCCTGATGAACACGCACAGCCACACCTAATGCCAGAAATTCACATGAGAAGAAATGAGGGCAGAAGCAGATTTCATCTTCATCCCGCCCCAACACCTTCTCATTCCCACACATTTATCACAGGCGTCAGACATACATGGTTGAGCAAATTACGCAAACACGAGTGAACAGCAGTATTCAGTTTAGTTCAGTTTGGTGCCCCGCCACTAACCCACTATAGGCTGCAGGGTCATTTTTCACTGAAGCACCCCCAGTCCACATCGATCACCCAGCTTAAACTTCTCAAAAACAGCAAAAACAAAAAAAGAGTCACCAGAATTCAGGAACACATGCGACATGAACCCCAAAATGAGACCACAGCCTAACCAATCAGTCCTTGCAACATGGATCCCAAGGCTCCTGACAGCAGATAATGAGAGGGAGAGGAAGAACAGTCAAATACAGGTACACAGCGCCAAACACCCACTCGTCCACCACTCTCATCCTCGTCCACTACTGAATTACACAGCAGGCATAGAAGGTTAAGGGGCTCAATTCTGCTCCTACTGCATATGTTTTCATGGACTGCAGACAGCATTGCCAGTTTTCTTCACTGGATGCCCCAAAGAGTACTAGATCAATAGCAGAAATTTTCATTGACCTAAACTGGCCAAGAGTCCCTGTTACAGCCCAGTAACAAAGGGGCCAAATTCAGATTGGCAAATCCTGATTTGTTTTAACCAGAAGAGAGCCTCCACGCTCTCAAGTGCAAGATGAAGAGTTTAATGTTCGTATGTCTATATTTGGTACAGAAAATATTGTAGGGTTCTCCCTTTTGCCTTTGGCACACTCTAAATTTTGATTTACATGTTCTAGCCGGTGTTTGAGATTTTCTCAGCCATGAGTGCTTTACTTAACTGGTCCCCACCCCACCACATGTCCTCAGAAGAACTACTGACCTCTCTCACATTTCTAAGGCTGACATCACCTGATTGCACTCTAATCCTTGTTAAGCTCCCACTAGCATGGGCAGTCCTGTTCAAAATATTGCACAGTGCCAGATGCAGACTGAAAGCAGCCGCACGTTTACTTGAACAGAAAGAATACACTATAGCTGTATTGACCAGTGTTGAGTCTTCTTTTAGCAGACAAGTGCAAGGTGCCTTCTCAAGTCTTATTCTCACAAAATGCTATGTAGATGTGTGGTGGAGAGGATATTGATTTCATAGCCTGATACGGAAATACCAATGCCCTTGAACAAAAAAAACTACAAAAAGTAGTGGACACAGCCCAGCCAGTCATGGATAAAGCTGTCTCCACCACTGAGCACAGCCACATGAAGTACTGTCGCAGAAAAGCAGTATCCATCTTCAAGGACCCCAACCACCCAGGTCATGCTCTCTCCTCACTGTTGCCATCAGGAAGGTGGTACAGGAGCCTCAGGACTCACACCACCAGGTTCAGGAACAGTTATTACCCTTCAATCATCAGGCTCTTGAAATAAAGGGTTTCATTCGACTTCACTGAAATGATCCTACAACCTATGAACTCACTTTCATGGACTCTTCATCTCATGTTCTTGATATTTATTGCTTATCTATTATTATTTCTTTATGTTTTTGCACAGTCTGTTGTCTTTTGCATATTGGTTGAATGTCCAAGTTGGTGTGGTTTTTCAATGATACCTTTATAGTTAATATTCGATTATGGATTTATTGTGTATGCCTGTAAGAAAATGGATGTCAGGGTTGTATATGGTGTCATATATGCATGCACTTTGATAATAAATTTACTTTGAACTCTCTTTTTGCTGCCCTCTCATTCTCCAAAATCTCAGTCAAGAAATTGATGTCACACTGAAGTACATGAGAGGACTGGGCAATAGATTAGTTGCTCACAATCAAACGCAACGTTATCTCTCCCCCTTCCGACACAGTTCTTAGTAAAGCTGATTAGCAAGATTCCTGTCTTATTTATATTCCACAAGCACTCTACCCTTCCAACAAGCCTCCAATTCCATCCCACACCCACATCTTTCTGGTCCAGATATTCACACGAGCAAGAGATTCATTGCACTCTATCCGTCTACAGTATATGACGCACTAACTGGTTACAACTTGAGAAATGGGAGCAGGGAACACTTCACAGAACAAGGGACTCAGTTTACTCTGGGCAGGACACTTCCCACCTGAGTGCCTCTGGGAGATCCCGGACTCAAACAGCACTTCTTGACTTCATCAAGCAAATGGACCAAGGAAACCCAGTGTCTGTCAGTGAGAGATGAGCAGGCCGGCTGTCACAGTTCAAAAGGACGTATCCTTGACACCCCTGCCTTGTCATTAAAACTCAGTGTTCTTTATATCCTCCCAGATATCAGCTTGTTAATGTGTACAAAATTAGCCAGAAGTGAATGCAATTGCAAGCTCACTGGGGGTAGGGACAGGGGGTCCAGATCATGATAATAATTTGTATAAGACCATAGAGCAAAAGACACAGAAGCACAATTGGGTCATTCGGAAATTGAGTGTGCTCCTCCATTTCATCGTGACCCATTTTCCATCTCAACCCCATTCTCCTGCCTTCTCCCCATAACCTTTCACACCTGACTGATTAACAACTTATCAATCTCTGCCTTAAATCCACTCAATGATCTGGCCTCCACAGCACATGTTGTAATGAATTCCACAGATTCACCACCCTCTAGCTAAAGAAATTCCTTCTCATCTCTGTTATAAATGGTTGGCCCTATATTCTGAAGTTATGCCTTCTGATCCCAGACTCCCCAACTATAGGAAACATCCTCTCCACATCACTATCTAAGCCTTTCAACATTTAATAGGTTTCATTGAGATCCCCCCCATTCTAAATTTCAGTGAGTACAAGCCCAAAGCCATCAAATGCTCATGTAATAACTGTTTCCTTCCCAGAATCATTCTCATGAACCTCCTCTGAACTCTCCCCAAATATCAGCACATCCCAAAAGACCAAAAACTGCTTACAATACTCCAAGTGAGGCCTCACCAGTGTCTTACAAAGCCGCACGCACAACACGCTGGAGGAACTCAGCAGGTCGGGCAGCATTCGTGGAAACAGTCAACATTTCAGGCCGAGACCCTTCGTGACCCCAGCATCTCTAGAGTATTTTGGTCTTACAAAGCCTCAGTATTACACCTTTGTTTTTATATTCTAGTCCACTCGAAATGAATGCTAACATTGCATTTGCCTTCTTCACCAGCGACTCAACCTGTAAGTTAATCTTTAAGGAATCCTGTACGAAAACTCCAAAGTCCTTTTGCACCTTGGCTTTTTTAATTCCCCCCCCCGCACAGTTTCTAAAATAGTCTACACTTTTACTCCTTCCACAAAGTGCACTTCCCAACATTGTATTCCATCTGCCACTTCTTTGTCCATTTTCCTAATCAAAGTCCTTCTGCAGCCTCCCTGCTTCCACACTACCTGGCTCTCCACCTATCTTTGTATTGTCCACAAAGCCATCGATTCTGTCATCCAAATCATTGATATATAACATAAAAATAAGATATTCCAACACCGACCTCTGCAGAACACAACCGTCACCGCAAGCCAACCAGAAAAGGCTTCCTTTATTCACATTCTTTATCTCCTGCCTATCAAATACCTTCTGAAAAGCTAAATACATAACATCCACCAATTCTTCTTTGTCTGTCCTACTTGTTATATCCTCAATTCCAACGGATTTGTCAGGCAAGATTTTCCTTTAAGGAAACCATGCTTACTTTGGCCTATTTTATCTTATGCCTCCAAGTACCCTGAGATCTCATCCTTAGAAATCAGCTCCAACATCTTCCCAACCACTGAGGTCAGGCCAACTGGCCTATAATTTTTTTTTCTTCTGCGTCCCTTCCTTCTTGAAGAGTGGAGGGACATTTGCAATTTTCCAGTCCTCCAGAACCATGCCAGTATCTAGTGGTTCTTGAAAGATCATTACTAGTGCCTCCACAATCTCTTCACTGCCTCTTTCAGACCCCCAGGGTGTAGTCCATCTGGTCCAGGCAACTTATCTACCTTCAGACCTTTCAGCTTCCCAAGCACCTTCTCCATAGTAATAGCAACGATACTCATTTCTGCCCTCCTGACACACTTGAACTTCTGGCATACTGCTAGAGTTTTCCACAGTGAAGGCTGATGCACAATACTTATTCAGCTCATCCACCATTTACTTGCCCCCAATACTACCTCTCCAGCATTATTTTCCAGCAGTCTGATAGCTACCTCCCCCCTCTTTTACCCTTTAGATATCTGGAAAAACTTTTGGCATCCTCTTTGATATTATTTGCTAGCTTACCATCATATTTCATCTTTTCCCTCCTTAGGCTTTTTAGTTGCTTCCTAGTCCTCTAACTTTGACTAATTTTTGCTGTATAATATGGTTCAATGGTTCCATTTAATATCAGAGATTGTTCACAATATACAACCTGAAATTCTTGCTCTCTGCAGACATCTTTAAAACAGAAGAAAAACCCCAAAGAATGAATGACAAAAAAAATGTAAAAACCCCAAAGGTCTCTGCCCCCCACCTCCCATGAACAAGCAGCATCAACCCTCTCTCCCTTCCCTCGAACTATTCAAGCCAAAAACATCAGCAGTCCCAACACCTAACATGCAAGCAATAGCAAAGTACCAATGAAAGACCATGATATACAGTCCATCAAAAGCTATCGTTCATCCCAACAGTTTGATATCCCTCAGACTCTCACTCCCCCTAACAAGGGACAGAAAGATATCATTCCTTCCATAGCGAGAGGGGAAACAGTTCCAATGTTACAGTCTGCCTGTAGCACCTCTTTTATTCTGAGATCCCCCCGATGAGGGGATCACAAGAGTGCGGAAGCCTCCGACAGCTGCACTTGCTGTCTCGATGGTCTGGCTCCCTGCAACGCCACCAGCGAGATATCAGGTAAACAGGGCCACACGCCAAAGGTGCTGGAGAGATCGAAAATGCAGCTGAACGGTGAGCTCCAAGAACAGAACCACAGTCTGAGTGCAACTGCAGATCGTGGATTACAACAGAACTCCAGCCACCTTGAAATAGAAAATATGCCCCCTATTTTGCTTTTATATTGTCTTTGACTTCTCTTGTCAGCCACAGTGGCATCATCATACGTTCAAAATACTTCTTCTTCTTTGGGACATATCTATCCTGCACCTTCCAATTACTCCCAGAAACTTCAGCCATTGCTATTCTGCTGTCATGTGTCCTCTTCTCTCTCATACCTCTACAACTCCCTTTACTACACTGTAATACAGATACATCTGACTCTACCTTCTCCCTCACAAACTGCAGGGTGAATTGGAGGAGTGAGGAAAGATGGCACCAGCAGATTCTGCAGACTCAGGCAACTTCTTCCAGTTGCTCCACGAAACAGATTATTCCTCTTCTCTTATGTCTTTCTTTTCTTTTTAAGGTGGCTGTGGTTCTGTCAGAGTCTGTGATCTACAGTTCAACCTACATTTCTTCACAAGCAGTGGGTTTTCAGACAGACTTTGCAGCCTAGCTGAGGTCAGAAGAAGGCCCTTGTACTCAATCATGGATGGAGAGAGAAAGCCTGTCAGTACTAGAGACAGGAGTTTTGGAGCAGCAATGCAGAAGATAGTAACATCGGAACAGTGAGTTGGTGGTCTCTGCTCTTGTTTCAGGAGCGACCTCTCTCCCTCACCAGAAACAGCCAGCCTGTCTGAGATACTAAAGTGCTGGTATAAAAACTGTAGTTTAGTGGATTTTGGATCAATAGACTCTTTGGTACTTCTGCTGCTGCTCGGATGGTGAGGGGTGGTGGGGTTGGTTCTACTGGTGTGGGTGGGGGGAGAGGTCAATGCTTCTGCTGCTGCTCAGATGGTGGAGGGATGGGGGGTTGGTTCTTCTGGTGTGGGTGGGGAAGAGGTCAATGTTTCTGCTGCTGCTTGGGCAAAGGCGGGGGGGCTTCGGGGATTTAATGTTTATATTATTCTATGGGTTTTTTCTGTTTCATGGATGTCCGTGAAGAGAACAATTTCAGTTTGTATACTGTATAGATACTGATATTAAATATACTTCGATACTTTGAAACCTTTAAATTCTATCATATTATGATCACTGCCTCCTAAGGTTACCATTTCCTTACACTCCCTAATCTAATCCAGTTCATTACACAACACCCAATCCAGAACATCCTTTCCCCTACTGGGCTCAACCACAAGCTGCTCTTAAAAGTCATCTCACAGAGATTCTACAAATTCATTCTCTTGGGAGCCAGCACCAAAGTGATTTTCCAAATCTACCTGCATTTTAAAGTGCCTTATAACTATTGTAATATTGCCCTTTTGACATGCCTTTTCTATCTCCCGTTGTACCCCATATCCTGGCTTCTGTTCAGAGGCCTGGATATATCTCCCATTGGGGTCTTTTTACCCTTGCAGATTTTTTTACTCTGTCTTCAAGAATTCTACATCTTCCAATCCTATTACACCTCTTTCTAAGGATTTGATTTAATTTTTTATGCAACAGAACCAAGTCTTCTCACTGCTTACTCTCCCCCTTTAGAATGCTGTGGACCTAAGCCAAGACATCCCTGACGCTAGCACCTGGGAGACAACATACCCTGAGTGTCTCATTCACATCCTCAGATTCTCGCATCTAATCCACTAACTATGGAATCCCCTAACACTACTGCTATTGCTATTACATACTATGTATTAATTGATTTATCCTCATTTTCCTTCTGATTTTTAATTAGCAACCCAAACACTTGTGTGTTCCATCAAAATCTATTAGATCTTTGTAACAGCTAATTTAGAACTTTCCTTAACCATACAGTCATAGAGAGATACCACATGGAAGTTGGTTCTTTGGCCCACCGAGTCTATATCAACCATCAAGAACCTGCTTTTACACTATTGTATCCCAATCCATTTTATTCTCTTCACATCCCATCAATTCTCCCCAGTTTCTACCACGCATTTACATATTTCAAAGTTTTCAGCAACCAGTTGATCTATCAAACCACACACAGAGAAATGCCGCATGGTCGCGGGGAGAATGTGACACAGTGCCACACAAACCGCAGACAGAGAAATGCCGCGCGGTCGCGGGGAGAATGTGACACAGTGCCACACAAACCGCAGACAGAGAAATGCCGCGCGGTCGCGGGGAGAATGTGACACAGTGCCACACAAACCGCAGACAGAGAAATGCCGCGCGGTCGCGGGGAGAATGTGACACAGTGCCACACAAACCGCAGACAGAGAAATGCCGGGCGGTGACAGGGAGAATGTGACACAGTGCCACACAAACCACACTGGAGGTCAGGGTTGAACCCGACTCACGCAAGTGGGATGCACAATTTTACTAACTGTGCTACCCTGCCTTCTGCTGACTTCTCAGCTTTCAGGAAACCAACCCTCACTGATTCCATCTCTCCACATAAGTGAAGTTGTATATCATTGTTATTATCTGGTTAATACCCTCTCCAGGATCATGACATCCTTCCAAACATGTGCCCAAAACTAAAGGGGATTTGTGAGGAGAAAAGGATATTTCAGTTGTCTTGAATGACACAAGTTAAAGTATATAAAAATCTATGTAATGGCAGGAAAGCATTTATAAATAGCTTTTCTGGGGTTGGGTGGTTGATAGGAACACATATGGTTACAGTTGGAAAGATTCCTCTAAAATACTATATACAGATCTAGACACAACTTCCCAGGAAGACAATATTGGCCTTGGTGTGAGGGCAGCAAAAACAAAAAAATTACAAGAATAATTATGAAGCCAAAACCTTCAGGAGAGAAGTTACTAAGCGTCATCTTGGGCAAAGAGTTGAAGTAGTTTGAAAATCAGTCCCAAAAATGTAGTTGATATTATCTCAATTAATACATTTTAATTTATGACAGATACATTTTCATTAGCAATACTTCCAATAGGCTAGTGAACCAAGGTAAATAGAAAAGATTAAGGAACAGAAAGGATTAAGGGAGAGATCTCTTCTAAGATGGATAAACTTACTGAATAACCATTTCCCACTTCCTGAACTCAGGAATCCAGATTTCACTTACCAACGATAAGGTTACTGGTGATCCATAAAAAGGGCTGAAGAAAACACTGGGATGCCATAACGATAACCATATAAAACTATGCTTTCCTAGGTCTAAAGAGTTCTGTGATAATATCAGTTAATCAGGTAAGGCTGTTGTTATAACTCACAGTATAACCAAGAATGAAAGTAGCATGAAATCCTTACCAGCTTGACATTGTTGATTTAACACTACAACTAGCTGATAGTCTTGGTCTGCAGCAGATTGTGTCAGACCCAACAAGGGGGGGGGAGCATATCCTTGATCTTGTTATGATGGACCTACCCACTAAGGCAACAACTATGGCTCTAGAGGGTTCTTCAGACCATAACCCCGTGCTAGTGAAGTTGGATGTTCCAGTTTACCGTGACCAGCCATACAAGAGGAAAGTTTGGTGTTACGACAAAGCCAACTTTTGGAATATGCGTGGTCATCTTTCATCAACTGACTGGTCTAGCATTCTCAAAGACAGGGACCCTGAGAAGGCTTGCACCAAGCTTACCGAAGTTATATGTGAGGCCATGGACATTCACATTCCCAGCAAAATTGTTACTAAGAAGACTGGCGATAAAGTATGGTTTGATGACAAGGACAGACGAGCAGCAAAGAAGAAACGTCATCTCTACCACCACCTAAAGAAGTGCAACACCCCTGCTAATAAAGAGAAGTCTACACAGGTTAGGCAGTCATACAATCGAGCAGAGAGACAGGCCAGAAGAAACCATAACATTAAACTCAAAAATGACAACCAGTGGTAACCTTAGCAGCAAGAAGTGGTGGAAACTTGTGAACTCTCTCTCAAGAACAGGCCACTCTGACATCCCTGTCACTGAGCACAATGGGTCTGTACATACAACAGCAAAGGATAAGGCCAGTGTTTCCTGTTGGGCTTTTGCAGATAAATGTCGGCTGACAAATGCTAATGACCAGCCACCAGATGTCAAGCAGCTTACTACCACCTCGCTGAACAAAATCATCTTCAAACCTAAAGACATCAGGAAAATTATGCAACACCTTCAGCCTGATAAAGCATCTGGCCCTGACCAGATTCCAACTAGGGTCTTAAAGGAATGCAGTGCAGAACTTGCAAGTCCTCTCTGCCACCTCTTCCAACTATGCTTCTCGAGTAGTGTATTCCCAGAACAATGGAAAATAGCATCAGTAACACCAGTACACAAGCGGGATTCCAGAGCTGATCCACCCCATATCCTTACTCAGTGTCATCAGCAAGGTAATGGAAGCAGCCGTCCACAAACAAGTTCAGAATTACCTACTCCGTAACAGCTTAATTTCAAGTAGGCAGTACGGATTTAGACCTGATCACAGTACAGCCGATCTCCTCACCACCTTATCTCAAACGTGGAACACCTTCTTAGACAAAGGTGGAGAAGTGTGTGTCATAGCCCTGGATATCAAAGGAGCATTTGACAAGGTCTGGCATAATGGACTGTGTTAAGCTGAGATCCTAAGGAATATCTGGAAAGCTGCTTAGATGGCTGCAGAGCTACCTTCATGGACGGACCATCAAAGTTGTTATCTCTGGTCAGGCTCCTGATTCTTCAACCATCTGTACCACAGGGTTCAATATTTGGGCCACTTCTGTTTTCCATCTTTATTGACGACTTGGTTGATGCATGCAGTAACGAGCTATACTGACTCCACACTATTTGCACCAATTAGAGCAGGATAGAGTAATACAGTGACAGCAGGCCTGGATAGGGATCTTGACAGGATGAAAGCCTGGGCAGACGACTGGAATGTCACCTTTGAGCTTACTAAGTGCAAGGCGATGGTGATGTCTAGGAAGAGGAATCCATCTAACCCTGACCTGTATTTTGGGAACTGCAAGCTGGATTCAAAGAAGGAGCTAGTAATCCTTGGTGTTAATATTGACAGCAAGTTGGTGTGGGATAAACACCTTTCCACTATTTCAAACAAGGCTGGACAAAGGCTTGGGGCTCTGCGGAAAGTAGCAGCCAAGTTAAACAAAGAGGGCAGAGCCACGGTTTACAAAGCCCAGGTACGAAGTATCATGGAGAATGCCTGCTTATCATGGATGGATACCTCACAGAGTGTCCTCAACCAGCTTGATCCCATTCAAAGAAAGGCTCTCAGGATTATTGGTGTAGATGAAGCACAGCTCGTGAGAAGCTAGCCATCAGTAGCTTACACCACAGACGACAGGTTGCTGCAGCTACTGTGCTATACAAAATACACACCAGCCACAGCCCTGCAGACCTTCACGCCGTGCTGCCTTCACCTTATGAGAGATGGCGCACCACACGATCAAGTTTATCTGTGCCTGCTCATGCTGTTTCCGTGCCTGATGCGAGAACCTACACACTGGATAGAAGCTTCCTTCACTGTGCTGTCAGAATTTGGAACAGCCTTCCAGAAGCTGTGGTTGGAAACATCTGCGACGATGGGGTCCAAGCCTTCAAGAGTCGAGTGCACAAACACCTATCGTCTCTGGGAGGGAAGTCACATGTTTCTTCATAAGCTATCATGAAGGGGACTAGGATGGCAATTCTTGGTTGTTGGTAGGTAGGGTTAATGCCTGACTTTCAAGAGCACTTGTGAGTTATGCTCCGGCTGGACCTAGTCCTTAAACTGCTGGAGAACAGTGCAGAAAGAACAGGTGCTGTTTTTTCCCGGTAGGGATTAGTTTTTAGTTCCAAGTGCTCCTGCCATGTTTTGTCACCCTGCAACCTTATCCTTCAATCTCTTTGAATTATGGAGGACAGCATGTGTATAAATGTCTCTCTCCAGTAGACATCATCATGACTCCAGTATTTCTACTATTTTTTAATGTTTCTTAATTGTACATATGATTTTTTTTGTGTTCTATCGCTGAGCAGCAGTGAACCATCTGATTGGCCTATCAGGCTACGTCCACACTATGCCGGATAATTTTGAAAACGCCAGTTTCAAGTAAAAACGGCAGGCGTACACACTAAGCGTTTTTCAAAATATCTCTGTCCACACTAACACGGATATTTGGGAGAATCTCCTCTACTGGGCACGCACAGAACACACAGAAAACAAGTGAAGAGGAAACAGTGCACATTTGTCCAGTTACAGAGTAAAAAAACTTAAAAGGAATTACTCTTGGCTCTCGCGCAGGAGGACTTAAAACAAAAAAAAAACAAATACTGGAGCATATGGAGGTCACCGACAGGGAGTTCACGGACAGTATGACCCGGCTGACAACGAACATTGAAAAACTGACTAACTCTGTTGCATTAATAAAGCACCTTGTTAAATGTATAAAACATGTCTGCATCAGTGTTATCTTGTATTTCCATACAATGTTACATAAGGTTGTTACACATCTATTGTCAGAGAAGTACTTGCATAAATAGGTAAACCACCTTCATACAAGCAAGGACAGAAAACAGGGCAAAGTGAGCATACCTATTTATTCAGTAAGCTTTATGGGTCAAAGTATTTGGTGAGTACATTTCTAGCTCTTCTGGCTTCAGTCTCATTGCAGTCTGTTCTGAACTTGTTAGGGTCTGCGAAGCACAGAACCAAATATCACTGTGATGAGAGGAGGACGAGGAGGAGGAGGAGGAGGAGGAATAATGCTGGGCTGCCGCCATCTGTTCCGGCACATCATGACAGTGGTTTTAAAAAGCTCCGGTTACCCCGTACACACTGCAACGAATATTAGGCGTTTTCAGATTTATTCACTCTGGAGACAGTTTCTGAAAATCTCCATTTTCGGGGGATGAAAACGCCGTTTTAGTGTGGATAGAGAGTCAAAACGAAGAGAAAAGGCTTCGTTTTCAAAATTATCCGGCGGAGTGTGGACGTAGACTCAGAGTTGTCTTTGGGAACGAGTTGACTTGATCAGCATTTCTGATCTGGCTATTGTTCACGATTGCATTGAATTTTTTTAAAAAAACCATTTGTACTGATTGTAGTGGTCACCCTCTGATGGGTAATGCTGCACCAGCTCAGAAGTCACCAGGGAAACAGGCCCTTTGGCCCATTCAGTCCACACTATCAGACTGCTAGAGTGAGTCTTTGAGTAGCTGATTCATTTACACTTAAATGGCTTGGCCACCAGTCTCCTGTTTGACAAAGTGCTGTGGATTGAGTTCATTTGTAACAATGCATTTCCTAAAAACTGTGAATACCAGACACTGCTGACGCCTCTGGGATGAAGTTTACAGGTAGTTTCGAAGACAGCATTATCTATACTTCATAGATATGAATTGTCTTCTATGTTAGCATGTAAAATGCCAAATAAATGTATTGTGGATTTAACTTGCATTCCTAAAGGCTGAGTACCAATCCAGACATGTTGGTGTTGGAAGGAAAGGATGAAGTCAGAAGGTGTGATGTTTGTATGTAGCTTCAAAAGGAAGCATTGTCTATGCATTGTCTATAACTTTTTAAGTAGCGATTGCCTTTGTGTTTAGCATATAAATATCGAGCCCACATTGGGCTAGCAGACCTTTCTACTGAAAGCGGCTCCGTCTGTATGATCAAGCAACACACATCAAAGTTGCTGGTGAATTCAGCAGGCCAGGCAGCATCTCTAGGAAGAGGTGCAGTCGACGTTTCAGGCCGAGACCCTTCGTCAGGACTAACTGCATCTGCAGAATTCCTGTTGTTTCCGTCGGTACGATGCCTGCTGTACCTTGTTGTATCGAATAAAGAAGCTGCTTTGCATCTACCAGTGACTCCGTCTCTCCAGTGATTTCATCCACGCCATAACATTTGATGTCAGGAGTGGGATGCTTCGTGACCCATCGTGTGGCCAGCGTTCCTAGCAGTCTAATTTGGTGAGTATTTTTCTAAAATAACACTCACACTTGGATATGTTTGGTCGGCGGTACACTGGAACACGAGGTATCACGAACTCAGAGATCTGAACTGGTAGATATAAAAGTAGTGTGTGCGTGTGCACGTGGGTTTATGTACGTGAGGAATCTTTGCCTGTTAACTTGCTTAACTTGGTGAGACTTGGAGCACCAGTTGTGAAAGGTAGTAACCAACAGTACGGTTCAAAACTCCAGAGTGGGAGTGTGTATACTCGTTCGGGAAGCTGCGTTTTAGTGTATGCGTCTGCAAGTGTGATTCAAAGGAATACAGTAGGCATCATGAGTTCAGGTACTCAAAAGTGGCAGATTGTGGAATACATAAGTTTTAAGTATGTACTGTTTAACTGCTACCCGTCTATGATATTTTGCGTAGTGTGGGGATATCTCAGGGAGAGGTTTTACCCAGATAGATCTACCAGATGACACCTATTAAGGTCAGGCAACGTCAGGTTGAGAACCCTGATGATCCGAGCCAGCCCTTGACCTTGATTACGACTATTCATAAGCCCTTCACCCCCAGGGAGAAACAGAGCATCTTGTCTGAGTTGCCCTCACTTAAAGTCGCCTGTGGGAATTCAGAATTCTGGCGCGAGCTCGAGGAAATGGTTGAAATTCACCAGATGCACCCTAAAGATATACACGCATTGGTAAAAGCTAAGTGCCCGAGGAATGTGTGGGACAGGATGGCCCAGGGGGTGCGGGATGGTACATGGGCATCTACCGGGAGCGCCAGTAATGAAGAAAGATATTGCTCTTTTAAAGGGGAAGTGAGGCAGCGGCTGGGGGGAGGTGAGAATAGCTGGGGAACAATAATGGCAGTGATTCAAAAAGCTGACAAGACAGCCATGGATTATGCAGAACGTAAATACCGAGTGTACGAGGAGTATTCAGAGTTGGATAATCCAGGGAGGGACGACCCAGTTTTCCTAAAAATGCTGAAGAAAGGCCTGAGTACAGCCCACCAGGAAGTTTTAGATGTAGGCATAACGGTAGGGTCCACCTACTCTGCGATAGTTTCGTGGGCCAGTGAGATACCAAAGAAAAGGCAAGAGAAATCGTAAAGTGGGTATAGTGGATGCAGCTGCTCTGATGTCCCAAAGAGTTTGTTTTGCTTGCCGGCAGCCAGGGCACCTAGCAAAGGACTGCCAGACCAGGTATAATACAGTGAAGGAGTTGATATGCTACAGCTGTGGCCTATCGGAACATGGCTGGAGACAGCGTCCAAAAGGGAGGGAGAAAACCCAGGCGAAGGTCACGGCAGACACCCAGTCACTCACCCCATCAGCAACCAGTCTGGATCAGATCAAAGAGTTAGTAACGGCGCCTCTTAGGGCAGAAAAAGATGTGGCAGCAGTCTCCACTGCCAGCGCTGGTGACCCGCAACGGCATTGTTAGGGGGCCGGCAATGCAATATGTTAGTGGACACAGGGGCATCAGTATCAATAACAGGCTTACCCTTACCAACAACCGGACAGGCCAGTCATATCAGGGGTGTAGGAGGGAAAACAGTAATGGAAGAAAGAAGCGGGCCACAAATACTAGAAATCAGGAGAGTGCAGCTTCCAGTGTATTTCTGGGTATGTCCAAATAATGAGGGCACGATCCTTGGAATAAGAAAGAGTCACGGTGGCCCCACCCTGGATTAGACAGATACTACTAAAGTTATATCATGGGGTGATGCATCAGGGAAGGCAGAGCATAATCACAACCCTCCGGCAGGAGTGGTGGTGGCCAGGGATGGGTGGGGATGTTGAGAAATTCTGCCGCCGTTGTATCATTTGTACCCAGCATTACCCTGGTAAGGGCAGAAAGCTACAGCTGGCAAATCAGCCTCAGCCGAGGGGACCCTGGGAAAACATCCAGATAGACTTCACAGGGCCCCTGCCAAAAAGCAGGACACCCGGTGGGTAGAGGCTTTCCCAACGAGGGACTGCACCGCCCGCACCACTGCGCTGCATGGATCCCAGTTCAGGAAATCCTCCCAAGGTGGGGAATCCCAGTTCAGGTGGATTCAGATCAGGGAGCACATTTCACGGGGAAAGTGATGAAGGAATTGTGCTGATTCGACAACGGTTCCACGTACCCTACCATCATAATTCCCTCTAAGCTGTGCGCGCATACGCACGCACACGGGTTTTTCAACCAGAGCACAAAGGAAATTAATGTGCGCACAAAGGTTAGTTACCTAAAATAATGTGGTAGTTAATAATTATACTTAATGAAAATAATCTTCTAACTGTTTCTGTTAACTAGTTAGTCGGTTTTTCAAATACCACAATGCACGTCACTAACTTACGTCACCTCACCTTTCCTGTTCCTGTTTGTACAGCTGCATCACCGCGGCAGCCATGTTAGGCGGACAGTGTTCATATCGTAAAGTTTACAAAGATGCAAAGATGGCAGATGGAGATGCGAAAGGATTTAGAAGGAGTGGATTGGAATAATTTGTTTTATGGGAAGGATGTAACAGAGAAATGGAGGTCATTTAAAGGTGAAATTTTGAGGGTTCAGAATCTTTATGCTCCTGTTAGGTTGAAAGGAAAGGTTAGAAGTTTGAGAAAGCCATGGTTTTCAAGAGATATTAGAAACTTGGTTCAGAAAAAGAGAGAGATCTTCAATAAATATAGGCAGCTTGGAGTTAATGAGGTACTCGAGGAATATAAAGAATGTAAAAAGAATCTTAAGAAAGAAATTAGAAAAGCTAAAAGAAGATACGAGGCTACTTTGGCAAGTAAGGTGAAAATAAATCCAAAGGGTTTCTACAGTTATGTTAGTGGCAAAAGGATAGTGAGGGATAAAATTGGTCCCTTGGCTCTGTGCGGAGCCAAAAGAGATGGGGGAGATTTTGAACAATTTCTTTTCTTCAATATTCACTAAGGAGAAGGATATTGAATTGTGTAAGGTAAAGGAAACAAGCAGGCTGAAAGATGGCAGATGGAGTTTAATGCTGAAAAATGTGAGGTGCTACATTTTGGTAACTAATCAAAATAGGACATACATGGTAAATGGTAGGGCATTAAAGAATGCTTTAGAACAGAGGGATCTAGGAATAATGGTGCATAGTTCCCTGAAGATGGAATCTCATGTGGATAGGGTAGTGAAGAAAGCTTTTGGTTTGCTGGCCTTTATTAACCAGAGCATTGAGTATAGGAGTTGGGATGTAATGTTGAATTTGTATAAGGCATTGGTAAGGCCAAATCTGGAGTATTGTGTACAGTTCTGGTCACTGAATTATAGGAAAGATGTCAATAAAATTGAGAGAGTACAGAGGAGGTTGCCTGGGTTTCATCTCCTAAGTTACAGAGAAAGGTTGAACAAGTTAGGTCTTTATTCTTTGGAGAGTAGAAGGTTGAGGGGAGACTTGATAGAGGTGTTTAAAATTATGAGGGGGATTGATAGAGTTGACGTAGTTAGACTTTTTCCATTGAGAGTGGGGATGATTCAAACAAGAGGGCATGGGTTGAGAATTAGAGGACAAAAGTTTAGGGGTAACATGAGGGGGAACTTCTTTACTCAGAGAGTGGTAGCTGTGTGGAATGAGCTTCCAGCAGAAGTGGTTGAGGCAGGTTCGATGTTGTCATTTAAAGTTAAATTGGATAGATATACGAACAGGAAAGGTATGGAGGGTAATGGGCTGACTGCAGATCAGTGGGAATAGGATAGGGTAAGAGTTCGGCATGGACTAGAAGTGCCAAGATGGCCTGTTTCCATGCTGTAATTGTTATATTTCAAATCCTGTAGATAGCTTACTAAGTTTTTATTGGAAAAAATATTGATTCACTATGTCGAATTCAAAAGAAGCGAAGGGCATGAAGCACAAAAGAACTGCAAATTTGTTTAAAGTTGAATGGCTTAACAAAATAGTAGAAACTGTTACACCGAAAGTTCATGAGGTCATGAATGTTCAGCTACGAGAAATATTTATGTATGATTCGGAAACTGGAGTTATCTGCTTGTATTGTCGTGATGAGAAAGTTGCTGGAGAATTTGCTAGTGGAAAGAAGGGGGATGATATTTGGAAACTTGACTTTTTGAAGCATCATTTGGCAAGTAAATGGCATTTGGATGGTGTACAAACGCTCAGGCAACAGAACCTGTCATTACCCGTTACAGGAGTGCTATGCATGTTACGGTTCAGTGCAGATGAGCGAGAGCGAAAACAATCAAACCCAGAGGAGATCAAATTCGAGGTACAAGAATGGTCAGCTTTTGATTTCTCCGCAATTGCAGATTGTGACATCACATTTGTCGATGAACATTTCAGTGACCAGAGGATAAAGGGCTGAAGACAAAGGAATATGATTAAGCTGCAGTCAGCCTGCAAGGAAAGAGCCAACAGGCACACGAAGGAGCCGCATTCCTAAAAACTTGGAACAGCCTCTCTGCTTAACATTTGGTAGGTAGCGATTAGGGAATGCTAGGATAGATATCGAGGTACATAAAATTGGGGAGGGGGGGGCGGAATTTGGAGACAGGGCATTTTTGCTGCCCTATTTGAGCAGATCCTCCTAGGTTGGCCTTTCCTGGTACAAATTTAATTTTTGTCCAGGAGGGCCAAGAGGAGGGGCTGTTAGAGTGAGTTTTTGGGTAGCTGATTCATTTACACTTAAATGGCTTGGCCACGAGTCTCCTGTTTGACAAAGTACTGGGATTGAGTTCATGTGTAACAATGTATTTCCTAAAAGCTGTGAATACCAGATGCTGCTGATGCCTCTGGGATGAAGTTTACAGGTAGTTTTGAAGACAGCATTATCTATACTTCATAGATATGAATTGTCTTCCATGTTAGGACGTAAAATGCCAAATAAATGTATTGTGGATTTAACTTGCATTCCTAAAGGCTGTGGATACAAACCCAGACATAGAACCATAGAACATTACAGCACAGAAACAGGCCTTTTGGCCCTCCTTGGCTGTGCCAAACCATTTTTCTGCCTAGTCCCTCTAACCTGCACCTGGACCATATCCTTCCATAAACCTCGCATCCATGTACCTGTCCAAGTTCTTCTTAAATGTTAAAAGTGAGCCCGCATTTACCACTTCATCTGGCGGCTCATTCCATACTCCCACCACTCTCTTTGTGAAGAAGCCCGCGCCCCCCCCCAATGTTCCCTTTAAACTTTTCCCCCTTCACCCTTAACCCATGTCCTCTGGTTTTTTTCTCCCCTAGCCTCAGTGGAAAAAGCGTGCTTGCATTCACTCTATCTATACCCATCATAATTTTATATACCTCTATCAAATCTCCCCTCATTCTTCTACACTCCAGGGAATAAAGTAGATAGATAGATAGACATACTTTATCGATCCCGGGGGAAATTGGGTTTCGTTACAGTTGCACCAACCAAGAATAGAGTATAATATAACAATATAAAACCACAAATAATTAAATAATAATATGTAATTTATGCCAGATGGAAATAAGTCCAGGACCAGCCTATTGGCTCAGGGTGTCTGACCCTCCAAGTTGTAAGGTTTGATAGCCACAGGCAGGAATGACTTCCTATGACGCTCTGTGCTGCATCTCGGTGGAATGAGTCTCTGGCTGAATGTACTCCTGTGCCCACCCAGTACATTATGTAGTGGATGGGAGACAATGACCAAGATGGCATGCAACTTGCCCTGCTCTGCTGGGGGAGAAGCTGACAGCGATGCAGGTGGATGCTCCCCTGGTGTCATGGATTCTTGATTCCCTGACTGGCAGCCCACAGTACGTGTGCTTGCAACACTGTGTGTCAGACAGAGTGATCAGCAGCACTGGAGCCCCACAGGGGACTGTCTTGTCTCCCTTTCTCTTCACCATTTACACCTCGGACTTCAACTACTGCACAGAGTCTTGTCATCTTCAGAAGTTTTCGGATGACTCTGCCATAGTTGGATGCAACAGCAAGGGAGATGAGGTCGAGTACAGGCTACTGTAGGAAACTTTGTAACATGGTATGAGCAGAATTATTTGCAGCTTAATGTGAAAAAGACTAAGGAGCTGGTGGTAGACCTGAGGAGAGCTAAGGTACCAGTGACCCCTGTTTCCATCCAGGGGGTCAATGTGGACATGGTGGAGGATTACAAATACCTGGGGATACGAATTGACAATAAACTGGACTGGTCAAAGAACACTGAGGCTGTCTACAAGAAGGGTCAGAGCTGTCTCTATTTCCTGAGGAGACTGAGGTCCTTTAACATCTGCCGGACGATGCTGAGGATGTTCTACGAGTCTGTGGTGGCCAGTGCTATCATGTTTGCTGTTGTGTGCTGGGGCAGCAGACACCAACAGAATCAACCAACTTATTTGCAAGGCCAGTGATGTTGTGGGGATGGAACTGGACTCTCTCACGGTGGTGTCTGAAAAGAGGATGCTGTCTAAGTTGCATGCCATCTTGGTCAATGTCTCCCATCCACTACATAATGTCCTGGGTGGGCACAGGAGTACATTCTGCCAGAGACTCATTCCACCAAGATGCAGCACAGAGCATCATAGGAAGTCATTCCTGCCTGTGGCCATCAAACTTTACAACTCCTCCCTTGCGGGGTCAGACACCCTGTGCCGATAGGCTGGTCCTGGACTTATTTCGTAATTTACTGGCATAATTTACATATTACTATCTAACTATTTATGGTTCTATTACTATTTATTATTTATGGTGCAACCGTAACAAAAACCAATTTTCCCCTGGATCAATAAAGTATGACTATGACTAACTTAGACAGCATCCTCTTTTCAGACACCACCGTGAGAGAGTCCAGTTCCATCCCCACAACATCACTGGCCTTACGAATGAATTTGTTGATTCTGTTGGTGTCTGCTACCCTCAGCCTGCTTCCCCAGCACACAACAGCAAACATGATAGCACTGGCCACCACAGACTCGTAGAACATCCTCAGCATCGTCCAACAGATGTTAAAGGACCTCAGTCTCCTCAGGAAATAGAGACATCTCTGACCCTTCCTGTAGATAGCCTCAGTGTTCTTTGACCAGTCCAGCTTATTGTCAATTCGTATCCCCAGGTATTTGTAATCCTCCACCAAGTCCACACTGACTCCCTGGATGGAAACAGAGGTCACCGGTGCCTTAGCCCTCCTCAGGTCCACAACCAGCTCCTTAGTCTTTTTCACATAAACTGCAGATAATTCTGCTCACACCATGTGACAAAGTTTCCCACCGTAGCCCTGTACTCAGCCTCATCTCCCTTGCTGATGCATCCAACTATGGCAGAGTCATCCGAAAACTTCTGAAGATGGCAAGACTCTGTGCAGTAGTTGAAGTCCGAGGTGTAAATGGTGAAGAGAAAGGGAGACAAGACAGTCCTCTGTGGAGCCCCAGTGCTGCTGACCACTCTGTCTGACACACAGTGTTGCAAGCACACGTCTGCCAGTCAGGTAATCAAGAATCCATGACACCAGGAAAGCATCCACCTGCATCGCTGTCAGCTTCTCCCCCAGCAGAGCAGGGCAGATGGTGTTGAACGCACTGGAGAAGTCAAAAAACATGACCCTCACAGTGCTCGCTGGCTTGTCCAGGTAGGCGTAGACACGGTTCAGCAGGTAGATGATGGCATCCTCAACTCCTAGTCGGGGCTGGTAGGCGAACTGGAGGGGGTCTAAGTGTGGCCTAACCATAGGCCGGAGCTGCTCCAG
The DNA here is from genome assembly GCF_963921235.1 of Mobula hypostoma. Lineage (NCBI taxonomy): Eukaryota > Metazoa > Chordata > Chondrichthyes > Myliobatiformes > Myliobatidae > Mobula > Mobula hypostoma. The sequence continues at coordinate 73,570,646 of NC_086107.1, read as the reverse complement.
AACAAGTCTCTCCAGGGTCTTCATGATGTGGGAGGTCAATGCCATCGGTCTGTAGTCATTGAAGCCACTGGGGTGCAGCATCTTCGGCACAGGGACGAGGTAGGACATCTTCGACAGTACAAGAACCCTCCGGAGCCTCAGGCTCAGGTTGAAGACATGGTGAAGTACTCCATATAGCTGGGGGGCACAGGCTTTGACCACCCTTGTGCTGACACCATCCAGTCCTGCAGCCTTGTTTGGGTTGAGACGTTTCAGCTGTCTTCTCACCTGTTCAGCCGTGAAGCCCACCGTGGTGGTTTCATGTGGGGGGGGTGTAGTCATGAGAGCAAGGTGGGGGGCTATGAGGAGGGGTAGGAGGGGAGAGTGGAATATGTGTTGGTTGGGGGCCAACAACAGATGGCTCATGTGGGGGATAGGCAGGGGTCACAATGTCAAATCTGTTACAGAACAGGTTAAGTTCGTTGGCCCTGTCCAAACTGCCTTCAGCTCCTCTGTTGCTAGTTTGCCGGAACTCAGTGATGGTCCTCATCCCCCTCCAGACCTCTCTCATGTTGTTCTGCTGGAGTTTCCACTCAAGCCAACTCCTATACCTGTCTTTAGCCTCTCTGATCCTGGCTTTCAGGTCCCTCTGTATTGTCCTCAGCTCCTCCCTATTTCCATCTCTAAACACCCTGTTTTTAGCGTTCAGGGTGTCCTTAATGTCCTTTGTTACCCATGGCTTGTTATTTGAATAACAAAGGACAGTTCTTGTCGGAACATTGCAGTCCACACAGAAGTTGATATAACCAGTGATGCACTCTGTGAGCCCATCAATATCCTCTCCATGTGGCTCACAGAGTGCCTGCCAGTCTGTCACAATCCTGCAGCACCTCATAAGCCTCCTCCGACCATTTCCTCACTGTCTCGAGGTTGCAAGTTTACTCTTCACCAGAGGCACGTAGCAGGGTTTGAGATGCACCAGGTTGTGATCTGACCTTCCCAGTGGGGGGAGGGGAGAGGAACTGTATGCATCCTTGACGTTAGCGTACATCAAATGCTCACATACTGCGTGAAGTTGGGCAGTGTTCTAGCCATGGTAACATGATTGAAGTCACCCGAGATGGTAATGAGGGCACTCAGGTGCTGGGTTTGTAATCTGGCTATGACGGTGTAAATGATGTTACACGCCAACATCGGGTTGGCAGAGGGAGGGATGTACACAACAACCACAATTGCATGAGAGATTTCCCTTGGCAAATAATATGGCCGGAGTCCAACAGCAAAAAGTTCTATATCCGGGCTACAAACACATTCCTTGATCGTAATATGACCAGGATTGCACCATCTGTTGTTAACCAAAACAGCAAGCCCCCCCTCCTTTACACTTAACTGCTCTCAGTGCAATTCCGGTCAGCCCGAATGGTCTATAGCCCTCCATGGAAACGTTTTGGTCGGGTATGTCCTCATGCAGCCACGTTTCAGTAAAATACATAACATTGCTCTCCCGAAATGTTCTCTGACTCCTGGCTAGCGCCGTCAACTCATCCATTTTATTACCCAGCAATCTCACATTGCCCATGAGAGAGGGGAGACACAGCTTATAACTCCTCTTCTCCATAAGTCTCTGTTATCTCGACCCAATCCTCTTCCCTCACCTTTTTGATCCCTCTCTGCATCCTCTGTGTGTTTTCCTCCAGATTTCAGCAGGGGTGTCTGCCGCTCTGTTCGCTAAACCGGCCAGCATAAGCGCAATCAGCTGGTCCCTGGAATAAACAATGTGACCATACTGCTGCCCCACTAATGAGATGTGGCCGAATGTAACTATTTCCAGCACTAAAAACCCAAATAAAACTTTTTCCACCAGCACGTTACAGCGGGCACAGTTTCAATGTGTTACCGTGAAAAAAACAACAACAAATAACGTAAGTTAAAAAGTAAGAAAATTAGTCGGAGCAGCTGTAACGGGCTGCATGCATAAAGTCCTAACCTATTCAACCTTTCTCTGTAACTCAGTTTCTCAAGTCCCAGCAACATCCTTGTAAACCTTCTCTACACTCTTACAACCTTATTTATATCCTTCCTGTAATTTGGTGACCAAAACTGCACACAGTACTCCAAATTCGGCCTCACCAATGCCTTATACAACCTCATCATAACATTCCAGCTCTTATACTCAATACTTTGATTAATAAAGTCCAATGTACCAAAAGCTCTCTTTACGACCCTATCTACCTATGATACCACTTTTAGGGAATTTTGTATCTGTATTCCCAGATCCCTCTGTTCTACTGCATTCCTCAGTGCCCTACCATTTACCTTATATGTTCTACCTTGGTTTGTCCTTCCAAAGTGCAATACCTCACACTTGTCTATATTAAACTCCATCTGCCATTTTTCAGCCCATTTTTCCAGCTGGTCCAAATCTCTCTGCAAGCTTTGAAACCCTTCCTCACTGTCCACTACGCCTCCAATCTTTGTATCAGCAGCAAATTTGCTGATCCAATTTACCACATTATCATCCAGATCATTGATATAGATGACAAATAACAATGGACCCAGCACTGATCCCTGTGGCACACCACGAGTCACAGGCCTCCACTCAGAGAAGCAATCCTCCACTACCACTCTCTGGCTTCTTCCATTGAGCCAATGTCTAATCCAATTTACTACCTCTCCGTGTATACCAAGCCACTGAATCTTCCTAGCCTCCCATGCGGGACCTTGTCAAAGGCCTTACTGAAGTCCATGTAGACAACATCCACTGCCTTCCCTTCATCCACTTTCCTGGTAACCTCCTCGAAAAACTCTAATAGATTTGTTAAACATGACCTACCATGCACAAAGCCATGTTGACTCTCCCTAATAAGTCCCTGTCTATCCAAATACTTGTAGATTCTATCTCTTAGTACTCCCTCCAATAACTTACCTACTACCGACATCAGATTTACCAGCCTATAATTTCCTGGATTACTTTTAGAGCCTTTTTTAAACAACGGAACAACATGAGCCATTCTCCAATCCTCCGGCACCTCACCCGTAGATACCGACATTTTAAACATATCTGCCAGCGCCCCTGCAATTTCAACACTAGTCTCCTTCAATGTCCAAGGGAATACCCTGTCAGGTCCTGGGGATTTATCTACTCTGATTTGCCTGAAGATAGCAAGCACCTCCTCCTCTTCAATCTGTATAGGTTCCATGACCTCACTACTTGTTTGCCTTATTTCCACAGACTCCATGCCAGTTTCCTTAGTAAATACAGACTCAAAAAAAAACATTTAAGATCTCCCCCATTTCTTTTGGTTCCGTACATAGCTGACCACCCTGATCTTCAAGAGGACCAACTTTATCCCTTACTATCCTTTTGCTTTTAATATACCTATAGAAGCTCTTTGGATTATCCTTCACCTTGACTGCCAAAGCAACCTCATGTCTTGTTTTAGCCCTCCTGATTTCTTCCTTAAGTATTTTTTTGCACTTTTTATACTCCTCAAGCACCTTATTTGCTCCCGGTTTCCTATACATGTCATACATCTCTCTCTTCTTCTTTATCAGAGTTCCAATATCCCTTGAGAACCAAGGTTCCTTATTTTTATTCATTTTGCCTTTAATCCTGACAGGAACATACAAACTCTACGCTCTCAAAATTTCTCCTTTGAAGGCCTCGCACTTACCAATCACATCCTTGCCAGGGAACAACCTGTCTCTATCCACATTTTTTAGATCCTTTCTCATTTCTTCAAATTTGGCCTTTTTCCAGTTTAGAACCTCAATCCAAGGACTAGATCTATCTTTATCCATGATCAAGTTGAAACTAATGGTGTTATGATCACTTGAACCAAAGTGTTCCTCTACACACACTTCTGTCACCTGTCCTAACTCGTTTCCTAATAGCAGAGCTAACATTGCATCCTCTCTAGTTGGTACCTCTATATATTGATTTAGAAAACTTTCCTGAACACATTTTACAAACTCTAACCCGTCTAGACCTTTAACAGTATGGGAGTCCCAATCAATATGTGGAAAATTAAAATCCCCTACCACCACAACTTTATGTTTCCTGCAGTTGTCTGTTATCTCTCTACAGATTTGCTCCTCCAATTCTTGCTGACTATTGAGTGGTCTATAATACAACCCCATTAATGTGGTCATACCTTTCCTGTTTCTCAGTTCCACGCATATGGCCTCGGTAGACAAGCCCTCCGATCTGTCCTGCCTGAGCACTGCTGTAACATTTTCCCTGACTAGCAATGCCACCACATCCCCCCCCCCCCCCACCCTTCAACCCTCTGCCTCTGTCACGTCTGAAAATGTTGGCGTCGGAAGGAAAGGATGAAGTCAGAAGGTGTGATGTTTGTATGTGGCTTCAAAAGGAAGCATTGCCTATGCATTGTCTATAACTTTTTAAGTAGCGATTGCCTTTGTGTTTAGCATATAAATATCGAGCCCTCATTGGGCTAGCAGACCTTTCTGCGGAAAGCGTCTCAGTCCGTATGATGCCTGCTGTACCTTGTTGTGTTGAATAAAGAAGCTGCTTTGTATCTACCAGTGACTCTGTCTCTCCTGTGATTTCATCCACGCTACAACACAGACAACCATCCTTTTAGACAAATCCTACACTCAAAACATTTAATTCTCCCAACGCACCTATTGGAAAAATTTGTCAATTTCACCTACAAACCCATATGTCATTGGGATATTGGAGGAAACTAGAATATCCAAGGGAAACCCACTTTGTCACAAGGAGAAAATTCAAATACCACACAGCACTAGAGGTCAGCACATACACCAGATTGCCAGAGCAGGGAAGCAGCAGCCCTACTATCTGAACCATAAATCCATAAGACATAGGAGGTAAATTAGGGGAATTAGCCCATTGAGTCGATAGCACTATTTGATCATGAATGATTTATTTTCACTCTCAACCCCATAACCATTGACACCCGTACTAATCAAGAGCCTATCAACCTCTGCTCTAAATGTACCTCGACTTGGCCTCCACACCCATTATTCTTCTGAACTACATTGAGTGCAGGCCAATAACCAGAAAATGCTCTACATGCATTAACCCTTTCATTCCTGGGATCATTCTTCTGAACCTCCTCCAGACACTCTCCCATGTCAGCACAACCTATCTTAAATGAGGGACCCAAAACTGATCACAATACTACAAGTGAGGCCTCACCAGTGACTTAGAAAGCCTCAGCATTTCGTTTTTCCTTTGATATTCCAGTTCTCTTAAAATAAATGCTAACGTTGCATTTTCCTTCCTTAATACTAATTCAACCTGCAAATAAACCTTTAGGTAATTTCCAAATTCCTTCACACTAGGACTCCCAAATTCCTTTGCAGCTTCAATTTCTGAATTCACTCCCCCATTTAGAGAATAGTCAATGCCTTTATTCATTCTACCAAAGTGCATGATCCTACATTGTCTTCTATCTGCTGCTTAAGTGCTCACTCCTCTTATGTGTCCACAGCTTTCTACAGACCCCTCATTACCTGCCCCTCCACCCATTTTTATATCATCCATAAACCTGGCCACAAAACCATCAATTCCATCACATAGATTATTAGCATGTAACATGGAAAGTAGGGTAGACCCCTGTGAAATACCACTAATGACTAGGAGCCAACCAGAAAAGTCTCTGTTTATTCCTGCTCTCTGCCCAGTCTTCTGTCCATGTTGGTATCTTTCCTGTAAAACCATGGGCCCTTATCTTGCTTAGCAGTCTTATGTGTGGCACCTTGTTAAAGGCCTTCTGAAAATCCAAGTAAACAACACCCACTGACTCTCCTTTGTCTGTCCTGCTTGTTATTTCCTCAAAGAGTTCCAACAGATTTGTCAAGCAATGTGTCCCCTTAAAGAAAGCATCTTACCTTCATCCTATTTTATCATGTACCTCAAAGTCCACCAAAGCCTCATCCTTAATAATGGACAATGACATTTTGACAACTACTGAAGTCAGGCTAACCGCTCTATAATTTCCTTTTTTGCTTCCCTGCCTTCTTAAAGAGTAGAATGACATTTACAATTCTCCAGTCCTCCAGAACCATTCCAGAATCTTAATGTTTCATGAAAGATCATTACTAATGCTCCACAATATCTTTAGCTACCTCCTTCAGAACCCTGGGGTGTAGTCCATCTGGTTCAAGTGACTTATCTACCTTCAGACCCTTCAGCTTCCCAAGCAACTTTTCCTTACTAGTAGCAACTACATTCATGTCTACCCCTGGTACTGTCGAATTTCTAGCATACTGCTGGCATCTTCCACGGTGAAAACTGGCGCAAAATACTCATTCAGTTTGTCCACTACTTCTTTGTTCCCCATTACTGCCTCTCTGATGTGATTTTCCAGTGGTTCTATATCCACTCATCACTCTTCTACTATTTATTTATTTATATATATCTATCAAAAAGACTTTTGGTATCTTCTTTTATATTATTGGCTAGTTTACCTTCATATTTCATCTTTTCTCTCCTTAGTTTTTTTTTAAAGCTGCCTTTTGTTCATTTTAAAATGCTTTCCAATCCTTTAGTTTCCAACTGTTTTTGCTATATTGTATGACCTCCCTTTCGCTTTTATGCTGTGTTTGACTGCCCTTGTCTGTCACAATTCCCTTTAGAATGCATCTTCTTCTTTGTGATGAATTGATCCAGTGTCTTCTGAATTGCTCCCTGAAACTCAAGCCGTTGCTCCTCTCCCACTACCTCCACTGACCACCCCTGCCAATGGGTCTGATGCTTTTCATTTGTATTTTGTTTCTTCTTATACTTCTTGAATGCAGGCAGAGTTATAGAGAGGACGGACAGAATCCAGAGTGCAACAAACACAGACAGATTTGGGATTTGGGGATTATACTAATGCATGAATAGCGGACTAATTACCAAAAGAAAACTGACCCAATAGGGATCAACAAAAATCAGTTTAGATTTGAAATCCATTACCAAAGAGTCATGAATCTACAACAGAAGGGTAAGATAGCAAGTAGCCATGCTTTACTGCACTAGGCATGTAAGAGATAGTGTAAGTGCTTTTCAGTACAGAGACGTCAATACAAATTATTGCACAGATACGAGGGGAGTAATTCAGTCTGATCTCAACTGTTTGAACAGATGTCAAGGGTAAACATATAGTAGACACTCACAAATTATATCGAAAAAGTCTCACATCATATAGCAACTTTCATGATTTTTGGCATGCATTAAACTGTCACAGAGTCAATAAAGGATTTTCAAGGGCAACGCCATTATTGTAATGGAGAAAACACAGCAAGCAAGATGAATACAACTAGTCTTTCCAAAGAACACCAGACCTAATAACCCACATTGAAGTTCAATCACACAGCCCATGACTTTTCTGAACAATGCAGATGAATTAAGATCCAAAAAAGCTGACGAGATGCAACCAGCTATGATTTTTTTACTGATAGCAATGAATCACGGATCTTTAAGCATGTAATGCCTGTGCATTGAGATTGCTCAGTGGCACGATAATAATTTTAACAGTTCTCCAAAGCATACTTGACAACACTGCTGAAATACTAGAGTCCAAGTGTACAGTGAAAAAAGCACTGATCTCGCCCAGAAAAGCAAGTCCTAATGGGAAGATGTATATCCACCTCAATTCTCCTTAACAGCAAGACTGATATCTCTGCCATGGAAGGCAACAATGGATCAGATTTCTTATGATTTTGCAAATGGCATTTTGGGATATTTTCTGACACTCCAGTCTTTTCCTTTGATGATCTCCTCTACTTAATGTGTAAATGATCACTGGAGAAAAAGGGTAGTTGCTTCAATGTCATAACATATCTCTATGTTAGGTCAGTCCAAGTTCTCCTACTACTTCTATCAGTGGTTCCAGGTTAGAACTGCCCCTTTCGGAACACAAGCCGTGGATTTGTTTGAGCTTCTGCCAAATTCCTGAAATTGCACACAGTTGATCCATGCTAAAGACCTACAAATTGAGGCATTTATGCAGATGCTGCTCTGTCCTTCATACACTAACAAAATAATATTTGCATAGCCTGAATGAACTATTCACAAACTACTGTGAAGTGCTACTTTTGTGCCTGTATTCATGGAAGATGCGATGTCATGCTATTTATTTAGTAGCAATAATGATTAATTTTGTAGAATAAATGATCAGGACACTATGTTCTTCTTCCTTCAAGTGTAGTTTTACATCTAAAAGATCGAAAGTCCTAATTCTACATTCATCTGACAAAAAGCACTTCTATAAGTCTAGTTTAAAAACGCAAACACGAGGAAATTTGCAGGCACTGGAAATTCAAGCAACACACATCAAAGTTGCTGGTGAACGCAGCAGGCCAGGCAGCATCTCCAGGAATCGACGTTTCGATCCGAGACCCTTTGTCAGGACTAACTGAAGGAAGAGCTAGTAAGAGATTTGAAGGGGGGGAGGGGGAGGGGGAGATCCGAAATGATGGGAGAAGACAGGAGGGGGAGGGATGGAGCCAAGAGCTGGACAGGTGATTGGCAAAAGGGATATGAGAGGATCATGGGACAGGAGGCCCAGGGAGAAAAAGGGGGGGGGTGACCCAGAGGATGGGCAAGGGGTATATTCAGAGGGACAGAGGGAGAAAAAGGACAGAGAGAGAAAGAATGTGTGCATAAAAATAAATAATGGATGGGGTACGAGGGGGAGGTGGGGCATTAGCGGAAGTTAGAGAAGTCAATGTTCATGCCATCAAGTTGGAGGCTACCCAGACGGAATATAAGGTGTTGTTCCTCCAACCTGAGTGTGGCTTCATCTTTACAGTAGAGGAGGCCATGGATTGACATATCAGAATGGGAATGGGATGTGGAATTAAAATGTGTGGCCACTGGGAGATCCTACTTTCTCTGGCGGACAGAGCGTAGATGTTCAGCAAAACGATCTCCCAGTCTGTGTCGGGTCTCGCCAATATATAAAAGGCCACATCGGGAGCACCGGACGCAGTATATCACCCCAGCCGACTCACAGGTGAAGTGTCGCCTCACCTGGAAGGACTGTCTGGGGCCCTGAATGGTGGTAAAGGAGGAAGTGTAAGGGCATGTGTAGCACTTGTTCCGCTTACAAGGATAAGTGCCAGGAGGGAGATCAGTGGGGAGGGATGGGGGGGACGAATGGACAAGGGAGTCGCGTAGGGAGCAATCCCTGCGGAAAGTGGGGGGGGGAAGGGAAAGATGTGCTTAGTGGTGGGATCTCGTTGGAGGGGGTGGAAGTTACGGAGAATAATATGTTGGACCCGGAGGCTGGTGGGGTGGTAGGTGAGGACCAGGGGAACCCTATTCCTAGTGGGGTGGCGGGAGGATGGAGTGAAGGCAGATGTGCGTGAAATGGGGGAGATGCGTTTAAGAGCAGAGTTGATGGTGGAGGAAGGGAAGCCCCTTTCTTTAAAAAAGGAGGACATCTCCTTTGTCCTGGAATGAAAAGCCGCATCCTGAGAGCAGATGCGGCTGAGACGGAGGAATTGCGAGAAGGGGATGGCATTTTTGCAAGAGACAGGGTGAGAAGAGGAATAGTCCAGATAGCTGTGAGAGTCGGTAGACTTATAGTAGACAACAGTAGATAAGCTGTCTCCAGAGAAAGAGACAGAAAGATCTAGAAAGGGGAGGGAGGTGTCAGAAAAGGACCAGGTATACTTGACTGCAGGGTGGAAGTTGGAGACAAAGTTAATGAAGTCAACGAGCTCAGCATGCGTGCAGGAAGCAGCACCAATGCAGTCGTCGATATAGCGAAGAAAAAGTGGGGGCAGATACCAGAATAGGTTTGGAACATAGATTGTTCCACAAAGCCAACAAAAAGGCAGGCATAGCTAGGACCCATACGGGTGCCAATAGCTACACCTTTAGTTTGGAGGAAGTGGAAGGAGTCAAAGGAGAAATTATTAAGAGTAAGGACTAATTCCGCTAGACGGAGCAGAGTGGTGGTAGAGGGGAACTGATTAGGTCTGGAATCCAAAAAGTAGCGGAGAGCTTTGAGACCTTCCTGGTGGGGGATGGAGGTATATAGGGACTGGACATCCATGGTGAAAATAAAGCGGTGGGAGCCAGGAAACTTAAAATCATCGAAAAGTTTAAGAGCGTGAGAAGTGTTATGAACATAGGTAGGAAGGGATTGAACAAGGGGGGATGAAACAGTGTTGAGGTATGCAGAAACGAGTTCGGTGAGGCAGGAGCAAGCTGAGACAATAGGTCTGCCAGGACAGGCAGGTTTGTGGATCTTGGGTATGGGGTAGGAGGTAGAAACGGGAAGTGCGAGGTGTGGGAACCATAAGGTTGGTAGCATTGGATGGGAGATCCCCTGAGCGGATAAATGTCGGTGATGGTGTGGGAGACAATGGCCTGGTGCTCCTTAGTGGGGTCATGATCGAGGTGTAAATAAGAGGAGCTTTCCATGAGTTGTCGCTGTGCCTCGGCAAGGTAGAGGTCAGTACGCCGATGACGACAGCACCCCCTTATCGGCAGGTTTAATAGTGTAAGGGGGTTTCATCTTTTATGTTACTGCGGAGGCTAATTAAAATGGCTTCTTTGTAATGTTATAATGGGGAATACTTCTTTGTTATGTTAAACGTTGAGAAAGCTTTGCGCTAGCAGCTTGTTGTGGGTTAAGGGGTAATAAGAGGATGTTATGAGCCAATTGGGATAGTTGTTATGACTTTGGTGTATCTGGAAGTTTTTGTATGCACGGGGTTTTGGGGCAGAAGGCGGGAGAGAGAGACAGAGAATGGACCAGGTGCTGTGAGTCCGCTAACGAGGTCGGACCCCGAGCGAGGAGGGGAGACAGAGCCGGACTCCTGTGGAGCGTCTGGTCAACCACCGTTGTTGGTCCCAGGTGGCCAGTCGAGGCGGTCCGAGGGGTCGCAGGGTGAAGAAGAAGGGTCCTGAGCTCCCACTTTTTTTTTGTGCATGAAGAGATTTAACTTTGATAAGTGTGGCACCTTTTATTTTCCTTTTATAGTTTATTCTCTATTAATTATATATTTCCAGTAATATCTATAAACTGTAAATCATTTAATTGTATCTGGTATATTGTCTGTTATTTGGGCGGGGTGGGGTACATCACACGGCATCCACACAAACTATTACCCAGTTTGGCGGGGCCAAGGGCTGTTTCCCTAGACGACAGTGAGCCGAGCGACCCTGAGGCTGGCCAGGGGGCCTACGTTGTGGGGGCTTGTCCAGGATTGGATCTACTGGTATGCTGTGTGGGTGCCCTTTCTTTAAACCAGTAATTTGTGTCTCTGTGGGTTATTTGCTGGTTATTGCTGTATGCGTGGTGGGCGAGTTCCTTGTTCGAGTTCAGACTAGCATTGACGAGTTGGACGTGGAACTCGGGGCTGTCCATGCTGTTGGGAGAGAGAGGAAAGAGTGGTCTGATTTGGAGGTAGTGTCTGCGAATAAATGTTCTAGCTCTGGCAGGCTGTGCCTGGCATTTGGGATAGTGTCCACCTCAAGAGGGGCGGAGGCGTGCGAGACATGGGCGGAGCAAATCTCACAGTTGTTAGATGAGTGGCAGTGCTCGGTGGAGGGAGAGTGACAGGGATTGGTTGTGTAGTCGGGCTGGTGACGGTGTTAGAGCTGTCAGGTTCACTTACGCCGTAGTGACAGCTGTCAGTTATTTGAAAGAGGGGGGAAAGTTTTCAGTGTCTTCTCTGGCTAGGAAGGCGGCTAAATTGCTTGCAAGGCCAGGGGGATCATTTCAGGGGGTCAGCCCCTCCTTCAGTTGTTCAGCTGATCAGAGAGGTTTCGGGAAATTTAGTGGAGGCCCAGTGGGGAACGGCTTGGGGTCTCTAGGGGAGCATGTTCCCAGCAATGTACCAATGAACTTCCGAAAGGAGAAGACCCTATTCCTGAAGGCTTAGAGGGGCCACACCCTAGGGTGTTGTTATGGATAGAGGGAAGCGATGCTAAAGCTATCCTCGACCCCAGGGCGCAGGTCAAGTTGTTATACAGTTCGATTTACAACCAGTGTCTGAAGCATTTACCCTTGACAACTGCAAGAGCACCGGAGATTTTGGGTACCAGTGCCAGTAGTTATCCAGAAGACGATGATTGGTTAATGACCCTGGAGTTCATGGGGGCATTGTCTGGGCACCCAGCGTGTCAAGTTGCTTCTGAGGACGTGGGTAGCAGCCTTGAGCCGGTACCAAATTTAAGCGAGACCCAGCGGTGATATGGCCTGGGGAAAGTAGCTGAGGGTGAGAACCTCTTAGTAGATGCTCCGAACTACCACGAGGGAGGGGAGTTGACCACTGAAGACACCTCAGTGAGAGACAGGTCGCAGCAACTGGACCCTGGCGGCGTGGAAGATGAAGGCAGCGTGTGTGTGGATTATGCGATGTGGTTTAATGTGCTGGATCTAAGGAGTGGATGTTGCTAGTTCCCGAGGAGTGTGGCTGTCGAGCCGAAGACGGCCGTTATTAGTTCCCTAGGATTCTTCCGATCCGAAAAGATACCCAAGGGCATATCTGGAGCCCCTGCATCCTTCCCGCGGGGCATGAGGAAGACCATGGGGGAAGGGAAGGTGTGTGGAGTTTTGGCATATGTGGATGACAGCCTAGAGCTTGGATTCGCCTGGGGGAACTATGAGGCAAGGTGAGTGGCTGAGCCCGGGTGACCGAAGCGAAGTGTCAAATGTGGAGGAGTTTTTGGCCAGAGGAGTTTGGTGCAATGTGAGAAAAATGACCCGACATACCAGTTGAACTTCCTGTTGTTGGAACAGATGGTGGTGGACCTGGGGATGGAAACCCAGGTCGTCAATCTGAATGAGACACAGGGGAGAGAGGGGATTCGCACCGCTGGACTGAGTGCTCAGAAATGCCGGCCGGAGACTGAGTGCCACGCTTGTGGGACGACCATTGCAGACTTGGATTCACGCTCCTCAACGTGGAGAAGGAGCAACGGAATTCCGAGCCGACACTGCAGTCATGTACTGATGAATTAATCCAGCGAGAAGAAACAATGACCCACCTTCGAAGAGATCAGCAGAAACTCAAGACGTCGATTCAGAAAAGATTGGAAGACTTACAAGTTGGGGAAGATCAGGGAAGTGTTCTGACTAAGGCCAACAGAAAACCGAGGAGGTGAAGAAATGGAGGACAGATCTCGGAAAAGGGAGGCGGATGCTTGAAAGGAACCTGAAGATGACTATCACAAGTTTAAATAAAGTGGAAATACTGAAAGTTGACCTGGAAGACGCCAACAGGAAGAAAAAACTGGAAGCTGAACATCCTTTAACTGCTGCTTTTCAGGTCAGGGTGGAAGAAGCTGGTGGGGTAACTGCGTCCCAGATGGAGATGGTCAAGAACCCTGAGTCAGAACTGCGAAGGCTATGGCGAGAGTTGAAGGAGTCCCCAAAGAAGCTGACGTCTCGACTGCAGGAGGCTGAAGGGGTAGCCCCGGCTAAATGTTTCAGTTTGGAGAAACTTAAACAGCAGCTACAGATCGAGGGAATGAGGAAGAATACAGATTTGAAGGATGATGTGCTGGACATGTGGTACGCAGTTACGCAGTTACCCCATTAGCTTCTTCCACCCTGATCTGAAAAGCAGAGAGAGACAGAGAATGGACCAGGTGCTGTGAGTCCGCTAACGGGGTCGGACCCCAAGCAGGGCATTTGGCGAGGAGGGGAGACGGAGACGGACTCCTGTGGAGTGTCTGGTCAACCACCGTTGTTGGTCCCAGGCGGCCGGTCGAGGCGGTCCAAGGGGTCTCAGGGTGAAGAAGAAGGGTCCTGAGTTCCAACTTTTTTTTTGTGCACGAAGAGATTGAACTTTGATAAGTGTGGCGCCTTTTATTTTCCTTTTATATTTTATTCTCTATTAATTATATAATTCCAGTAATATCTATAAACTGTAAATCATTTAATTGTATCTGGTGTATTGTCTGTTATTTGGGCGGGGTGGGGTACATCACACAGCATCCACACAAACTATTACCCAGTTTGGCGGGGCCAAGGGCTGTTTCCCTAGACAACAGCAAACCGAGCGACCCTGAGGTTGGCCAGGGGGGTTACAATAGTAAGGTTAGGATTAGTGCGGAGGGAGTGGAGAGCAGAGCGTTCCGAAGGAGTGAGGTTGGAATGGGGACAAGGTGCGGTGAAGTCGAGATGGTTGATGTCCCGTCGGCAGTTAGCAATAAAGAGATCCAGAGCAGGGTGTCCATGAAGAGGAGGAGGGTTGAAGACGGGAGAAGGGGTCATCGGTGGGGGTGGAAGAGTCCTTTCCAAAGAAGTAGGCTCAGAGATGAAGACGGCGGAAGAAGAGTTCCGTGTCACGGCAAACACGGAACTCGCTGAGGTGTGGGCGAAGGGGGACAAAGGTGAGGCCCTTACTGAGGACAGAGCATTCTGCCTCAGACAGTTGAAGATCGGAGAGGATGGTAAAGACCCGGCACGGATGAGAGCTGGGATCAGAGGGGGGAGGGGGGAGGCTGGGGGTGTCAGTGAAGAGGGGAGGGTTGAGGTGAGAAGAAGGTCAGTGGAGAGGGGAGGGTTGGGGTGAGAGGAAGCTTATATTCCATCTGGGTAGCCTCCAACCTGATGGCATGAACATCGACTTCTCTAACCTCCGCTAATACTCCACCTCCCCCTCGTACCCCATCCGTTATTTATTTATATACACACATTCTTTCTCTCTCTCTCCTTTTTCTCCCTCTGTCCCTCTGAGTTATTCCCCCCTCCCCCTTTTCCTTCTCCCTGGGCCTCCTGTCCCATGATCCTCTCATATCCCTTTTGCCAATCACCTGTCCAGCTCTTGGCTCCATCCCTCCCCCTCCTGTCTTCTCCTATCATTTTGGATCTCCCTCTCCCCCTCACCCTTCAAATCTCTTACTAACTCTTCCTTCAATTAGTCCTGACAAAGGGTCTCGGCCTGAAACGTCGACTGTATCTCTTCCTAGAGATGCTGCCTGGCCTGCTGCGTTCACCAGCAACTTTAATGTGTGTTGCTTGAATTTCCATCATCTGCAGAATTCCTCATGTTTACACACAAAAAGCTGGTGAAACCATTCAGGGCCCCAGACAGTCCTTCCAGGTGAGGCGACACTTCACCTGTGAGTCGGCTGGGGTGATATACTGCATCCGGTGCTCCCAGTGGGCCTTCTATATATTGGTGAGACCCGACTCAGACTGGGAGACCGTTTCGCTGAACACCTACGCTCTGTCTGCCAGAGAAAGCAGGATCTCCCAGTGGCCACACATTTTAATTCCACGTCCCATTCCTAGTCTGATATGTCTATCCATGGCCTCCTCTACTGTCAAGATGAAGCCACACTCAGGTTGGAGGAACAATACCTTATATTCCGTATGGGTAGCCTCCAACCTGATGGCATGAACATTGACTTCTCTAACTTCTGTTAATGCCCCTCCTACCGTTCTTACCCCATCCCTTATTTATTTATTATTTTTTCCCTTTTTTTCCCCCCTCTCTCTGTCCCTCTCACAATAACTCATTGCCTGCTGTCCATCTTCCTCTGGGCTCCCCTCCCCCCTTCTCTCTCTCTCTCTAGGCCTCCCATCCCATGATCCTCTCCCTTTTCCAGCCTTGTATCATTTCGGATCTCCCCCCCTCCTCCTCCCACTTTCAAATCTCTTACTATCTCTCCTTTCAGTTAGTCCTGACGAAGGGTCTCGGCCCGAAATGTCGACTGCTTCTTCCTATGGATGCTGTCTGGCCTGCTGCGTTCACCAGCATTTTGTGTGTTGCTTCTATAAGTCTAGTATTCCCTTGGTATTACTTTGGAGCATCCTTCTATAATTTTGTCTTCAAATTGCCAATGCAGACTTGAATCCACAATCTCATTGCTCATAAATTTACTGCGGCTGATAGGGGAAAAAAAAACACATAATAAACTTTAAAACACTTTCCATATGGAACACTGAGTCTTCAACAGAATAATAAGTCTGAATCTCAAATATGCTATGGGTTTCTCTACCACTTTGAAAATGTAAATCTACCTTTTCACTTTAAATGCTTATCATCAAAGGTCGTCTACCAATCAATAAGAACTGGCTGGGTTGCTCTTGGAGTATTATGAGCATTTCTGGCCGTTATGTTATAGGTGGAGAAGGTGTAGAGGAGTTTCATTAGATGTTCCTGGAATGAAATAATTCTGTTATGATGAGTGACTAGATAGGTTGTACTTGTTTTCTTTGGAGCAGAGGAGGCTAAGGTGGAGAGAGAGAGGAGGTCTCTCAGAAGAACAAAATTATGAGAGACATTTTTAGGGTAAACACTCAAAATATTTATCCATTGGTAGCAATGTAACAAAACAAGGTTGAAGGTTAGGGAGAGAGTATAAAAGGGAACTGAATGAAAGGTTTTTATTACGCGGTGGTTGATATCTAGAATGCCCTGCCAGAGGAACTGGTAGAGATACACTCACTATGGAAACCCCTTTTTACCGGGCGTCTCTAGAGATGCAGCTTGTTAGCTCTTCATTTACAGCCACTGGACACAATGAGAGAAAACCACCTTTCTCACACTGCATACGTCTAGGGTCAATATGACTTTGGTCCCAGCAAAACCGGGAGGTTGGGATGCTTCACCTATCAGAACCCCAATCTGAACAAACACTGTAAATCTGCCCACTTGCAATTACCTGTCAGCATGAAATAACAGATCGTACACTGCATACGATTATAAAGAAAGTATATTTACAAATTTCAAACAAAATAATCTGCAGATGCTGGGGTCAAAGCAATACTCACAACATGCTGGAGGAACTCAGCAGGTCGGGCAGCATCCGTGGAAACGATCAGTCAACGTTTCGGGCCGGAACCCTTCGTCAGGACTGAAGAGAGAGGGGGAAGGGGCAGAGGCCCTATAAAGAAGGTGGGGGGGGGGGGGAAGGAGAAGGCTGGTAGGTTCCAGGTGAAAAACCAGTAAGGGGAAAGATAAAGGGGTGGGGGAGGGGAAGTAGGGAGATGCCACATGCCCCGCCACATGCAAAAATGCCATTCCCTATTCCCAGTTCCTCCGTCTCCGCCGCATCTGCTCCGAGGATGAAGTTTTCTGTTCCAGGACATCTCAAATGTCCTCTTTCTTTAAGGATCGTGGTTTCTCTTCTGCTGTCATCAATGATTCCCTCACCCGCATCTCCTCCATTTCACGCACTTCAACCCTCACCCCATCCTCCCGCCACCACAACAGGGACAGGGTTCCCCTTGTCCTCACCTACCACCCCACCAGCCTCCGAATCCAGCACGTTATCCTCCGCAACTTCCGCCACCTTCAACAGGACCCCACCACTAAGCACATCTTTCCCTCTCCTCTCCTGTCTGCTTTCCGCAGGGATCGGTCCCTCCACGACTCCCTGGTCCACACGTCCCTCCCCACAGATCTCCCACCTGGCACTTATCCCTGTAAGCACAAGTGCTACACCTGTCCCAACACCTCCTCTCTTGCCACCATTCAGGGCCCCAAACAGTCCTTCCAAGTGAGGCAACACTTCACTTGTGAGTCTGTTGGGGTCATCTATTGCATCCGGTGCTCCCGGTGCGGCCTCCTCTACATCGGTGAAACCCGACGCAGATTGGGGGACTGCTTCGTCGAGCACCTCTGCTCCATCCGCCACAACAGACAGGATCTCCCAGCAGCCACCCACTTCAACTCTGCTTCCCACTCCCATTCAGATATGTCCATACATGGCCACCTCTACTGCCAATATGAGGCTAAACTCAGGTTGGAGGAGCAACACCTCATATACCATCTGGGTAGTCTCCAGCCCCTTGGTATGAATATAGAATTCTCCATCTTCCGGTAATTCCCTCCCCCTCCCTTCCCCTATCCCTATTTCACTCTGCCCCCTCCCCCAGCTGCTTATCACCTCCCTCATGGTTCCGCCTCCTTCTACTACCCATTGTGTTTTCCCCTATTCCTTCTTCACCTTTCCTGCCCTTCCCCTCCCTGCTTCCTCTCCCCCACCCCTTTATCTTTCCCCTTACTGATTTTTCACCTGGAACCTACCAGCCTTCTCCTTCCCACCCTCCCCCACCTTCTTTATAGGGCCTCTGCCTCTTCCCTCTACAGTCCTGACGGAGGGTTCCGGCCCGAAACATCGATCGATCTTTTCCACGGATGCTTTACAAATTTCAGCTTTTTCGAACAGTTAGTAGAAAAGAAAAAAGAAAAAGGGGCCCATTGCTGTTAACCCAGTCCAAATGTGCACTTAAGTTGGAGCTCATCTTGAAGTTGGCTTTAACTCACGCGCTGGACCATTGTCTGCATGAAAGCCCACACCATCTTCCGTATGCCACTCGAAATCTATCTCAACCAAATGGGCTCCACCATGTGGGTATTGGTCCTTCCTCCTTGAAGCCATTCATCTGCACAAAGCACCTTGTGCAACAGGGACGGCATCAACAGCCATCATCCCTCGTGTCCTCTCCCAGCTCCCACCAAAAAGTCTTTGACCCACACTAGTGTCCGTCACAAAAAACTTCTCTGCCGAGTGTTCTCTGGAGCCTTCCCCCAAATTCACCATCCTGATTGGACAAGACTACATTCCTAAGTATGAACATCACAGCCCCTTATCTTTAGCTCAAACCCAAACAAGCTAAAAGAAGAACAGACTGCTCTTACAGAACTGCTAAAATGAAATACCTACAGCATAGCAGTAAAACCTTAACTAGGGCATTACAACTATGTTTAAGAAGCACTTGAGTGACCATGGTAGAAAAAGATATGAAGCTAATGAGGTTAAATCAGGGCTCAAAGATTAACATTCTTCGCCATTTACAATTACATATATTAGGAATTTGCTGTGGTGTGGTGGTGCAACATGCAATAAAAACAACATTCAACAATTGTAAGAATAAAGAATTACATTCAAATAGACTGACTTAAAGATCAAAGTATTTAGAGTTAAATGGGATTAGTTTAGATGGGCAAGATGGTTGGCATGGGCACCGTGAACCAAAGGTCCCATTTCTGTGTTATACACATCTAACTCCATCCATAAAAGTACAACTGCCTTATTCAAAGGTTTATTCTACTCATTCCCAACAGGTTCAGAAAGGCAGGAAAGATGATTAACACCCCTCTTAATTATGCTTTTGGCTATGAATTGTTACACTAATTTATTTATGACTAACCTGCATTCAGCTATGGAACTAAGCTAATCGAAATGATGTATAGTAACATCGGAAAGAAAAGTTACCTGTGGATCCAAGGAAGTATCTCTCTAATACTGATCCATAACCAGTGGGTGTGTCCTGTAGATCACTGATAACGAATGGCTGCCAGTCGATGTCTGCATTGTTTATGGGCCAGTAGTGTAAGTGCATACTTCCTCCTCCATACCAGGATACATTCACCATGGAAAAGCAATCCTGTAAAGAGAATCCAATTACTGCACACAAAACCCAGACTATGCAGAAAATCACATAGAAAGAGATCATCGACCCTTATCAATCTACACTGTTATGTTTTGTATCTAACTCAGACTGTGCAACCTACAACATTTCCACTCATGTACTTATCGGGTTTTCTGCTGTAGTCTCTAGTACTCTTTGTGATAGAAAATTCCACTTTTAATATGCACTCTCAGTAAAGCTTTTGCTGAATTCTTTCTTCTTTTTCTTCTCTTATTCCTAGGCAAACCCTCCTGATTGAGGATGCCTTACATCCATTCCAGTTTTGTGGGTTCTAAGGTGACCAATGCGACTTAGAATCATAGAAAAACTACAGCACAATACAGGCCCTTCGGCCCACAAAGCTGTGCCAAACATGTCCTTACCTTAGAACCACCTAGGCTTTACTCATAGCACTCTATTTTTCTAAGCTCCATATCTCCATCCAGGAGTCTCTTAAAAGACCCCATCGTATCTGCCTCCACCGCCACCGCCAGCAGCCCATTCCACGCACTCACCACTCTGCGTAAAAAACTTACCCCTGACATTTCCTCTGTACCCGCTTCCAAGCACATTAAAACTATGCCTTCTCGTGCTAGTCATTTCAGCCCTGGGAAAAAGCCCCTGACGATCCATATGATCACTGCCTCTCATCATCTTATACACCTCTGTCAGGTCACCTCTCATCCTCCGTCACTCCAAGGAGAAAAGGCCAAGTTCACTCAACCTATTCTCATAAGGCACGATCCCCAATCCAGGCAACATCCTTGTAAATCTGCTCTGCACCCTTTCTATGGTTTCCACGTCCTTCCTGTGGTGAGGCAACCAGAACTGAGCACAGTACTCCAAGTGGGGTCTGACCAGGGATGTATGTAGCTGCAACATTAAACAATTCATGAAGGCTAATGCACCATATGCCTTCTTAACCACAGAATCAACCTGCGCAGCAGCTTTGAGTGTCCTGTGGACTCAGATCCCAAGATCCCTCTGATCCTCCATACTGCCAAGAGTCTTGCCATTAATGCTATATTCTGCCATCATATTTGACCTACCAAAATGAACCACCACACACTTATCTGGGTTGAACTCCATCTGCCACTTCTCAGCCCAGATTTGCATCCTATCAATGTCACGTTGTAACCTCTGACAGCCCTCCATACTATCTACAACACCCCCAACCTTTCTGTCAATAGCAAATTTACTAACCCATCCCTCCACTTCCTCATCCAAGTCATTTATAAAAATCACAAAGTGTAGGGGTCCCAGAACAGATCCCTGAGGCACACCACTGGTCACCACCCTCCATGCAGAATATGATCCAACTACAACCCCTCTTTGCCTATGTAGGCAAGCCAGTTCTGGATCCACAAAGCAATGTCCCCTTGGATCCCATGCCTCCTTACTTTCTCAATAAGCCTTGCACAGGATACCTTATCAAATGTCTTGCTAAAATCCACACGCACTACATCTACTGCTCTACCTTCATCAATGTGTTTAGTCACATCCTCAAAAAATTCAATCAGGCTCGTAAGGCACGAACTGCCTTTGACAAAGCCATGGTGACTATTACTAATCACATTATGCCTCTCCAAATGCTTGTATATCCTGCCTCTCAGGATCTTCTCCATCAACTTACCAACCACTGAAGTAAGACTCACTGGTCTATAATTTCCTGAGCTGTTCCTATTACCTTTCTTGAATAAGGGAACAACATCCGCAACCCTCCAATGCTCCGGAACCTCTCATGTCCCCATTGATGTGCAAAGATCATGATCAGAGGCTCAGCAATCTCCTCCCTTGCTTCCCACAGTAGCCTGGGGTACATCCCGTTCGGTCTCGGTGACTTATCCAACTTGATGCTTTCCAAAAGCTCCAGCACATCCTCTTCCTTAATATCTACATGCTCAAGCTTTTCAGTCCACTGCAAGTCATCCTTACAATCACCAAGATCCTTTTCCATAGTGAATACTGAAGCAAAGTGTTCATTAAGTACCTCTGCTATCTCCTCCGGTTCCATACACACTTTTCCACTGTCACACTTGATTGGTCCTATTCTCTCACGTCTTATCCTTTTGCTCATCACATAACTGTAGAATGCTTTGGGGTTTTCTTTAATCCTGTCTGCCAAGGTCTTCTCATGGCCCCTTCTGGCTCTCCTAATTCCATTCTTAAACTCATTCCTCCTGGCCTTATAATCCTCAAGATCTCTATCATTACCTAGTTTTTTGAACCTTTCATAAGCTCTTCTTTTCTTCTTGATTAGATTTACAACAGTCTTTGCAACTGTCAGCAGGCTGGATGGAGAGCAAGGTGTCTCCCAGTGGAAGTTGGTTGTAGGGGATTCGTAGCCCGTTCTTTAGTTAGAGCCTTCAGCGTTTTGGGCATCGAGGGAGAGAGGAAGAGGAGAGCCATCCGCAGTACCACCGATGCGGCAGAGAGGGCCTCAAGATGGCTGTGGCTCAAAAGAGGGGAGCCATGGAGTCATAAGTAGCTAGCCATCTAGACACAAGCTGGGGTCTGATCAGCCCCGGCTGGGTCACCTGGAGGAGGTTGTATGATGTTGAAAGACCCGAAACACCCGATGATTCCAGGAACATCACTGAAGATGTGTCCAGAAGCATCAATAGATGTATGTGCACAGCTTACACCACAGTTCCTGTACCCTACCACCCTTTCTATCTCATTGGAACGTATCTATCCACGCAAATATCCCCTGAACATTTGCCACATTTCTTCCATACGTTTCCATGAGAACATCTGTTTCCAATTTATGGTTCCAAGTTCCCACCTGATAGCCTCATATTTCCTCTTACTCTAATTAAACATTTCCCTAACTTGTCTGCTCCTATCCCTCTCCAATGCTATGGTAAAGGAGATAGAATTATGATCACTATCTCCAAAATTCTCTCCCACTGAGAAACCTGACACCTGACCAGGTTCATTTCCCAATACCAGATCAAGTACAGCCTCTCCTCTTGTAGGCTTATCTACATATTGTGTTTAAAAACCTTCCTGAACACACCTAACAAACTCCACCCCATCTAAACCCCTCACTCTATGGAGATGCCAATCAATATTTGGGAAATTAAAATCTCCCACCACAACAACCCTGTTATTATTACCCCTGTCCAGAATCTGTCTCCCTATCTGCTCCTCGGCGTCCCTGTTACTATTGGGTGGTCTATAAAAAAAACACTCCGTAGACAACCCCTCCATGACTTCCTCCTTTTCTACAGCTGTGACACTATTTCTGATCAACAGTGCTACGCCCCCACCTCTTTTGCCTTCCTCCCTGTCCTTTCTGAAACACCTAAAGCCTGGCACTTGAAGTAACCATCCCTGTCCCTGCACCATCCAAGTTTCTGTAACGGACACAACATCATCCTAATCCACGCTCTAAGCTCATCCGCTTTATTCAGAATACTCCTCGCATTAAAATTGACACATCTCAAACCATCGGTCTGAGTGTGTCCCTTCTCTATCACCTGCCTATCCTCCCTTTCACACCTGCCCCAGAAGAGGTCCCAATGATCCAGATACCTGAATTCCTGCCCCCTGCTCTAATCCCTCAGCCACGCATTTATCCTCCACCTCATTCTATTCCTATAGTCACTATCACGTGGAACAGACAGTAATCCTGAGATTACTACCTTTGAGGTCCTGCTCTTCAACTTCCTTCCTAACTCTCTGTAGTCTGTTTTCAGGACTTCCTCACTTTTCCTACCTATGTCATTGGTACCAATATGTACCACAACCTCTGGCTGTTCTCCCTCCCACTTCAAGATATCGTGGCCGCGATCAGAAACATCCTGGACCCTGGCACCTGGGAGGCAAACTACCATCCGCGTTTGTTTCCTGTGTCCACAGAATCGCCTCTCTGACCCCCTAACTATAGAGTCCCCAGTCACTGCTGCCATCCTCTTCCTTTCCCTACCCTTCTGAGCCACAGGGCCAGACTCTGTGCTAGAGGTGCGGCCACTGTTGCATCCCCTAGGTAGGCCATTTCCCCCCCCCCCCCCAAACAGTACTCAAGCAGGAGTACTTATTGTTAAGAGGGACAGCCACTGGGGTACTCTCTAGCACCTGCTTCTTGCCCTTCCCTCTCCTGACTTCTACAGATGGGCAGAGAGGTTGTAGCTGGAGAGGTAGTTCACACCTTCCCATATACAGAGGGCTTTTGTGTGTTCCTGAGGTGGACTCGGAGACATCAATACTCCCTGTTGAATGTTGAAAGATTGAGACTACCAAGAGTCAATGGGGATATTGCATTTTTCATGGAAACTCTGAGCACATCTTTGAATCTTTTGCTTTGTCTACCTGGTAATCCCTTTCTGTGTTAGGGCATGGAATAGAGTGTCTCTTTCTGGTGTCAGGTAGGCAAATGGTCTGCCCTGCACAATACAGCTGACTGACAGCAACGTTCTTTACTGCATTTGTTAACAAAGAATCATATCTATGGACTACAGCCTTGAATTTCTTTTTGGTGGAAATATTTAATATAATTGTGGAAAATAAATGGTCCTCTGCTAAACAATTATAAAACAGCAGATTAAATGTTCATTAAATATACTAACCATATACATTTCAGTTTTTTCATCTCCTTCCACCCTCCATATCCATTCGATCCTATAATTGTTTGTATTTACTATTTACACTTCGACAATTCCTTGCTATTTTCACACTGTACTCTCCGCTGTGTAATCTCAGTAAAACTTCCATGTAGACACTAACCTTTAGTGGAGTTTCCTCACCAATTTTACCTCTTGTTAATGTGTATGGCCAGTCTACCAAATCGCCTTTGGTAGGAGTAATTCCCCTGCTTAGTTCAGCCTTTGCCTAACATTTGCACTCAAGCTTGCAAAGGGAATGAAGAAGAATGCTGATTATTTAAGGAGAGGCTGTGTCCTTTGGAAGGTCCTGGCATTGGGTGTCCCCACCACTGGTTATTGTATCAACAGCAAACCAACCTCATTCACCCTTCCTGCCTCTAAACTAATTTTCCCTCCCTTTGTTGCACGTGAATTCAACCCAATAGACTGAGTTACAATAGCCTGAGATCTCCTGAATAGGTTACATACAACGCAGTATTTAGTTATTTCACTGGGACACTATTCCTGATGCTTGAATAAACTAGAGGAAGTGAACTCAAATTTCATAAAGTAAAATGGAGTTTTAATTTATTCAATGGAATTAGTCTAGAAACAAAGAGGAGGCATTGATAAAACTAACTAACTGCCATTCTTGGTTTGGACATGAACATGGCAAAATAGTTGAGGGGTGGGGAAGAGGATGAATCATAAATCCACAGTTGCACAATTAGTTTTATTGATAATATCTTAACAAAGACGTAAATTTCTATAGATGTATGGGTGAGAGCATTCTGACTGGTTACATCATAGCTTGGGTATGGAGGCTCTAGTGCACAGAATGAATCACTTTCTGCATAAAATCTCCTTGTAGTAAATCATTCAGTGGTGCTAAAGCCACTGTTCCTGTAAAATTCCATCAACCGCACTGAGAGAAACTGGGTACTTGGGTACAACCCACTTGACGTGTGCATTTTTTTTAAAAGTTCAGCCATATTTTCAGATCTGTCACCTTGCTAGCATCTCAGTTATAGGTTCAATTTGGAGATTTCTGGCTTGGGGATAAACCAGATCAAAAATAATTCTGCACAACTTCTCCTGACCTTCTTTCAAAAACAATGTCTCTCACAATTACAGTATGCTTAACAGATCTACACAGGGAGTCTGAGTAACCAAAGAAATTGACTGCTAATGTACTTGGCTTTTCTGCTTTGCATGTAAAACAGACTCCAAGGTATTAATTACCAGGGAGATGATTCTTTCCCTGTACTCTTCAAGCTCCATATGAGCAGCATGCCGTGTTTTATGGAAGTATCCAAACCAGTTACAAACTTCTAAAACAACAGGAATTCTGCAGATGCTGGAAATTCAAGCAAACACACATCAAAGTTGCTGGTGAACACAGCAGGCCAGGCAGCATCTGTAGGAAGAGGTACAGTCGACGTTTCAGGCCGAGACCCTTCCTCAGGACTAGTTCACCAGCAACTTTTATGTGTGTTACAAACTTCTAAATTCTAATATGGATGAAAGTCTGACCTCTGAATGGTTCATTAATTCACTTCTGCTTCACTTGTGTTAGTGCAGATGTATAAACATTCAAGCAAATATGAACAGATTTAACAAAAAAAGGGCAATATACAATAATTGATATTTCTATAGCACATTATCACACCGTCGAGATGATATTTTGTATAAAATTAATTTACACAGAAAAATGCCACTAAACACAGTATTAACCAAACATCAGGGATAATTCCAATAATTCTGCCTCTGCCTTAACATTCATTTAACTAAGCCAGCAGCACCATAGTAGTGAATGCACATAAATAACATGTTTACATAAAGTCCATAACTATAGTACAGCAGATATATACAACAGTTCAAGCTTGTAACAGTCATTATTTTATTTTGTTTTGCTTGGAGAACAGGCCTTTCCAGCCCTTCGAGCCACACCGCCCAGCAAATCCTAACAACATCGATTTAACCATAAACTAACCACTGGACAATTTGCAATTATCAATTAACCTACTCGGTACGTCTTTTGGTTATGGGAGGAGACAGGAGGACCCAGAGAAACCCCATGCATTCCACAAGAAGGACGTACAGACACTCCTTACAGAGGATGCTGGGATTGAACCCTGAATTCTGACACCCTGAACTGTAATAGCGTTGTGCGAACTGCAAATCTACCATGGCACTCGTATATTAATTACAAATGCTGTAAATGTAAACAATGCAGCAAATATATGTAAAAAATATATAAAATTAAGTTAAGGTATGGAAGTTAAGCTAATGGTTCAGTCTCCACCTGAAGTCCTGTGATAGCAATGCTCACTAGCTCACTAGCACACCAATACACGCATTGAATCCCAGCCTTTTTATGCATTCATTATGCCAGCATGCATTACGATTCAAATGACGTTGAAGCAGGTGATAAGTGACAAGTCTCATTCATTCTACAAGAGTTCCAGGCAAAAACTATTACCAGTGAGTCTAATCACCTACTGTTGACATTCAATGGTTTAACCATTGCAGCGTGCCCCAATAACAATATCCTGGGGGGTCACTATCGAGCTGAAAACTCAATGACTAGCCAATAAATGCTGCAGTTGTTACACCAACTCAGAGGCTGGTTATCCAGCAGTAAGCAACACAACTTCCTAATTCTTCAAATCCTTTTCTATACCTATACAGCATGTAATAGAACATTTAACACTTACCTAGAAGAACTTGACCATTTAAACTCACTTTATTGATAACTAAACTAACTTCAGTTCCTCCATCGCTGATACACAGTGGCTGCAGTGAGTAATATTTATAAAATGTTTTGCAGCAACAAACTGTCCTCTTCCAACTTCCCAAACCTAGAATTACCCGCACCTAAAGGAACAAAGGCAACAGAGTAAAGGAACTTTCACCACTGAACTGCAGCAGTCCAAGGAAATAGCTTGCCTTCTCTACAAACACAGGATAGGCAAACATGCTGATTTTCCAACAATGCTCTTATTCTACAAATGGAATAAATCTGTAGAAAGAGTGAAATAAAGAGAGAATAAATGATTAGATTGAGAGAGATAAAAGACAAGGACAAATAAATATTTCACTGAAATTATTTCATGGGAATGAAAATACAAATTTGCAATCATTTTAATTGTGAAAGGAGATGACAAATATTCAACAATTTCCATTTATACGATACTTTTAGTATAATGAAATAATCCAAGGTATTTAAAAGTTGATATTATGCAAAATCTGGTACTGCACCATATGAGGATTCATCAACACAGATCGACTGGACTCTTATTTTGCTATAATTTTCTAATTTTATGATCAAAAGCTTAATCAAAGGTTTTTAAAGAAAGGAAATGGAGGGAAGAAGATGGAGAAGTCTAGGGAGGGAGTTCTAGATCTTGGCACTTGATGGATGTCCAATGATCCAGAGTTCAAAGTGCACAAACATCAGGGGGCTATAGAGTTGGAGATAAAGGAGGTAACAAAAGCCCGGACCATGAAAGGATTTCAAAACAAAACTTAGAATTTCAGAATTGCGATGTTGCTTATCTGGGAGTGGCAGCAGGTCAGCAGTCACATGACTGATGAATACATAATTCTTGGCGAGAGTAACAGTGTTTTGGGTGAAAGAAAAGAGAGAACCCGACCAGTGAAAAAAAAACTGATGACCCTAGTAGATGTAACAAAACCACAGAAAAGGATTTTAGCAACAGATGAACAGTGGGTGAAGACACTGGGCAATCATCAGGTGATATTACAATAAGCACTTTTAGATGGCATTAATATATGGTCAGAAGCTCATGCTGAGGTTAAATATGGCGTAGACCTTGTGGACACTGACTTTATTTCAAATAGTTGGAGAGGAACAGACACAAGAGATTTTGCAGATGCTGGAAATCCAAAGCAACACATACAAAATGCTGGAGGAACTCAGTAGTTCAGGTAGCATCCATAAAGATAAATAACCAGACAGTGGCCTCATCATGGTAGTAGGGGAGGCAATGCACTGACATGTCAGAATGGAAACTGGATTGGAGAAGAATAGAATTAGTTTTTAGGTACAGGAGTTCCCGACAAAAAATTAGTTTATGGAAATTTCTCCTCATCCACTACTATGCAAAAGGCAATGGTTTAGCACCTTAGAGACAGTAGCAGAAATAAGGTGGATAGTGGTGAGGTGGATTATGACTTACACCTAAAAGGATACTTAAACCGTAACAGTTTTCTGGCATGTTCACTCAATAAAAATGAAATTTTAGGGAAAGCTCTGAAGGGCCTGGGAGGGGGGAGAAGATGGCACGAGGGCAGGGCGCGCGCACGGCCACTTCGGTGGTGATGTCTGTTATCTGTCAAGTAGGGGATCATGCACAATTCTGATTTGATGGAGACAGACGTGCGAGCACAGCCGAACATCTAGAAAACTTCTGAAATGCCCGCTTCGCTGCCGCTGCTACTGTGTGGTAACCGGAATCTCCGGAGCGGAAGGCCCCGAAATCCTCGGCTTTGCGTGTTTCAGCGGCCGGGGAGAGGTCGAGGGCGCTCGGGAGGCTGTATCGGAGAGGCTGGTCGGAAGCTTGGAGTTTTCGGACAGATGGATTCAGTGGGCTGGGGTCGGCTGCTTCCAAGGCATCGGCAAGTTAACAGTGCCCGGAGGTTTATAGCAGGGAGTTTCTCCCTTTTGCCGCCGCTATCGGGGACTCGGGTGTCGATTGACTCGGGACTTTGAGACTATTTTATTTTACTGAGCCCATGGTCTGTTCTTTATCAAATTATGATATTACTTTGCACTGCTGTAACTATATGTTATTATGTGGTTCTGTCAGTGTTAGTCTTTGGTCTGTCCTGCTTTCTGTGATAGCACTCCGGAGAAACATTGTATCATTTAAAGAGGACTGAGTGTTCTCATAACCTATACTTCGAGTCTGATTTTCCAATTTAACAAACACAAGAAAGTCAGCAGATGCTGGAGATCCAAAGAAACAGACACAAAGTGCTGGAGGAACTCAGCAGGCCATGCAGCATCTGTGGAAAAAAGTAAACAGTCAACGTTTTGGGTCAAGACTCTTCATCAGGACTAGAAAGGAAGGGGAGAAGTCAGACTGAGAAGGTGGGGAGAGGGGAGGAATAAGTACGAGGTGTCAGGTGTTAGGTGAACCAGGAGAGGGGGAGGGGGTGAAGTAAAGAGCTGGGAAAAATTGGTGAGAGAGATAAAGGGCTGGAGATGAGGGAATCTGATAGGAGAGGACAGAAGACCATGGAAGAAAGGAAAGGGGAAGGATCACCAGGAGTTGATGGATAGGTAAGGAGAAGAGGTAAGAGGGCAAAATAGGAATGGAGCATAGTGAAGGAGGGGGACGGGCAATTACCGGAAGTTCAAAAAAATTGGTGTTCATGCCATCGGGTTGGAGGCTACCCAGACGGAATACAAGGAGTTGCTATTTCAACCCAAGTGTGGCCTCATCATGGCAATAGAGGCAGCCATGTACTGACATGTCAGAATGAGTATGGGAAGTGGAATTGAAATGGGTGGCTACAGGGAGATCCTGCTTTTTCTGGCAGACATTTTCACGTGAATAACTATGAGTATTGCTAGCTTTGACATGTTTTATACAGTAAGAATCAGATTATATACAGGAATTATTCCATGTATATTCAGTTTTATCAGTTTAGTAATTAGGGATGCAACTGATCAAAGATCCTGCATCGAGGGGAAATGGAAAGGAAGTAAAACAGCCGATTGATACTTATTTTAATAAGCTAATTATTATGACTATACAGATTATGGGAAATTACATACAAGCTCTGTATACTGCACAGTTTTTGGCCATAACATTGATTCCGGAGAGGAACAGATAGACTCTAGGTATTGTACTGACACCTGATCATAACACATTAACTCTGGATCACTGCACACAAAATCTTATTGGTGCTTGAGGCCTGTAATTCATTCCACAGGTGTTTTGAGCCTCAAGCAAACCAGATATGAAAGAGGGCATTCTATTTTAAGACTCAGCTGTAGACGCTTTGATGGACTTGAAGAAGAGAGATCCTCTTTTGCCAGATGGCACAAGAATGCAGCTTGTAGAGCCACTACCTCGCAGCTCCAGCAGCCCAACTTCAATTCTGACTTTGTCTGTCGTCTATGTGGAGTGTCCGTGTTCTCTCTGCACGTTTCCCCAAGTGCTCCGGTTTCACCCCACATTCCAATATATTGGTTTGTTTAATTTGCTGTTACTGACTGTACAGGGCAGTAAGAAAACTAGAAGAGAATTGGTATGCATCTGAGAGGGAACAGCTTACTGGGAAGTAAGTGGAGGAGCTAAATAAGACTGATGGAAGTGACCCAAAAGCTGGCACAGACATAACGGACTGAACACCTGCCTCCTACGTACAGTTGAAGTCAGAAGTCAGTTTTTCACAATTCCTGACATTTAATCTGAGAAAACATTCCCTGTTTCAGTTAGGATCACTTCTTTATTTTAAGAATGTGAAATGTCAGAATAATAGTAGAGAGAATGATTTATTTCAGCTTTTATTTATTTCATCACTTTCCCAGTGGGTCAGAAGTTTACATACACTTTGTTAGTATTTGGTAGCATTGCCTTTAAATTGTTTAACTTGGGTCAAACGTTTTGGGTTGCCTTCCACAAGCTTCTCACAGTAAGTTGCTGGAATTTTATTCCATTCCTCCAGACAGAACTGGTGTAACTGAGTCAGGTTTGTAGGCCTTCCTGCTCGCACACACTTTTTCAGTTCTGCCCACAAGTTTTCTATTGGATTGAGGTCAGGGCTTTGTGATGGCCACTCCAAAACCTTGACTTTGTTGTCCTTAAGCAATTTTGCCACAACTTTGGAGGTATGCTTGGGGTCATTGTCCATTTGGAAGACCTGTTTGCAACCAAGCTTTAACTTCGTGGCTGATGTCTTGAGATGTTGCTTCAATATATCCACATAATTTTCCTTGCTCATGATGCCATCTATTTTGTGAAGTGCACCAGTCCCTCCTGCAGCAAAGCAACCCCATAACATGATGCTGCCACATGCTTCACGGTTGGGATGGTGTTCTTCGGCTTGCAAGCCTCACCCTTTTCCCTCCAAACACAATGATGGTCATTATGGCCAAACAGTTCAATTTTTGTTTCATCAGACCAGAGGACATTTCTCCAGAAAGTAAGATCTTTGTCCCCATGTGCACTTGCAAACTGTAGTCTTGCTTTTTTATGGTGGTTTTGGAGCAGTGGCTTCTTCCTTGCTGAGCAGCCTTTCAGGTTATGTCGATATAGGACTCATTTTACTGTGGATATAAAGACTTGTCTACCTGTTTCCTCCAGCATCTTCACAAGGTCTTTTGCTGTTCTGGGATTGATTTGCACTTTTCACACCAAAGTACATTCATCTCTAGGAGACAGAATGGATCTCCTTCCTGAGCGGTATGATGGCTGCGTGGTCCCATGGTGTTTATACTTGCGTACTATTGTTTGTACAGATGAACGTGGTACCTTCAGGCGTTTGGAAATTGCTCCCAAGGATGAACCAGACTTGACATCATTTTCTGACCTCAATCCAACAGAAAATTTGTGGACAGAACGGAAAAAGCTTGTGCAAGCAAGAAGGCCTACAAACCTGACTCAGTTATACCAGCTCTGTCTGGAGGAATAGAACAAAATTCCAGCAACTTACTGTGAGAAGCTCGTGGAAGGCTACCCAAAACATTTGACCCAAGTTAAACAATTTAAAGGCAATGCTACCAAGTACTAACAAAGTGTATGTAAACTTCTGACCCACTGGGAAAGTGATGAAAGAAATAAAAGCTGAAATCAATCATTCTCTACTATTATTCTGACCTTTCACATTCTTAAAATAAAGTAGTGATCCTAACTGACCTAAGACAGGGTATGTTTTCTAGGACTAAATGTCAGGAATTGTAAAAAACTGAGTTTATATGTATTTGGCTAAGGTGTATGTAAACTTCTGACTTCAGCTGTCTGTCATATAAAAATAAGAATATAAATCAGAATTTAAAAAATATTGTGAAAGCTGTTGAGGTCATAGTAAACTGATGATACAAAGAACTCATCCTAAATAGCAATGATAGCATTGATACCCCAAAAGAAAAGTACAATGACACAGAGTTTAATGATTTATTTGAGTAAAGTTAATCAAAACATCATCAAATCATTTCTCCCAATAATTGCACAGTGTTGCCATACAATGCACAATATACAACAATCACCATCAATCAGGGCTCCACCAGACATTTAAGAGGCCTCTATGACCTCTCACATCAGCCCAAACCTCACAGACACAATGTTATGCCATACTGGTTCTAAAGCATTACACAATGACCTCTGTGAGGTTATTACATACTTAGATGTGATCATTACATACTTGCACAACATCATTACATACTGATTTTAAATCATCGCACACTTCTTTTTAGCTAGTCCCCATGGGATTGAGAAAGACTAGTAGATTCTAAGTTGTTGGATGAGACCCGGATGTGGGAATTGCAGACTTACATGGATGAGGCAGGAGATGCTCGACAGGGTGAACAGGAGACATTGCACACTGACCATAAATATTAAACACTGATTGAGTTTTTACAAGAGGTTACTAAGAAAATTAATGAAGACAGGGTGTAGAGGACTTTGGTAAAGCTTTAGATAAGGTCCCACACAATAGGCTAGTTCAGAAAGTTAAAATTCATGGTATCTAAGGTGTGTTGTCAAACTGCCTCCAAAATTAGCATGGTGAAAGGAGGCAGAGGGTAGTGGTGCAAGGTTGTTTCTCTGATTGGAAGTTTGAAAAAGTAGCATACCACAGGGATCAATTTTGGGACTTTTGTTGTTTGTTATATACTTAATGGTCTTAGATGAGAATGGATGTGGTCTAATTAGTAAATTTGCTGATGACATAATAATGGTGGAGTTATAGATGGCAAAGGTTGTCAGAGGGACATAGGTCAGCTGGAAAGCTGGATGGAACAGTGGCGAATGAAATTCAATCTAGATTAGTGTGAATGTATTTATGTACCGAATGACCTTGTAGTGCTATTCTATGGCTCCCTGAAAATTGTGACACATATGGATCGGGTAGTGAAGAAGGCACTTGTTATGCTTGCCATCATAGGCTAACACACGGACTATAAGAACCAGGATGTCATGGTCCAGCTGTATGAAACATTGGTCAGATGACATTTGGAGTATTGTGTACAGTTCTGATTACTCCATAAGGATGTGATAGCATTAGGAAGAGTGCAGAAGAGATTCACCAGGATGCTTTGGCTACAAGGCTGTGTTTACCCTCACTGAAAGTGAAGGAAGTTGAGGTATGGCCTTTTAAAGGTTAGAAGATATGAGGGACATAAATAAGGTAAATAATAAGTCTTTCCACACAGTATGGGAATCTAAAACTGAGGGGATACAGTAGGTTTAAGGTGAGAGGGGAGAAAGTTAAAGGAGAGGGGCAGGTTTTCCCCTACAAAGAAGGTGGTGATTATATGGAACAATCTGGTGAAGTAGATAGCAGAGGCAGATACAATTATGACATATAAAAAGCATTTGGACAGGTACTCAGATAGGAAAGGAGTAGAAGGATATGGACCTAATGAAGACAAATGAAATTGGCATAGATAGGCATCATGGTTGATGTGGTCTGGTTGGGCCAAAGGTGCCATTTTCTGTGTTGTACTGCTTTATGACTCTAGAACCTTACACAATATCTCCAGATCAATAAACACTGGCACTAGGTCATTATAAACAAAGCCAGAATCACTACACTCTCACACTATTCTGTACTGTCCCGTGATCATTATATATGGTTTTAGAACACTATACACCAAGTGTGACAAGGAGACATACAGGAATGAGATAGATCAGCTGGTTGAGTGGTGTCACAATAGTAACCTTGTATTCAACGTCAGTAAGACCAAAGAATGATTATGGACTTCAAGAAGGGAAAGTCAAAAGAAAACACACCAGTCCTCATAGAGAGATCAGCAGTTGAAGGGGTGAGAAGTTTCAGGTTTCTGGATGGCAACATCTCTCAAGATCTATCCTGGGTCCAACATATTGATGCAATTACAAACAAGACACGACAGCAGCAATTGTTCATTAGGAGTTTGAGGAGACTTGGTACGTCATGTAAGACACTCTCAAACTTGTATAGATGTACCACGGAGAGCACTGTAACGCGTTATTTTGCCGTCTGATATGGAGGAGCCACTGCAGAAGATCGGAGAAACCTGCAGGAAGTTTCAAGCTCAGCCAGCTCCATGTTAGGCACTAGCCTCGCCAGCATCAAGGACACCTTCGAAAGGTGATGCCTTAAGCAACACATTTCTCAAAACATAGCAGTGATATTAAACACGATTCTGATTCTAACCTATTCAATAACTCAGGTCCTGAAGTCCCAGCAACATTTTCTCTGTGCACTTTCAATCTATTGATATCTTTCCTGTTGGAGGGTGACCAGAACTGCACACAATACTCCAGATTTGGCCTCACCAACATCTTATACAATTTCAACATAACGTCCCAACTTTGTGCCAAAAGCTCTCTTTATGACCCTATCTACCTGTGATGCCACTTTCGAGGAATCATGGATCTGTATTCCCAGATTCTTCTGTTTTACTGCACACCTCAATGCCCCACTGTTCACTGTGCAAGTCCCCTCCTGGTTTGTCCAGCCAAACTGCAACACCTCACACTTATCTGCATTAAATTCTATCTGCCAATTTTCAGCCCATTTTTCAGCTGATCCAAATCCTGCTGTAAGCTTTGATGGAAGTGTAGCTGACTTTGTAATGTTGGAACATGACAGTGTATTTGTACACAGTGAAATCTGAACACAGAGAGATAACAAAAAAATCTGTACTGGTTAATTTAGTGTGGGGAAAATATTTTCCTCGGCACTGAGCAGAACTCCTTCAATCTTCTTTAAATAATGCTATGGAATCTTTTCCATTCATCTGAAAGAACAAAAAAGTCTTCACTTAATATCTCACTTCAAAGATTAAAAGGCATTGGTGTACACAGAGACTTGGACGTTCTTGTACACAAATCACTGAAAGTTAGTATTAAGATACACCAAGCAATTAGGAAGGCCAATTCTGTGTTGGCCTTAATTGCAAGAGGATTTTAATACCAAACAAAAGAGCTCTGCTGCAATAATAGTGCTCTGCATCTGGAATATTGTGTAGAAGCCTGATATCTTTACCTAATGAAGACAATGTTTATGATAAAGGGAGTGCAGTAGACATTACAGACTTGTCAGATTTCTCAGATGAGAAGAGAATAAGCCAACTTGATTGAAGGTCTTGAGTTTAGAAAAATAAGAGACAGTGTCATTGGAAGATATAAAATCAATACAGAGTTTGACAGGGCAGATACAGGATTGATATTTCCACTGCCAAGGACATCCAGAAGTAGGGGCTTCAGTCTCATAATAAGTTGACCATTCAGAATGGACCTTAAAATAATTGTGGCACCCAGAGAATAGTAAACCTTTCTAATGCTCTATGCCAGAAAGCCATGAATGCACATTAATTTGATACAAACAAGACAAAGATTGATTTCTAGATATTAAAAATATCAAGCAGTACGTGCTTAAGCAGTGGTGTTAATGTAAAAGATGAACCATGGTCATACTGAATTGAAGTATGTACTGACCTCTTGCTTCTATAAGGTTGCCGATATAATTACAAAGAAGCTACATAGCCAGTAGCTATATTTCATTTGGAGTTTAAGGAGATTTGGTATATCATCAAAGACTCTAGCAGATTTCTACAGATGTACCGTGGAGTGCATTCTAACTGGTTACATCACCATCTGGGATAGAGAGGCACAGGATCAAAAACAGCTGCAGAGAGTAAACTCAGCCAGCTCCATTATGGGCAATAGCCTCCCAAGCATTGAGGACATCTTCAAAAGGCTCAGAAACGTGGCATCCATCATTAAGCATCCCCAACACAAAAGACATGCCCTCTTCTCATTGCTACCATCAAGGAGATGGTACAGGAGCCTGAAAACACACATTCATTAAGTGATTTAGGAACAGCTTCTTCCTCTATGTCATCAGTTGTCTGAATGGACAACAAACTCGTGAACACTACCTCTCTATTTTTATTTGCATTTTACATTACTTATTTAATTTTTTTCATATATATTTCTTATTTTACTTGATAGCATGTTATGTGTTGCAGTGTACCAATGCTGCAAAACAGATTTCATAACATATATCAGTGATAATAAACCCAATTCTGATTCTTTGGTTCTGACCCAAAAAAATGTTCCCCCCAACTCTGCAGTACTACTTCAATAATGTTCTGCCAACAATAAAGCAAAAGTAGTGAAGCACTCAACATTGTCCCAGCACACGGTGTGGCACTGCCCAGCACCGTCCCAGCACACGGTGTGGCACAGTCCCAGCACTGTCCCAGCACACGGTGTGGCACTGCCCCAGCACCGTCCCAGCACATGGTGTGAGTCGACCCCATCATACCTACCCATCACACATTGCCGCACCACCCCAGCACACCAGGTGGCACCACCTCAGGTTTGCCTTTTTACAATATAACTGCCTCTCTTAATGGAGCAGACTTGATGGGCCGAATATCTTATGGTCTTATTGCCTTGTCTCTGTACTGTTTCTCTCAAAGTGCACCACTCTCTCCAAAAATCACAGCAGACTCCTGGGCACTCAGCTTATCTGAGGTCTCAAGCCTAGAACTTGAACCCACAACCTCATGACTGGGGGGGGGGGAAGAAGAGTGATAGCACTGAACCACAGCTGATAGTTATGTAACTAGATGTATCCTTATGTGGCACATTAAGTCGTGTGAAACATAGAGTCTAAATAGACTGTTTTGTTAATTCCATTAAGCGATCAGAGCAACCCCCCCCCCCCCCACTCCCACGGGCTGCCTCTGAGTGATTACCAGTGGAATTACCTTCAGCGCCACTTGGCAGTGGAGGGGTGTCCACTCTACCCGGTAACACTCCGCCACACTCCGATTCTGTGCATCCAGGGACACCTGGAGTTCGCCCACGCCGTCCCATGTGTAACAGAACCGGGTGGTATTGAACCAGCAGAGATTATTTAGCAGGGTGACTCCTTGGCCAGACAAGTGGCGGGCTTCAATGCGAGCGAAAGTCTTGTCCTGGCTGAGGGACATCAGTGAGAAGGACAGGGTCCTCCTGTCCCACACCAGCCCGCTGACCTCACCCCTCAGAATCCAATTGGTGTCCGGCTTATCCACTACCTGCCAGTAAAGGACGCCGATGGTCATCAGGAAAAGTAAGGCGACCCCCAGGCAGGCGACCGTCCCCTTCCACGTCTCGTTCATTTCTTTAATGCCGGGGTCCAGGCTGGAGTCGCCGGCGGCGCTGGCCATTTCTCTGGGCCGTCGCGCCATCTCCCAACGGCGCCGGGCTCAGGAACCGCGGGAGCTACACTGCCCCGCTCCTAGCCTGAGCCCCGAGCCCCGAGCCCCGAGCCCCGAGCCCCGTGCTGTCCGGCAGAGGGCTTGGTGCGAACTACCGCTGAACTGCTGCGGCACTTGACCCGGGCTGGAGCGGAGCCCGATAAAGCAAAACAAACACTTCGCCAGGAATCAGAGCGGGGAGCATGCGAATTTGCCGACCGGGGTAATCCAGTGACAAAGCAGGGATAGTACTAATCGCCCAGCTAACAACATTTATATAGCGCCCTCATTGTGGTAATACGCCCCAGAGCATGAGTTCAGTCGAAACCGATTGAATCATACCGCTGGGGGAGATAAGAGCCATTAGTGGTTAGGCTTAACTGAAGTACCGAGGCTCCCCATGATTCGGCATCAGCCTTTGTGACAGAGTGCCATGAGTTCTCAAGTACCTTGAGCAGAGAGTCGGGGAAAGGGAATTTTAAGAGGAGATCTTGCAACTAAGAATAGAAGCCGGGGTCATCCTGGCAGTTGAGAGTGATACTGAGGTACGGAACAGTTTTAGCTGGCTGTTAAAGTGCAGAAGGTCAAAGTTCAAAGTAAACATTATCAAAGTACATACAATAGCACCATATACAACTTGAGATTCATTTTCTTACGGGCATACTCAATAAATCCATAACAGAATAATAATCATTGTGATCCAGCCAGAGTTGGTAGATGGTTACAACCTGAGGCTGGTTTCAAGTCTCTGAGAATAGAGACTGTACTAGGAAGAAGAATTAGGGTGAAAGTTAAAACTGAAAAAATGCATAATTTTATGTCAATTTTTAAAAAATGGAAAGCTCAGCTGGTCAGTCAGCATTTGTGGGGGGAGAATTAGTCACGTTTCTGGTCACATATTAGTTTCAAGGAGTCAAGCAAATCAAAGGCCATAAGGCACAGAGGCTGAATTAGGACACTTGGCCCATCAAGTCTGCTCCGCCATTCCATCACGGCTGATTTATTGTCCCTCCAAACCCCGTCATCCTGCCTCTTCTCCGTACCTTTGGCACCCTTACTAATTAAAAACCTATCAACCTCATCTATAAATTTATCCAATGACTTATCCTCCACAGCCACCTGTGGCAATCAATTCCACAAATTCACCACCCTCTAGCTAAAGAAAACCCTCCTCTTCTCTGTTCTAGAGGGACTTCCTTCTGTTCTGAGACTGTGCCCTCTGGTCCTAGACACCCCCCACCCTGCTACAGAAAACATCCTCTCCACAGCACTCTACTAGGCCTTTCAATATTTGATAGGTTTCAGTTAGATTCCCCCCTCTTTCTTCTAAACTCGAGTGAAATCAGGCCCAGAGCCATAAAATACTCTACATACATAAAAACTTTCATTCCTGGGAGTATTCTTGAAAACCTCCTCTGGACCTTCTCCCATGCCAGCACATCCTTTCCTAGATGAGGGCCCAAAAGCTGATCACAATACTACAAATGTGGCCTGACCAATGCCTTAAAAACCCTCAGCATTAGATCCTTGGTTTTATATTCTAGTTCTCTCCTCAGAATCAGAATCAGGTTTACTACCACCAGCATGTGACGTGAAATTTGTTAACTTAGCAGCAGCAGTTGCTGCAATACATAATATAGAAGAAAAATAATAATAATAAATAAATTACAGTATATGGATATTGAATAGATTAAAAATCATGCAAAAAACAGAAATAATATATATTTATTATTTGAGTGTATTTGTTGACATACCAAATCTCTTCAGACTCCCAATGAAATATAGCCACTGTCTTGCCTTCTTTATAACTGCATCAATATGTTGGGACCAGGTTAGATCCTCAGAGATCTTGACACTCAGGAAACACACATAAAAAAACACATAAAAAATGCTAGTGAACACAGCAGGCCAGGCAGCATCTACAGGAAGGGGTACAGTTGATGTTTCCAGCCAAGACCCTTTGTCAGGACTAACTGAAAGAAGAGATAGTAAGAGATTTGAAAGTGGGAAGGGGAGAGGGAGATCCGAAATGAAATTTGACACCCAGAACTTGAATGCTAACATTGCATTTGTCTTCCTTACCATCAACTTAAACTTGCAATTTAACTTTTAGGAAATCCTGCACAAGGACTCCCAAGTCCCTCTACACCTCTGAATGTTGAATTTTCACCCTATTTAGAAAATAATATGTCTTTATTCCTTCTACCAAAATGCAAGACCAGACAGTTCCCTACACTATCTCCCATTTGCCACTTCTTTGCCCATTCTCCCAATCTGTCCAAGTCCTTCTGCAACACTAACTGCTTCCTCAACACTACCTGACCTCAATCTGTCTTTATATCATCCAGAAACTTGGCCACAAAGCATCAAATCATTGACATGTGAAAAGAAGCAGTCCCAACACCGATCCTGTGGAACACCACTAGTCATCCAACTGCACCCAGAAAAAGGCCTCCTTTATTCCCAGTCCTTGCCTCCTGCCAATCAGCCAATCTTCTATCCATGCTAGTATCTTTCCTGTAATGCCATGGGCTCTTATATTGTTAAGCAGCACCATGGGTAGCACCTTGTCAAGGCTTTCTGAAAATCCAAGTATACAACATCCACTGACAACACACATCAAAGTTGCTGGTGAACGCAGCAGGGCAGGCAGCATCTCTAGGAAGAAGTGCAGTCGACATTTCAGGCCAAGACCCTCACGAAGGGTCTCGGCCTGAAACGTCGACTGCACCTCTTCCTAGAGATGCTGCCTGGCCTGCTGTGTTCACCAGCAACTTTGATGTGTGTTGCTTGAATTTCCAGCATCTGCAGAATTCCTGTTGTTAACATCCACTGACTCTCCTTTGTCTATCCTGCCTGCTGAATTTCAACAGATTTATCAGGCAAGATTTCCCATTAAGAAAACCATGCTGGCTTCCAAGTACCCGAAAATCTCATGGTTAATCATGGACTCCAAAATCTTCCCAACCACTGAAAACAGGCTAACTAGCCTATAGTTTCTTTTATTTTGCCTCCCTTCCTTCTTAAAGAGTGGAGTGACATAATGCAATTTTCCAGCTCTCCGGACCATTTCAGAACCTAGTGATGATGTTGGATGCTCGATCCAAGATCTAGGCATGGTGATGGTTATTGTGGGGTGAGAGATGGATGGTGGGTTTTTGAGGAAAGGGTGGTGATAGTACTAGTAACATTTTTCACCTGAAAAGGAGGGTGGGGAAGGAAGTTAAGTTGGTCAGTAGTTCAGTAAGAATAGGATGAAATGAGTATGTAGTGATCATGATAGGCTTGAATTCAGCATGAGAGGCAGCTGGAAAGTGCATGATGTAAATTTAGGGGCTAATCTTGGGAATGTTTACCCCAGTAGTTTAGTGTCATAAAGCATGGAAACAGGCCCTTCAGGCAAGCTCATCCATGCCCACTTGAACTAGTTCTGTTTCCCCATTCTCTATAACTTCCTCTGGCAGCACTTTTCATATACCCAGTTAATGGACCAAACCATCAAGGAGAATCTGTTAACTGACTGCCCAGGAAATCCATCACTGATCCTTTAGGGAATCCACTAACTGTCCCATGACAGAATCTACAAATTAACAGCATAGGGAATCCACTAATTATTCCTCCAAAATCTATCAACTGGCCTACTGGGGAATGCATTAACTGACTTCCCTTGAAACCTACTGTTGTGGAATTCTTAACAGATCTTGAGAAAAGTCCTGAAATGAACTAATTGGCCCACCAACTAACCATTCTTATACATCAACCACAAACAAGACAAAATCCGCAGATGCTGGAAATGCAAACAACACACACGAAATGCTGTCAGACTGTATTCTTTTCCAGAGATGCTGCTTGGCCTGCTGAGTTTCCTCCAGCCTTCTGTGTGCGTTGCTTTACATGAAACAATGTGGCTAGCTAGTAAATCTACTCATTCACCAGCCGATGGAATAATTTAAAGGTTTATGTAATTTATATAGGCATCCGTTAGTCTCATGAGACCATGGATTTGCGCCTTGGAAGGTTTCCAGGGCGCAGGCCTGGGCAAGGTTGTATGGAAGACCAGCAGTTGCCCATGCTGCAAGTCTCCCCTCTCCACGCCACCAATGTTGTCCAAGGGAAAGGCATTAGGACCCATACAGCTTGGCACCGGTTTCATCACAGAGCAATGTGTGGTTAAGTGCCTTGCTCAAGGACACAACTCGCTGCCTCAGCCAAGGCTCGAACTAGCGACCTTCAAATCACTAGACAAACGTCTTAACCACTTGGCCACTTTACTCAAAGAATAACCAGGGGAATCTTAACATTTTAGAATTTGATGGAGGAGGCAATTTGGTACAATATGGCTACGCTGACCCTTTGAAAGATGTCCAGTTTAATCCCACTCCCTCTGGGAGACAATCTAGTGCCTTCTTCTTCTTCCATTTGTGTAAATAGTATGATCCGTACATGCCAATCCACTTGTCAGATGAAACTGTTGCTCTCCACTTGTACTCTCAAAACTTTTGCATGAATGTATTTTTCCTTGACCATTTCTGCATTAAGGAGAGCAATC
Source organism: Mobula hypostoma (assembly GCF_963921235.1). NCBI lineage: Eukaryota > Metazoa > Chordata > Chondrichthyes > Myliobatiformes > Myliobatidae > Mobula > Mobula hypostoma. The sequence continues at coordinate 73,528,733 of NC_086107.1, read as the reverse complement.
CAACTTATCTATACAATTGAAGTTACTCATCTCCAGTATCAACCCAGCACACTTCTGCACTCAAGCTGCCTAAAGTCCATACAAATTAAAACCAACAATGCTTTATTAACTTCCTTGTTCTTATTTTCAGTACCCTATCTACAACTGCAAATATCTCATGTATTTACTGAATTGTTAATTACTGCTTTCATTTTCAGGCTGCACCCAGTCTCTATACTTACATCTCCTTAAGCTAATACTGTTTAGATTATATCTCTTCTGCATGTGATACCCCGAGGTGCATCTTTTCAACATAACCTCATTAAATTGCATATATCATGTCTGCCTACTTTACGAGTCATTTTTATGAAACCCCTTCCCCAAAGTTTGCTCCCTTCCTATTTGCTATTTACTGCGTAGGCAAGTTTGGTACGTCACATATTTCAAAAGGTACTTCATGGTTATTTGCAAATACCAAGAAAAGCAGTGGCTTAAATGTTGATTCCTGGGGATCACCACTGCACAACACTTAAACACAGAAAACTGTCCACTCCATGCACTTATACTTTGTTTCCAATCTCTTAACCAATTACTGTATGTATCACTGCCCACTTAATACCATATATTATCTTTTGAATATGTCTCTCAGGTACGTTATCAAATATCTTTCAACCTCCATATGTAACAACCACAAGATGCTCTACAGGAGCATTACCAATATTTAACAATCAACCACATAGGACATTATTCAGACCAACAACCAAAAGCTTGGTCAAAGAGTTGCGTATAAGAAGCATCATATGAGGAGATTTAGAGAGACAGATATTAAATGAGAACTTTAGAGTCAAGCCCTGACAGATGGCCACACTGCTGATAATGGAACTACTAAATTCAAAGATAATGAAAGGGTTAGAATTGAAGAAGGCAGTTAATTGAGATGGAAGGGATTTTAGAAATGGAAAGGAAGAGGGACCTGTAGACAGTTTCAAAAACAGGAGTGTAGGCTCTTGAGCTCTCAATCTGCAACTTTACTCTTTTTGAACATTTGTAGCTCTCCATTACCCCTCCATGACCCTGCAGAGCCTGTGTCATTTACAGTCTTAGTTTGCTTAGTAAGTTAGAAATACCCCATTACACCACACCGTTTCAGTAAGAATACTTTTCTCTTTTATTTTCCTTCTTTCTTTCACTTCCCTTCATGATACTTTTTCCCATCATTATCAAGATCAATGCTGGCCAATGGGAACTGTAGAGTGCCCACCTGACTGAAGCTGCATCTGTCTGTTTCCATTGTTATTTATTGAATTATTTCCATAGATTAACCAGCAATGGCTTCTTATCCTGCTCCCAAGTCACGACTTCCTATGTCCATCAAAGAGCCAGTCATAGAGAGAAGGGGTCCATTAGTGATCATCCCCCAAAGTTCCCTAGATTGTGGTACATTGAAAGGTAGAAAATTGTATGTTCTATTTAGGAAAGAATGAAGAGAAAATATTTGACCGGTTAAACTGATATCAATTGATAGAAAAAAGCTAGTAACAATCATTAGGTGTGCGGTAACTAAGCATATATAAAAAAAAAACAGCCAGAAACAACATATTTTCATAAAATCTAAACTGAAACAAATCTAAGGCGTTTTTAGAACTTGAAATGAGGAGGAGCTGTAAATGCCATATATCTGCTTTATCCAAAAAGTTTGTGTTCAGAGATATAGATAGAAACAGGCCTTTCAAGCCAGAGTCCACACCAACCATCAACTACCTCTTTACAGTAATCCAACATTAATTCCATTTTTTATGCTACTTATATTATATTAACTCCCAACAGATTCTACAACTCACCCTCACACCAGGCACAATTTATAGTGATTACTCAACTGACCAAACACGCATGTGTTTGGAAACCTGGGAGCAAACTGGAAACTCACGTGGTCAAAGAGAGAAGATGCAAACTCCACAGAGAGAACACTTAGAAACTGAATATGGTGAGCTCTTTGAAAGGCTATAAGTAAAATTAACAGAATAAACGTTCAGGAATTAGAAGTAATACATTAGCAGAGTGTGGGCACGTGGCCAAGTGGTTAGGGCATTGGACTAGCGACCTGAAGGTCGTGAGTTCGAGCCCCAGCCGAGGAAACATGTTGTGTCCTTGAGCAAGGCACTTAATCACACATTGTTCTGTGACGACACTGGTGCCAAGCTGTATGGGTCCTAATGCCCTTCCCTTGGACAACATTGGTGTCGTGGAGAGGGGAGACTTGCAGCATGGGCAACTGCTGGTCTTCCATACAACCCTGCCCAGGCCTGCGCCCTGGAGAGTGAAGACTTTCCAGGCGCAGATCCATGGTCTCGCAAGACTAACAGATGCCTTTTTCACATTAGCAGAGATAGATGATTGATTAAAATAATGAACAAAAATAAAATCATTTATTTGTACTTTGGCAGACAGGATCAATACCAGCTATACAAATGGTTTAGATGAAAGGTAGAGTGCAAAGCATTCATATTTGCTCATTTTACAGAGCTAGCTGGGAAAGATCTAGAAGATCTTTCAAGAAGGTAAAAAGACACTATAAAATATCTACAATGAAATATTGTCAAACTAAGCAAGTGTGCAAGGCAGTGGCAGCTGTCACATAGTGCAGAAAAATGTGAGCAACAGACAATATGATGGAGGAACTCAGTACATCAGGAGGCATCAACGGAGGGAAATAGACAATCAATGCTTTGGGACTTTTCATCTGTATTGAAAGATAGAAGGGAGATGGCCATTATGCAAAGTTGTTCAATTAATGAATGAGTGTTTATCTTACTAAATCATGTGAGATTGAAGACTGATGGGGTAAACAGGCGACAGTAAAAGTTGGGTGCTTGAGATTCTATGTCAAAATAACAAGTTAGCAATTTAGAATGGAACGTAGTGAAACTTCTTAACTCAGAGGTTAATTGAGTTGCAATGGCTGTGGATGCAGTTGTTGAATAAATTTTTGTTGAGAATTTTAGGATCTTGGCAAGTCCAAGGGTTCAGGCAGAAAGGATCAGCCATGCTACTGAATAGCAGACCAGCCCTGAGAGGTGGGAGGTCCCACATGTGCTTTTGCTAATGTTTTTGACTTTCTCCTGTTAGTCATCAATCATGCTGTTCCTCATCAATATCACCTGAAAGCAAACCATCATCTTCCACATGTATCAAGGCAATATCAAACTTCCATCATCACTGTCCCCAACCTCTCAACAGAAAGTTTGTCCAGTGCTCAAGAAAATTCTTCTAACTACAAGAGGTCATTGATAAGCTCATGGCCTAAGGTAGAAGGAGTCAATTTTAGAAAACCTAGCACATTTATTTTTCAGCATAGTCCCCTCCTACATTTACACAGCGGTCGTGGAGCATACGGATCCCTTCTTTGTAGAAGTGGTCCACAGCAGGGGTGATTGATAAGTTTGTGGCCTAGGTAGTAGAAGGAGATGTGTTATTAACTTCAAAGTTTCTGCATTATCACTCAGAGAGTTGAACTGCACGTGCATGTAACCAGAGCATTTTGGACTTCCAGGTGGTCCACAGCAGGGGTGATTGATAAGTTTGTGGCCTAAGGTAGAAGGAGATGAGTTATACAGCTCTCGTTACCACTTCTGGAGGTCCAAGGCACCGACTTTTACAAAGAAGTGATCCGTATGCTTCACAACCGCTAGACTAAATGTGTAAATGTAGGAAAAATAACCGTGCTAAAATTGACTCCTGCTACCTTAGGCCACGAACTTATCAATCACCCCTCGTATATATTGATAAGACTTAACCCATTGTCATAAACTCTATTTCCTAACTGTAAGCTCTTTCTTTCTTTCTTTCTTTTTAAATCTTTTTATTGAGTAAGTATACAAAAAAGGTAAGCCATATAAACATTAATACAATGTTAAAGTATAATAAAATTCCAAAAGATAACAATACCAAAAAGAAACTACTACAAACAATGTAATTTAAGCATAAGAAACCAAGATAACATAATAGTATACTAAATTTTATATATATCAATGGAAAAAAAGAAAAAAAAACCCCCAAAAAAAAACCCACCGTGCAGCTAACTAAAAGCAAGGCAAAGCAATGGGCTAACTTGAAACCAAACAGAGTTAAACTTAACATCACGTCCTCAATCCCGACCTCCATTAAAACAGTGAAAAAAAAACAAGAAGGGTAAATATTACATTAAATGAAAATATCGAATAAAAGGTCCCCAAATCTGTTCAAATTTAAATGAAGAATCATAAAGGTTACTTCTAATTTTCTCCAAATTCAAACATAAAATCGTCTGAGAAAACCAAAAAAAGGTAGTTGGAGCATTAAGCTCTTTCCAATGTTGTAAAATACATCTTTTCGCCATTAAAGTAAGAAATGCAATCATTCTACGGGCTGAAGGGGAAAGATTACTAGAAATTTTAGGTAGTCCAAAGATAGCAGTAATAGGGTGAGGAGAGATATCTGTATTTAATACCTTAGAAATAATATTGAAAATATCTCTCCAAAAAGTTTCCAAAGTAGGGCAAGACCAAAACATATGAGTTAAAGAGGCTATCTGCCCCGAACATCTATCACAGAAAGGATTAATATGCGAGTAAAAACGCGCTAACTTATCTTTGGACATATGTGCTCTATGAACCACTTTAAATTGAATTAGGGAATGTTTAGCACAAATAGAGGAAGTATTAACTAATTGTAAAACCTGCCCCCAATCATCCACAGAAATGGTAAGCCCCAATTCCTGTTCCCAATCTACCCTAATCTTATCAAATGGAGCTTTCCTAAGTTTCATAATAATATTATAAATCATAGCCGATGCACCTTTCTGACATGGATTAAGGTTAATTATCGAATCTAAAATATATATAGGAGGAAGCATTGGAAAGGAAGAAAGTATAGTACTTAGGAAATTTCTAACTTGTAAATATCTAAAAAAATGTATTCTTGATAAGTTATATTTATTAGATAATTGTTCAAAAGACATAAGGGAACCATCTAAAAATAAATCCAAAAACCGTAAAATACCCTTAGTCTTCCAAGTTTGAAAAGCGCGATCCGTAAAAGAGGGAGGAAAAAATATGTTACCTAAAATAGGAATCGCTAACCCGAATTGATTAAGATCAAAAAATTTTCTGAATTGAAACCAAATACGCAAAGCATATTTAACTATCGGGTTAGAGACCTGCTTAAGGCGTTTCGAATCAAAAGGAAGAGAGGAACCTAAAATAGAACCAAGTGTATAACCCTGAACAGATTGTAATTCCAATGCTACCCATTTAGGAATAGATAATATGTCCCGGTCAAGTAACCAAAATTTCATATGTCGAATATTAATAGCCCAATAATAAAATCTAAAGTTAGGTAATGCTAAACCTCCATCTCTCTTAGCTTTCTGTAAATGTATTTTACCCAGTCTCGGATTCTTATTCTGCCAAATAAATGAAGAAATTTTAGAGTCAACTTTATCAAAAAAAGATTTAGGAACGAAAATTGGTAATGCCTGAAACACATATAAAAATTTTGGCAACCTAACTGTAAGCTCTAACCGCCTCCCTGACCATTGAATCAAATTGAGCAATCTGTTTATAAACCAGTGTTTATACTTAAATCATAAGATGAACTTGGACACATAATCACATCATCACCACAACAACCTATTTCATAGAATGTGGACTGTGCTCAGAATTCAAGCTGCCATTGAAGATAAATTTATGCCCTTTGCTCCTCAGTTCACTCCTAGCCATACATGTCCTAATCCCAGGAAGCTCCAGTTCTCCCTTCACATTTGTGTTGATCACCTTGCATGGACGAGAGTTATGCATTACCTTAAATTTAAAACTCTCATTCTTGTTTTCAAATCCCTTCACGGCCTTGACCCTCCTTAACTCTCTGAAGCCCTCCAACATAACATGCCTGCACTCTAACTCCTGATCAAACCAAATTATTTCACTGCATGATGACATCCCAAGCTTTGAAATTCCGTTGCTAAACCTCTTTGCAATTTTACTTCTCTTTCCTCCTTTGAACCATTCCTTACAATCTTTCCCTTTGACCAAGTTTTTGGTTATCCAGGTCATCCTATCTTCAGATGAAAGCCAACATGAAAATTTGAATGATAAATTTTGTGAAAGATTTAGGAACAATTAATGATGTGAGAAGTTTTTAAAGAATAAATTGTTGTAGCTGTACTCTCTCCATTACATAGTACTTTGCAGATTAAACCTAGTGAAAATCTAATGTTGTACAATGCTGTCCCCTACTGGGGTTGAAAGGATTACTGAAGGCACAAATAAAACTGAATTATACTGAAGACATTTTCTGTTAAGTTCCGAATTCAGGGCTTAGGTAATGCATGGCAATAAATAATGTGACAAAGGAAATGAAGAATATGCTTAAAATGAGACTTGGAGGAATGGAGAGTTCTGGTTCATTTCATGATTGGAGATGTTAGAAGTTAGGGGCAGCTGAGTTTTGGATGAAATGAAAGCTAAAGAAAAGGAAGTAATTGAAATAGTTGTGTTTAGAGGTAGTAAAGACATGGATAAAGGTAGCAATACTGAGGCAAGGTAGAATGAAGTAAGATATTTTTGTGATTATTAGTATTATGGAGTTAGTAGACCAGACTGGAGTTCAAAACTACCCCATTAAATGTGATCCAAGGAGAGGTATGAAGTGAGTTGTTTGGAAATAAAAGCTGTTTGTGGCAAGGACTAAGGACAATCCTTTTGTTGTGGGGAGAATAAAATATGGGATTAATGTAGGATTAGTGTAAATGGGTGGCTGATAGATTGTGCAGACTACAGACAATATTTTCGACAGTGTAGTTGCAGAAACAAAATAAGAAACTTCTCAGTATATCAGTTACCATCTGTAGAAATAGTAAAAGATGACTTTTTTTAAAATCGGAAACAGGTAACATTCTGAGAATGAGCAAAGAAGAGAAGAGAACAAATGGAAAATTCTGTGATAGGGTTGAAGTGTGGAGAAGTCAGATGACAAAAGATGAAAGTGTGTGATTGATTTAGAGGTGTCAGTAAGAGGAGCAGAATCATTGCTCTGAATCCTGTTCTGACAAAGGGACCTGGTCCTGAAACACTAACTGTATCATTCTGCATAAAGCTGAGTGACTTGCTGAGTGTTTCAACATTCAAGCAGAACAATTTTCTGAAATTATCAATGAAAGTTGCTGAAAATCTGGAATAATAACATAACATGCTTATCACCTGAAATTGTTGAAATTACCATTTGAAGATTGTAATGCACCTGGTTAAGAAAATACTGTTTACTTCACTCTCTCTCATCCTCAGCTCAGGATGAAAGATGAGAATAACCCCAGGGACTATAAGATCAATATGCTCAATTTCAATTTGTTTACATCCTTTGTGAACTCATTGTCTTTCTCCCTATTTACTAATGCACTTCTTTACCTTCCATCAAGGAACTCAGGTACATTGCTCTTGGTCATTTTATCAATTAATATAGTTGTTAATAATGGACGTTCACAATGATAGTAGTTACAACTTGACAGCCTGGATTCAAAGGTTCATTTATTATCAAAGTATACAGATCTGAAATTTTTATTCTCCGTATAGTCACAAAACCAAGTAAGAAAAGACCATCAGCAAGATCGTCAACCACCAGATCCCCCGCATACAAACAAACAACACCAGGCAAAAAACACAGAATTCAAAAAATAAAGTCCACAGTCCAAGATCACATTCAAAACACAGCAACCCTGGGGGACATTCTCCCTCTCCATAGCAGAGCAATCTCACTGGTGATAGAAAGGCAGTCTCCCCTCCCGTGATAAAAAGGCAGTCTGCTGCTGTTTCAATCTTCCTCATCGCTTTAATCGATGAACAATGCAAGCTTTAATCTGCAAAACGAATTCAAACGTCGGCTCGCAGCCTTTTTGCCACGAGGTTCCTGCATGGGGCCTCTGCCTCCCGGAATTCCCTCAGAGACTGCAGAACACTGAAACACCCAAAAGATCTCCAAACTGCAAATCACAGGCTCCAACAGTTCCAGATTCACATCAAGATGAAAAACAAATGAAAAAGACATAAAAGAAGTGAAATATATGGTTTCAGGATACTTACTGGGGGAGGGGGTAGAGAGAAGGGGAGGGTAGACAGAAGGGGTTGGTAGAGAGGTGGGAAGGTAGAGAGAGGTGGGGAGGTAGAGAGAGGGGGAGGTAGAGAGAGAGTTTGTGGAGAGAGAGGGCAGAGAGAGAGGGGAGGTAGTGAAAGAGGAAAGGTAGAGAGAGAGGTGTTGAGAGAGATGGGGGCTGAGAGAAGGGGGGTAGAGAGAGGGGGAGGTAGAGGGTGGTAGTGAGGGAGGGAGATAGAGAGAGGGTAGAGAAGGGGTAGGTAGAGAGAGAGTAGGTGTAGAGAGAGAGAGGGGGTAGCAAGAGAGAGGGGTTAGTGAGAGAGAGACGGTAGCGAGAGAGAGAGAGGTAGCGAGAGAGGGGTTAGTGAGAGAGAGAGAGACGGTAGGGAGAGAGAGAGAGAGAGGTAGTGAGAGAGAGAGAGAGGTAGCAAGAGAGGGGGTAGTGAGAGAGAGAGGGAGTAGCGAGGGAGGGGAGGTGGAGAGAGAGGGGGAGTAGAGAGAGGGGTGAGGTAGAGAGAGTGAGGGGGTAGAGAGAGGGGTTAGTGAGGGAGGTAGAGAGAGAAGGTCATGAGTGAGGGAGTAGAGAGCGGGGAAGAGAAGGGGGTGTAGAGAGAGAAGAGTTAGAGAGGGGGTGAGTTAGAGAGAGGGGTGAGTTAGAGAGAGAGGTGCAGGCAGAGAGAGGGGGAGGCAGAAAGAGGGGATGTAGAGAGAGAGGGAGAGAGAGAGAGAGAAGGGGTAGAACAGAGCAGTAGAGAGAGGGAGAGAAGAAGAGAGGTAGAGAGAGAGGGTAGAGAGGGGGAAGAGAGGGGTAGAGAGAGGGGGTGTAGAGAGAGGAGTGAGTTAGAGAGAGAGGGGGAGGCAGAGAGAGGGGATATAGAGAGAGAAGGTTAGAGAGAGAGAGAGAGAGGGGGGTTAGTGAGAGAGAGAGAGAGACGGTAGCGAGAGAGAGAGGTAGCGAGAGAGGGGTTAGTGAGAGAGAGAGAAGGGGTAGAAGAGAGCAGTAGAGAGAGGGAGAGAAGAAGAGATGTAGAGAGAGAGGGTAGAGAGGGGTAGAGAGAGGGGGTGTAGAGAGAGAGGAGTCAGAGAGGGGTGAGTTAGAGAGGGGGGAGGCAGAGAGAGGGGGTAGTGAGAGAGAGAGGGAGTAGCGAGGGAGGGGAGGTAGAGAGAGAGGGAAGGGGTGTAGTGAGAGGGATAGAGAGAAGGGGTGTAGAGAGAGAGAAAAGGGGTAAAAGAGAGGGGTAGAGAGGGAGGAAGAGAAGGAGAGAGATAGAGAGAGGGGGTAGAGAGAGAGAGGGTAGAGAGAGAGGGGAAGAGAAAGAGGGGGACAGAGAGGGTGTAGAGAGAGGGGGTGGAGAGAGAGAGGTGTAGAGAGAGGGGAGTAGACAGAAAGGAGTTAGAGAGGGGGTGAGTTAGATGGGTGAGTCAGAGAGAGGGGGTTAGAGAGAGAGAGAAGGGGTAGAAGAGAGGGGGAGAGAGGGGGCAGAGAGAGGGGAGGAGAGAGAGGGGGAAGAGAGAGGGGTGTAGAGAGAGGGGCATAGAGAGAGGGGTATAGAGAGGGGAGTGTAGAGAGGTGGGGTGTAGAGATGGGGGGTGTAGAGAAGGGTGAGTTAGAGTGGGGGTGAGTTAGAGAGGGGGTGAGTTAGAGAGAGAGGGGGAGGCAGAGAGAGACAGGGGTGTAGAGAGAGGGGTGGAGAGAGAGGGAGAGAAGGACAGAGGTAGAGAGGGGGGCATAGTGGGGGTAGAGAGAGAGGGTCAGAGAGAGGGGGTAGAGAGAGAGGGGTTCGGGAGAGAAGGGGGAGAGGGGGTAAAGAGGGGGTAGAGAGAGAGGGGTAGAGAGAGGGAGTAGAGAGAGAGGAGGTTAGAGAGAGAGGGGGAGAGAGGGGTAGACAGATGGGAAGAGAGAGGGGTGAGAGAGGTGCAGGAGAGAGAGAGGGGCATCTGAGAGAGAGAGAGAAGGGGGCCTGGGAGAGAGTGTGTGTGTCTGGAAGAGAGAGAGGTGGTGTCTGGGAGAGGGAGAGAGGGGGGTCTGGGAGTGAGTGAGAGAGAGAGAGAGAGATGTGTGTCTGGGAGAGGGGGTGTCTGAGAGAGAGGGGTTGTCTAAGAGAGAGAGGGGGTGTCTGGGAGAGAGCGGGGTGTCTGGGAGAGAGCAGGGGGCTGGGAGAGAGAGGCGGGCTGGAAGAGAGTGGGAGAGAGGGAGGGAGAGGTGCAGAAGGGAGAGAGGAAGAGGTGCGGGAAGGAGGGAGGGAGAGGTGCAGAAGGGAGGAAGAGGTGCAGGAGGGAGGGAGAGAGGTGCGGGAGGGACAGAGAGAGGTGCGGGAGAGAGAGAGAGAGAGAGGTGCGGGAGAGAGAGAGGTGCTGGAGAGAGAGGGGTGTCTGGGAGGGAGAGAGGTGTGTCTGGGATGAAGAGAGGGGTGTCTGGGAGGGAGAGAGGGGTGTCTGGGAGGGAGAGAGGGGTGTCTGGGAGAGATAGAGTTTTTTATTTTAATTTTTATTAAACACAAACAAAAACAAAAACACTGAACATATGCTAACAAAGCCAGGGAATCACACATAAGCAGCAACAAATATATAACTATTAACTTTAAATATACAAACAAAAGAAGAAAATCCACTCTAAATACTGCTGGACAGAAGGAACTATATCTAAAGGGAGTCACAAAATAAAAACATTTACAGAAATAACCCGAAATGTTGACAAATTTGTACAATCTTTACAGCTTTCTGGTTATGGGAAGTTTTCAGAGTATTAATGTATAGTTTGAAGTCTAACGTAAAAAATATAAATGAAGGTTTCTTATTGCTGTATTTGCATTTATGGATATAAAATTTTCAAAACAAAAAGTAAAATCCACATTAATATATTGATCTATAAATTGACAAACATCGACCCAATAAGTTTTAACATATTCACAATCCCAAAACAGATTAAATAAATCCTCTGGATATAAACTACAAAAAGAACAGTTAGTTTCAATATCAGAATTAGACCTTGTCAAATAAACATTGTTTGGATAATATCTATGTATAATTTTAAAATAAATTTCTTTAATTTTATTCCTCAATAAAAATTTATTATATAAGCCCCAATTACTTCTGCACCTCAGATTCTCCAAGTGACTATTCCAAAAACTAACAGCCGTAGGAATTGAAGTAATGTCTTTCTGAAACAAACTTCTAATACACCTACCTCTATTATTTTTTTTTAAAGACAGAGGAAAACAAATTTTTCCTACAGCTATACTAGCTGGATCCAAACTGGGTAATTCAACTACCGAATATGATGTATTTCTAAACAATATAATTACACCTGAGGGAATTGCATCCATAACAACAGCAAATTCTTTTGGAGTCACAGGAAATTCAAAGGTGGATAAAAACTCAGTATAACTCAATAAAGTACCACTTGAATTAAATGACTGTTTAACTAGCAAAATATAATTATCAAACCATCCTTTACAAAACAAAGATTTATTCTTATAAGTTATGTTGTGGTTATTCCAGATAAAATAACTATGAGGAGAAAAATTGTGTTTGTAAATCAGAGACCAAGATAAAAGCATCTGTTTATGGAACTGAGATAAACGGAGAGGAACTTTGTCTATTTTGTAATTACATTAATCAGGTAAAAGAAAAAATTTCAATCCACCAACCTGGGAAAAGACAAAAGAAGGAATACAATTCCATATAGAAGTAGGATTAAGTAAAAATTGTTTAATCCAATTAATTTTAAAAGTATTATTAAGATTGTCAAAATCAAGAAAATTTAGACCCCTCTTGTCATAACTATTCATGACAGCAGATTTTTATACAATGAATTTTGTTTTTTCATTAAAAATTAAACAACATGGTGTCTATCAATTTACAGAATTTTTAATCAACATATAAGGGGGGAGTTATATATAAGCCTGGAAAGACCTTCTGCTTTACAAAGCAAAACCCGGCCTTTCAAAGATAAGTCCCTTTGAAGCCACTGGTTTAATCTTTTTTTGGTTTTGTCTATAAGTTGAAAATTATGCACACACCTTATGTATTCGTTTTTAACAATAGTTATCCCCAAATATGTAACTTTATCTTTTACTGGAATATTATTAATTATAGATTGAGTGCAACCTTTAATAGGAAACAATTCACATTTGTGAATATTTAAACAGAGACCTGAGGCTTTGAAAAATACAGAAATACAATTTAAAGCCAATGAAATTTCAGAAACATCATTTAAAAAAGAGTTGTATCATCTGCAACCTGACTAATCAGAAAATCGGAATTTGCACAGGAAATGCCTTTTAGAGGACTAGACTTGATGGAATAGGTGAGCAGCTGAGCACATAAAAGGAATAGATAAGGTGAGATAGGACAACCTTGTCTCACGCACCCCCCCCATTCACATCACACCTCGGTGAAGTCCCCAACTTCAACTTTATCGAACTAATAGCGTTTGTGTACAAAGCCTTAACAGCCTTACAAAATAATGGACCAAATCCAAATTCACCAGGAGCAGAGAAGATACTTAGTAGCATCAAAAGCTTTGTAGAAATCTAAAGACGTACAAAACTATCATTTTGAACAAGATGAGAATAATCAGTAAGATCTAAAACTAATCTGACATTATTAGAGATATGACGACCCTTCATGAAACCTGACTGTGTTTCAGCAATAATAAATGGTAAAACTACTTTCATTCTATTAGCAAATATTTGGGCCAGAATTTTATAATCACTATTGAGATAGGGAGGGAGTGCCGTCGGAGAGAGAGAGGGGATTCTGGGAGAGAGGAGAGTCGTGGAGAGAGGAGAGTCGTGGAGAGAGGGGGATCTGGGAGAGAGACGGGGGAGAGAAAGTGGTGAGAAAGGGAGGTGGGGAGAGGAAGGTGGGGGAGGGGAGGTGGGGAGAGTGGGGCGAGAGGGGGGTGACAGAGGGGTAGAGAGGGGGAGAGAGGGGTGAGAGAGGGGAAGAGAGTGTCTGGGAGAGAGCAAGGGGTGTCTGGGAGAGAGAGAGAGAGGAAGAATTGCAGGAGAGAGGGGGAAGAGAGGGAGGAAGTAGGAGACAGGAAGGGAGAGAAGGGGAGAGAGGAAGGGAGAGAAGGGGAGAGAGAGGTGGAGAGAGAGAGAAAGATGGGGAGAGAGAGGGGGAGAGGGGAGGGGGTGAGAGAGGGGGAGAAAGAGGGAGAGAGAGGGGGAGGGAGAGAGGGGAGAGAGGGATGAGGGGGAGAGGGGAGGGGGAGAGAGAGAGGGGAGAGATGGAAGAGGGGAGAGGGGAGGGGGTGAGAGGGGAGAGATGGGGAGAGAGGGAGGAGAGAGGAGGGAGAGAGGAGGGGGTCTGTTAGAGAGAGGGGGGTCTGGGAGGGGGGTTGGGAGAGAGAGAGGGGGTTTGGGAGAGAGTGGGGGGTTGGGAGAGAGAGAGAGTCTGGGAGAGAGAGAGACAGGGCTAGGAGAGAGAGTGGGGTGTCAGGGAGAGAGGGAGGGGCATTCGGGAGAGAGGGAGGCATGTCTGGGAGGGAGGGAGTCACGTCTGGGAGGGCGGTGTCTGGGACAGAGGGAGGGGCGTCTGGGAGAGAGAGGGTGTCTGAGAGAGAGAGGGGTGGGAGAGAGAAGGGGCTGGGTGAGAGGGGGGCTGGGTGAGAGGGGTGTCTGGGAGAGAAAGAGGGGCATCTGGGAGAGAGAGAGTGTGTCTGAGAGAGGAGAGGGGTCTGGGAGAGAGAGGAGGGGGGTCCAGGAGAGAGGGGGGTCCGGGAGGGAGAGAAAGGGGGTCTGGGAGAGAGAAGGGGATCTGGGAGACAGAGGGGGGGGGGTCTGGGAGACAGAGAGAGGGAGGAGGAGAGAGGAAGGGAGAGAAGGGGAGAGAGAGGCGGAGAGAGATGGAGAGAGAGAGGTGAGGAGAGGGGGGAGGGGGAGAGAGAGAGGCGGGTCTGGGAGAGAGAGAGGAAGGAGGAGAGAGGAAGGGAGAGAAGGGGAGAGAGAGGTGGGGAGAGAGAGGGGGAGAGAGAGGGAGAGGATGGGAGAGAAGGTGGTGTGGAACAAGGGAGGGGTATAGGGGAGAGAGGGATCTGGGAGAGAGCTGGATGTCTGGGAGAGAGAGAGGTTATAGGAGAGAGAGAGATAAGGCTCTCGGTGAGAGAGAGGGGGGTCTGGGAGAGTGAGAGGAAGAGGTGTGGGACAGAGAGATGGGGAGAGGGGGAGAGGGAGGGAGAGGGGGAGAGGGAGGGAGAGGGGGAGGGGGAGGGGGAGAGAGGGAAGGGGGGTGAAAGGGGGAGGGAGGGGAGAGAGGGGGAGAGAGAAGGGGAGAGAGAAGGGGAGAGAGAAGGGGGTCTGTTAGAGAGCGGGGGGTCTGGGAGGGGGGGTTGGGAGAGAGAGAGAGGGTCTGGGAGAGAGAGAGATGGGGCTAGGAAAGAGGGTGGGGTGTCAGGGAGAGAGGGAGGGGCATTTGGGAGAGTGGGAGGGGCATTCAGGGGAGAGGGAGGGAGTCACATCCGGGAGAGAGAGGGGTGTCTGGGAGAGAGGGAGGGGCATCTGGGAGAGAGAGAGAGAGTGTGTCTGAGAGAGGGGGTGTCTGGGAGAGAGAGAGGGCATCTGGGAGGGGGGGGATGGGAGAGAGACGGGGTATGAGATAGAGATGGGGTATGAGAGAGACAAAGAGGTGCAGGAGACAGAAGGGGGCTGTGAGAGAGAGGGGGGCTGGGTGAGAGGGGTGGCTGGGAGATAAAGAGGGGCATCTGGGAGAGAGAGAGTGTCTGAGAGAGGAGAGGGGTCTGGGAAAGAAAGGAGGGAGGTCCGGGAGAGAGGAGGGTCCGGGAGGGAGAGAAAGGGGGTCTGGGAGAGAAAAGGAGGTCTGGGAGAGAGAGAGAGAGGAGGTCTGGGAGAAAGAGAGAGAGGGGTCTGGGAGAGAGAGAGACAGGGCCTGGGAGACAAAGAGAGAGGGGAGTCTGGGAGAGTGAGATGGGGGTCCTTGATACAGAGAGTGGCGTCTGTGATAGAGTGGGGGGGGGTCTGGGAGTAGGAGAGGGATGTCTGGGAGAGGGAGAGGGGCAGGGAGAGAGGGAGAGAGGGTTGGCTGGGAGAGAGGTCGAGGTGGGTGGGAGAGAGAGGTAGGGCTGGGAGAGAGAGATGGGGCTGGGAGAGAGAGAGGGGATCTGAGAGAGCGACTGGGGTGTCCAGGAGAGAGGGAGGGGACTCTGGGAGAGAGGGAAGGGACTCCGGGGGAGAGAGAGTGCGTCTGGGAGAGAGAGGGTGTCTGGGAGAGAGAGAGCGGGGTCGGAGAGAGAGGGGGGTCGGAGAGAGAGGGGGTCTGGGAGAGAGAGGGTGTCTAGGAGAGAGAGGGTGTCTGGGAGACAGAGGGTGTCGGGGGGGGGGGTCGGTGAAGCACCTTCAGTAACTCCAAAAGACTGAGGTTTGGTAAAATACTGGAAGGCTTTTATTCGCTGTACAATACGACCTCCACGGTGAGTGTCTGTCCCCGGACTGAGGGGGGTGCCAAGGCGAAACACCTTTATACGGGACTCTGTGGGAGGAGCCACAGGGACGGTCAGCAGAGGGGTGTGTCCAGACAGTTAACCCAGTTACAACATATATATATATATATATATATGATTTACCACATTCACCCCTCCTTTTTTTAAAAAGAGTCCCGCGGGGTGAAGTGACTGACAATATTTACAACAAGTATGTTTACAGGTTAAGTCTATCAGGCAGTTGAGTCCGTCGCTGTGATCTACGAAGCACCAGTGGTAATTGCACTGGCAATGGCGGTTATGCTGGCTCCGGCCTGACTTGAGATGTCAGGTTAGGCGTTGTTAATCCCTCGTGCGTGTGCATCGCGCCCGGTATGGGAGAGTCGTGTGGTGCCTGTGTAGGGTTTGGAGTGCGCGGTGTCTCGTGGGTACATACGTCAGTGGGTACGGGGTCAATAGTCACCATGGAGTGTCCAGGGTAGGGGCCCGGAGCTCCTGCGGGCGCCAGGTCGCAGATGGAGACCGTGTCCTCCCGCCCATCAGGTAAAACCACGTAGGCATACTGGGGGTTCGCATGAAGTAAGTGGACCCTCTCGACTATCGGGGAGTATTTATTGCTCCTCGCATGTTTCTGGAGCAGCACTGGCCCCGGGGACGTCAGCCAAGTTGGTAGGGTGGTTCCAGTGGTTGACTTTCTGGGAAAAGAAAAGAGCCGCTCATGAGGGGTGGCATTGGTGGACGTGCATAACAGGGAGCGGATGGAGTGGAGTGCCTCGGGAAGGACCTCCTGCCAGCGGGAGACTGGCAGTCCCTTTGACCTGAGGACTAAGAGTGTGGCCTTCCACACCGTGGCATTCTCCTTCTCCACTTGTCCATTCCCCCAGGGATTATAGCTCGTGGTCCTACTGGTTGCAATTCCCCTAGCCAGTAGATATTGGCGCAGCTCATCACTCATAAACGAGGACCCTCTGTCACTGTGGATATAGCATGGGTATCCAAACAGAGTGAAGAGCTTGCGCAGGGCTTTTATGACTGAAGTGGTAGTGGTGTCGGAGCAGGGGATGGTGAAGGGGAACCGCGAGTACTCGTCGATAACGTTAAGAAAGTCCACATTGCGGTCGGTGGAGGGAAGGGGGCCCTTAAAGTCAACACTCAGTCGCTCAAAAGGGCGGATGGCCTTGATTAGTTCTGCCTTTTCGGGTCGGTAGAAGTGTGGTTTGCACTCTGCGCAGACTTGGCAGTCCCTGGTCATCATCCTGATCTCCTCAAGGGAGTAAGGCAGGTTCCGGGCTTTCACGAAGTGGAAAAGCCGGGTGACCCCCGGGTGGCAAAGATCTACATGTAGGGCATATAGCCGGTCGATCTGCGCGCTGGCGCATGTTCCCCGGGATAGGGCATCGGAGGCTCGTTGAGCTTCCCAGGCCGGTACATGATGTCATAGTTGTAGGTGGAGAGTTCGATTCTCCACCTCAGAATTTTATCATTTTTGATTTTGCCCCGCTGTTGGTTACTGAACATGAACGCGACTGAGTGCTGGTTAGTCAGCAGGGTGAACTTCTTGCCGGCGAGATAGTGCCTCCAGTGCCTGATAGCTTCCACTATGGCCTGGGCCTCTTTCTCCACCGCTGAGTGCCGAATTTAAGGGCCTTGAAGAGTACGGGAGAAGAATGCCACTGGTCTTCCTGCCTGGTTGAGGGTAACAGCCAGCGCAAAGTCAGAGGTGTCACTCTCTACTTGGAAGGGAATGGCCTCATCCACCGCATGCATTGCTGCTTTGGCAATGTCCCCTTTTATGCGGCTGAAGGCCGCGCGGGCCTCGGCAGAAAGGGGGAATGTGGTGGACTTGACCAGGGGGTGGGCCTTGTCTGCGTAGAGACCCATTGGGCGTAATATGAAAAGAAGCCCAGGCACCTTTTGAGGGCTCTGAGGGTGTTGGAAAGAGTGAGTTCCAACAGGGGGCACATACGGTCGGGGTCAGGGCCAATGACTCCATTCTCCACCACACACACAAGGATAGCAAGTCGGGTGGTCCCGAATACACACTTGTCCTTGTTATAGGTGAGGTTGAAAGCTTTGGCCGCTTGGAGAAATTTTTGGAGGTTGTTGTCGTGATCCTACCGGTTGTGACCACAGATGGTGATGTTATCCAGATATGGGAACCTGGCCTTCAGTTGCCACTGGTCCACCATCCAGTCCATTGCCCTCTGGAAGACAGATACACCATTCGTGACACCAAAGGGGACATGCAGGAATCGATAAAGACTGCCGTCCGCCTCGAAGGCAGTGTAAGGGCGGTCCTCCCGGCAGATGGGGAGCTGATGGTAAGCGGATTTTAGGTCTATGGTCGAGTACACCCTGTACTGTGCTATCTGATTGACCATATCCGCTATGTGAGGTAGAGGGTACACGTTGAGCTGCGTGAACCTATTGATGGTCTGGCTATAGTCCACAACCATCTTATTCTTCTCCCCGTTCCGAACAACCACCACCTGCGCCCTCCAAGGACTTGTGCTTGCCTCAGTGACCCCCTCCCTGAGCAGCCGCTGCACCTCCGACTTAATGAAAGCTCTGTCCCCCGCGCTGTACCTCCTGCTTTTAGTTGCCACAGGTTTACAGTCGGGGGTCAGGTTGGCAAACAGCGGTGGGGGAGAGATCCGGAGAGTGGAGACACGTGGCGTTGGTAGTGCAGCATTTGGCATGGTGTTGGGTGGGATGCGCAGGTTGGTGTGTGTGTGTGTGTGTGTGTGTGTGGTCAGTAGGGGGTATGTGACATATCTCTACAAAACTGGGGATTTACGACAGTAATTGGCGGGAGGGGCCCATCATACTTCATTGTCACGCTCTTCAGGTGGCTCCGAAAATCGAGCCCCAATAGCACAGGGGCACACAGTTGAGGCAAGACCAGTAACGTAAGGTCTCCATATTCTGTGCCCTGCATCACTAGTGTCACTACACAACCCCCCCACCCCCGATGTCTGTTGCACGCGACCCGGAGGCCATGGTGACCCTCTGACTTACCAGCCGTATCATGAGTCCGCAATGCTGCACCGTGTCCGGGTGGATAAAACTCTCCGTGCTGCCTGTGTCAAACAGGCAGCTTGTCCTGTGCCCCTCCACCAGGATGTCCATCATTGACCTTGCGAGCTGGTGGGGAGCGCTTTGGTCGAGGGTCACGGAAGCCAGGGTGGGGTCGTTGTCTTGGTCCGGTGCTGTGGGGTGCCCCGTGAGCACCCGTTGGTTGAAGGCAGTGGGAGGTGGCGCCGACCAATATGGCCGCCCCCATGTCTCGCACGTGGTGGCGGAGTGCAGGGAAGATGGCGGCAGGGAAGATGGTGGCCCCCATGTCTCGCACGTGATGGCGGCATGCAGGGAAGATGACAGCAGGTAAGATGGCGACCCCCACGTCTTGCACACGGTGCTGCTCGATCCTGCTCGCGGTTTTGACTTACAGACCTTGGCGAAGTGGCCCTTCTTTCCGCAGCTGGAGCAGGTAGATTGTCGGGCCGGGCAGCGTTTCCAGGGGTGCTTCTCGAGTCCTCAGAAGTAGCACTTCGCGGAATCACGACTGGCGGCAGCCGAGGTTGATTCGCCGGCAGGTTGCGGGGTCTGAGGCGCCCACGAGGCCGTCGGGGAATCACATGCCTGGAGAGCCTCAGAGTTGTGCAGAGCAGCCTCCAACGTATCAGCCAGCTCGATTGCCGAACTTAGGGTAAGATCGGCTTTTTCCAGCAGCCGCTGGCGCATGTACACTGACCTGGTCCCCGTGACAAAGGCGTCTCTCACTAGGAGCTCTGCATGCTGCGCCGTCGTCAGCTCCTGGCAATTGCACGAGTGTCTGTAGTGCCCGGACGAACTCAGCTCTCGATTCCCCAGGCCGCTGTTGCCGTGTCGCTAAGCGGTGCTGAGCATTGACGCTGTTTATCGGCCACAGGTATTGTCTTTTGAGAGCGCTCATTGTGCCATCGTAGCTCGGCTGGTCTCTGATCAGCGAATAGACCCGTGGACTGACCCTGGAGAGTAGAACTCTGCACTTCACTACGGGGTCAGTTGCTTTAATCTCCTCTAGGTACGCTTCAGAGCAGGCCAGCCAGAGTTCGAAAGCGTTTCCAGCTTCAGGTGTTTGTGGATCGAGGTCCAATTTGTCTGGTCTCAGAGCATGTTCCATGCTTTAAAATGTACAGCGAATAAAATTGAAGCACCAATAACTCAATAACTCCAAAAAACTGAGGTTTGGTAAAATACTGAAAGGCTTTTATTCGCTGTACAGTACGACTTCCACGGTGAGTGTCTGCCCCCGGACTGGGGGGGGGGGGGTGCAAGGCGAAACACTTTTATACAGGATTCTATGGGAGGAGCCACAGGGGCAGTCAGCAGAGGGGTGTGTCCAGACAGTTAACCCAGTTACAACATATATATATGGTTTACCACAGTCGGAGTTGGGGGGGGTCGGAGAGAGAGGGAGGTTGGGGAGAGAGAGGGGGTTCGGAGAGGGAGAGGGTGTTTGGAGAGAGAGAGGTGTTCGGAGAGAGAGAGGGGTTCTGAGAGAGAGGGGGGTCTGGGAGAGAGAAGGTGTCTGGGAGAGAGAGAGCGGTGTCAGAGAGAGAGGGAGGTCGGAGAGGGGGGGTCGGAGAGAGAGGGGGGTTGGAGAGAGAGCGGGGTAAGAGAGAGAGCAGGGTCAGAGAGGCGGGGGGTCGGTGAGAGAGGGGGGTCTGGGAGAGAGAGGGGGGTCGGAGAGAGAGCAGGGTCAGAGAGGCGGGGGGTCGGTGAGAGAGGGGGGTCTGGGAGAGAGAGGGGGGTCGGAGAGAGAGTGGTGTTGGAGAGAGAGAGAGAGCGGGGTCAGAGAGAGAGGGAGGTCAGAGAGAGAGAGGGGGTCGGAGAGAGAGGGGGGTCAGAGAGAGCGGGGTCAGAGAGAGAGCAGGGTCAAAGAGAGGGGGGGCTCGGTGAGAGAGGGGGTTCTGGGAGAAGGAGAGGCTCTGGGACAGAGAGGAGTGTCTGGGAGAGAGACAGGTGGTGGGTGATATCTGTTATTTTGCCATTAAGTTTATTTGCTGGCATGCCTTTTCTCTGCCGTCACAAGGTCCAAATAGTACAGCTGGATGGAAATCTTGAAATACATATGCATCTCACAATATTGTAATCAATTCAACATTGATGTTGTCAAAACAATCTCCTAAAAGTGGGGTAACGCTTCCAATTAATCCTGGAGAAATATTCATCAATTTATTAATTGTACAACAGCATTTTTAAAATTGATGATCTCAGCGTATTTAAACCACAGACTATTACTTGATCTCCTGGATTGAAAAAAGGGTTTAAAAATGATTTCAGCTGATTTTTGCAGTCAAAGACAGAGATGCACGCAAAGTTCTAAACACAGACAGTTAGTTTGTCATTGTTTGATCATCTATCAGGATTTGCACAAGTCATTCGTTAATTAAACACAAAGGTGATTTTTCTGGATACTTTAGAGCTGAAGGCCTCTGAGATGTGCAAGATGTGTTGTTCTTAAGCCAAAATATTGATGTAATCTACAGGGTTGGGTAAGAGTTGAAACTGATAATAGCTATACTCACTGGAAAGATAATCAAGATGCAGTATACTCTTCACCCATCTTCTTGGTGCTCATTATGGAGCCTACAATTTCATCAAGAATGTTAGCCATTCTTCCTCATAGCCAGAAGAGAATACCTGAAATAAGCACAGTACTGATGTCAATTTCAAGAGCTACTAGAATTTAGTTTTATTGCTCATTGGCTGGTTTTACTTGGGCTGCTGATAGAATGGGAGAACAGAAGATAGTCAGATTTCAGCCAACTGCAGCAGGGGAGAAGAACAGAAGGGGTGAGTGTGAGAGGTGAGTGTCTGGAAGTAGACAGAACACAAACAGCTATAACAGGAGGGGGACAGAAAGGGATGAAGGAAGAAGACTGAAAACAGGCAGAGCACATCCAGCTACTATACGAAAGATGGACAGGAGGAGAGAGTACACATTTTCACATCTCTTAATCATTTTCCAATTTTATAATACAGTGTCCACAGAAATGGGACAAAGATAACCACAGAGAAACAGAGTCAGTGTGTACATTTTTGTATATATTCTAGGGCAGTGCCAGATATTCTCCACGTTACAGAGGTACTGTACTTTCATATGAGAATGCTGCTTAGATCCCTGTCATACCTATTGCAGTGCTCATGTGGGAGAAATGTCAGTTAACATTAAATGTTATGGGCTTAAATCAACTTACACTCAGTGGCCACTTTATTAGGTACCTCCAAATAGCCACTGTGTGTATGTTTATGGTTTTCTGTTGCTGTAGCCCATGTAGTTCAAGGTTCAATGTGTTGTGCATTTAGAAATACTCACCTGCAAACTATTACTGTAACTATTTGAGTTACTGTCACCTTCCTGTCAGCTTGAACCAGTTTGGCCATTCCCCTCTGACTTCTTCACCCATGGAACTGTCACTCACTGGATGTTTTTTTTTGTTTTATGCACCATTCTCTGTAAACTCTAGAGACTGCTGTGTGTGAAAATCCCAGGAGATCAGCAGTTTCTGAGATACTCAAAGCACCCTGTCTAGCAACAACAATCATTCCACAGTCAAAGTCACTTAGATCACATTTTTTCTCCATTCTCATATTTGGTTTGAATGACAACTGAATCTCTTGACCATATCAATACATGTTTTTATGCATTGAATTACTGCCACATGATTGGCTAATTAGGATGGCACCCTTTAGTCTCACGAGACCATGGATCTGTGCCTGGAAAGTCTTGCTTCAGTCTGTCCAGGGCACAGGCCTGGGCAAGGGTTTATGGAAGACTGGCAGTTGCCCAAGAGCAAGTCTTCCCTCTCCACACCACCGATGTTGTCCAAGGGAAGGGCAAGGGCCGATACAGCTTGGCACCAGTGATGTCGCAGGAGTTGCCAGAGCGAGGTTGAAAGCAATGTCGGACTGTCTTAGGGATTCCAGCTCCGTATTTGTCCTCAGGGTTTACTCCCGAAGCCTTTCCCATGAGTGGGTATGGCCGCAAGGCAGCAGAGGATTGAAATCAGAGTTTTCCCTCTCTTAAATGGACTGCCTTCCCGGGCTGACGAGCTCCATCTACTCAAAGCACTCGTTTTAAGGCACCAGGATCCGCCTTCGCCCTTTCTCCTGTCAGTAGAAACAGTTCCACCGGGCTTAGAGGCTAAGCCACACAAGAAGGCCAGGAGTTGGACTTGGTTGTCAGAGGCTATTTGAGGCGCATGCCGTGAGGAGCACTTTTAGGTAGTGGGAACTTGTCCCCACTACCACTCCTCGACTTGACAACCTTGGAAACATTGGCTAATTAGATATTTGCATAAATGAGCAGATGTACTTAATAAAGTGGCCACTGAGTGTACACTTGGAGGCAGCATTCTTGAGAGACATCACTATGCTGCATGTTTTGGAGTTCATCTCACAAGTGGTTAAAGCATCAAGGCAAACCAGCATTAAGACTGCAAGAGCTTGAGACTTGCAGCTGTAGGTAAAGT
Source organism: Mobula hypostoma (assembly GCF_963921235.1). NCBI lineage: Eukaryota > Metazoa > Chordata > Chondrichthyes > Myliobatiformes > Myliobatidae > Mobula > Mobula hypostoma. The sequence continues at coordinate 73,505,669 of NC_086107.1, read as the reverse complement.
TTCTAATGATTCTTTTATTTAACCCTCCAGAAGGTTCCATTTCTGTAAATTGGATGGAACCTTCCAGAAGGACAAATAAATGGAATCATTAGAAACTTTGCCACACAAGGCTTTTCATTCTAATGTGCCAAGCTAGTCAAATAAGAGATACCTTCCCTAAAATCACCTTCCTCCTTGAACTACAGCCGTGTGCATCACTACACATCAAATACACACCCAGCACAATATCACTGTAGCACCTTTACTGGAGTCCTATGATCCACTGGGTAAAAACATTTTCCTTCATCTCTTCTTTAATCCAAACAGCTACTTTCACCAGTTTTTGATACCTCAGATACTACCTCTATCTGGAGCACATGGTAGGATTCTGGTGTATTTCAAATCCCAAATTCTTTTAGGAGCCAGGAACGAGGCATTAAACTTGTCGCTTAACAATCGTTTATTAAGAATTAATAGAACAAAGAAAAGAGAAACAGGGCTGTGATAGGGATCTTAGTACCTCAAAGAGTAGCTGAAGAAAAAGACAGTGCCTAACATAAAACGGCACTCCTACCCAGAGGACAGAGAGAAATTCCTTAGATAACAATGGTCCGATCAGAAAATACCTATTACTAAAATCAGCCAATGAGAAAATACTCATTAAATACTGTAATAAAGTCAGCTAATGAGAAAACACTCCTTCAAACAAAGAAGCCTCCAGAATTCTACTTTGGACTGCCTCTAAAGGCATATTAAACTGTTATGTATATAAAGACTACTTAAAATACAAGCAGATAATTGATTGTTAAACTACAAAGGAAATAATAATTAAAATTAAACAGATGGATCCAACAACTCTGCCTTTGATTCTAAATCTCACATTTAGAATCATTATATCTGAAAATTCAGACGCAGAAAAACTTGTTACACATAAAATAATCAAAACTTAGGTTATGAAATATCAAAGGGTATATATATTCTTCACAGTATTCATAGGATTATATCATGGTTAGGCAGATCTGTAGGCATACTTACATGTTTGAATTATTTTGTTAATGATCACCTTTAAACAAGCAAATATGATGTATTCATACTAATGTGTTTTATCATATTTACAACTCATAATATTGAGTAATGCCATCTTCCCAGACGTAAATGAATCTAGTCAAAGAAATCCCATCCACCAGATTGATGTATTTTAGTTACTTCTTTACGAGTATGAGCAGCCAAATTAGTTATACCTTTAGATTTGTCAGGTATGTAAGTACAACACTCCTTGCCGAGAACTACGCACATTTCCCCCTTAATTGCTAAGAGAAGATCTAATACCACACGATTTTGAAGAACCATTCTACGCAGCATGACCTTTTCTGTTGTTACTTTATTGTACCCAAGGCTTTGGCAGTGTGACTGCTTACTCTTTCTAAAGCTGCAATAACACTTTTAACCTCTTTTATACTTTCTGCAACATTGTAAAATGGGAATAGAATTGATGGAAAAGGATCTCCTTCTAAAATGTCTTGTTTGCTTCCAGACTCTGGCAGGTAAGGGTAAGGTGTATGTATGCCTCATGGCAGGAAAAACATACCCAAAAGAACAGGATCCTAAACCATTACATGGAAGAGAGGTGTCGGCTCAACTTCCATACATAAAGTACATATTGTTCCATCAACTTAGGTCATTTCTTACCACTTTACAAGAGCTCTATTGGATTGTAATATTTTTCTGATGGTCAATAAAAATTACTGTATCATTACCCCATTTAAGAGAACGTAGAGTGTAATTATATAAGCTAACCCTTACTGGAATGGTGCCTTCTGCACTCCAAGTAGGACTGGAGTACTTAATTTCCACTGCTCGAGGATCTGTTTTCCGGCATGTCATGCATCTTTCAAACATTTGTTAAGCGTGCACCCTGAACTTCAGATTCCAGTATAATTGAGATAATCTGTTGATTATCTTTTGCAGTCCAATGTGCCATAGGGAGTGCATTTGCTGTGCCAGATAAGGAAGCAATGTAGTTGGGGCCACTAGTCTACGACTTACACCATCTCCAAACACCATCAATTTTAATTTCCCACCATTCTCCATCCATAACTAGTTTTCCCGTCTGGAGCATTGAATTTACATCACTTGGATATCTTTTATGTTGGTCTGCAATACAGAGTTCATGAATTTGCAAAGTCATGAACAACTCCAAAAACACATCAAGAATCTGCGTAGGTCTTACAGGCTTCAGTCAAAACTTTTAGTTCTGCCTGTTGCACAGAGGTACCAGGATCCACGCTTCCTGATGCTAGTACTTCAGTTCCAAAAGCAACGGCCCACCCAGTCATTTGAATTCCTCTCTCAATCATTGAGAAGTCATCAGTGCACAGAATCAGATCTCGGTTCAAAAAGGGTGTTTCTTTGTAATAATTTGCATTTTTTTGGTATATTATAGTTCTTGCACAGTCATGATCATCACAGTCTTCTATGTCAGCCAATAACAAGTGTAGCTGGATTTGCTGGCTCACCCATTAAATGGTGATATTAGATGTCTTAAGAACAGTAAACCACTTGGACCACTAAGCAGCCGTTACTTGACAGACCCTATTCATAGTCAATAAAGTGTGTTCTGAGTGTGGGTATTGAACATTCAAAATACGATCAAGCATAACGCTACAAACAACCCTGACTACATGATAGGTTGACTGCACTGCTCGTAAACTTGGACCCCATCCGAATGCTACATTATTCAATTTGGCAGAGTAATAACCATCAGGACACTGTCAGTCTCCATGTTCTTGAGTTAAAACTGTCATCATTTAGCCATGTTTCTCGTTGACAGACAGGGCAATTGGTTTACCTAAATCAGGGATTCCTAATTCAGGTGCAGTGCACTTTTAAAGTTTGAAAAGCTTCCAGCTGCTTTTCATCAAAAATCACAGGGTCAGTCCACTTACTGACTTTCAGCAGATTGTTGAGTGGTTGAGCAATTTCAGCACATGAATTGACCCATGCTCTGTTGTAGGATCACAAACAAGAGAAAATCTGCAGATGCTAGAATTCAAAGCAACACACACACAAAATGCTGGAGGAACTCAGCAGGCCAGGCAGCATCTATGGAAAAGAATAAACAGTCAACACTTTGGGCCGAGACTGATGAAGGAGTCTTGGCATTTTGTGTATGTATTGTATGTTCTGTTGTAGTTGTACAAACACAGAAATGACCAGAGTTGCTGAATTACTGTAGGAGGTTTTGCTGACTTAACAGCTTTCAGTGACTTCCCATTTATCTTGTGGAAATATTTTGTCCCAAGTAAATTATTTCCTCTTGTTGTAATTGTGCCTAGTCTAGATTTGCTTTGTTACCCTTGGAGTATAGGTGATCCAACAAATAAAGTGCATCAGGTTCATGCTGGTCTGCAATCAGGCATCATCCACAAATTGTATGATTGCTCGTTCAGATGTGGTCTCAAAGCTATTTCATAGACCATGAGACCGTTGTGAAGCACTTATGGTGGCCCCATCCACTGATATTGCTGATCATCAACTGTAAAGGCCAACCATGGTTGAAATTCAGGCATCAATACTCCTGATCAGAATCCATTTGTCATATCAATGACTGTAAACCACTTGTGTGATGGGTTCAGAGTGTTAGGGTGTTTTTGGGGTTAGGACATACAGCAAATAACTTCAGGCACCAATCTTCAGATCTGAATATAGACTGTAGATCAAATTTAAAATACTTTCGACTATTGAATCCTAGAGCCGTGAAAACAGCAGTTGATTGAAAGCCCAGACACTGTTGGTTAACATTGTCTGGAGTGTTGGTGCGAAGAGGGAGTGTGGGAGTTATGTGTAGTTCAAAGAAAGCATGGTAGATACTTCATAAATATAGAATTATTCTTCGATCTTTAGCATATAGAATGTCATGTAATGTTGAGTTGAGCAGGTCTCTTCCTCCAAAAGGGTCTCAAATATGATGCCTGCTGTGTTCCATAATGTCAAATAAAGAGACTACTTCATATTTACCAGCCAGATCTCTCTGGTGACTTTATTTAAGCGACAAAACAGAGCATTGAAAATAGTTGATGGATCTGTCACTATAGTGGTTGACTTGTCAATACATTGATTAGCAATGGGTTTTTTTTTAATTTTATTTTTACTTGGATAAGGTATTCACAAGTAATACACAAACTTTTTTTACATATATAACTTTTTCCATTTTTTATGTGAGTAAATCTACATTTGTATATTAATTTTTACATTCACAAGGGCACATTGAGATAATATAGAAAATAATTAGGCACTCAAATAGATGTTTACGTGCAATTGTAATTCCACCCTATTAAACTAAATAATGATAATAGTTGTTATAAAAGATATTAATCATAATGGTTGAATACTAATTTCTATGCATCTCTTCTGGTCCAAAATTTCCCCAGATCTTTTCTTTACTTGCGTTAATTCCACATTTTCCAAAAAAAAGAACAGTAAACATTCGTGCCAAGGGTGCTTACGTTAACACTATTACTACGTTGGTGAGACAAACAGTATAAACCATTAGGAGAGTCATCTAAAATCTGCTCGCTCTGAGGTCATAAATTCCAAATTTGATAAACTTTTTCCTTCTGAATTCTCAGAGAGTAGGTCATCTTTTCCATTTTAAATATTTCCAAAATGATTTCATGCCAATCTTCTAATGTAGGTGATTAGCAATGGTTTCATCTTCAGTCCTGTTTTTCCTCACTCCCTTGGTCTTTATTGGAGCAAGCTGTGACATAGCTATCAATCTTATTGTTTCATCACTGTCATCATCTTGTGAGTTGTTAAGCGCCACTGTAAAGTCCATGTCATGTCAATCCTGTAATTCTCTGGAGTTCGGATGGTGGCAATGTACACGGAAACTGCTCGATGTGAGCTGTGATTCCTTGGTTGGAGCTTCAGAAGTAGGTGTTTCCCAGGACAGAGCACCAGCAGCTGCGTCACCAGTTGGACCGCCCACTTGAAGTTACAGCTGCGCTTTTGAAGTTGTTTTAATTTGCTTTAAAATGTCATACAATGCATATCGATTGAACTACCGTAATGTTCTCCCACTAATTCAGTTAATGCAAAGATTTGTTCTTTAGGCTTTTTACTGTCTCTGTCACGTTGTTTCTGAAGATTATCGCAAGTTTTGCATTTCTTTCGATTTGTAAAAGAGCATTGTTAACTTTTTCAATCACTCACACATTTGATCAAACTAACCATACATTATAATCTCTAACTCAGTGGCATTCATTTTTTGGATTTTACTGCATTCCTTCTCATTCTCAATAAACTTAAAGCTGTTGGTATTTTTCATCTGGACTTTTTCAACAATTTTAATCAAACTTAAATGTTTCACTTAGGTAAAAGATCAAACCCTCAGCTATGTACTTTAAGTTCACAATAAATTTATTATTGAAGTACATATATGTCACCATATACAACCTTTAAAATTCATTTCCTTGCAGGCATTCTCATTAAATCCAAAGTAGAATAATAACCATAATAGAATAATTAAAAGACCACACCAACATGGGTATTCAACCAGTATGCAAAAGACAACAAACTGCAAATACAAAAAGAAAGAAATAATCATAATAAGTAAATAAGCAATAAATATCTAGAACTTAAGATGAAGAGTCCTTAAAAGTGAGTCCATAGTTTGTCGGAACATTTCAGTGATGGGACATGTGAAGCTGAGTGCAGTTATGCCCTCTGGTTCAAGAGCCTGATGGTTGAGAGGTAATAACAGTTCCTGAACCATGTGGTGTGAATCCTGAGGCTCCTGCATCTTCTTCCTGATGGTAGCAGCGAAAAGAGTGCAAAGCCTGGAAGGTGGTGGTCCCTGATGATGGATGTTGCTTTCCTCTGCCAACGCTCCATGTAGATGTGCTCAGTGGAGCGGGGGGGGGGGGGGGGAAAGAGGGTTCACGTTTTCAGCCACTGTTCTACAAACCCCATTTCCAGAAAAGTTGGGATATTTTCCAAAACGCAATAAAAACAAAAATCTGTGATATGTTAATTCACGTGAACCTTTATTTAACTGACAAAAGTACAAAGAAAAGATTTTCAATAGTTTTACTGACCAACTTAATTGTATTTTGTAAACATACACAAATTTAGAATTTGATGGCTGCAACACACTCAACAAAAGTTGGGACAGAGGCATGTTTACCATTATGTTACATCACCTTTCCTTTCAATAACACTTTTTAATCGTTTTGGAACTGAGGATACTAATTGTAGTAGATTTGCATTGGAAACTTTGTCCATTCTTGCTTGATATAAGACTTCAGCTGCTCAACAGTCCGTGGTCTCCGTTGTCTGATTCTCCTCTTCATGATGCGCCATACATTTTCAATAGGAGATAGATCTGGACTGGCAGCAGGCCAGTCAAGCACATGCACTCTGTGTCTACAAAGCCACGCTGTTGTAGCCCGTGCAGAATGTGGTCTGGCATTGTCCTGCTGAAATAAGCATGGACGTCCCGGGAAGAGACGTCGCCTTGATGGCAACATATGTCTCTCTAAAATCCTAATATACGTCTCAGAGTCAATGGTACCTTCACATACATGCAACTCACCCAAGCTGTGGGCACTGATGCACCCCCATACCATCACAAATGCTGGCTTTTGCACCTTTCGCTGATAACAATCTGGATGGTCGTTTTCATCTTTGGCACAGAGAACTCGCGCCTGTTTTTTCCGAAAACTAGCTGAAATGTGAACTCATCTGACCACAGCACATGGTTCCACAGTATTTCGGTCCATCTGAGATGAGCTCGGGCCCAGAGAACTTGCCGGCGTTTCTGCATAGAGTTGATATATGGCTCCCTCCTTGCGTAATACAGTTTCAAATTGCATTTCTGGATGCAGCAACGGACTGTGTTGAGTGACAATGGTTTTCCGAAGTACTCCCGAGCCCAGGTGGCTATAATTGTCACAGTAGCATGATGGTTTCTTAGGCAGTGCCACCTGAGGGCTCGAAGATCACGCTCATTCAACAGTGGTTTCCAACCTTGCCCTTTACGCACTGAGATGTCTCTGAATTCTCTGAATCTTTTCACAATATTATGTACAGTAGATGTTGAAAGACCTAAATTCTCTGCAATCTTGCATTGAGAAATGTTCCTTTTGAACTGATACTTGAATATTCTGTGCACTTTTCAATCTTATTTTAACTCTGTCCCAACTTTTGTTGAGTGTGTTGCAGCCATCAAATTCTAAATTTGTGTATGTTTACAAAATACAATTAAGTTGGTCAGTAAAGCTATTGAAAATCTTTCCTTTGGACTTTTGTCAGTTAAATAAAGGTTCACGTGAATTAACATATCACAGATATTTGTTTTTATTGCATTTTGGAAAATATCCCAACTTTTCTGGAAATGGGTTTTGTATTTTGATCTTAATTCATGCATACTTTTTACGACCTAGACCATGATCTTGAAATTTAACAGGTTGCCTGCAACCCGAATTTGATTATTTTTCCCCAGTGTTTCACTAGTTTGCACTATTTAAGCTTTCTCATGCACCCCACTGGCTTGCATGCCTCGAATTTTTTTGTCGCACTTTGCTGCTTGTGCAAATGTAATTTTCTGACATTTCATCGGCTTGCAGATGGCTTCACTGGCCTGCATATTTAATTACAGAATTACAGAACTGTTTTTAAACCAGTGACTTAACAATTTCCTCAATCCTAACGCTGATCCAGCTTTCCATTGAACCATAGAACACAACAGCACAGAAAACAGGCCATTCGGCCCTTCTAGTCTGTGCCGAAACTTTATTCCGCCAGTCCCATTGACCTGCACCCAGTCCATAACCCTCCAGACCTCTCCCATCCATGTATCTATCCAATTTATTCTTAAAACTTAAGAGTGAGCCAGCATTTACCACGTCAGATGGCAGCTCGTTCCACACTCCCACCACTCTGGGTGAAGAAGTTCCCCCTAATGTTCTCCATAAACCATATAACCACATAACATTTACAGCACGGAAACAGGCCATCTCGGCCCTTCTAGTCCGTGCCGAACTCTTACTCTCACCTAGTCCCACCGACCTGCACTCAGCCCATAACCCTCCATTCCTTTCCTGTCCATATATCTATCCAATTTAACTTTAAACGACAACGTCGAACCTGCCTCAACCACTTCTGCTGGAAGCTCATTCCACACAGCTACCACTCTCTGAGTAAAGAAGTTCCCCCTCATGTTACCCCTAAACTTTTGCCATTTAACTCTCAACTCATGTTCTCTTGTTTGAATCTCCCCCACTCTCAATGGAAAAAGCCTATTCACGTCAACCCTATCTATCCCCCTCATAATTTTAAAAGCTCTATCAAGTCCCCCCTCAACACTCCAAAGAATAATGACCCAATTTGTTCAACCTTTCTCTGTAACTTAGGAGATGAAACCCAGGCAACATTTTAGTAAATCTCCTCTGTACTCTCTCAATTTTATTGACATCTTTCCTATAATTCGGTGACCAGAACTATACACAATACTCCAAATTTGGCCTTACCAATGCCTTGTACAATTTCAACATTACATCCCAACTTCTATATTCAATGCTCGGATTTATAAAGGCCAGCATACTGAAAGCTTTCTTCACCACCCTATCCACGTGAGATTCCACCTTCAGGGAACTATGCACCATTATTCCTAGATCCCTCTGTTCTACTGCATGTATGTCCTATTTTGATTAGTCCTACCAAAATGTAGCACCTCACATTTATCAGCATTAAACATCTGCCATCTTTCAGCCCACTCTTCCAAGTGGTCTAAATCTCCCTGCAAGCTTTGAAAATCTACTTCATTATCCACAACTCCACCTATCTTAGTATCATCTCCATACTTACTAATCCAATTTACCACCCCATCATCCAGATCGTTAATATATATGACAAACAACATTGGACCCAGTACAGATCCCTGAGGCACACCACTAGACACTGGCCTCCAATCTGACACATAGTAATCCACCACTGCTCTCTGGCATCTCCCATCCAGCCACTGCTGAATCCATTTTACTATTTCGATATTAATACCTAATGATTGAACCTTCCTAACTAACCCTCTGTGTGGAACCTTGTCAAAGGCCTTACTGAAGTCCATATAGGCAACATCCACCGCTTTACCCTCATCAACTTTCTGAGTAACCTCATCAAGAAATTCAATAAGATTTGTCAAACATGACCTTCCACGCACAAATCCATGTTGACTGTTCCTAATCTGACCCTGTCTATCCAGATAATTATATATACCATCTCTAAGAATACTTTCCATCAATTTACCCACCACTGATGTCAAAGTCGCAGGCTGATAATTGCTAGGTTTACTCTTAGAACCCTTTTTGAACAATGGAGCAACATGAGCAATACACCAATCGTCCGGCACCATCCCTGTTTCTAATGACATTTGAAAAATTTCTGTCAGAGCCCCTGCTATTTCTACACTAACTTCCCTCAAGGTCCTATGGAATATCCTCTCCAGACCCGGAGACTTATCCACTTTTATATTCCTTAAAAGCGCCAGAACTTCCTCTTCTTTAGTCATCATAGTTTCCATAACTACCCTTCTTGTTTCCCTTACCTTACACAATTCAATATCCTTCTCCCTAGTGAATACTGAAAAAAAGAAATTGTTCAGAATCTCCCCCATCTCTTTTGGCTCCGCACCTAGCCGTCCACTCTGATTCTCTAAGGGACCAGTGTTATCCCTCACTATCCTTTTGCTATTAATATAACTGTAGAAGCCCTTTGGATTTATTTTCACCTTACTTTGATTTTGAAATCAAAACCCATTTTTCTCTCAGGCAATAGAACGGAAAATAAATAGGAAGTCCTTACCCCTTTAGTTTGGGCGCCTACAATTCTCTCTGTCTTGGAGCTTTCCAAGTAACTGTGGACTTTGAATATTTTAGCCAACTACCACAAACTATAGGATTCTGGTGTATTTCAAATCGCATGTTCTTCTGGGAGTCAGGGTCAAGACATTAAACCAGTCACTTAATTATAATTTATTAAGAATTAATAGAACAAAGAAAACAGGAACAGGAGAGTGATATGGTATCTTGTTAAATTGAAGAAAAGTTAACGAAAAAGATGGGGCCTAACATAAAATGTCTACCCAAATACCGAGAGATAAGAGTAAATTTCCTCAGATAACAATAGTCTGATCAGAAAATACCTATTAATAAAATCAGCCAAGGAGAAAATACCTCTTCAGAATAAAGCTAAGAGGCTTCCAGAATTATACCTTATACACTTACTCGAGGCATATTAAACTGTTATAAAGGCTGCTTAAAATATAAGCAGATAATTGATGTTTGAACTACAAAGGAAATACCAATTAACATTAAACAGCCTGATCCAGCACCTCATACACTCCAGTTAATTTGCCCCAGCCTCCTCTGTTCCAAAGCAAACCAGTACAGTTAACCAAATGTTCCTCAATGGAAGTTGCCAGTCAGCGGAGCTTGTACTCAACTTGAGTCTTGCTGGCCTGGGTACAGGTTCACAACTGGAGAATTTTTGGTGTGAATGTAAAAACTAATACATAACAGGTGTCTTTTTGCTCTGAAACATGGTAATGGCTGCATAGCTCCAGTCACAATTCTTGGACTTTTTAAGGATTTCTGAACAGCGGTTTTTTTGATTGAGTGGCAAGGTTAGAAGATAATGTCATAATTACTGTAACAGCAATCTTTTACAAGGTGTTACAGAACCAATGAATCAATACATAGTTGATTAAATAAAAACAGAACTGCCATAAGAAATTGGCTAGTCAAGCAGCATCCATGGAAAGAGAAATGGGTCAATGAATCAGGTCAGAAACCTTTCCTCAGAACAGGTATAAGGCAACTGAATATTCACAGTGAAGAGCTCGTTGGGACCAGAGAATAGTAAATTGTCAGAATGATAGAGGGCATCAGAGATGTCACAAATGTAAATGCGAGGGGAATAGACCAATGGGGACAGAACCGAGCCAAGGTAGAATAGTCCTTTTTGTAGATCTTGGTTAAAAAAGGGAAGGGCAGGGTTGGGGCATTAGCAGGTTGGAGGATGTGGAAGGAAGATCTCCTGATAAAATGAGACAAAAGCCTGTTGACAGTTTGATGTAGCCTGTTGTGGATTGGGAATACTGGAGACAGAGGAACAGGTTACTGGAGTGGATTAAGAAATGCACATTAAGGTACAGGAAGAATGGTTCGACAGCAAGTCTGGCCTGGAAGTCATTGAGCTTCAGGCATAGGTGTACAAAGCCAAACAATGTCTCTGCCAAGGACTGAATACTTGGTAAAGAGTTGGGGAGAACAGAAGGGATGGGTGCATGTGGGTGGCATTGGGGTAGGTAAAAGATCAAAGGGTGTTAAAGAATTCAATATCCATGTTAAGGATGACCCAGTTGGGACCAGGGAATCAGAAATGAATGATGGGGAAGATCAGTAGTGTCATGGATGTAAGAGGGAAGGGACTGGACCATGATTCAGTCTGGCCAGAAAGAAATGTTTGATAGGGCAAGATTATTCTGAAACAATCAAATACTGAAGCACTCCTCTTTGTGGAGCTTGGGTAGGAAGCAGAAAGTGTGTGATTGGCCACTACCAGGTTGGACACTCCGGAAGAAAAATCTTTCAATGAAATGAGATCTGTAACAGTCTAGGAGACAAAGGCCTGATGCTGGTTGCTGAAATCATGGTACAGAGGGAGGTATGAGGATGTGTCTGAGAGCTGATGTTTGCATAATGGAATAGAACCATGGTGAAAATGAGCTGAAATTATCAAAAACAGTAAATGGCTCTGACCGTTCTTTGATTTAACTCCCTGATGACAACTGACCCCCCGAAATAATTTCATTGATGAGTGTGGATTGAGCAAAGTATTGAGTCCTGATGAAAGGAACAACAAATGAGCAAGAGAAGTAATGGTATACCTTCATCATCTTCTTCTTCAGTCCCTCAGGTCAATGATGACTTGCTTTAACTGCAGTTCTGTTGGTTCCACAGACTCATCACTAATGAAACAAGAAAAAGGTTTGATGGGGCAGGAGAGTTGGTAGTTGAAAAGACAATGCTCTTGCAATGAATGGACTCAGTTTCTAAATGCTATCCTGAAGGCTTCTTTTCCACACCAAGTAGTCACAGACAAGGGATTCCCATGAGCCAGTGAGGATGTTACACTTTTTTATGGTGGCTTTGACAACATGTCAAAATATTTCTTCTATGCATTGAGGGATTTCTGGTTTTCTTGATTAGCTTGAGGTAGAGTGCCTATTTGAAAGTCTGGTGTCAGGCATGGAAATGTGTCCTACCACTGAAGTCAAATATTTAAAATCTGAGCCTCAGATGCTGGGAAGAGTATGCCGTAGCTGGTTCACTCCTTCTGCCTGAGGTTTTAGTAGATTCTGTGGAGACAGCATTTGGTGCTAATTCTCCAATACCGTCTGTGTCCTTCTCTTGCAGGTAGTTCATGTCACAAAAACATACAGCTATTGCTAACAGATGGTTCCTGAGAGATATAAATGGTCTGCATTTTCCTGGTCTTATGGAAGTTCAAGGTTCAAAGGGTATTTATTACAAAAGTATGTATACTTTCACAACATATGCCAGTGATATTAAACCCAATTCTAATTCTGATTCTGATCAACCTTGAGATTCATCTCCTTACAGGCAGCCACGAAACAAAGAAACCCAATAGAACCCATTTTTTAAAAAGAGCATCAAACACCCAGTGTGCAGAGAGAGAATAAGACAAATCATGCAACAATATTCAGAAATGAAGTTCACAAAGCCAGGCACCACCGCAGCTGATCCAGAAGTCCACTGGAGCAGGCCACAGTCTCAGTCCAGCACAGAGATGAGGAAACCCCACAAAACCCAGACATCACTGCAGCCGATCCAGAAGTCCATTAGTTACAGGCCACAGCCCCCAGTCCAGCACAGAAATGAGCAAACCATGTGGTGCAGGGAGCTGAACAAGACTGTCCCTCACCTCCGACCCTGACATCCTGATCATTTCAATCTGGCCCAGCACTTAAATTGTCCAAACCTCAGGTTGGTCCTCACTCTCTGCCACTTTGATACACCCTCGGGCTCTGTCGCTTCATTTCAGCCAGTACCCGACTGTCACGTGATCAGCAACAATGAATATATCGAGTCAGGATTTATAAACAAACAAACATTTATTAAACCCTGATAAACAATGAAAAAAACCGAAAACCCTAACCAGAAGGAAACAGCTATGCAGCCATTCAGTAAACCGTTACTCAGTACTAGTTCTTAAAGCGATAAATGTGAAACCAGTTCTTAAAGCGATAAATTCAAACACAGTTCTTCGAATGGTAAATTTTAAAGTCCAAGAGATTTATATAGTCAATTAGGAGAGACTTTCATGAAGTAACGAATTCCTCAAAGACACAACGTCACTGCCACTCCCAGTTGGATCCTACCTTGTCCACAGGATTCATGACAACGGAAATAAAATGGTTTTAAAGGCACTGACCTTCCTCCTCCGTAGAATAGATCCTGCACAGCCTTTTCTGCTTCCTTTTTAGCAGAGGCTATATCATGCAGATCACTTTCCTGAACGAATTCAATATTGGTCGATCCTTTCCAAACCCGTCGAACGTCTCCTTCAAGGTCCCGTCTTCACTCTCCAATGTTACTGAAAAGATACATTAACAAACCTGGCAGCGATTGATCAAACTGCCAGCTCAGACTTCTGTACCTTATATTAGAACATAAAACTCCGTTTAAAATCAAAACTGCATCATAATACAAATAAGCAACGGAGCGGAGTATCTCATTGACGTTCTAACTGAAAAACTAACTGCGCCACCAGGGGTCTTCCCTTTTATACGTGTGGTGAACATGTCATCATGTGACCTTACATCAGCAGGAAAACTACATCAGGTGACCTCCAAAAGACCATTACATCATTCTCACAAGAAAGTCACAAGATCTCCCTGAGGTATGTAACACCGACCTTTCCGATTCAGCTTGGCTCTTAAATCAATCAAACTTCCGATCTTTCTTCAACTTCGCCCTGCTTCAGCTCTGCCACATCAAATTACCTCCAAATCCACTCCAGCAATTTCAGCCCTGATGTGCTACAATTGTCCTTCCTCTTTGAGATCCCACACCATATCAATGCCAGGTTGTACAGGCAATTCAGCACAACTTTGTCAGGGAAGCCACACGCCACTGATTGCGATTATTTACCAGAAAAATCTTCAGTTGCTTTTTTTGTTTTGTTGTACACCAGCAAGTAGTCACTGAACTTCCACAGCGCCATCTTAAATCGGAAGGTGGAGGTAATGTTCTCGGCCAGGGGTAGGTTGGTACGGGGGTTTTTGAGTGGAAGGTCTATCCCTTTGATGTTTTAGGGAACAAGCCATCATCATCATCATTATGTACCATGTAGGTTCTTGGCAATTTTTTCTGCAGATGTGTTTGCCATTGCCTTCTTCTGGGCAGTGACTTTACAAGATGGGTGACCCCAGCCATTATCAAAACCCTTCAGAGATTGTCTGCCTAGTGTCAGTGGTTGCATAGCACTACTTATTCTTCTTCTGACTTTTAATGGCGATTGGCAGTCAAACTTAAAGGTGAATTACTGCCACCAGCTGGACTGGAGTGAGGTGTACAGAGTTGGGAAATAAAAACCCCTACTAGTTCTTTATTAACTGAAAACTAAATTACCCCAAAAGCCCTATAGATTTTAAATAATGAAAGGCAATATTGTGACTTAGTCACTTCCATAACTTAGTAAAGTTTTTAAATGAAAACTGTCAACCCCCAAAGCTAGTAGTGCAGCCTGCATTTGCTTTCTTTCAACCTTGTATGCTTCACATTGTAAAAGAATGTGTTCGGCTGTTTCATAATGAAGATAACACCTACACATCCCAGTGATGTTTTCCAACAAGATACAAGGAATAATTAAGCATAGTATGCCCAATTCTAAGTCAAGTCAATACTATTCCTTCTTTTCTTGTCTTACCTTCTCCCATCAATCCAACAGCTTTATGTATTCTATAAAGGGGTCTCCCCTAATGTCCATTATCCCACAGATCTTACCATAATCCCCTAATTCTTAGCTCTACCAATCCCTTAGCTTCTGGTTTGCTGAGTCAAAGTTCTATATCCACAGATGAACTTTTAACAGCTTTTTTGGCCAAACAATCAACCCGTTCATTCCCCTCAACATCTCAATGTGCAGGAACATGACAGGCCTTGATATGCACCAGCTGCTCATATGGCTTCACATGATTCTGATGCAGGTGTAACACATTGGCTAAGGGTGACCTGAGGCTAGCAGACAGAAGGAGTGCTTTTCATTTGTTACACATTTATCTCCAACCTGCCACCCAAGGGAACATGTAGGGAAGTCAAAGAGCAACTTGGAGCTGTGTCGAGAAGTGCACGTGTGCCAGTACTGTTTGCACACTTTGCTCCAACACCAAAATTGGGATGACCATGACTCTGGTGAAGGGACCAGAGGAACTCTTTCTCCTGCAGCTGAAGACCTATTGAGATTGAGGCGCGTTCAGCAGATGCTGTTAAGATCCATATTCGGAAATCAAGGGAAACACACAGCCAGTACAAGAACTGTCGTGTTCAGAAATGCTCAGACCTTCTAACGGCGTCGGTGGCGAAAGGAACATCCAGCCGATTTCCGTTCACTGACCTCCGGTCAGGAACGCGCGGTTACGGTTGGAGACCGCGCATTGGGAAAATGGTCACGTGCGCGTGCGAGAGTAAGCTCGCGTCCGCATGCGCGGGCTCGGCCGGCCGGCGCTCGAGTCCCGCATTTCGTGCTGGCTTACGTGGCGGCGGCTGAAGCAGGAGTGGGTGTGGGGGTAAGGGAGGAGGCCGCAGTGGTGGCTGTTCCTGTCCGCTGTCGCCGGAGGTGAGTACTCGGGGAAGGGTGAAGGCGAGCTGGGTTCCTGAGGGGGATATTTTTGCTTCCATTATCGACCGACACACACGGAGTAGCCCGCCTTACCTTCTTCTGTCCTGCCACCTACTCACTAACTTGCCTAAAAGTTGATCGGTGCTTCCCGACCCTCACCCGTTTAAAGGCTGTGACTGGTTGGTAAGTGGCTAGGCTTCCTCTGCAGCCCACTAGGAGAGAGGCTCAAAGCTCATCAGCGCCTGGAGAAGAGGGCTTGTGTTCGGGATTCCCTCCATCCCAGCTGACCCTGGCGAGGGAGTCCATTTCCTACTAAATCTGCGCATAGGATTCTACACCCCCACCCTCGAATCTTTGGACAATTACCCCACTCCACACCATCACCCCCACCCACTCCCTCACCCTGGGTATTGTATCACCCCACCCCTGAATCTCTGGGCAACCTTTTGCCCCCACCCCACACACTATCAAGGACAAGGCATTGCACCCCACCATCTGAATCTCTGGGCAACCTTTTGCCCCTCCCGTCCCCCGAATCTCTGTGCAAGGTATTACCTCCACCCCACGCTATCATGGACAAGGTATTGTCCCCAACCCCCCCCTCAAAATCTTGGGCAACCTTTTACTCCCACCCCCAAATCTCTGTGCAAGGTATTACCTCCACCCCATCCAAGGCATAGCCCCCATCTCTTTCCCCCCCCCGGGCAAGGTATTACCCCCACTCCACACTATCGTGGACAAGCCATCACCCCCACTCAAGCCCTATCCTTGAATATTATATCACCACCCCTGCCCCCCTCCCCCATGGGAGGAAAGGGGGATAAACAGAGGGAGGTGATGGGCAGGTAAGGAGATAAGGTGAGAAAGGGAATTGGGAATGGTGGTGGGTGGGGGCGCTAGCAGAAGTTCAAGAAATTGTTGTTCAATCCATCAAGTTGTGTAGCTCCTCCGACCTGAGTGTGGCCTCATGGCCTCAGTACAGGAGGCCATGTGGAAGGAATGAGGGTCTTTCAATCCCATATACCAGGAAGATGATGTCTCTTGCCTCGATAGTCCCTGAAAGCAAGTGTGTGCATGATTGTGCGGTGGAGAGGAAATCTTTTATTTCATCAGGTCTGTGGCATGTGGGTGGATCTCCCACTCACCAACCCCATGGATGGATGAGGCAAATTCTTCCCTTTCACCAGCCTCAAGTCTCATCCAACACATGGGTGGATGGAGCAGAGTGTCTCCTATTTTAGTGTCTCATGGGAGGAGAAAGGTGATTGCCTCCTTCATGGCCTTATCATTAATGGTAGGAAGGAGGGATCTGCTGTTCTGCTTTGTCATGACACTTTTCTGCCTTGTGGGTGGCTCATGTCAAGGTCTGGAGAGCAGGACACAGAGTAACAACCACACCCGCATTAGGCTGCACCTCTTCCACCAACGTATTGACCTGCTTTTGTAGATCACCTTTGCATCCATTGTATCTCAAGCTTCTGGATGTCTCAAAGTATTTAGTGGAGCAAGACAAAATATTTAATGATTTAGTAGTATTTAAGGAGATTCCTGAATGTGGCGAGGACATTCCAAGCATATAGATGGCTGGTAAAGTATTTTTGTGGCTAAAGTCAGCTCATCAGAGGATTTGTCAGCTCATTGATGGATTTGGGTGGGTGGTCAAAGTGGGAATTTTCATTTAAGAAGATTTGCAGGTTTATTTGTCTTTAAATAAAATGTAGGTGCAGGGACATGGCATGGGGGGATTGCCTATCATCTGCATCCATGCCAATTATCTCTTGCTTTGATTTCTAACTGTGCTTGAGGCACGGCAAAAGAGAAACACGGTAGAAAATATAGCTGCAGCTGTTTGCATATATTTTCATTGTCAGCACACGTTTGAAAGGGGAGTAGATCGCCAAGCTTTTGCAAGATAGAACAGGATTTTATAGTAATACAAAGCATAAGCTGGCAAAGGACACGACAAACTCCAATATAATAAAGTATGTGTTGTAAGTTTGTAGAAGCACTGAGAAATAGCAGATAATTTTGAGACGCACGGTAACTGTTTACCTCATTTAAAAGGTGGTGATGTCTAGATTTGCTGTTTCAATTTGTTTCTTCCTAGCAATAATTATTCAAATATTTATTTTGTTTGGTCACAATTTGCATTTGTGTATTGCCAAGAATAATGTTCTTTATGGTCTGTTAGAAACAACAACATACAGATATAGTTGAAATTTTTCTAGGAATGTGGGCATGTGATTCAGTAATTCTGAAATACTTGTAAAGTCCAGCTTTCTGTAGACAAATCTATTGATCATGCAATAATTCAGATGTAGTTGAAACCGATTTGCAGAGGAATTTAAAATGACTAGAGAATGTATTGACTATATATTCTGGCTCTTTTTCTTCTTATGCATGGTTGCTCACAGCTTTGTGGCTTTTCATAAACTCAAATCCACATTTGAATTTCATGCATTCTTTTGATTTCAAGGCCGGGGCAATGGCATGACTGAAAGTAAATCAGAACTAATGTTGGGAAATGAACATTTTTTAAAAAAGTGCTGGAAATCTGAAAATAGTCTAGAAACATTCAGCAGATCTGGCAGCATCGAAGGAAAGAGAAACGGTTGATTCAGACTCAGAACCCTTCATCAAGACTGTGAGAGAAATAAGTGAATGTTGCAGATAAGCTGAAGGGTATCTTTCATTCTCGCCTACAGTGACTTGTATTTCTCCTTCCCAGTCCCGATGAAGGGTCACAAGCCCAAAACATTAACTCTTTCTCTTCCTATAGATGCTGTCTCACCAGCTGAGTGTTTTCAGCAATTAATTTTTATATTATTCATATTGGCAGGGTTTTTGCAGAATATTAAATTAATTTTGGGGTAGGCTGTGAAAGTGGTTGAATCCAGTGACGGGCATGTTGGATCACATAAAATAGTGGAAATGAGCATTGTGTTGTGGTTTATCTCCCGTGAATTTTGTTCTTGCTTCTATTGCCTGTTTATAATGCTAAACTAACATCCTTTATTTTAATTGTTAATGGCTATGTGATTTATGCAATGAAAGATTAAAACAGAAACATGCAAATCATTTGTTTAAAATTTGAGAAAGTCAGGCAAGATATTGTCTGGAACATTGCATTCCTTTCTTAATCTGTCACAGCCTTCATGCATCTTCCTTTCTTTCCTCAGTTTTGATTTTATTTTGGATACAGCATTTCTAGCATTTTGTGGTTCTGATATTTGTTGCTCAACATTAATTTATCTTGGTGTCAGTAAGTAGCTGTGTTTGATTATTGCAGATTGCTTGGGGAGTTTCAGTATTTAGACCTGCTAATGAAAGAGCAGTGATACAGTTCCAAGGCTGGTTTAGTGTGAGAACTGCTCCTAGCAGTTGAAGGTTGCAGGCTTGGGAGGTGTTGTTAGAGAAGTCCTGATTAGTTGATGTCCTTAATTTGAGAGTGCACTTGGTAGAAGCCTTGGTAGAAATGTGGTGAAGGGCTGAATTTGGAGGGGAACCAGCAGGAGGAATGTGTGAATGATGGCTCAATGAAGAAAGTTGGGCCGGGGGGGGGGGAATGGAAGGAGAAGTGATGGGACTGGTGGGGAAGGGAGTGGTTATGACACTTGGCAAAATCTACGTTCATCAGGTTGAAGACTACCTAGTTGGGTTATGAGGTGCTGCTCCTCTTTCCTGTGTCTGGCTTCAACTTGGCAGCAGAGGAGGCTGTGTTGCTTGTTGCCCTGCTTGTGGTCAGAGGGAGAAAGTGTAAACTCCATGCAGACAGAACCAGAAGTCAGGAATGAACTTGGGCTGCTGGACATGAGGCAGCAAGCAGCTCTCCCAGCTATATCACTGTGCTGTTAATTGGAGGGTTTTCATTTTTTTTACATATACCAAGTTTATTCCATGGCTACAATGTCACAACAAAAACCTATATGCAACATTCAAAGCTTCATAAAACACCATTTACAGTTTCAAGTTAAAATACCATTGTTGTTATCTACAACACACTTGAGTCCCTTAGAGCCTACCATTTACAGAAATCCCTTATTGTACCAGTATATACTGCATGCTTCTCTGGGGACACCTGAGCGTGGATGTATCCTGGAAAGAGAGACAGGATCTTAATTCCTTTTGACAGGATTTTGAGGTTCCTAATGTCACATTTGATCAGGTGCTGCATGCACTTTCATCTCTGAAAATCACTATTTTTGTTCAGGTTTGACTAAGCTTTAGTAAGATCTAGATCTGAATGGTATTTGTGAAATTCATCTCGATGAGCAAATTATTGGTAAGTGCACCTTCTATCACTGATAACTGAGGGTGAACTGAAAGATTGATTTTTTTTTGCTAATTGTATTGGCTTTACTGGACAGCTTTAAACATAATCAGGTAGCTGCCCATATTGTAGGTGTATTAGAAATATTTGAAGGCTGTGTAACACAACCTGCTCACTAGAGCTGTGGTGTTGAGGCCCTGAGATTTGATGAATTTGGTGTTCTTTACTGTTAGTTGATAGCCCAGGGTAAGTATAATTGGCAGAATAGGAACTTAAGGTTGGGCTTACATGGATGATGTGCTTGACACTTAACTAAAGATAGTTGAAGGTGCTGCAGTAGGCACGGTTCAGGTTAAAGGTGGCCTCCTATTCTTAGGCTCTTTGTTGTTGCACAAATATCAGCATTTTGTGACAAGGCTGTGGTAACTAGTCAAAGGCCTTCTTAAAGTCCAAATATACAACATCCACTGCATCCCCTTTATCTATCCTACTTGTAATCTGCTCAAAGAATTCGAACAGGCGGGATTTTCCCTGAAGGAAACCACGCTGACTTCATACTATCTTGTCCTGTGTCACCAAGTACTCCATCACCTCATCCTTAACAATTAACTCTTAACATCTTCCCAACCACTGGGGTCAGGCCAACTGGTCGAAATTTCCTTTCTGCTGCCTTCCTCCTTTCTTTAAAGAGTAGATAACATTTGCAATTTTCCAGTCCTCTGGCACCATGCCAGAGTCCAATGATTTTAGAAAGATTATTTCTAATGCCACCACAATCTCTAACGCTACCTCTTTTTTCAGAACCCTAGGGTGCAGTTCTTCTGGTCCGGGTAACTTGTGTACCTCTAGGTCTTTAAGCTTTTTGAGCACCTTCTCTCTTGTAACAGTAACAGCACTCATTTCTTTTTCTTTGCACACTACATCAGGCATACTGCTAGTGTCTTCCACAGTGAAGACTGATACAACATACTTATTTAGTTTATCTGCCATCTCCTTATCCCCCATTACTATTTCTCCTGCCTCATTTTCTAGAGGACCTATATCCAGTCTTATTTCTCTTTTATTTTTAACATACTTTGATATTATTTGCTAGCTTGCTTTCATAGTTCATCTTTTCCCTTCTAATGATTTTTTTAGTTGCTCTCTGTAGGTTTTTAAAAACTTGCCAATCCTCTACCTTCCCACTAATGTTTGCTTTGTTGTATGCCCTTTGTTTGCTTTTACAATATCTTTGACTTCTCTTGTCAGCCCTGGTTGTACTATTTTACCATTTGAGTATTTCTTCATTTTTGGAATGCACATGTCCTGCACCTTCCTCGTTTTTTCCCCCCAGAAACGCATGCCATTGCTGCTCTGCTGACATCCCTGCCAGCTGCTCTTTCCAATTTACTTTGGCCGACTCCTCTCTCATACCACTGCAATTTCCCTTACTCCACTGAAATACTGCTACATCAGACTTTACTTTCTCCCTATCAAAATTCAAGTTGTACACAATCATACTGTGATCACCTTGAAGACCCCTTTTACCTTAAGCTCCCTAATGCTTCTGGTTCATTACATAACACCCAATCCAGTATAGCTGATCCCCTAGTACAGTGGTCCCCAACCACCAGGCCGCGGACTGGTACCAGGCTGCAAAGCATGTGCTACCGGGCCGCGAGGAAATGATATGAGTCAGCTGCACCTTTCCTCATTCCCTGTCACGCACTGTTGAACTTGAACATAGGATTGCCAACTGTCCCGTATTTGCTGGGCATCCCATATATTGGGCTAAATTGGTTTGTCCCATACGGGGCTGCCCTTGTTCCATATTTCCTCTGCTAAGGTAGAGCGTTCCTATAAAACCTTTTGTGCCGAAATGGCATAAAGTGAAGAAGCAATTACTTAATTTATATGGGAAAAATTTTTGAGCGTTCCCAGACCCAAAAAATAACCTACCAAATAATACCAAATAACACATAAAGCCGAAAATAACACTAATATATAGTAAAAGCAGGAATAATATGATAAACACACAGCCTATATAAAGTAGAAATAATGTATGTACAGTACAGTCGGAAAGATTAAGCCAAAACCAATTTGTGGAAAAAAATCGGCACGTACGTGCATGTGTACACAGGTGCCCGCGTAAGGCTTCATGGTCATCGTAGTCTTTCCTGGGGTAAACGCAAGCATCCCGGGATTTGACTGCTAATTTTGTTCCTTATTTGGAAGTGAGAAAGTTGGTAACCCTAACTGTAAAAGACATGTTGAGGTGAATTTAACCCTACTTGAACAGCAGTCCCCCCCCCCACCGGGTCAGCCGTTCTGCAAGAATATTGTCGGTATTAAGCCGGCCCGTAAACCGGCCCGCGGTGCAAAAAAGGTTGGGGACCCCTGCCCTGGTAGGCTCAACGACAAACTGCTCCAAAAAGCCATCTCTTGGGCATTCGACAAACTCACTGTCTTGTTACCAACCTGATTTTCCCAATCGACCTGCATGTTAAAATCTCCCATGACTACCATAACATTGCCCTTTTGACTCACCTTTTCTATTTCCTGTTGTAACCTGTGGTCCACCTCCCACCCATTGTTGGGAGGCCTGTAGATAACTGCCATCAACGTCCTTTTACCCTGGCAGTTTCTTAACACAACCCACAAGGATTCAGCATCTTCTGATCCTATGTCACATCTTTCTACTGATTTGATGCCATTCTTTACCCCCTCTGTCTGCCTACCTTCCTATCCCTCCAATACAACTTGTAACCTTGGACATTCAGCTCCCAACTACAGTCATCCTTCAGCCATGATTCAGTGATGGCCACATCATACCTGGCAATCTGTAATATTGCAACAAGATCATCCACCTTATTTCTTATATTATGCACATTTAGATACAACACCTTGCTATCCTTTCTGATTTTGCATCCTTAATGATGTGATACTCAGCCTGGGATCTCCCAGTTCTCCAACATCTGGGACAAAAACACACTACAGCCATTTAAATGATAAGAGAGGGAGAATTAAACAAAAAGGAAACTTTAACATGCTTTTTTTTTTAAAAGTACTTTTTTCAAAATTTTCCAAAAAAAAATGAAATCAACAAGAACACGTGTAAAAACGAAATAAGCAAAAAAAAAAGGGACATGACATTAGAGGGATGCCTATTGTACAAAGTGCTCAAAAATACTAAACATTAAACCTCAAATGAGGGCCATGAGAAATCAGCTGGGGGGAAATTGTTCATCCGCCCCCGGCCTCGTTCAGGTCAGCAGGAAATGGATCCCAGATAGCCAAAAAATTTTTAATTGAATTGGTTCTCAAGAACCTAAGTTTCTCCATCTGTATGACTAAGATCATATCAGCCATCCATCTCCTAAGGGAAGGGGGAGAGGGTGACTTCCATTCCCTCAAGGTAAGTCTTTTAGCAACAATCATCCCTAGCATCAGAGATTGTTGTATAGCTGTAGGGAAACAAATGGTAGATTACAAACAGCCAAAGATGGCGAGACCAGCTTCCAAGGGGAAGGATCTTTTATAGGCCTTCGAATATCAGTCGAATATTTTGGACCAAAATCCAGTCAGTAATGGGCAAAACCAAAAGGTGTGTGACAATGTGGCCTCCGTCCCTTGGCATCCATTGGCGAGACAGAACGGTAAATACTGTGCAATCTAAGTTTAGTGTAGTGGAGACGATGAACAACTTTAAACTCGATCAGTTGGTGCCTGCTGTTAACAGAGCAAGCCTGTATCATAGACAAACTCTTGTCCCAGGCAGCTTCAGATAATTCAATGCCCAACTCCTCTCTCCAGGTGTCTCTAATCTTCACAGTAGACGCTGCAGTGCAATCATCAAACAAACGTACAAACTTAGAAATGAGATGCTTGGAGTCGGGGGGGGGGGGGTTCTTTAAAATATCAAAAAATATATGCTTCCCTGGAAGGATTTCAAAATTACAAATCTTAGATTGAATGTAGCGTCTAATTTGTAAGTAACGAAAAAAGTGCGAATGAGGCAGCTCAAATTTCTCTTTCAGCAGACTAAATGTTGCAAACCGTGCTTCTATGTACAGGTCTTCAATAGAAACTAGACCCTTCTCCCTCCAAGCATGGTAGGTTTTATCTGACCATGAGGGTAGAAAGGAGTGAATGAAACAGATTGGTGTTTGTACAGAGGTCTCTGGTTAATTCCGAACGCTCCTGATCTGATTTATACTTTATACTTTATTGTCGCCAAACAATTGGTACTAGAACATACAATCATCACAGCAATATTTGATTCTGCGCTTCCCACTTCCTGGATTACAAATATTAAATATTAAAAATAGTTAAAATTAGTAAATATTAAAAACTTAAATTATAAATCACAAACAGAAAATAGAAAATATGGTAGTGCAAAAAAAAAACCGAGAGGCAGGTCCGGATATTTGGAGGGTACGGCCCAGATCCGGGTCAGGATCTGTTCAGCAGTCTTATCACAGTTGGAAAGAAGCTGTTCCCAAATCTGGCCGTACGAGTCTTCAAGCTCCTGAACCTTCTCCCAGAAGGAAGAGGGACGAAAAGTCTGTTGGCTGGGTGGGTCGTGTCCTTGATTATCCTGTCAGCACTGCTCCGACAGCGTGCGGTGTAAAGTGAGTCCACAGATGGAAGATTGGTTTGTGTGATGTGCTGCGCTGTGTTCACGATCTTCTGCAGCTTCTTTCGGTCTTGGACAGGATAACTTCCATACCAGGTTGTGATGCACCCTAGAAGAATGCTTTCTACGGTGCAGCTATAAAAATTAGTGAGGGTTTTAGGGGACAGGCCAAATTTCTTTAGTTTTCTCAGGAAGTAAAGGCGCTGGTGGGCCTTCTTGGCAGTGAACTCTGCTTGGTTGGACCAAGTCAGGTCATTTGTGATATTGACCCCGAGGAACTTAAAGCTTTTGACCTGTTCCACTTGCGCACCACCGATGTAAATTGGGTTGTGCGGTCCGCTACTCCTTCTGAAGTCGACAACCAATTCCTTCGTCTTGCTGACGTTGAGAGATAAGTTATTGTCTTCGCACCATGCCACCAGGTTCTTAATTTCCTCTCTGTACTCAAACTCATCATTACCCGAGATACGGCCCACAATTATTGTGTCATCAGCAAACTTACATATAGGTGTCTCCCGCTTTTCGAACGTTCGCTTTACAAAACCTTACTGTTACGAAAGACCTACATTAGTTCCCTGTTTTCGCTAACAGAAGGTGTTTTCACTGTTGTGCGGTCTGCTACTCCTTCTGAAGTCGACAACCAATGTGAGCAGCTGTTTGCAAGATGAGTTCTGAGGTATTGGAAAAGCTTAAAAGAGCTCGTAAGGGTGTTACACTTAGCGTAAAACTAGACATAATTAAACGTTTTGATCGTGGTGAATGAAGTAAGGACAACGTGAGTTTGGCTTGTGGAAGCTGACGAAGATGATGTTGAAGAGGTTTTTGCATCCCATGACCAAGAGCTGATAGATGAAGAGCTGATGCAATTGGAAGAGGAAAGGATAACAATCGAAACCGAATGCAGTAGTGAAATGAACGTGAAGCAACTGCATGAGATTTTCGCTGCAATGATAAAGTACGACTTTAATTTTGAAGGGGTACGTAGGTTTAGGGGATATTTGCAGGATGGTTTGAGTGCTTACAAAGAACTGTATGATAGAAAAATGTGCGAGGCTCAGCAGTCAAGCATGCTTTCCACATCAGCCGCAGCAGACGACGAACCTCAACCTTCGACATCGAGGCAGGCAGTCATAGGAGAAGATGAGCTGCCTGCTGTAATGGAAACAGACGACACCCCAGTGTCCCACCACCCCAACCTGCAGGCCGTGGACAGATACCGATTCATGGAGAATGCAGCAGTAGCCGGGAGGCACACAGCACATCTTTAAGAAAAAAGCCGAAATAAACATGCTAATTAATTAGGTGCCGCCCGATACATAATTGTTTTCGACTGCAATAAAAGATTGAAAATGCTGTAAACATATCCGCCAGTTGGTTGGCACAGGTTTTCAGGGCCCTACTAGGTACTCCATTGGGGCCTGTTGCCTTGTGAGAGTTCACCTCTTGAAAGACAGCCTGATATCGCCCTCTGAGACTGAGGTCACAGGATCACCGGATGCTGCAGCGATCCTCATAGCTGTAGTTCTATTTTCCCTTTGAAAGACAGCGACTGTACGTCATTAGGATTTTGAAGAGATTTGGTACGTCAAGAAAAACACTCAAAAGCTTCTAAAGATGTACCGTGGAGAGCATTCTGACAGGCTGCATCACTGTCTGGGATGCGGGGGGTGGGGGGCTACTGCACAGGACCAAAAGAAGCTGCAGAGGGTCGTAAATTTAGTTGGCTCTATCTTGGGTTCTAGCCTACAAAGTACCTAGAACCTCTTCAAGGAGTGGTGTCTCAGAAAGGCAGTGCATGCCCTTTTCTCACTGTTATGATCAGGTAAGAGGTACAGAAGCCTGAATGCACACTGCGTGATTCAGGAACAGCTTCTTCCCCTCTGCCATCCGATTCCTAAATGGACATTGAACCCGTGAACACTACCTCACTTTTTAATAATTCTGTTTTTGCACAATTTTTAATCTATTCAACATGCATATACTTTTATTTATTATTTTTTCCTCTTTTATATTATGTATTGCATTGAACTGCTGCTGCTAAATTAACAAATTTCATGACATATGCCAGTGATAATAAACCTGATTCTGAAAGCATGCATAAAAAGCACTGAGCTCATCTGGGACTGAAGCATCACTTCCATTCATGATGTTGGATTTCGCTTTGTAGGAAGTAATGGCCTGCCGACCCTGCCAATGTTGACGTGCATTGGATTCTGCTTCCAACCTCATACGAAATTGTTCCCTGGCTCTTAAATAAGGGCCCAAAACTGCTCTCAATACTGGAGTGAGGCATCACCAGTCCCTTGTACAGCATCAGCAGTACATCCTTGCTTTTATATTCTCGTCTTGAAATAATTGCTAACATTGCATTTGCCTTCCTCACCACCAATTCAACCTGTAAACCAACCTTAAGGGAATCCTGAACGGGGATTCCTAAATCCCTTTACATCTCAGATTTTTGAATTTTCACCCTGTTTAGAAAATTTTTATTCTTTCTATCAGAGTGTAAGACTATACACATCCCATCTGCCTCCTTTTTCCCATTCTCCTAGCTAAGTCCTTCTGCAGTCTCTCTGCTTCCTCGACGCCATCTCCTTCTCTGCCTATCTTAGAATCAGACACAGAAAGCCATCAGTTTTATCATCCAGATCATTGACAAACAACATAAAGCGAAATGGTCCCAACACAGACCCCAGTGAAACACCGCTAATCACCCCCGCAAGGCAACAGGCCCCAATGCCCAATGGAGTTATCAGGTAAGGCCCCGAAAACATGTGCCAACCAACTGGTAGGGGTGTTTACGGCATTTTCTTTTTCAATTTTTCATTTCTGTAGTTGAAAGTTCCCATTTTATACCAGTGGCCGAGAAGAGCAGGATAAGCTGCCTTAGTGACTATTGTCCCATAGCACTCACATATATGGTGATGAAGTGCTTTGAGAGATTGACTAGAATTAACTCCTGTCTCAGCAATGACCTGGACCCACTGCAATTTGCCTATTGCCAGAATAGTCGCAATATTTGCCTCCCTGTTGGTATTTTAAAAATTCTCAATTCTCGAACTTAACACTAATCTTTGCTCTATTATATGCCCTCACTTGCTTTTGTGTTGGCTTTGACTTCCTTTGTCAGCCATGGTTGTATCACCTTGTCTTTAAAATACTTCATCTATGTCTTCTGAATTGCTCCCAGAAACTCCAGCCATTGCTACTCTGCTGTCATCCCTGCTAGTGTCCCCTTACAATCCACTTTCGCCTACTCCTCCCTCATGCCTCTAATTCCCTTTTCCCCACTTTAATACTGATACATCTTTATTTAGTTTCTCCCTCTCAAATTACAGTGTGAATTCAATCACATTTTGATCACTGTTTCCTAAGGATGGAGGGAGGGAACGTCGACTCAGACCATGAGAGGCCTGCGTTGGGTATTTTCATGCTTTACAACAGGGATCCCCAACCTTTTTTGCACCGCGGACCTGTTTATTATTGACAATATTCTTTTTTTGACAAATCATTTTTGGTGATTCTGTTCAGTGAAACTACACTGTGCATACGTTATTTCTACTTT
This sequence comes from Mobula hypostoma, assembly GCF_963921235.1. Taxonomy (NCBI): domain Eukaryota; kingdom Metazoa; phylum Chordata; class Chondrichthyes; order Myliobatiformes; family Myliobatidae; genus Mobula; species Mobula hypostoma. Next base: position 73,477,319 of record NC_086107.1, on the reverse strand, counting down.
ATATAGGCTGTGTATTTATTATATCATTCCTGCTTTTACTATAGATTAGTGTTATATTAGGTTTTATGTGTTATTTGGTATGATTTGGTAGGTTATTTTTTGGGTCTGGGAACGCTCAAAAAATTTTCCCATATAAATTAATGGTAATTGCTTCTTTGCTTTACACCATTTCGGCACAAAGGTTTCATAGGAACGCTCTACGTTAGCTGGGGCAATAGGGGACAAGGGTGGTCCCTTATGGGACAAACCAATTTAGCCTAATATACGGGATGTCCCGGCTAATACGGGACAGTTGGCAACCCTGAGGGGGGTGTTAATCACGACACGAACATAGGTGATAAGTCAACTATAAGTCACTTATAAGTGACTACTACACTCAATTTCGTTTCTACAAGGGTTTATCTAACAAATTTAATATTAAAACACACAGTGCATATTTTCCTCGCATTAATATAGTGATAAATCAAATATAAGTCACTTATAAGTCATCATAACTTTTATGTAACGTTTGGATATTAAACACAGCACATATTTTCCCCATATGAACCAATAAAATCGTTGCAACACACCAATATCACTGAATCAGTGGGAGCCCTGGGCTTGTTTTCCTGCAAAAAGACAGTCCCATCGAGGGGTGATGGGAGACAGCGATACTCGAAGGGGGTTCCTTATGTCCAGTCTATTCCACTGTTTAGTTTTCGTTGCATTCATTGCAGAAAAGCCCGCTTTGCAGAGGTATGTTGGAAATGCAAGCAACGTTTTCAGTGCTTTCGTGGCTGTCTCAGGATATTTAGCCTTGACTTTGATCCAGAATGCCGGCAGAGATCTTATGTCAAACATACTTTTCAGCCCGCTGTCATTTGCAAGCTCGAGGAGTTGATTTTCTTCCCACGGTGACATGAATGACGCATGCATAATGACCTCGCATGCGTTCAAGTCCAACTTTGGGCGTGCCAGGGACTGAGGAAAGGTGCTGCTGACTCATATCGCCAAATCATATCGTTTCCTGCGGCCCAGTAGCACATTCTTTGGTGGTTGGGGACCGCTGCCTTACAAGGTGCAGATTGGAAGTCTGTGTGGGGCGCCACTCCTCTCATAGACACTAGAGCAATGTGTGGTTAAGTGCCTTGTTCAAGGACACAAACACACTGCTACAGCTGAGGCTCGAACTAGCGACCTTGAGATCACTAGACGAACACCTTAACCACTTGGCCACGTGAGTCGATGTTCCCTCCCTTCCTAAGGATTCTTTTATCTTAAGCTCCCTAATCATATCTGGTTCAGTACACAACACCCAATCCAAAATAGCTCATCCTTTATTGGGTCCAACCACAAGTTGCTCTAAAAACTCATCTCAAAGGCATTCTACAAATTTTGTCTCTTGGGGCTCCACAGCAACTTGATTTTCCCAATCCATCTGCATATTGAAATCCCCCATGACTAATGTAACATTGCCTTTTTGACGTGCGTTTTCTGTCTCCCGCTGTAATTTGTAGACCATATCCTGGCCTCTGTTTAGAGGCCTGTAAGTATTTCACATTGGCATCTTCTTGCCCTTGCAGTTTCTCAACTCTACCCACAAGAATTCGATATCTTCGGATCTTATGTCCCCTCTTGCTAAAGATTTAATTTCATTTTAACCTGCAAAGCCAGTCCTCCCTGCCTGTCCTTTCGATAGATTTTGATAGATACTCACAGCCTTGTATTTGCCAATCTCCAACTGTGATACAAGATCATCTGCCTTATTTTGTATATTGCGTGCATTCAAATATAATACCTTTAGTCCTGTATTTGTCCCCCATTACACTGCAACCCATCCCACTGTCTTTAGTTTTGCCCTTTCATCTGCCTATCCTTCCTGACAGTCTCACTATATACTACCTCTGCTTGTAAACCAACATCCCAGTCCTCAACTGTATCACTCTGGCTCCCATTCCCCTGTCAAATTAGTTTAAACCCTCCATAACAGCTCCAACAAGCCTGTCTGCAAGGATATTGGTCCCCCTCTGGTTCAGGTATAGTCCATCCTTTTGTTTAGGTCACTCTTTCCCCAGAAGAGATAACAATTATACATAAATTTGAAACCTTGCCCCCTACACCAGTTCTCCAGCAACACATTCATATGCCAAATCATCCTATTTGGAGGGAAGAGAAGAGAAGCAGCGCGCTGCGCGTGCGCAGCCCTCTGATGAAAAATGATATTGTATCTGTTAAATAGGGGCCGTGGACAATTCTGATTTGATGAAGATAGACATGAAAGCACAGAGGAACATCTGGAGAAACCTCTGAAACGCTCGTTCGCTGCTGTCGTTACTGCGCGGTCGGGAATCTTTCGGAGGGTAGGCCTCAAAATCCTGGCTTTGCCTGCTGTTGACGGCTGAGAAGGAGATCGAATCGTTCGGATAGTGATGGCGCTCAGTACTTGGTGTTGGAGAGCTGATCAGAGCTCAAAGTTTTCGGATGACTCAGAGTTGGAGCGTGGTCGGGTATGGCACGGAGAGTTTTTCTTCCTTCTCTCCATCTGCGTGAGATGTAGGACATTTGAAAGACTTTGAACTTTTACTGTGCTCATGGACTTCTTCATCAAGTTATAGTATTGTTGCACTGTTGTAACTATATGTTATAATTTTGTGGTTTTGTTAGTTTTTTTTCAGTCTTGGTCTGTCCTATATTTTGTGATATCACACCAGAGGAAATATTGTATCATTTCTTAATGCATGCATTACTAAATGACAATAAAAGAGGACTGCGTGTCATCATAATCTAATCTAATCTTGTTCTCACTGGTGCATGGCACAGGCAGCAATCCAGAGATTGTTAGCCTATTTTTCAGCTTTCTACCTCGCTCTCTAAATTCTCTTTTGGACTTCCTCTCTTTTCATTCCTATGTCTTTGGTACCAATATGTACCATACATCCAGCTGTTCTCTTTAGAATGTCGTGGACATGATCCAAGACATCCCTGTTCCTGGAACCCAGGCAACAATATTCTATCTGGGTTTCTCTGTCACATCCACAGTCTCTCCTATCTACTCCTCTAAATATGGAATCTCCTATCACCTCTCCATTCCTCCTCTATCCGCTTCCATTCTGAGCCACAGTTTCCCTTACAGTCCAAGTCCAGTGGTAAGAGTAGTTGTGGCAAACTGGAGTTTTCCTTGGTTGCAGTCCCCCATTATGCCCTTTGCTCTCCACAAAGCATTACCGAATCGCCTTCTTGGCTGCTGGGTCCACCAGAGCTGACCACATGTAAGGACAGGCATGTCCCTATTTCACTGGGGTAGGAGGCTCACAGGCTACCCTCGTCTGGTTTAGCCTGCCTATGGGAGCGGTCTACCAGGGTGTGGCTGTTGTCGCATGCAAATGGCTATTTAGAACCACTGATGAGAGCTGTGTCTGATGGGAACCAAAGGTGCGTGGGTGCCCCAGAATGGACGCAAAGCCCATTCACGAGAGGTGCTACTGCTCTCTAGACACCATATTCAGGGCAGTGTGTACTGGATGAATTCCTCTGTCGATAACAATTAGGAATTATTACAGTTTTATAGAATTGTGGCATTGGTAATGTCCTAAATTGTTCTGTATTTGAATTAAATACATAATTTGTTACTCAGTTGATTGGTAGTTTGTCTTTTTGTACCTTTTTAACTATGTCCATGAAACTTCAGCTGATTGAGGCAACAAATTAATTGGCCCAAAATGTACTGGTCCCGATGTGTGGCAATTAAACAGAATCCACTGTGTTCACAACTGGATGTAGCAGACATCAGCTTCAATTGAATCTGCTGGCACTTTATCTATAACGCTTGGTGTTTGATTGGGTCATAAACATACGAGTTAGGAACGCATTCTTTTGCAGTTTCCCACTTTGGTGTCTAGTTTGATGTCAGGTAGCCTGCTGGTTTTATTATGTTCCAATGTAGTAGTGTAGAAGGGCCTGACATATCACTGTTTTATCTGAGATAATTAGAAGTCAACTGCAAACTGTAGATGTAGATTTGCACATGGGGCAAATTGGATTAAAGTTGGAGATTTGCTTCCTTACAACATATTCAGATTTCCTTCCTTTTTTTTTCCCAAGGTTATTTAATTAACTGAAATGTAAAAATTTTGTCCTGAATTTAAGATGAATTCTCCAGATCCAGCGTAGACCCAATATCGTTATTTTACCATTTGCAATCCCATAGTAAGTCAGTTGTGACTTGGTGTCAAAAAATCTGTTTCATTTATGCTCCTTGTCTTGGCAATTACAAAATTATTAAAATGGATGAGAAGATGGCAAAAGTGAGGATAAAAGTTTACTATCCAGGTTGTGGAAGTTTAAATAATCCCAAGTGCACTTTTGGCTTTTTAACCTTGAAAGTGAACCGCACAAAAGCAAACAATTCCTAGCATAAATTGTATGTGAATGAAAGGAAAGGGAAATGCTGGACATTTTAAAGAAGATGTACACTGTCTGAATAATAGAGGAATGCAGTGATTAGTGAAATCAAACATGAAATCGTTTGAGTTTTTCATTGCTATAGGTTGCTGTCTTAGAATATGGAAGAACAGATGTACACCTTAAACTGAAATGTCAAAGATTTCAACTAAACAACCTTAGTGATCCACAACTTAGTTGCACTTAGATTCAGTATTGTCTGTGATGGATGCCATTAGTTTTAGAAACATAGAAAATAGGTGCAGGAGTAGGCCATTCGGCCCTTCGAGCCTGCACTGAAGCTTTTGATAATCTCTTGGTGTAACAAGTCACAATCCTCTTCTGGAAATAAGTTAGATTTAGCTATATTCAAGGTACAAAAATGCTAATAGTGTGATGTTCCTCAGGTTCAACTCCTTTTTAGATTACATTTTCAGTTTATTTTGCAGTGAATGGACCGCCGATATTCTAGTCAAGGATCAGGATGGTGATGCAGAAGCAATTCTCGACTATTGTTATCGTCTTTTGTGTCTGTGGTTTGTTTCCGTCGCTGTCCAGTGCAGATATCCACAGAGCCAATGCCAAGAAGCTGACCCGAAAGGCAGCAGCCGCACAGGCTGCTAATGAGAATCAATGGTGGTGCCCAGAAAATGTGTTTGAGCTCCGATCGTGGTCAGAACTGTTCTCAGGAGAGCGTGTTGATGCCTGGATCTGTTCTTTAATTGGCTCTGTGATGGTTGGGCTCAGTGGTGTCTTTCCTCTTCTCGTCATTCCAATTGAGGCAGGAACAACACTGAAATCTAAAGGTAAGTCATAAAAACTACATGTATAGTTGAATTTTTGTCATTGTGTTTTTTCTAGTCCAGCCCAAGTAATTATAAAATTCATTTATGATTAAAGCTACATTCTCAAATTCACTTAAAGACATGATGTTCTAAAGGATTAAATATATTAAGCACCCAGGTCATCTTAGGAAAGAACAACTGGGGAATTCGATTTTCCTCTTCCCCACGGTATTCAGCTGGGAGTTCTGTAAAGAACCACCTACTAGATGCATTGTCAGAGCTGTCAGGTTTTTACAAACATTCATTGAAAAATAATTATGGAACATGCTGGAGGTCAGATGCAGGGGCATCCTACTCTTGCACTGCCCCTGTATTTGCCACTGTCTGCAACTGAGCTGATAGACAAGATACTTATCTGACCTCTCTGCTCTACGATGGTCATTGCTGGCACATAGAACATAGAATAGTACAGCACAGTACAGGCCCTTTCGCGCACAATGCTGTGCCGACCCTTAAACCCTGCCTCCCATATAACCCCCCGCCTTAAATTCCTCCATATACCTGTCTGCAGGTATATTTGGTTCCTTTTACCAAATGCATTGTCATCCATTTCCCAGCACTATATTCCATCTACCGCTTTCTGACCATTCTTCCCATTTAAGTCCCACTGTGATCACATAGTTTCCTCAGCCCCCAGCCTACCTTCCCATCCCCCTGTCCTTGTATCATCTGCAAAATTTGCCACAAAGCCATCAATTCCACTATCTAAATCATTGACAAACAATGTGAAAAGTAGCGGTTCTGATACTGACCTCTGAGGAAAACCACTAGTCTCTGGCAGCCAACCAGAAAAGGGCGTACACCTAGTGTCTTCCACAGTAAAGACTGAAGCAAAGTTCATCTGCCATTTCTTTGTCCCCCATTACTACCTCACCAGCATAATTTTCCAGTGGTCCAATATTAACTCTCACTTCCCTTTTACTCTTTATATAACTGAAAAAACATTTATTACCCTGCTTTATATTATCAGCTAGTTTACCCTCTATTTCATCTTTTCCCTTCTTATAGCTTTTTTAGTTGGATTTTAAAAGCTTCCCAATCATCCAACTTCCCACTCATTTTTACGTAGAACATAGAACAGTACCGCACATTACAGGCCCGTCGGCCCACAATGTTGTGCCGACCCTCAAACCCTGCCTCCCATATAACCCCCCACCTTAAATTCCTCCATTTACCTGTCCAGTAGTCTCTTAAACTTCACTAGTGTATTTGCTTCCACCACTGACTCAGGCAGTGCATTCCATGCACCAACCACTCTCTGAGTAAAAAACCTTCCTCTAATATCCCCCTTGAACTTCCCACCCCTTACCTTAAAGCCATGTCCTCTTGTATTGAGCAGTGGTGCCCTGGGGAAGAGGTACTGGCTATCCACTCTATCTATTCCTCTTATTATCTTGTACACCTCTATCATGTCTCCTCTCATCCTCCTTCTCTCCAAAGAGTAAAGCCCTAGCTCCCTTAATCTGTGATCATAATGCATACTCTCTCAACCAGGCAGCATCCTGGTAAACCTCCTCTGTACCCCTTCCAATGCTTCCACATCCTTCCTATAGTGAGGTGACCAGAACTAGACACAGTACTCCAAGTGTGGCCTAACAAGAGTTTTATAGAGCTGCATCATTACATCGCGACTCTTAAACTCTATCCCTCGACTTATGAAAGCTAACATCCGATAAGCTTTCTTAACTACCCTATCTACCGGCGAGGCAATTTTCAGGCTTCTGTGAACATATTCCCCCAGATCCCTCCGCTCCTCCACATTACCAAGTATCCTGCCATTTACTTTGTACTCTGCCTTGGAGTTTGTCCTTCCAAAGTGTACCACCTCACACTTCTCCGCTTTGAACTCTATCTGCCACTTCTCAGCCCACTTCTGCATCCTATCAATGTCTCTCTGCAATCTTCGACAATCCTCTACACTATCTACAACACCACCAACCTTTGTGTCATCTGCAAACTTGCCAACCCACCCTTCTACCCCCACATCCAGAGCATTAATAAAAATCACGAAAAGTGGAGGTCCCAGAACAGATCCTTGTGGGACACCACTAGTCACAATCCTCCAATCTGAATGTACTCCCTCCACCACCACCCTCTGCCTTCTGCAGGCAAGCCAATTCTGAATCCACCTGGCCAAACTTCCCTGGATCCCATGCCTTCTGACTTTCTGAATAAGCCTACCGTGTGGAACCTTGTCAAATGCCTTACTAAAATCCATATCGATCACATTCACTACACTACCATCATCTATATGCCTGGTCACCTCCTCAAAGAAGTCTATCAGGTTTGTTAGACACGATCTGCCCTTCACAAAGCCGTGCTGGCTGTTCCTGATCAGACCATGATTCTCTAAATGCCCATAGATCCTATCTCTAAGAATCTTTTCCAACAGCTTTCCCACCACAGACGTAAGGCTCACTGGTCTATAATTACCGGGACTATCCCTACTACCTTTTTTGAACAAGGGGACAACATTCGCCTCCCTCCAGTCCCCCGGTACCATTCCCGTGGACAACGAGGACATAAGGATCCTAGCCAGAGGCTCAGCAATCTCTTCCCTCACCTCGTGGAGCAGCCTGGGGAATATTCCGTCAGGCCCTGGGGACTTATTCGTCCTTAACAACTCCAACACCTCCTCTCCCTTAATATCAACATGCTCCAGAACATCAACCTCACTCATATTGTCCTCACCATCATCAAGTTCCCTCTCATTGGTGAATACCGAAGAGAAGTATTCATTGAGGACCTCACTAACTTCCACAGCCTCCAGGCACATCTTCTCACCTTTGTCTCTAATCGGTCCTACCTTCACTCCTGTCATCCTTTTTGTCTTCACATAATTGAAGAATGCTTTGGGGTTTTCCTTTACCCTACTCGCCAAGGCCTTCTCATGCCCCCTTCTTAAGCTCCTTTCTTGCTTCCCTATATTCCTCAATAGACCCATCTGATCCTTGCTTCCTAAACCTCATGTACGCTGCTTTCTTCCACCTGACTAGATTTTCCACCTCACTTGTCACCCATGGTTCCTTCACCCTACCATTCTTTATCTTCCTCATCGGGACAAATTTATCCCTAACATCCTGCAAGAGATCTCTAAACATCGACCACGTGTCCATAGTACACTTCCCTGCAAAAACATCATCCCAATTCACACCCGCAAGTTCTAGCCTTATAGCCTCATAATTTGCCCTTCCCCAATTAAAAATTTTCCTGTCCTCTCTCTGGTTCTATCCTTTTCCATGATAATGCTAAAGGCCAGGGAGCGGTGGTCACTGTCCCCCAGATGCTCACCCACTCAGAGATCTGTGACCTGACCCGGTTCATTACTTAGTACTAGATCTAATATGGCATTCCCCCTAGTCGGCCTGTCCACATACTGTGACAGGAATCCGTCCTGGACACACTTAAAAAACTCTGCCCCATCTAAACCCTTGGAACTAATCGGGTGCCAATCAATATTAGGGAAGTTAAAGTCACCCATGATAACAACCCTGTTATTTTTGCACCTTTCCAAAATCTGCCTCCAATCTGCTCCTCTGTATCTCTGCTGCTACCAGGGGGCCTATAAAATACCCCCCATAGAGTAACTGCTCCATTCCTGTTCCTGATTTCCACCCATACTGATTCAAAAGAGGATCCTGCTACATTACCCACCCTTTCTGTAGCTGTAATAGTATCCCTGACCAGTAGTGCCACCCCTCCTCCCCATCTAGCTTCATTTTTGAATGGGCTCACCTTTATCAAAAGATAAATGACTTTTTTAACTATAATTAAGTTAACTTGCAGTTTTAAGTTTGGTTTTAATTTTTTTTTTACTAATGCTTTGGTTGGTGGTTGGTTGTTCGTCCATCATTGACGTCGATGAGGACCTCGACACCATTATGATGGTGTCAAGACTAGCGCGTGATTTGGATTTAAGTGAGGGAGAGTTGCACAGCGTTAGCCTCACTCTCTCTTCCCAATTCCCATCTGGATCCAGTGGCAAGACAGAGTCTAGACGGCTGGAGATGGGCCTAGGCGCAGTGGATGACCAGGACGTCTTCTGTGTCTTGTCCTGCTCTACACGTTCCACGACGCTTGCAGAGACTGCCTTCGTGACCGTTGGACCTTCCATAGGTCTCGTCCGCTCAATCCGCCCGAGTCTGTCTTCACATGCTGGGATAGACAACTCCCTATCACACTTTGAGACCCGTCGGCCACCCTCACCTGGTTTAGCCGGCTTGTCGAAGCTGTTGCCCAGGGTGTGGCCGCTGTCGCATGCAAACAGCTACGGGGAGCCACAGGTGAGTGCTGAGTGCCAGGTGGGGACCAAAGGTGGACTAACCGCCCTGAAAAGGATGCGACATGTTCCCCCACATTAATGCTTTATTGTTCTTTTAATGCTGTTTTTGATCATAACACTTCAAATCAGTTGCAGCAGACTTCAGCCAGCACAAATTGTTAGAAAGCCATCGGGGCAGTCTGTTAATGCCCTGTGTATGGCTCAGTTGTTTGTTGATAGCCACAGAGCGATTTCAGAATGGTCATAGCAGCAAGATTGGCAAGACTTGGTTGCTTGCCTTTGGTTAGAGTTTGTAAGTTGACTGCTCATCTTGAGGTTTTCCTCTCTCTGCCCATATAGATGGTTCCCAACGGTTGAAACGATTGTTGAGTTTTGCCATTGGTGGACTGCTCGGGGACGTCTTCTTGCATCTCTTGCCCGAAGCCTGGGCCTACACCTGCAATAGAAATCCAGGTAAGAAATGGATTCCCAAGAGACTGTATAACAGAGAACATAGATTCATATATATTGGGGGAAAGAAAGCCCTTTGGCCCAACCTATCTAAACTAATCCATTTGCCTGCATTTGGCCCTTTTCTAAACATTTTCTATCTATGTACCTGTCCAAGTGATTCTTAAACATAATTGCACCTGCCTCTTCTATCTCCTTTGACGTCTTGTTCCATATACCCGTCACCCTCTGAAAATACTTAACCTTCAGATCCCCTTTAAATCATTCCCCTCTGACCTTAAATGTATGCCTTTTGTTTCATACTTTTCTACCCTGAAGAAAAAATTGAGGCACCCCTTTTGATTTTATAACCCATTTTGATTTATAATGATCAATAAGGACACCCACTGAGCTGCCTCTGATCCAGGGAAAGCCATCTCAACCTATTCATTTGGTCCTTGTAATTCCAGACCAGATAATATCCTTGTGAATCTTTTCTGCATCCTCTATAGTTTTTATAGCATTCTTCAATTCTTTAAAGGATGGGAAGAATGTCAACAGTTTAAATTGGGTAATATGGATGGTGTTGAGACTGATGCAAAGATGCTTGATAGATAACGTTAATACGAATGCTTGGCAGCTGGAAATCTTGACAAGGTTGTGTTTTTGAATAAGTTAGACAGCTGAAACACAGTCCAGTAGCCTAGGTATTGTTGGCAAAGAGGAGCTAGATGTTATGAGTGTATAAAATTGTTTCCCTATATCATATGCCAGTAATGGAACTACAACATTGTGGCCATTATGGAGTCCTGGCTGTCACAAAGGCAGGAATGGCTCCTGCTTATTCCTGGGTTTAGATGTTTCAACAGAGACTGGGAGGGAAGTAGAAGAGAAGGGGGAGTGTCCTTGCTAATCAAGGATAGTCTCACAGCTACAGTAAGGAAGGATGTTATGGAGGGATTGTCTATTCAGTTGGTCAGTAAGAGGGAAGGGAGCAAACACTATTGGAAGAAACAGAAATACTCAGTAGACACTCCCATTCCTCAATAGTAACAGAGACACTGAGGAACAGGTTGGGAGGCAGATTTTAGAAAGGTGGAGCAATAACATGAGTGACTTCAAATTCCCAAATATTGATTGGCACCTCTTTTGTGCAAAAGGTTTAGATGGGGCAGAATTTGTTAGGTGTGTCCAGGAAGGTTTCCTGACACAATATGTAGACAGGCTGACTAAAGGAGAGGCCATACTGGGTGTAGTACTAAACAATGAACATGGTCAGGTGTCAGATCTCTCAATGGGTGAGCATTTCAGATCCAGTGACCACAACTCCCTGATCTTTACCGTAGCTTTAGACAAGGATAGGAACTGACAGTATAGGAAAGTATTTAACTGAAGACTGGGAATTATATGCTTTTAGGCAGGAACTTGGGAGCGTAAACCGGAAACAGATGTAGTTAGGGAAATGCACAGTAGAAAAGTGGAGGTTATTTAGGGAGCACCTGCATTGGTTTCCGGATAGGTTTGTCCCACTGAGGCAGGAAAAGAATCGTAGGATGAAAGAATCATGGTTGACAAGAAATACGGAACATCTAGTCAAAAGGAGAACTGTAAGATATAGGAGCAGCTTTAGGCCATTCAGCCCATCATCTGTTCCACCATTCCATCATGACTGATTTATTATCCATCCCAACCCCATTCTCCTGCCTCCTTCCATAACCTTTAATGCCTTTACTGATCAAGAACCTATCTGCCTTCACTTTAGATATACCTAGTGATTTGTCCCCCACGGATTCATCTCACTCCGACTAAAGAAATTTTTCCTCATCTTTGCTCTAAAAGGATTTCCTTGTATTCTGAGGCTGTGCCCTTTGGTCCTAGATTCCCCCACTATAGGAAACATCCTTTCTGTATCTACTCTATCTAGGTCTTTCAATATTCATTGGGTTTCAAGAGATTCCCCATCATTCTTCTAAACTTTTCCTATATTTTAAAAAAAAAGGAAGAAAGAATCTTTCTTAAAGTTTAGGAAGCAAGGATCAGACAGGGCTTTACAGATTTACATCAGAGCCAGGAAGGAGGTTAAGTATGGCCTTGGGTAGAGCTAGAAGGGGATATGAGAAGGCCTTGACAAGTAGGTCCTCAGGTGCTTCTACACACATGTGAAGAACCAGAAGATGACTAAAGTGAGTGTAAGCCTGATCAGGGGTAGAAGATAATATCTATGTCTGGAGATGGAGAGAGTAGAGGAAATCCTTAAGCTTAAGTATTCACCAGTGAGAGGGGCATTGATATTTGAGAGATCAGGTAAAGCTGGCTGATATGGTAGAACATGTCAACATTAGGAAATAGTATGTACTGTATTTTTTGAAAAACATTAGGTTAGATACATCCCCGGTGGGATATGAGGGAAGAGCACCTTTGGCGATTATCTATACGTGTCCTCACTGGCCAGATGAGAATTACCACATGATCGGAGGGTGGCAAATATTATTATTTTATTCAAGAAAGGGAGTAGGGATAACCCTGGGAGTTGTAGAGCAGTGAGTCTTACTTCAATGGTAAATTATTGGTGAAGATTCTTAGAGCTAGTATTATGAGCATTTGGCGAACCATAGTCTGTTTCAGGATAGGCAGCATGGCTCTGTGATGAGTGGTTCTTTCCTCATTAGCCTGCTAATATTCTTTGAGGGTGTGACAAAGCACATTGAGGGTAGTCCAGTGGATGTGGTGTATATAGATTTTAGTAAGACCTTTAATAAGGTTCTCTATGGTAGGCCCATTCAGAAAGTCAAGAGGAATGATATCCAGGGGAACTTGGCTGTGTGGATACAGAATTGAGTTACTCATAAAAGTCAGAGGGTAGTTGTAGGTAGAGCATTTTCTTCTTGGAGGTCAGTGACAAGTGGTGTTCTGCAGGGATGTATTGTGCGACCCCTACTCATTGTGATTTATATCAATGACTTGGATGAGGAAGTGGAAAGGTGGGTAGGTGACATTAAGTTTGGTAGTATTGTGAATAGTGTAGAAGGCATTGACAAGATGCAGAGTTGGGTTGAGAAGTGACAGAGCTCTACCAGCAGAAGTGTATATAGTCTTTCACTTTAGAAGGCAGAAGTTGAAAGCACATTACAGGGTTAATACAGGATGATATATCTCTATAAAACCCTGATTAAATCACACTTGGAATATTGTATTTGGTTCTGATCTCCTCATTATAGGAAGCTTGTGGCAGCATTAGAGAAGGTGCAAAGGAGATTTACCAGGATACTGCCTGGATTAGAGAGCAAGTCTTATGAGGATAGGTTGAACAAACTAGGGCTTTTCTCTTTGGAGCTAAGGAAGATTAGAGGTGACTTGATAGAGATATACAAGATAAAAGGCATAGATTGAATGGATAGCCAGACTCATTGCCCAGTGCAGAAATGGCTAACCTGGCATAATTTTAAGGTGATTGGATTAAAGTGTAGGGCAGATGCCAGATGTAGTTTTTTTTTTACGCAGAGTGGTGTGTGCATGGAAAAATGTGCCAGTGGTAGTGTTAGAGACAGATGCATTAGTGACATTAAAGAAGCACTTAGATAGGTACGCAGATGATAGAAAATGAAGGGAGGGTTTAGATTGATCTTGGATTAACATTACTGGCTGAAGGCCTCTACTGTGCTGTAATGTTCTATGTTCCATAAATTATCCTGAAGTGTCTACACCAAATTGGAAAGAAACTCTTGGAAGAAGTATAGATTCCATTTGAAGCCTATACATTCAAGTCTTGTTATTTGCTGATTTACAATCTGTATCTGCATGCTCACAAGATCAGCCCAGACTTCACCTTGTACTTCAAAACTGATCGCTGCTGATAAAATTCAACACATTCAGTGTGTTTTAGGGATATTGGGTACAAAAGAGAAGGTATTTCTGCTGATTGTCATCTGTGGGGAAATCTTTGTTATACCTATTAGATACTGAGGACTTGTTGCAGCTAACAGATTAGAGCATGGGGTGTTGGGACTTCACTGAGGGAAGAAGTGAGCAAGGGTAGCAGATTAGTTTTCTATAAGTTGTGACTTTTGCCAATGCTGCCTTAGTTATATAAGCATAGTGCAGGAGCCTTGAATGGAAAGAGTGATGCAATAATGTGCTCCAGGTCTTTTTGGAAGTGTTTTAAGAAAAATATACATAGTTTTCTTGAGAGAAAATTGTAAAGGGGATTCATTTTTAAAGTCATGTGGTAAAAGCAGTGTTAAGGGCAATTGGCCCAATTCCAAAAGACAGTTTGGTAATTCCAGTGAGTCTGGAGCTACAGACAAAATAGATGGTATATTTGAAATTTGTGGCACAGGAACATGCCTTTAGCTTTATCTTATTCCTGTTGGCCAAAAGTGTACTTCTGGTTAATCCCACTTCAGTTGGAGTCTTGGAGGTTATCATTCTAAGAGCACATCTGGAAAAGTTGTAGATATAATCAGGTTGAATGCATACACCACCCTTTTATGCAGTGAGTAACTCATTGACGGAAATCATCTTTTCTCAACTCACTAATTCATCAATCAGTTAACTTCAATCTATGCATCCTAGTTACTGTACTATTTGTTCAAAGGAATTGAGTTCTTGATACTTCCCCTCTAGGAATCTCATATTTCAGAATGCAATAAACATTAAATTTAGGAATAACGTAAGTATTGAGGGGACCAGAAGCAGACTTCAAAAGAATGTGTCATGTAATTTCACTAATCTGTACTGTGAAATTTAATGCAGGAATAGATTAAGTGTTTTGGAAGAATAAATGAGGGAATATTTAAGTGGTACAATTTTTAAGGGAGTATATCCAGGGTTCAGTTACATAAATCTATGAAAGTGGCAAAAGAAGACAAGGCTTTTTATGTAAACGCATGTGAGTTCCAGACGTGTAACTGGTAAAGTATTCAGAAGAGAGATATGAGAATTTATTTGTTTTAACAGGAAAATGTGGCTTAGACAGAGGACAATTGTGACTCTTCTCGCTTTGTACTTATGACTCTGAGGCTAAGCCCAACTCCAATGCCATATTTAAGTTTACTGACAGCACCACTGTCATTGGCCGAATCAAAGATGTTGATGAATTAGCATATAACAGGGTGTTTGCAAATCTGGCAGAGTGGTGCCACAACAGCAACCTCTCACTCAATGTCAGCAAGACCAAGAAATGATTATTGACTTTTGGATGAGAAAACCAGAGGTCCGTGAGCCAGTCCTCATTGAAAGATCAAAAGTGGAGAAGTTCAGCAACTTTAAATAACGGTGGCAAAGTGGTTAGTACAACACTTTACAGTACCAGCACCCTGGGTTCAATTCCTGCTGCTGTCAGGATTTTGCACATTCTCCCCGTAATCCCACAGTGCAAAGATCAGTAGGTTAATTGGTCATTATAAATTAAATCAGGGATTGCTGGGCAACGTGGCTTGAAGGGCCGGAAGAGCTTATTCCAAGCTGTATCTCAATAAATAAATAAATAAATACATACATACATGTTAAAGGATCTGTCCTGGGTCCAGCATGTAAGTGCCATTATGAAGAAAGCACGACACCGCCTCGACTTTCTTAGAAGCTTTGACTTTGACAAACTTCTATAGATGTGTGGTGAATAGTATATTGACTGGTTGTATCATGGCCTGTTATGGAAACACCAATGCCCTTGTATGGAAAAGCCTGAAAAAGTAGCTGATATACCCAGTCCGTCATGGGTAAAGTCCTTCCCACCATTGAGCTCATTTCCAAAGAGTGCTGCTACAAGAAAGCAGCATCTATCATCAAGGACCCTCACCATCCATGATCTCTTCTCACTGCTGTCATCAGGAAGAAGGTACAGGATCCTCAGAACCCAAACCACCAGGGTCAGGAATAGCTATTACCCTTTAGCTTTCAGAGTCTTGAACCAGAGAGGATAACTTCACTCACCCATCACTGAAGTGTTCCTACAACCTATGGACTTTCAAGGACTCTTCATCTCATGTTCAGGATATTTATTATTTTTCTTTTTGTACTTGGACAGTTTGTTTTTGCACATTGTCCATCCTGTTGGGTGCAGTCTTTTATTGATTCTATTGTGTTTCTTTCATTTACGATGATTGCCTGAAAAAAAGTGAATCTCAGGGTTATACATGGTGACATATATGTACTTTGATTAAAAAAAAATTTACTTTGTACTTTGAGAAACATTGCCACTTTAGACAGGTGGTTGCCGGAAAGTGATGATGTAAGAATATTCAACAAAACTTTGAAAGGAACCCTGGCAGTGCTAGAAGAAAAGTGGGACTATCTTCATAGCATCTTCAGAGCCAGCACAAGCACAATCAGCCACGTATCATCATGTGCTTAGACATTCAAATAATCTAGGGAATGAGAGTATGAGCGTGGTAGGAAGTAAAAGTGACTAAGATGATAGCAGCTTTCGTTAATTCCAACTACTTGAGTAATATTCTCTATGGGATATGCTGTCCTTGTCCAGCTGGCCTATATTTGGCTCCAGTTCTATATAGCAACAATTGCAGTTACAATGTTTAAAAGGCATTTGGACAGATACTTGGATAGGAAAGGCATAAAGGGATATGGGCATAATGCACGCAAATAGAATTAATGTAGATAGGCATCATGATCAGTACAGAGCATGTGGGCCAATCGGACCCGTTTCTGTGATGTCTGATTCCATGATTTAATGTGATTAACTCTTAACTGCCTTATGATAAGCAAGTTACCAAATTAAATTGCAAAAAAGGTGGATTTTCAATTTTTCCAGCACTTTCTCTTGCATAGCTCTATACATAACCAGAGAAGCTTAAAGAAATTGCAACAGCTTTGCTAATGAATTGTGCTGGCTGCTCAGTATGCATTTGAACCCAAGCAAGTAGAAATGTACACAGTAATTTGTACAATAATTACTTAAGTCAGGAGCTTTCTTGCCTGAAACATTTTCGTTTCAGCTCTTCTCACTACTTTGTGTCTTTTGTGCAGATGGAGGCTATAGTCGAGAGCAGCAAAGGAAGTTGGGATTTTGGGTGATTGTTGGACTACTTGCTTTCTTTGTTTTGGAGAAAATATTCCCAGATAAAAATGAAGAGGAAACAGAATATCACAAAGTAAGTGAAGTATAAACTAGTCAAACACCATAAAGCGCTAAAAAGAATTTTGGTTCACCAATCCACTTCTTTCTACAGGTGTGTTCTACACCATCCTGAACTATTTTCCACCAATTAAAATGTAACCATCATCAATGCCTATTCTGACCTGTACCTATCTATCTAAGCTCATTTCAAAGCTCAAGGGTTTTTCCATTTGTCATGGTGATGCATGGCATTGTTTCTATGGTTCAGTTATGCAGAAATTGTAACTGGAAGTTTGGGAATACTGAGTGAAGAGTCTTGCATTAAGGGAATCTCGTGGAGCATCCCGGCAAAAATGTAGAGAGTGAATCTGAAGTATGATTTAGATCTGTTTAAGTTGGTTCTAACTTTAATTGATTTTAGAAAAGATGTTCTAGAATTGAAATATGTTTAGCATTTTTGTTTTGTTAAACAGTTTCTGTCCGGGTGACTGGGAGCTGCTCTGTTTTGGAAAATATGGTATGGGAATCATGCTGTCTTTTTATAAGGTTTAGAAAACTATAAAAGTAGAGCTTGAAAAATGTTCCCCACCTGGAAAACAAGACATTCAGATCTTGAATAAAAGTTAACTGCTGAAAATGCTCAGCGGGTTAGGCAAGATCAGTGGAAAAAGAAACAAGTATTGTTGGTTCAAGATGCCTTACCAAAATTGAGAAGGAAAGAAAATGTTAGGTTCTGTTGAGTGATTCCTGTAGTTTCTGTTCCTGGATGCTGACAAGAGTGGGCAAATACCATGGTCATTCATTATTGAGAATGTAGAGTTTTAGCCCATCATACAAGAATAACATGACTATCATGTACAAAAGAAGCCCCAAGTAATGTTGCGATATTATTAGAAAAACATTAGTGAAGTAAACACCAGCATCATGAGATGCCTGAAGACTTGCACTCAGTGAATCAGAAACAGCTTCTTCCCCTCCACCATCAGATTTCTGAACAGTCCATGAAAAGTACCTCATTCATTTTTTTAAATGCAATTTTTTTTACGGAAATTTAAAATAATTTTACATCTTTACACTCACTATATTGCTGCTGTAAAACAAAAATTTTTGAACACTTTCTTCGCCGTCTGTAATGGTCCTACCCGTTATTTCATCCTCTGTCGGATCCATGCCTGCAATCGCCGTTTTTTTTTACTTTGTCATGTTAGGCAAAGATCGCAAGATCTTACATCTGCAGACCCCAGAGCCTGCTGGCCCTGACGCTAGCAGGCGTGAACTTCAGATTGCGGCCCCTGCCATTGATCTCGCCGGCTCCAACACCTCAGGGCATATTCAAAACCCGGACTCCAGCAACGACCATGGACACCTTCAAAGCGATTGCGCAACCACCAACTGCGACTCCAGCCTTGAACTCCAGGCCGGGTCTTCACATGCTGCTATTGTGACTTCCGTCTCCCCTTCCCCCACCACCACTCTGCAACCCCGTCTCCCTCAGATCCCACCATCAGCTCCTGGGCCCTCAGTGGCTCCACCTTCCTCTCACCCCAACCCTACCCTCTCCACTGACACCCTCAGCCTCCCCCCTCCCCCCTCTGATCCCAGCTCTCATCCGTGCCGGGTCTTTACCATCCCCTCCGACCTTCAACTGTCTGAGGAAGAACGCTCTGTCCTCAGTAAGGGCCTCACGTTTGTCCCCCTTCGCCCACACCTCGGCGAGTTCCGCATTCACCATGACGGGGAACTCTTCTTCCGCCGTCTCCATCTCCGAGCCTACTTCTTCGGCAAGGACTCTTCCACCCCCACTGATGACGCCTTCTCCCGTCTTCAACCCTCCTCTTCTTCATGGACACCCCGCTCTGGTCTTCTGCCTGCTCTGGATCTCTTTATTGCTAACTGCCGACGGGACATCAACCGTCTCGACTTCACGCACCTTATTCCCATTCCAAACTTGCTCCTTCGGAACGCTCTGCTCTCCACTCCCTCCGCACTGATCCTAACCTTATTATTAAACCCGCCGATAAGGGGGGTGCTGTTGTAGTCTGGCGTACTGACCTCTACCTTGCCAAGGCACAGCGACAACTCGCGGATACCTCCTCTTATTTACCCCTCGATCGTGATCCCACTAAAGAGCACCAGGCCATTGTCTCCCACACCATCACCGACTTTATCCGCTCAGGGGATCTCCCATCCACTGCTACCAACCTTATAGTTCCCACACCTCGCACTTCCCGTTTCTACCTCCTACCCAAGATCCACAAACCTGCCTGTCCTGGCAGACTTATTGCCTCAGCTTGCTCCTGCCCCACCGCACTCGTTTCTGCATACCTCGACATGGTTTTATCCCCCCTTGTTCAATCCCTTCCTACCTATGTTGGTGACACTTCTCACGCTCTTAAACTTTTCGATGATTTTAAGTTCCCTGGCCCCCACCGCTTTATTTTCACCATGGATGTCCAGTCCCTATATACTTCCATCCCCCATCAGGAAGGTCTCAAAGCTCTGCGCTTCTTTTTGGATTCCAGACCTAATCAGTTCCCCTCTACCACCACTCTGCTCCGTCTAGCGGAATTAGTCCTTACTCTTAATAATTTCTCCTTTGACTCCTTCCACTTCCTCCAAACTAAAGGTGTAGCTATGGGCACCCGTATGGGTCCTATCTATGTCTGCCTTTTTGTTGGCTTTGTGGAACAATCTATGTTCCGTGCCTATTCTGGTATCTGTCCCCAACTTTTCCTTCGCTACATCGATGACTGCATTGGCGCTGCTTCCTGCACGCATGCTGAGCTCGTTGACTTCATTAACTTTGCCTCCAACTTTCACCCTGCCCTCAAGTTTACCTGGTCCATTTCTGACACCTTCCTCCCCTTTCTAGATCTTTCTGTCTCTATCTCTAGAGATCTACTGATGCCTACCTACTCTCACAGCTATCTGGACTATTCCTCTTCTCACCCTGTCTCTTGCAAAAATGCTATCCCCTTCTCGCAATTCCTCCGTCTCCGCCGCATCTGCTCTCAGGATGAGGCTTTTCATTCCAGGACAAGGGAGATTTCCTCCTTTTTTTTAAAGAAAGGGGCTTCCCTTCTTCCACTATCAACCCTGCTCTCAAACGCATCTCCCCCATTTCACGCACATCTGCTCTCACTCCATCCTCCCGCCACCCCACTAGGAATAGGGTTCCCCTGGTCCTCACCTACTACCCCACCAGCCTCCGGGTCCAACATATTATTCTCCGTAACTTCCATCCCCTCCAACGGGATCCCACCACTAAGCACATCTTTCCCTCCCTCCCCCCCCCCACTTTCCACAGGGATCGCTCCCTACATGACTCCCTTGTCCATTCGTTCCCCCCCATCCCTCCCCACTGATCTCCCTCCTGGCACTTATCCTTGTAAGCGGAACAAGTGCTACACATGCCCTTACACCTCCTCCCTTACCACCATTCAGGGCCCCAGATAGTCCTTCCAGGTGAGGCATATACTGCATCCGGTGCTCCCGATGTGGCTTTCTATATATTGGCGAGACCCGACACAGACTGGAGATCGTTTTGCTGAACACCTATTCTCTGTCTGCCAGAGAAAGCAGGATCTCCCAGAGGCCACACATTTTAATTCCACATCCGATTCCCATACTGATATGTCTAGCCTGTACTGTAAAGATGAAGCCACACTCAAGTTGGAGGAACAACACCTTATATTCTGTCTGGGTAGCCTCCAACCTGATGGCATGAACATTGACTTCTCTAACTTCCGCTAATGCCCCACCTCTCCCTCGTACCCCATCCGTTAGTTAGTTATATACACACACACACACACACACACACACACACACACACACACACACACACTCTTTCTTTCTCTCTCTCTCCCTCTGACTATACCCCTTGCCCATCCTCTGGGGTTCCCCCTCCCCCCCGCTTTCCTTCTCCCTGGGCCTCCTGTCCCATGATCCTCTCATATCCCTTTTGCCAATCACCCGTCCAGCTCTTGGCTCCATCCCGCCCCCTCCTGTCTTCTCCTATCATTTTGGATCTCCCCCTCCCCCTTCCACTTTTAAATCTCTTACTAGCTCTTTCTTCAGTTAGTCCTGACGAAGGGTCTTGGCCTGAAACGTCGACTGTAACTCTTCCTAGAGATGCTGCCTGACCTGCTGCGTTCACCAGCAACTTTGAAGTGCGTTAAGGGAACATGCTATCTTGGATCTGGTCCTGTGCAATGAGACAAGTAAAATTAGCAACCATGTAGTTAGGGATCCTCTTGGAAAAGGTGATCACAGTATAATTGAGTTTCTCATGCAGATGAAGGGTGCAATAGTTCAATCTAAAACTAGTGTATTATGCCTAAACAAGGGAGACCACCATGGATGAGAGAGGGTTGGATAGGGGATGACTGGGAACGCAGGCTATATGGTGAGACAGTTGAGAAACATTGAAAGACTTTCAGAGAGATTTTTCAACAAAAAATATATTCTGCTCAACAAAAGTATATTCCAGTTAAAAGCAAGGACAATAAGAGTGGGGAGAGCCAGCCATGGATAACTAAGGAAATATAAGAAAGCATCAAACTAAAAGCTCATGCATATGAAGTCAGCAAGAGTACTGGGAAACTGAAAGATTGGGA
Organism: Mobula hypostoma; assembly: GCF_963921235.1. Taxonomy (NCBI): domain Eukaryota; kingdom Metazoa; phylum Chordata; class Chondrichthyes; order Myliobatiformes; family Myliobatidae; genus Mobula; species Mobula hypostoma. The sequence goes on along the minus strand of NC_086107.1, from coordinate 73,455,653 downwards.
AAACTTTAAAGCACTGAAGAACCACTAAGTGAGCAATAAAGAAAAGGAAACTAGATTATGAAAATAAACTAGTACAAAATACAAAAACAGATGATAAAAATTTTTATAATTATATAAAGCAGAAAAACGTGGCTAAAGTGAACATAGGTTCTTTGGAGGACGAGAAGGGAGAACTGATATTGGGTAATGAAATGGCCGAGGCTTTGAATCACTATTTCGTGTTGGTCTTCATGATGGAGGACACATCTGACATGCCAAAGAGAGAGGATATGGATGCGATGGGAGATGAGGACCTCGATACAATAGCTATCACTAAAGAGGTAATGCTGAGCAAACTTGTGGGCCTAAAGATAGACAAGTCCCCTGATGGAACGCATCCCCTGGTACTGAAAGACAGAGCAAAGGTTATAGTCGAGGCTTTGGTGATAATTTACCAAAATTCTCTGGCCTCTGGGCAGGTCTTGGTAGTTTGGAAGAAGAAGGACGTCACACCACTGTTCAGAAAAGGATGTAGGATAAAGGCATGTAACTATAGACCAGTTAGTTTAACATCCGTAGTTGGGGAAAATGCTGAAGCTATCATTAAAGAAGAAATAAGCATCCGGAAAGAAATAGATCCATCAGGCAGACGCAGCATAGATTCAGCAAAGGCTGGTCCTGTTTGACAAATTTACTGGAGTTCTTTGAAGATACAATGAGCGCAGTGGATAGAGGGGAACAGATGGACATTATTTACTTGGATTTCCAGAAGGTGATCGATAAGGTGCCACATAAAAGGCTTATACATAAGATAAGGCTGCATAGAGTTAGGGGTGATGTATTAGCGTGAATAGAGGATTAGTTAACCAATAGAAAGCAGAAAGTTGGGATACATGAGTGTTTCTCTGGTTGGCAATCGGTGGTGAGTGGTTTGCCGCAGGGATTGGTGCTAGGCCTGCAACTGTTCATGATATACTTTAATGATCTGGAAGAGGGGACTGAGTATAGTGTATCTAAGTTTGCTGATGACACTAAATTGAGGTGAAAAACAAATTGTGCGGAGGATATGGAGAGTCTGCAGAGAGATATAGATAGGTTAAGTGAGTGGGCAAGGATCTGGCAGATAGAGTATGATGTTGGTAAATGCGAGGTCATCCACTTTGGGAGCAAAATGGAAGATCAGATTATTATTTAAATAATAAAAGATTTCAGCCTGCTGCTGTGCAGAGGGACTTGGGAATGCTTGTGCATGATTCGCAAAAAGTTGGTTTGCTGGTGCAGCAGGCTATCAAGAAGGCAAGTAGAATGTTGGCCCTCACTGCTAGAGGAATTGAATTTAAGAGCATGAAGGTTGTGCTTTAACTGTATAGGGTACTGGTGAGGCCGCATCTGGAGTACTGTGTGCAGTTCTGGTCTCCTTACTTGGGGAAGGATATACTGGCTTTGGAGCAAGTGCAGAGGAGGTTCACCAGGTTGATTCCAGAGATGAGGGGGGTTAGACTATGAGGAGAGATTGAGTTGCCTAAGAACTGTACTCACTGGAATTCAGAAGGATGAGAGGAGATCTTATAGAAACATATAAAATTATGAAAGGGATAGATAAGATAGGGGCAGGAATGTTGTTTCCACTGGTAGGTAAGACTAGAACTTGGAGACATAGCCTCAAGATTCGGGAGAATAAATTTAGTAAGGAGATGAGGAGAATCTGCTTTTTCCAGAGAGTGGCAAATCTATGGAATTATCTGTCCAATGAAGCAGTGGAGGCTATTTAACACAAGGTTTGATAGATTTTTGCATAGTAGGGGAATTAAGGGTTATGGGGAAAATGCAGGTAGGTGGAGAGGAGTCCATGGTCAGATCAACCATGACCTTATTGAATGACAGAGTAGGCTCGATGAGCCAGATGGCCTATTCCTGCTTCTGGTTCTTATGAAAGGGTTTAAGGAGCCAGTGTAGAGTACCCCTCTGGCCATCCCCCCATAACAACAGATATACCACTTCAGGTGGTGTTGGGGAGGTGACCTAGCAGAGGAAAGTTACAGCAGTCAGATCTCTGGCATTGAGTCTGACTCTGTGACTCAGAAGGGGAGGGGGAGAGGAGGCAAGCTGAGATGATAGAGGATTTGTTAGTTGGGGAACAGAAAGGAGGTTCTGTGCACGAAAATGAGATTCCTGGTTGGGAGTTGCGTCCCAGGTGCCAGGATCCAGGACATCTCAGATCGAGTCCTCAACATTCTTCAGTGGGAGGGTGAACAGCCAGAGGTCATGGTCCCTGTAGGTACTAATGACTTAAGGAGGAAGAGTGACAGTGTTCTGCAAAGGGAACTATGTGCTAAGTTAAAAGGTAGGACCTCCAGGTTTGTGATCTCACAATTGCTACCCATGCTACATACTAGTGAGGCCAGATATAGGAAGATTATACAGTTTAACATGCAGCTGAGGAGTTGATGTGGGGGTGGGGGTGGGAATAACCTCTTAATGGTCTTTAAGAGGCCCAACATTACTTCCTTTACCTCAGAATGCCCTAGCATATCAATATGCTCAGCAATGATCTCCTTCTCCTGCATAAAGTATTCATTAAGGACTTCATCATCAACATCTTTCACATCCAAACAAATGTTCTCCCTCTCTTCCCCCCCCCACCCCAATTTTATCCTTGAATGGTTCTACCTCTCCTGAGTTATCCTCTTGCTCTTGATGTATGTATAGAATCCATTGGGATTCTCTTTTATTTACTTGCCAAGGACTTTTTATGGCCCAGCCTGGCGTTCCTAATTCCATTCTTGAGATCTTTTTTGACGACTTTATAATCATCAAGGGCTCTGTTTGATTCTAGCTTTCTAAGCTCTTCATACTTATTCTTTATCTTCTTGACTAAATTCATCACCTCTCTCGACATCCAAAATTCTGTTACTTTGCCATCCTTGTCCTTCCTTCTGACTAGTACATACCTGTTCTGTACTTGGTGCAATTGGTCTCCACACCCTCCACATGCTGGATGTGGAATTGCCCAAAAGCAGCTGTTCCCAATCAACTTTCCCTAGTTCCTGCCTAATGCTCTTGTAATTTGCCCTGCTCCAATTGAATACTTTCCTGCAAGATCCATAATTATCCTTACCTATAGCTACAGTATCTTAAAACTTGAGGAATCATGGTCACTGTTCCCTAACTGATCAGCTGCTGAAAGATCAGTCACCTCACCAGGCTAATTAATCAACACCAGGTCTCATACAGCTCCTCTTCTTGTTGGACTATCTACATATTGATTACGAAACCTTCCTGGATGCATCTAACAAATTCTGTGCCATCTAATCCTCTTGCATTAAGAAGATCCCAGTTTATAAGGAAAGTTGAAATTGCCCATGACAATAACCCTAGTGTTTTCACACCTTTCCTTAATCTGTCTGCGTATCTGTTCCTTGGTGTTCCAGTGATGGGATTGTACAACAGAGCCCCCTAAAATCAGAGTGGTTGCACCCTTCCTACTTTTGGGTTCTAACCACATCGACTCAGTGGGTGAGTACTACATTATGTACCCTCTGAGTGCTACTGTGATCTTGTCTCTGTAATAGTGAAACTCCCCCCACCTCTTTCATCTCCCTCTCTCTTTTCTTGAAGATTGAAACCCTGGGACATTAAGAACCAATTTGTGGCCTTCTCTCAACCAAGGCTACGTCCACACTAGACCGGATAAGTCTGTAACAGAAGCTTTTTCTCTTCGTTTTGACCCACCGTCCACACTGAAACAACATTTTCCTCCCCTGAAAACGGAGCTTTTCTAAAACGCTCTTCGAGTGTTCAAATCTGAAAATGCTGGTTGGGCATTGTAGCGTGTACGGGGTAACCGGAGGTTTTAAAAAACCTGTCATCCCTTTCATCGGTGAAGAGACTATGGCTGTAGGAAATGTTTCCAGGGTGACCCCTCTGTGGGAGTGGGAAAGATGTTGGTGGGGCCACCCGGGGGTCTGTGTAGCTATTGTAGTGGCTGTGAGGCTGGTATTGTGGGGGTGAAAAGTACTGGGGGGAGCCATCATATTCCTCATCATTGCAAATCCCTCTGCAACAGAGTTAGTCAGTTTTTCAATGTTTGTCGTCAGCTGGGTCATACTGTCCGTGAACTCCCTGTTGGTTGCCTCCATACGCTGCAGTATTTGTTATTTTAGTTTTAAGTCCTCCTGCGCGACAGCCAACAGCTGTCCGTTGTTTGGCAATTTCCTTTTAAGTTTTTCTCATCTGTAACTGGACAAATGCACACCAAGTATACAGTTTCCTCTTCGCTTGTTTTCTGTAGATGTGTCCTGCGCATGCCCAGTAGGAGGAGATTCGCCCAAATACCCTTTTAATGTGGACGGAGGTATTTTCAAAAATGCCTGGTATGGACGCCTATCGTTTTACACGAAACCGGCGTTTTCAAAATTATCCGGTCTAGTGTGGATGTAGCCCAAGTCTCTGTAATGGCTACAACATCATAGTTCCATGTACTGATCCATGCTCTAAAGTTCATCACCTTTACCCATGTTACTCCTAGCATTAAAATACACACTCTTCAAACTGTCTCCGTCTGATCAGATCTGTTACTTCGTTCTTGCCAGTTTTTACTGGCCCTGGCATCAACCTTTATCTCCATCCCTCCACTGTCTAACCTGATTCTAGATTCCCATCCCCTTGACAAACTAATTTAAACTCGTATAGCATTAGTGAACCTCCTGGTCAGGATATTGGTTCCCCTCCAGTTTAGCTGCTATTGCTCCCTCTTGTACAGGTTACACTTACCCACTACACCAGTTGCTCAGACAGTCACTCATCTATACTATCATACAATTCCTGCTCTTGCTACCACATGGCACTGTGAGTAATCCAGATATTAGTATCTTGGAGGTCCTGTTCTCCAGCCTCTTCCCCAACTCCCTGTACTCACTGCACTGGATCTCTTCACCCTTTCTACTAATGTCATGGTGCCAATGTGCACCATGACCTCTGGCTGCTCACCTTCCCTCTTGAGAATATTCAGCATTGGCTCCGAGACATTCTGGACCCTAGCACATGAGAAATAACGCACCATCCTGGTGTCTCTTTCGCACCCACAGAATCTCCTGTCCGTCTCCTTAACTATTGATTCTCCTACCATTATTGCTCTGCCTGATTTTACTTATCCCTGCCGAGCTTCAGAGCCAGCCACAGTGCCTCTGGCCTGGCTGCAGCTGCTGTGCCCTGATAGGCCATCCACTCTCCATGATCCCACTCCACAGACAAGTTGCGGTACCCATGCTCATGTTTTTTTTTGGACGGGGGGGGGTAGTTTTAAATTGTAAGGTATTTTGATAGGAGGGATTCTCACGGCCTTTGCCATAGCTGTTGTAAAGATGTACCGAAATGTACCAATTGCCCATTCACTGATGAGCATTCAAGGCACATTCTCAAGAAACCTATATTTTGATCCAAATTCTGATTACGATCCAAAAGTTCTATGAGAAAATTAGACCAGTATGGCATCCAGAAATCTTCTACATTAATCCAACAGAATTGTGCACTGCTGTAGTTTGGACTGTTTATTTCAACAATCCAAATCAGTGATCATTCTTTTAATTAAGTTCTGATATTAGATTAATTAAGTCTTGGAGAGTATTGAATCTTGAAGGTGCACTGCTTTATTCATCAGTACTGGCAGAAATCCAATTGCATAGTTAACATCTGTCAACACTGATGATGGCAGCTGTTTTTCCAAGTAAGTGATATTATTCAAATTCAGCAAATTTAAATTTGGTAGACTGAATTGAATATCTCAACTGATTCTTTTTTTGGTATGTTAAAGTTCATTTGTACTTGTCCTAGTTCCTGTACTTCAGCTGAATAGCTAGTTCTGCCAGTACTCCAAGCCCATAATAGTCAATATCACTTAGTTCCACTGGCCTGGCTGCAGCTGCTGTGCCCTGATAAGCCATCCACTCTCCGTGATCCCACTCCACAGACAAGTTGTGGTACCCATGCTCATGTTTTTTTTTTGGGGGTGGGGTAGTGTCTCTGACATCAATTACTATGAGGTGCTTCGAGCGATTGGTTATGGCACATATCAACCACAGCCTACCGGTCAACCTCGACGCTTTGCAATTCGCCTACCAGAGCATCAGGTCAATGGCAGAAGCCTTCTCTTTGGCCCTACATTCCTCCTTAAAACATCTGGAGAATAATGACGCATACGTAAGGCTCCTTTTCATTGACTACAGCTCTGCCTTTAATACCATCATTCCAAATAAACTGATTCCTAAGCTCCGGAACCTGGGCCTTAGCACTCAGATCTGCAGCTGGATCTTCAACTTCCTCACAGACAGGATCCAGGCTGTGAAAATAGGGGACAAGCTCTCCACTACACTCACTCTGAGCACCGGTGCCCCACAAGGCTGTGTACTCAGCCCCCTGCTGTACTCACTGTACACCCATGATTGTGTAGCCAAGTTTCCATCGAACTCAATATATAAGTTTGCTCATGACACAACAATTGTAGGCCGTATCTCGGGTAATGATGAGTTTGAGTACAGAGAGGAAATTAAGAACCTGGTGGCATAGTGCGAAGACAATAACCTATCCCTCAACGTCAGCAAGATGAAGGAATTGGTTGTTGACTTCAGAAGGAGTAGCGGACCGCACGACCCAATTTACATTGGTGATGCGCAAGTGGAACAGTTCAAAAGCTTTAAGTTCCTCGGGGTCAATATCACAAATGACCTGACTTGGTCCCTGCCAAGAAGGCCCACCAGTGCCTTTACTTCCTGAGAAAACTAAAGAAATTTGGCCTGTCCCCTAAAACCCTCACTAATTTTTATAGCTGCACCGTAGAAAGCATTCTTCTAGGGTGCATCACAACCTGGTATGGAAGTTATCCTGTCCAAAACCGAAAGAAGCTGCAGAAGATCGGGAACACGGCGCAGCACATGACATAAACCAATCTTCCGTCCGTGGACTCACTTTACACCGCACGCTGTCGGAGCAGTGCTGCCAGGATCATCAAGGACACGACCCACCCAGCCAACAGACTTTTCGTCCCTCTTCCCTCCAGGAGAAGGCTCAGGAGCTTGAAGACTCGTACGGCCAGATTTGGGAACAGCTTCTTTCCAATTGTGATAAGACTGCTGAACAGATCCTGACCCGTATCTGGGCCATACCCTCCAAATATCTGGACATGCCTCTTGGTTTTTTTGCACTACCTTACTTTCCATTTTTTTATTTTCTATTTATGATTTATGATTTAAATTTTTAATGTTTACTATCAATTTGTAATCCAGGGAGCGGGAAGTGCAGAATCAAATATCGCTGTGATGACTGTACGTTCTAGTATCAATTGATTGGTGACAATAAAGTATGTCAGGTTTCAGTACCTTTTTTGAGCTGGTCACCATTCTTAGCTGGCCAATAACAGAAAAAATTGACCACTTGCTGACTGAACTGTCAGCACAGAAAGTTATTCCATTTGGTCTGCATTTAAAATAGCAACTTGATAATTCTGTGAATCCCAAAAATGGGCTTGTTAAAATTAGTATCCTTTGTCAAGTTACAATGTGTAAAATACATGGGGAATATAGGAGAGGCTTTCAAACCTACTATGTCATTCAATGTATTCACGGCTTATACTCTATTTGGTCTACAACCAAATTTCCCTCTTTTCCCATACTCCTTAATGTATTCTGCATCTCGAAATCATTCTAACCCTAATTCCATCTTGCTGCTTTTCCTTATGTTTCTACCTACCACCTGTCAGCCACTGTCTCCCAACTCCATACATCATCCCCTCCCCATCACCACTAAACTTGGCTTCATCTACCCATCATCCTCCTTATCAATTGGTTCCATCTGTCACCTTCCAGCCACTGCTTCATCAATCCCATTCAGCTCCTTATGCAAGCTATCTCACTCAGAGTGCAGGGTGCCAACTTTCAAATGTTCACTATTCCTTTAGTTCCACAGATGTTGCTTCATGCATGGAGTTCCTCCAAAAATTTAGGGTTTTTTGCTCCAGGTTGTAGCATTTCCAGTCCATTGTGTCCCTGTTCTACACATACTACTTGTTTCTCTGTTCATACATTGTTTTCAGAATTATGCCCTCTAGTTTATATTGCCTTTCATACTTGACAATATGTATTGCTTTCTTGAATGCAGATGCTAGATATCACATTGATGTCAGTAGCCTCAAGATTCCTGGTGGAACATAGAAACAGAGAAACATAGAAAACCTACAGCACAATACAGGCCCTTTGGCCCACAAAGCTGTGCCAAACATGTCCTTACCTTAGAAATTACCTGGGGTTTGTTATATACCCCTAGGGTTCATTTTTTCTGTGGACTGTCACTTTAAGAAGCCAAGAGAATGAGACTGACTTGGATTTCTACTGATGACAAAATTGCTTGGTTACTATGGTGAGAGAGGTGGAGTTATTTGATGGACAATGAATGTTTATGGTTTCTCATGGCTTGTTTTGAATAAGCAAGGTCAGGTGATCCTGTTACAGACACACACAGAGACACACATGGTCAGAGTCAAGATGGTTTCAATCAATGAAAGACACCAGTGAGTGGAGTCGCTGATTTAAACTTTAAGTAGCCTAAAAGGGGTGAGTTGAGATCGATCCAGAGTATTAATAAATGACTCTCATAAGTGCTACAACTGGAAGAAGTTTGCAGAGAGGAGGGGAGAGGAAGGTTTGAAATAGAAGAAACCTAGTGACAAAGAGGTCACTGTTTGGACTGTCTCCTAGTAGCCCGTAAAGATGAATTTTATTCCATTTGAATACGAAAGCGTGATTGTCACATCGTTAATCCACAGGAGTGGGTTCTCTGGTGAGGGGAGACCTTTTTGAATACCATGTCTACGTTTACCCTTTGTCTGGGGGTGGTATTTCACTGGAAGATGGTAATCCTGTGGCAAATCACTGTTGGAGTTATTTCGTATGTCATGGAACTGGATAAGTGGCTATCATGTTGTGTGGTTGGGGTAACCTTGTGGAATCTACTGGTGTGTCTACCCTTGCCTGGGTAGTAGTTTTCCCTGGAAAAGGGTCCCCTTTGTGATAAGCTACTGTTGGTGATAATCCATGCGTGGATTCGGTTTAAGAATCCTGTGGCCACCACTTTGGGATGTCCCGTAGCTGAATGTGGGTGTGATACCACTTGTGTTGAAAGGATATTCATTGAAGATCACTGTTGGTGATACTTCATGTGTGGAGTGGAACAACTTCTGAGATAAAACCTACAGCTATTGTTATTTTGAATTGTTGTCATGAAATCTGTAGAATATCGATGTAATTGCCTTCTCACAACATTCGCCTTTGATTACAAATATCTCACATTAATTAACCTGAGGATTGAACTGAACTTTCGTGCATACCATCCTAAGACTGTAGCTCTTGCCACCTGAGCTTGAATAAGTTTGGGAACTTTATCTATACACCTACATATGCATAACACTGCTAACTTTTGATCACCTGGTTAAGTTACTATATTTAGTAGTTGCTAATAAAGATAGTGGATTTTAACATCAAAAACAGACTCCAGGTGTGTTCTATTGCTGCTGATACTTTTACAGTGTTGCGTGCATGTAACCGGTACTTTCCCCAGAGTTGCGTGTACATAATAGTGACTCATAGCCCTCTATATTTCTAAGCTCAATGTACCTATCCAGGAGTCTCTTAAAAGACTCTATCGTATCCACCTCCACCACCAATGGCGACAGCCCATTCCACGCACTCACCACTCTCTGCACTTGTAAAAAAAAAACAACTTGCCTCGACATCTCTTCTGTACCTACTTCCAAGCGTCTTAAAACTGTGCCATCTCATGCTAGCCATTTCATCCCTGGGAAAAAGCCTCTAACTATCCACACGATCAATGCCTGTCATTATCTTGTACACCTCTATCAGGTCATCTTTCATCCTCTGTCGCTCCAAGGAGAAAAGGCCAAGTTCACTCAACCTATTCTCATAAGGCATGCTCCCAAATCCGGGCAACATCCTTGTAAATCTCCTCTGCACCCTTTCTGTGGTTTCCACATCCTTCCTGTAGTGAGGCGACCAGAACTGTGCACAGTACTCCAAGTGGAGTCTGACCAGGGTCCTATATAGCTGCAGCAATACCTCTCAGCTCCTAAAGGCTCAATCCCACAATTGATGAAGGCCAACGCACGTATGCCTTCTTAACAACACTGTCAGCCTGCAGAGCAGCTTTGAGTGTCATAGTCATAGTCATACTTTATTGATCCCGGGGGAAATCGGTTTTTGTTACAGTTGCACCATAAATAATAAATAATAATAACACCATAAATAGTTGAATAGTAATGTATAAATTATGCCAGGAAATAGGTCCAGGACCAGCCTATTGGCTCAGGGTGTCTGACCCTCCAAGGGAGGAGTTGTGAAGTTTGATGGCCACAGGCAGGAATGACTTCCTATGTCGCTCTGTGCTGCATCTCGGTGGAATGAGTCTCTGGCTGAATGTACTCCTGTGCCCAACCAGTACATTATGTAGTGGATGGGAGACATTGACCAAGATGCCATGCAACTTAGACAGCATCCTCTTTTCAGACACCACCGTCAGAGAGTCCAGTTCCATCCCTACAATGTCACTGGCCTTACGAATGAGTTTGTTGATTCTGTTGGTGTCTGCTACCCTCAGCCTGCTGCCCCAGCACACAACAGCAAACATGATAGCACTGGCCACCACAGACTCGTAGAACATCCTCAGCATTGTCCGGCAGATGTTAAAGGACCTCGGTCTCCTCAGGAAAAGCTTATAATTTCATCCTCACATTTCTTGTGTTATATATGAGGTGCAATAAAAATGCTATTTAGAAATTGTTATTTTTCAATAGTCTTCAAAAAAATTGTATTAATCGTTTTTGAACAGCTTTTATAAAATTCTTCATTTATTTCAATCTCTGTTATACTTAATAGTGAAATAAATATATGCAAATATACAACAGGACTCATAGTTATTCTTTTAATCCATAATTATTATTACTAATTCATTAATCAATGATTATCTCTGCTCAAAATTACCATGTCATGCGAGATAATTTTTTTGATATCACAAATTTGGACACATGGTCTCAGAAAGGTTCACCACATCTGCTTCCAATTATCTACCTTGTCTATTCCCTTCATAATTTTGTATGCGTCTGTCAGGTCCTCTTCAGCCTCCTTCACTCCAAGGAAAACAAAACCAGCCTATCCTCTCCCTTCTGACACTGAAACACTTCATTCCAAGTAACATTCAAGGGAATGTCCTCTGCATTATACAATGTGAGTTGTATATGTATTACACTTCAAAATCACTGATTCGGCAGTCTTTGATGTACAGATTTTTCCTCCTTGTGTGTAGTTTGGACCTTTTTATCTTTCACGGAAGTAAAGCCTGCTGTTTATAACCATGTACTTTGCAGAAGCATCTTTGAGGTATTAAAGGCAAACTGGGTTTTGACTTTAGTAATTAAGTATGCGGCTATAAATTACTATTCTTTATTTATAAACCAGTAGATTATCTTTTCATCACTATTATTTGGCTATCATAAATGTTGTGTCATAATAGGAAGACAGAATATTTCATTGACTGGAAGCCTCCTAGGAATATCCTGAGGTTGTAAGTGACTTTTTAAAAGAAATATCATCACTTCCTGTTGCAGCCAAACCTCAGCTCATTAGAAATTTTCTTATTCTTCTAGACACTTCAGACCCAGAAGACATTGCAGAATAGATGTTGTTATACAGATAAAGGGATAAAATGCCTTCAGAATGGAAAAAATATTTCCTCTGTGAATATGCATTGCATTGATTCTTATTTTGAACTTAGAAATGGTTACTGCTATGACACTACATCACAGCTAAAGGCATTTACTCAGCCTGTTCAAGCTATAAAGGTAAGGGGCCACAGATGTACGCTGGATTGATTTGTTTTTTCAAATTTTGCATGACTGCATTTCCATTTTGTTTTGAAAATTTAACAACACTTTCTGTTCTTTAGATTAGTGGATACTTGAACCTGATTGCTAATGGTATTGATAACTTCACACATGGCCTGGCAGTGGCTGGCAGCTTTCTTGTTAGCAGAAAGGTTAGTAAGTAGAAAAAGTTAATTTGCCAAGGGTAATCTGCAACATAAGACCTTAGTTCCTACCTATAGGTTTGCTCCTAGGAGTGAATCAATGTAATTGTTGTTCTGGTCACATTATAGAATTTGAAGAGTGCTGAATTCGTCTTGCTGCTTAATTATTAACTTTGGCCTGGTCAGAAAAACTGCAAACTAAACTTAATCTCTCAAATTCCTCTTTCAGAATACAACAACAAAATATTTTCAATTCTTTTTGGAAGCAATGTTGATTCGAGACACATATGCATTCAGTCAGACAACTGCATGCTACATCAGTCAGACACTCATAGACCTAGACTAAAGCTGGGTAATAAGTTAGGATGAAATAGTATTAAATAATACCTACGACTTGGTCTCATAGCCAATAATATCTGTCATTGAAAGTGGGCATGCAGGTACAGCAGGCGGTGAAAAAGGCGAATGGTATGCTGGCATTCATAGCAAGAGGATTCGAGTACAGGAGCAGGGAGGTACCACTGCAGTTGTACAAGGCCTTGGTGAGACCACACCTGGAGTATTGTGTGCACTTTTGGTCCCCTAATCTGAGGAAAGACATCCTTGCCATAGAGGGAGTACAAAGAAGGTTCACCAGATTGATTCCTGGGATGGCAGGACTTTCATATGATGAAAGGCTAGGTCGACTACGCTTATACTCATTGGAATTTAGAAGATTGAGGGGGGATCTTATCGAAACGTATAAAATCCTAAAGGGATTGGACAGGCTAGATGCAGGAAGATTGTTCCCGTTGTTGGGGAAGTCCAGAACGAGGGGTCACAGTTTGAGGATAAAGGGGAAGCCTTTTAGGACCGAGATTAGGAAAAACTTCTTCACACACAGAGTGGTGAATCTGTGGAATTCTCTGCCCCAGGAAACAGTTGAGACCAGTTCATTGGCTATATTTAAGAGGGAGTTGGACATGGCCCTTGTGGCTAAAGGGATCGGGGTTATGGAGGGAAGGTTGGTACAGGGTTCTGAGTTGGATGATCAGCCATGATCATACTGAATGGTGGTGCAGGCTCGAAGGGCCGAATGGCCTACTCCTGCACCTATTTTCTTTGTTTCTATGTTTCTGTATTCGAGCCACGGAGACATATATAGAAACAAGCCATTCGGCTTTTAGTCTGCCCCAATCATCAACCACCCATTCATACCAATTGCATTTTTTCAACTCTTCCTCTCTCCCCCTCCCACCATATTATCATTAACTCTTTTACCCTTCCCCATTTCTACCACTCACTTAAGCACTAGGGGCATTTTACATTGACCAATTATCCAACCAACTCGCATGTCTTTCGGATTTGAGAGGAATTCAAGGGAAACTCGCATGGCCACAAAGGAATGTGCTAACTTCATACAGTCAGCACCCAAAGGCAGAATTTTGAGATCAGGATTAACCCAGGTTGCAGTGAGGCAGTGGTTTTGCCACTGTGCTGCCAGGCATTTGCCCAATAATAACTCTTGATGGCACTCTCTTGTTTTGTCTTTGCTTCTCACAGATATTTATGCTGGTGAGACTTCTGGTACCCTAATTACCAGTATGATGAGATGGATTTTGTAGCCAGTAGTTGTTGGTCTCAAGTTGCATGTAGCAACTAAATTCCCACAAAATGTTCGGCTGTTACTGTCACTGAAGGTTTACTTTCAGGTAGAAGAAAACTTCCATTTTGGAAAAAACTTACCTGTACAGCTGTTAAGTTGCACAATATTTCAAAATCTGCAATCAATAATGCAAATAAATTGTCTGTGGGGAAGATCTGGGTAATGGATTAGCTTGCAAAAAGCTGGCGCTAGCTCAGAGGCAAGCTGCCTCCCATGCTATAATGACCTGCCGGCTCTCTATTCCACAATCCCTTGAGTGTGGTAAATCCAGAATTGCTTAAAGGCAGCTCTCTCAGAATCAGATTAGACCAGTGAGGCCTAAGTAAGGATCCAGACCCACTGCAATTCACCTATTGGCACAATAGTTCTGCAGCAGATGCAATCTTACTGGCTCGACACTCAGCCTGGGATCACCTAGACAGTAGCAATATTTACGTCAGGCTGATGTTTGTTGATTACAAGTCAGCGTTCAACAACATTGTATCCTCAGTACTAATCAACAAGCTTCAGAACCTGGGCCTCTTTACCTTCCACTGCAACTGGAGCCTCGACTTCTCCACTGGGAGACCACGGTCAGTGCAGACCAGAACTAATATCTCCTCTTCACTGACAATCAACATTGGTGCATCTTAAGAATACATGCTTAACACACTGCTCTACCCTTGACATCCACAACTGAAAGGCTAGGCACAGTTCAAATGACATGTATAAATTTGCCAATGACACAACTGTCGTTGGTAGAATTTCAGATGGTGATGAGGGGGTGTACAGGAATGAAATAGTTGAAAGCTGACAGACAGTAAAATTAAACCTGATTCTGATTTATACATTGACACAGCAGATTTGTTCTAGTAATGAAACTAGAGAAAGGTTGCCACAGCAATTAGCGCTGCTGCCATTCAGCTCCACAGGGCTGGTTCAGTCTTGGCCTCAAGTGTTCTTTGTACAGAGTCTGCATGTTCTTTCCCAAGATGACATGGGTTTCTTCTAATATCTGTACATTAATTGGCCGCCATAAAATATCTCTTGGTGTTGGTTAATGGTAGAAAAAGTCAGGGGTGAATTGTTGGACATATGAGAGAGAATAAGTTGCAAGGATACAGGACAATAAGGAAAAGGAGCAGGATTAATAGGGTTGATATATAATGAATTTGATACATTAAATAATAGCCATTTATTTTGTTATAAATGTAGACTATGCCTTTTAATGCTCTAGGCCCTGTCATGTGTACTGTACTTTGTATGCTGCTTTGTGTGAAACCAATTTCATCAAATCCAAATTCAAGCTATTGATATTTTTAAAGTGGTGGCAGAGACAAGTAATTAAATGGCTCTAACACAAACAGCTTCGTTTCACTGTTTCCTTCAGTGAGATCTGCAATAAGTTAGTCACGCATGATAACAACTGTTGTAGCAGTTATTAGTGGCATGATCTATCTAATTCACATTGTTTTGCTTACAACTGTCTATTAAGCCACTTGCAGTTTCGATATAAACTTATTCTATCTTACAGGTTGGGCTCACAACAACACTAGCTATTCTGCTTCATGAAGTCCCACATGAGGTGAGTAAATTTGTTCTTAATGTGAATAATTTATCTTTCCAACCTTTTTTCTTAATGTTTTCTCAGTTCAGTACATTGTCACCCTCCTTCTCACCCCATTCCTACAAAAATATATTCGAGGAAATGACACTCATCCTCGTAGCTCCCTCTGTGACCATCAATTTTCAATTGATGTGAGGAATTTTAGCTGTTCCACTCAGTGTCATTGGAAAGTGGGAGATGCTGATTGTAATGTACCATCTGTAACCCGTTTCAGTCACCCATATGTTAGAAGTAAATTCTAAGTACCCTTGTTATAATTGAATTGAATGTGCCAAAGTAAACTTATTCCAGCGAGCATTTCTCACGTTCTGTTGATGTGTCCGAAGATGAAATCCTGAGAGGAACAGTTTGGAGTTTAAAGGCAGCATTTAAATTCCCTGTTGTGAGAAATTCATATTTGTGAACTTGGTGTACTCATAACAATGTCTAACCCACAGGTCGGAGACTTTGCTATCCTGCTGAGGGCAGGATTTGATCGATGGAGTGCAGCTAAAATGCAGCTCACAACTGCATTTGGAGGAGTGTTGGGGGCCTGCTTTGCTCTCTGCGCAGAGTCTCCAGAAGGAGCAGGTAGAATTTTATCCATTTCACATCATTGTGGAATCTGATTGTGGGCCCGGAGAAAAGAAGTGTCTTGAACAAAAGTGATAATGGAATTTCAGCTGGGACCAGGAAGTTTTATCCTTAATGTTGAAAGGCAATCTAAGCACAATGTGGGCAAGAATGTTTTTAATTTCTTTCTCTTTCTGTGGTTTATCTGTGACTGCCAGTGCTTCGGTCTGGGATAATGGTAAGTGTATTAGTCATCCTTACTAAAGTGAGAGGGTTTGAAATAAGAGGGGCAAGTGCATTAGTAACATCAGTAGCAGAATTATCTTCTCTTGCTCTGAGGATCGGGGGTGTGGATGTAAATTTTACCTGTTACATTGGCGTCTTATAATTTACTTTAGACAATTACAACAGCTTTAATTTTCATCTCTTCCCCTCCCTTGTAGGCCATGCTTGTACGATTCAGATTCATATCAGTTTATTGTCATGTACAACAGAGTGCAATGATATTCCTTGGTCATGTAAAGTTCGTAAAGTAAACATGTACATGGTAATAATATATGCAGTTAATTGGGCTATCAGTTAATCGGAGCAGCCACTTATTTGGGTGAGTTATCAAACAAAAACTTATCAAGAAACTAGCCAGGATTCCCTTTGTATATTTTGGGACAGGGGACTGTTGCCGAACAGTTTCTAACTATTGCCAGTTGTGTGCATTTGTGTGGCTGTTAGACACTACAATGTGCTTCAAGCAATCAGTTTTTAAATGGCATCAGTTCAAAGATTCGTTTATTATCAAAGTATGTATGCAGTATACAATTCTGAGATTCTTCTCCAGATAACCTCAAAACAAAAACCATGGAAGTCAATTCAAAGAGAAACAGCAAGCCAGCCCACCCACCCCTGCGCAAAATAAGTACAGCAACATGATCATCAACTGCCAACCCCCCACCCGCATGAAGAACTAACAAAAATGCAACAAGAGCATCGACCCCCACCCCCTGAAATCCCCCTCTCCCTGCACAAAAAAAGAACCTGAGAAAGAACAGGCAAAAACACAGAATATAAAAACTATTTAAGACTTTGGATCTCGGCCTGAAACGTCGACTGCACCTCTTCCTAGAGATGCTGCCTGGCCTGCTGCGTTCACCAGCAACTTTGATGTGTGTTGCTAAGACTTTGGGGGGTGGGGGTGGGGGGGGACCATAGAGCAGATCTATTAACGCAGAAAACCTCAGTGACATCCTCCAACGTCTCAAAAGAGAGAGACCCAGAGGCCTATCATCTGAGCACAGCAAGAGGCCACACAGGCTCCCCTCTCCGGCAGCAAAGTGATCCCACCAGTGATCAGAAGGCAGGTAGTCGGTGCTCTCCCTCCTCATTCATCTTGATGTTTCAATCTCCCTCCTCGCTTTAATCAGTGAATTGGGGTTGATTGTCGGCTTGCACCATATCCCACAGCCCCCTCACCTTGAGGCTTGCGCATGTTACCTCCCAGAATCTCCTCAGAAACACCAATGTGCTGGATCAACCAAACGATCTCCAAACTGCAGATCGCAAGTGCCAACATTTCCAGATGTACAGTTTAGACAAAAAACAGACATAAGGTAAAAGAAGTGAAGTAAATAGTTTTGTGGTCAACCAAGTGAGTGTTGTACGCAGGTGCCATCTTGACCAGAAGTTGTGTGTATTTGTGTCTTAAAACGCTGTGATTTTTGTCACTGACAGTTGGTGAGCACAAGTAGTAAGACCATTCAGAACTGTTTTGCTCACTGCAGTTTCAAGCATTTCATGCTTAGAGGGGCCAGAACCAGCCAGGAGTGAAAATGAAATGATTTCACTACTTCCAACAAGTTAGGAACAATGAAGAAAGTGAAGGTATCGAAAATCATCTTGAAAGGTACAATGAAAATTAAGGTTTGGAAGATGCAATTGTCAAAACCATTGTATGAATTCAGTCCAATATCTGCTGAATTTGTTCATTTACGGTCAATCAAAAGAAAACAGCAGCATTCAATGGATGAATTCCTCCATCGATAAATATTTCACCAGCATATGCCGTGAAATTTGTTGTCTCTGCAGCAGCAGTACAATGCAATACATCAGATAGATATTTTATTGATCCTAAAAGAAATTATGGTGTCACAGTAGCATTACAAGTGCACAGATATAAATATTAGAAGAGATGTAGAAAGAATTAAAAAAAAGTTACCACAAACAAGAGGGGTTCATCACTTCCCTGGCTATAGGTTGTCTTATTGTGAAGCCTAATGGCCAAGGGTAAGGATGACCTCATGTAGCACTCTTTGGAGCAGCGCAGTTGTCTTAGTCTAATACTAAAAATGCTCCTCTGTTCTGCCAAGGTGGCATGCAGAGGGTGAGAAACATTGTCCAGAATTGCCAAGATTTTCTGTAGGGTCCTTTGTTCTACCATAGCCTCCAGTGTGTCCAGTTTGACTCCTATAACAGAGCCAGCCTTTCTAATCAGTTTATTGAGCCTGTTGACATCCTGTGTGTTGATCTCATTGCCCCAGCACACCACCACATAGGAGATTGTGCTGGCAACAACAGACTGGTAGAACGTGTGAAGGAGAGGCCTGCATACTCCAAAGGGTCTCAGTCTCCTCAGGAAGTAGAGGTGACCCTGGCTCTTCTTGTACACAGCTTCTGTGCTGATGCTCCTCTGAAGTTTGTTATCCAGGTGCACCCCCAGGTACTTGTTTTAAAAAGAAAACACCATGAATTGCACTAAATGTTTTGTGTATTTTTTTTCCATGGGTTCAATGTCCACTCAGAAATTGGATGGCAGAACGGATGAAGCTGTTCCTGAATTGTGTCTTCAGGCTTCTGTACCTCCTTCCTGATGATAGCAATGAGAACAAGGCAGACCTGGGTGATGAGGGTCCTTAATGATGGATGCCCTTTTTTTTGAGGCATCGCTTCTTGAAAATGGCTGGATACTACGTACGCCAATGTCCATTTTGGAGCTGACTAAGTTTCCAATCTGAAGCTTATTTTGATTCTGTGCAGTAGCCCCCCCCCCCACCATCCATACCAGACTATGATGCAGCCAGTTAGATTGCTCTCCACAGTACATCAGTAGAAATTTGTAAGTTTCTTTGGTGACATACCAAATCTCAAACTCTGAATGAAGTATAACCTTTGTAGTTACATCAATATGTTGGGTCCAGGGTAGATCCTCACAGATATTGACACTTGAAATTGCTCACTCTTTCTACTTCTGGTCCCTATGAGAACTGGTGTGTGTTCCCTCATCTGAGCCTTTTTGAAGTGCAGAATCAGTTCTTTGGTCTTACTGACACTGAATGCAAGGTTGTTGCTGCAACACCACTCAACTAGATGATCCTTCTAGACATCCTCTCTTCACCATCTGACATTCTGCCAACAATAGTTCCTTCCAGACATCCTGCCTTCACCATCTGAAATCCTGCCAACAATAGTTCCTTCCAGACATCCTCTCTTCACCATCTGAAATTCTGCCAACAATAGTTCCTTCTAGACATCCTCTCTTCACCATCTGAAATTCTGCCAACAATAGTTCCTTCTAGACATCCTCTCTTCACCATCTGAAATTCTGCCAGCAATAGTTGTATCATCCATGTTATTAAAAAAAAAAGGTTGGGAACCCCTGGTGGTATTTACAGTTATGATTCTGGAAGCTTCTCTTGGTACTGCATTATTTGAATAAGAGCTATCTTATTGGTCAACTCTTACCTATGGGAAGCAGCCTTCGGCCCCACCAAACTGGGTAGTTAAGTTTGTGTGGATGCTGTGTGATGTACCCCGCCCCGTAGTTAAGTTTGTGTGGATGCTGTGTGATGTACCCCGCCCCGCCAAATAAAAGACAATACACCATATACGATTAAATAATTACAATTTATCGATATTATTGGAACTATATAATTACTAGAGATAAAATATAAAACAAAAGTAAAAGGAGCCAAACTTATCAAAGTTCAACCTCTTTGTGCACAGTTGGTGCTCTAGTAATGGGGTTGGCTTTCCACCATTCGATCCCCTCTGACCACCTCGACCCACCGCCTGGGACCAACCACGGTGATCGACCAGACGCTCCACAGGAGTCTGTCTTCATCTCCTCTCCTCGCCGAAGACCCTGGACCTCGGACTCCAGCTCGGGGTCCACCCCTTTGGCCAACTCACAACATTGCATTCTCATTCTCTCATTCTTCCTCTCTCCCCCCCTCCCCCCCATCGCACCTTCTGCCCAAAAAACGCGCATCATAATAGCTTACAGACACACAAGAAAGAATAACATCTATCCCAATTGGTTAGCAACTGAATACAATTCCCTCTATAACCCAAACAAGCTGCTAGCGAGAGAACTTTCTCAGCAGTTCACATAACAAAGAAGCCATTTTGATTAGCCTATGCAGCAACATAAAAGAAGAAACCTCTTACACTCTCCCCCCACCAAATAAAGTCATGTCCTCATGACTTCTAAATAACTCGCCAACCATTCCTGCAGACACAAAAACCCAATCCAGGTACAATACAGTGACATTGCTCCCCAAACAGTGGACCTTACGCCCGGTCCCACGGGTGCTACATAGGCCAACCTATCCGGGAGTTTCCCAATCCTCCAAGACCTCCGTACCCCCTCACCTAAACCCGTAAGGCTCGGACACTACTGGGGATACCACGGGTCTGCTTGCCAACTCCTCTCTCAATCTCTCACTCATGCTTCCACTGCAACTCGGAGCCCCCTGTCCCATGTCTGGGGTCCCTCTTCTTTTCCTTCAGGGTCCTGCAGTAACTCAGGCTGCCCACACCTAGCCCTCCTCACTACACCCGACTCAGTGGGTGAAGGGCCAAAAGTCTCTTCCTCAATCAAGGGAAAGTTAGCGAAAGGCAGCATGTACCACACATCCAGCACCAGCATCCTTCGAATCCGTATTCTTCCTCATTTCCTCGATCAGTAGCTGCTGTTTGATTTTCTCCAAACTGAAGCACTTAGCCTGGGCTGCCTCTTCAGCCTCCTGTAGTCGAGATGTCAGCTTCTTCTCTGATTCCTCCAACTCTGGCTCCAGTCTCAGCAGTTCTGACCAACGCTTCATGTCCATCTCCATCTGGGACACAATTACACCACCAACTTCTTCCAATCTGTTCTGGATGGAATTCTTGAGTTTCTGCTGATCCTTTCAAACGTTGGTCATTGTTTCGTCTCTCTGGATTAATTCATCAGTACATGACCGCAGTTTCGGCTCGGAATTCCGTTTCTCCGTCTCCACTTTGACAAGCATGAACTCCAAGTCTTCAATAGTGGTCCCGGGCTCTGGCACTCGCCTCACATCATCGTCCCCCAAGGCGAATCCGAACCCTAGGCGATCATCCATATACGCCAAAACTCCAAACATCTCCACATCCCCCATGGTCTTCCTCATGGCCCGCGGGAAGGTTGCAGGGGCTCCGGATATGCCCTGGGGCATCTTTTCAGATCAAAAGGATCCTAGGGAACCTATAAAGGCAGTCTTCTCCTCGTCAGCCTCACTCATCGGGATCTGGCAACATCCACTCCTCAGATCCAGCACATTAAACCGCGTCGCACCACACAAACAGACCATAGCATCTTCGGCCCTCAGGGCCGTATTCTGGTCAATGACAGTGCGCCTGTTCAGAGTCCTATAATCCACACACATGCTGCCTACGTCTTCCATGGCTACAGGGTCCAGTCGCTGCGACCTCTTTCTCACCGAGGTGTCTTCAGCGGTCAACTCCCCTCCCTCGTGGTATTTCAGAGCGTCTACTAAAAGGGTCTCACCCTACCCTCAGATACTTCTCCCAGGCCGTACCACAATCGGGTCTCGTTTAAATTTAGTACCGCCCAAGGCTGCTACACACGTCCTCACAAGCAGCTCGAAACGCTGAGTGCACAGACAATGCCCCCATGAACTCCAGGTTCACTAATCAATCATCATCTTCTGGATAATCACTGGCACTGGTACCCTAAATCTCTGGTGCCCTTAATGTTGTCAAGGGTAAATGCTTCAAACACCGGTTGTAAAAAGAACTGTACAACAACTTGACCTGTGCCCCGGTGTCGAGGATAGCTTTAGCATAGCTTCCACCTATCAGTAACAACACACTGGGTCCCTCTAAGCCTTCAGGAATAGGGTCTTTTCCTTTAGGAAGTTCCTTGGTACATTGCTGGGAACGTGCTCCCCCAAAGACCCCAAGCCGCTCCCCCACTGGGCCTCCACTAAGTTTCCCGACACCTCTCTGATCAGCTGAACAACTGAGGGAGGGGCCGATCCCCTGAAATGATCACCCTGGCACTGCAAGCAACCTAGCTGCCCTCCTAGCCAGAGAAGGTACACTGAAAGCTTTCCCCCCCTTTCAGATAACTGGCAGCTGTCACTACGGGGTAATTGAACCTAACAGTTCTAACACCGTCAACAGCCCGCCTACTCAAACTTTCAACCAATCCCTGTCGCTGTCCCTCAACGGAGCACTGCCACTCATCTAACAACTGAGAGATCAGCTCCACCCACGTCTCGTACCCCTCCGCCCTTTAGAGGTGGACTGTATCCCAAAAGCCAGGTGGAGCCTGCCATAGCTGGAACATTTATTCGCAGACACTATCTCCGAATCAGACCACTCTTTCCTCTCTCTCCTAACAGTATGGACAGCCCTCGTCCTACCACCAACATGCATGCAGTAATAACCAGCAGTCCCACAGAGAGACACATTACTAACCGCAATCCCACAGAGACACAGCAGCACTGATTTAAACAGAGCAATCACGCAGCACACCACTGAATTCAATCTTGGACGAAGCCCCCAAATGTAGCCCCCCGGTAAGCCTCAGGCTCGCTCAACTCGCTTTCGTCTAGGGGAAGCAGCCTTCGGTCTCGCCAAACTGGGTAATTAAGTTTGTGTGGATGCTGTGTGATGAACCCCACCCCGCCAAATAACAGACAATACACCATATACGAGTAAATCATAACAATTTATAGATATTATTGGAACTATATAATTAATAGAGATAAAATATAAAAGGCGCCAAACTTATCAAAGTTCAACCTCTTTGTGCACAGTTGGAGCTCTAGTAACGGGGTCGGCTTTCCACCATTCGATCCCCTCTGACCACCTCAACCTGCCGCCTGGGACCAACCACAGTGGTCAACTAGACGCTCCACACGAGTCTGTCTTCGTCTCTTCTCCTCGCTGAAGACCGTGGACCTCAGGGTCCGCCCCATCGGCCAGTTCACAGCATCACGTCCATTCTCTCTCTCTCCCCATTGCGCCTTCTGCCCAAAAACCCACGCATCACAATAGCTTACAGACACACAGGAAAGAATAACATCTATCCCAATTGGTTAGCTACTGAATACAACTCTCTCTGTAACCCAAACAAGCTGCTAGCGATAAAGATCAACAGCACTGACCAAGCTGGAGACCACCGCGCCAGAACTGCTTCTTAAACTCCGGACCGCACCTGGACCTGACCAGCGAGGCCCACCACGTTCCTGGAGACCCGCGGTCTGCTACCGTGCTGGAGCACTTGGAGACACGGCCCATTCCGACCAGCACCTCTCCAGAGCAGACGACCACACAGAAGTGACGGCGGAGACCTCAAGGTGCCCCAGACGCTTCCCCGGAGTGATCACCGTAAAGCCCCGTTGGTGGACATGCACATCTGCCGGAAGTGAGGCCTCCGCTGCCGACCTCGGAAATCGAGCCCGAGGCTCAACTGGAGCGATGACTTAAGGGCTTGTTTCAGCAAGGAGCCCGGCCATCCGGGATTAAGTGTCGGCTTTGGGGCCTGACCCATTTGACAGCCCAGGCCCCCGGCAGCTGGAAGTGGCCCGACCCGGAATGTCCGACGACGCGACCCGTGGATCGATTCCTGCGGGACGCATACACCAACCTCAAAGAGCTGACGACAACACACTGCATCGATGGAGACCTGGAAAGATGCACTATTTACCGAGCAAGCGTGGGAAAAGAGCTGGGCTGCTGGTCAGATTGAAGCTGAGGGGCTTCAGGGTCCCTATGCCCACCATCCTACTAGCTAATGTGCAAGCCATAGAGAACAAGGTGGATGATCTTGAAGGGAGACTCACCTACTGCAGGGAGATGCAGAACTGCTGTGTATTCTGTTTCACCAAGACCTGGCTCTCCCCTGCCACCCGACTGTGCCATCCAACTGGAGGGATTTTCGATCCATCGGATGGACCGCACGGCGTCTTCGGGCAAGACAAGGGAAGATGGTGTCTGCCTACATGATCTACACTGCGTGGTGCTCAGACACAGTGGCACTTACAAGCTCCTGCAGCCCGGACCTGGAACACCTGTCGGTGAAGTGTCGTCCCTACTATCTGCCATGGGAATTCACCTTGATCATACTGACAGCGGTCTACATTCCCCCCCCAGGTGGACGTGGAGTGTGTTCTGAATATACTGTATGCCAACCTCAGTGAACTTGAGACCAGGTATCCGGAGGTTTTGCTCATTACAGCCGGGGACTTTAACCAGGCCAACCTCAGAAAGGCACTGCCAAAGTTATACCAACATGTCTCCTGCCCCACTAGAGGCCCAAATATACTTGACCACTGCTACACAGCAGTCAAGGATGCCTACTGTTCCATCTCACGACCTCACTTCGGAAAATCGGACCATCAGGCCATACTCCTCCTCCCGGCTTACAAACAGAAACTGAAGCGGGAGATCAGAGTGTTAAAAGTAGTGTTGCATTGGATGGAGGAAACAGATGAGGTCCTCCGTGACTGCTTTGAATCGGTGGACTGGGTAGTATTTAAGGATTCGGCTGCTAACTTTGATGAGTATGCCTAAAGACGCATACGTAAGGTTCCTTTTCATTGACTACAGCTCTGCCTTCAATACCATCATTCCAAATAAACTGATTTCTAAGCTCCGGTACCTGGGCCTTAGCACTCAGATCTGCAGCTAGATCTTCAACTTCCTCACAGACAGGACCCAGGCTGTAAAAATAGGGGACAAGCTCTCCTCTACAATCACCCTGAGCACCGGTGCCCCACAAGGCTGTGTACTCAGCCCCCTGCTGTACTCACTGTACACCCATGATTGTGTAGCCAAGTTTCCATCGAACTCTATATATAAGTTTGCTGATGACACAATTGTAGGCCGTATCTCGGGTAATGATGAGTTTGAGTACAGAGAGGAAATTAAGAACCTGATGGCATGGTGCGAAGACAATAACCTATCCCTCAACGTCAGCAAGATGAAGGAATTGGTTGTTGACTTCAGAAGGAGTAGCGGACCGCACAACCCAATTTATATCGGTGGTGCGCAAGTGGAACAGGTCAGAAGCTTTAAGTTCCTCGGGGTCAATATCACAAATGACCTGACTTGGTCCAACCAAGCAGAGTTCACTGCCAAGAAGGCCCACCAGTGCCTTTACTTCCTGAGAAAACAAAAGAAATTTGGCCTGTCCCCTAAAACCCTCACTAATTTTTATAGATGCACCGTAGAAAGCATTCTTCTCGGGTGCACCACAACCTGGTATTGAAGTTGGCCTGTCCAAGACCAAAAGAAGCTGCAGAAGATCGTGAACACGGTGCAGCACATCACACAAACCAATCTTCCGTCCGTGGACTCACTTTACACCGCACGCTATCGGAGCAGTGCTGCCAGGATCATCAAGGACATGACCCACCCAGCCAACAGACTTTTCTTCCCTCTTCCCTCCAGGAGAAGGTTCAGGAGCTTGAAGACTCATACGGCCAGATTTGGGAACAGCTTCTTTCCAATTGTGATAAGACTGCTGAACAGATCCTGACCCGGATCTGGGCCGTACCCTCCAAATATCCGGACCTGCCTTTCGATTTTTTTTTTGCACTACCTTACTTTCCATTTTTCTATTTTCTATTTATGATTTATAATTTAAATTTTTAGTATTTACTGATTTTAACTATTTTTAATATCTTTAATATTTAATAT
Organism: Mobula hypostoma; assembly: GCF_963921235.1. NCBI lineage: Eukaryota > Metazoa > Chordata > Chondrichthyes > Myliobatiformes > Myliobatidae > Mobula > Mobula hypostoma. The sequence continues at coordinate 73,429,827 of NC_086107.1, read as the reverse complement.
TTGTAATCCAGGGAGTGTGAAGCGCAGAATCAAATATCGCTGTGATGATTGTATGTTCTAGTACCAATTGTTTGGCGACTATAAAGTATAGTGAGAGAACTTTCTCAGCAGTTAACATAACAAAGAAACCATTTTGATTAGCCTACGCAGTAACATAAAAGAAGAAACCCCTTACATCTACAAATTTGAATGGAATTTTTTCCTTGTCTAAAGGTATATATTTTAAGAAACTGCACCACAAGGCAGCGGCATCTTAATCGTAGCATCTTAGTCTCTTTGTCTTTAAGCCTTCTGCCGCTAGCTTCTGTTCCTATTTCCTTTGTTATATCGATGCTAATTAAACATTTGTAAAACAAAAAAGTTTTGTGCTTCTTTTCTGACTTCTGAAAGAACCTTGGATTAAAACAAAATGATCCTTGTTTCCCAAATCCACTTTCTTAGCATCCCCCCGCCCCACCCCCGTGCCCCTGTGTGCGTAGTTAATATATGATGGACATCGGATATACAAAGCTATTTTTCCTGGATAACAATGACCAAAGATTATAATATGATACTTAAAATGTCAGTTGATTTTATGGAATGTTGATGTTGAGAAATGTTTCAGATGAGGACCTTTCATCCAATGGTACAGGGTATTGTTGGATCCTTATTTCATGCAGCTATGCAAAGCCTGTGAGGTGAAAAACATGATCTTAAAGTACTGTCTGTAAATGATGTTATTTTCACAGGATTAACATTGGACACCTTTTTTCTAATTGCATTGTGCTTTATGTGATGCTTATGGAAGTGTCAGTACTATGCAAGGCCCCTTGGTACGAAATAGTTGCACTTGAGTTGTGGTACCATGAAAGGTAGGCACACACTAACCTGACATAAATTGCAGCAAACAACAGGAATTCTGCAGATGCTGGAAATTCAAACAACACACATCAAAGTTGCTGGTGAACGCAGCAGGCCAGGCAGCATCTCTAGGAAGAGGTACAGTCAACGTATCAGGCTGAGACCCTTCATCAGGACTAACTGAAGGAAGAGTCTCTTCCTTCAGTTAGTCCTGACGGAGGGTCTCGGCCATAAATTGCAGCACCATTTCATCACTTAAACTCTCAAAAGTTGCTGGGAGCTTTTCCTTCAACAGATCATCATTCTAAATGTCATTTATTAAATATTTAAAAAATTTATCTCTACTTTTCACTAAAGATATTAGTGGCACTTTGTCATTTACGATTTCATTGTTTCCAGCTTTCCAACCAACCATACTTCAATTTTCCAACCTGTCTATCTTGCCTACAAGCCTCTCTGCTTGTAAGAATTCCTTTCTCCTTTTTACAATTGTTACGTACCCCTTAACTGGGTTGCCAAACCAGCAGAAATGAACCACTCATTGGAATCTGGATTACTAGGAACTAATAAAGTGTTATTAAAGAAATAAGTAACACACTACTCCAATCGTAATGATATAAATGCAACAGGTTAGCAATGATAATACACACATGTACACAGAACTAGGGTAATAGGGATCAACCAAGCTCTATCGCAGTCTAGGGGTAAAATGATCAGTCTTAAGCGACGCAGAGTTCAGTTCAGCTTAGTACAGTTCGCAGTAATTGCTGTTGTGACGTTGGAGAGAGAGAGAGGGAGGGGGATGCAATTTGATTCAGGCAGACCTTTGATGTCTTCGCAGTTGGTTTCGGGCGGACCCTTTGATGTCTTCTGTCCCGCTGTGGTCACCGACTGTGACCCTCCGTTCCGGATACGATCGTTCTTCCGTGGTGAACCCGGCACCCAGGCAAGGGCAGACACACACACCAGGTTCCCACCGATCGTACCTTTACACCCTGTGAGCCTATGGTCGGTTCCCGTGAACCAGATCTCTGGGGGCACACCGCTCTTTCCAGGGTCTTGTTATCTCGTGATCTCATGGTGTGTCGCGTGCCTTAGCGAACCTGCTCTTTTTATCCCCCTGGTGGGGTATCACCTGTCCATCAAACTTCAAACAGTTCAGGTTCAAAGTAACCAGTCTGTCAATATTCTGGATTGTGTTTCTTTTCCGTTAATCCCTCTCTCCTCTCTTATTAGCATTTTGAATATTTCTCCATTGTCTCTCTTATCTCTCCAATTAGCATCAATCGTCAGATAGCTTGGTTTGGCGTCCTGGGGTAAAAATCATGGGCATGAATGCACATTATTAGATACACACTAATATACAGGGTCATCAATTATTCGGCTAATACAGAGAACTTTACGTTTCAACACCTTGACAGACAGTCAGCAATCACATTGTCCGTTCCTTTTATATGCTTTATTTTAATATCAAATTCCTGTAAGACCAGGCTCCAACTTTGTAACCTTTTGTTTTTATCCTTCATAGTGGCCAAGAACACTAATGGGTTGTGATCAGTGTAAATTATCAGTGGTTTCCGTGCTGGACAAATATAAACCTCAAAATGTTGTAATGCTAGTATGATTGCCAGTAGTTCCTTCTCCACAGTGGAATGGTTTCTCTGATGGATATTAAATTTCTTAGAAAAATAAGCCACTGGGTGGTCAACCTCCTGTTTGTCTGTCTGTAACAGCACTGCCCCGGCTGCTTCGTCACTAGCATCTGTTGCTAGGGAGAAGGGTTTTGAAAAGTCGGGCGCATTCAGCACAGGATGGTGACACAGAATCGCTTTCAGACTCTCGAAAGCCTGTTGACAAAGGTTGTCCCACACAAACTTCACATTCTTTTGCAAGAGCTTAGTAAGAGGGAGGGTAATATCCGCAAAGTTTTTGCAAAACTTCCGATAGTACCCCACCATCTCCAAGAACCTCCTCCGGGCTCTCTTGTCTGTCATGGTGGGGACTTCAGAGATAGCCTGCACCTTAGCCTGCATCGGTGCCAGCTGCCCCTGTCCTACCACAAATCCCAGATAAGTGACCTTCACGTGGCCGAATTCACTTTTTGCGAGGTTCACTGTCAGGTTGGCTTCAGACAGCCGTTTAAACTGTTCCTCAACTGCCACAATGTGCTCCTCCCACGTGTCACTCCAGACCACTAAATTGTCAATATACACTTCTGCATTCTTTAACCTTTTTATCACTGAATTAATCAACCTCTGGAAGGTCCCTGGGGCGTCTTTCATGCCAAAAGGTAAAACATTATACTCGTATAACCCGGATGGAGTGACAAATGCTGAGATTTCTCTAGCCCGGTCGGTTAAAGGAACGCACCAGTACCCTTCCAGCAAATCGACCTTTGTGATGTACTTTGCTCTCCCCAGTTTATCAATGCAATCGTCTACCCTTGGGATGGGATATGCATCAGTTTTTGTGATGGCGTTCACTTTTCTGTAATCTGTACAGAATCGTATGCTCCCATCGACTTTCTGGACAACCACACGGGGACACCCATTCCGATTTGGATGGCCTAATAATACCTGTGGCTAGCATGTGTTCAATTTCTTTCTCCACTAGCTTGCCCTTCTCCAAGTTCATCCTATAGGGGTGTTGTTTAATAGGCTGGTCTGAGGTGACAACAACATCATGCACCGTCCCTTTGCATCGCCTCGGGACATCCGGACATACGTCTGCGTGCCGGTTAATTAGCTTTATCAGCGGCTCGCTCTGTTTGGGGGTTAGGTGAGAGACCTTATCAGCAAAATTGGCCAAAATAATAGAGTTCTCCAATCTGGTCTGTTTATCTTTTCAAGATGGGTTTTCCCCTTATCATTTGACACCCCAGTCTCATTAATTTTCGTGATGACACCAACTAGATCTGTTTTCTGATCGTGGTAAGCTTTTAACATGTTAATGTGTACCAATTGTGTGGGTTTACGCCTGTCCGGCATTTTGATAACATAATTCAAAGGGTCTATCTTTTTAATCACTTTGTACAGACTGTGGAATCTCACCTGGAGGGGGTTGGTTACCACTGGGAACAGAACTAAGACCCGATCACCCACTTGAAACACTTGTTCGCAGGCACGCCTATCGTACCATTGTTTCATTTTAGTTTGGGAGTGTCATAGATTTTCTTTGGCAAGGTCACAGATCCTTTTAAGCCTCTCACGAAATTTTAAAACATAATCAATCACATTGACTTGGATTGCCGGACTGGACCATTGCTCTTTCAGTAAGGTCAGGGGGCCTCTGGGCCGACGACCGAAGACAAGCCCGAATGGGCTGAACCCCAATGACTCCTGAACCATGTCCCTTACGGCAAATAGCAGAAGAGGCAAGGCATCATCCCAGCCCCTAGCATTCTCTTGACAGTAAATTTTAATCATGGTCTTTAATGTTGCGTGGAATCTTTCCAACGCCCCTTGGGACTCTGGGTGGTACGCCGAGGCCAAAATCTGCTTTGCTCCCATCTCATCCAACATCCGTCGGAATGTGTGAGATGTGAAGACACTCCCCTGATCTGACTGGATTTCCCTGGGCAACCCCACCACAGTGAAAAATTTCACAAGTGCCTTTACCACTGTGGGAGCCTTGACGCTTGCCAGGGGCACAGCCTCCGGAAACCTGGTAGCGGCACACATTATAGTCATCACATACTCTCGCCCACTTGCAGTTCTGGGCAGGGGACCGACAAAATCCACAATTATTCGGGAAAAAGGTTCCCCGAAAGTGGGTATCGGTCGAAGGGGCGCTTTAGGCAGGACCTGGTTCGGCTTTCCTACCATCTGACATAAATGACATCACCTACAATATTCAACAATATCCTTCCTCATGTTCGGCCAGTAAAACTCTTTATAATTCTATCGACCGACTTCCTCACTCCAAAATGTTCACCTAGGGGTATCTTGTGAGCCAGGTTAAAAATCTCGTCCCTATAAATTTTCAGCACTACCACCTGGTGCACCACCCTCCATTCCTCATCTGCGGGCACAGTACTTGGTCTCCATTTCCTCATTAGTACTCCCTCCTTCACATAATAGCCCACTGGCTCCCTTTTTAATTCTACTTTGGAGAGAGCTGTCTCCGTCAAAACCCTCAGCTCCTTGTCTCGTTCCTGTGCCTGAATAAATTCCTTCCTTGCTAATGATAAGTCTACCCCAACTCCCTCACTTCCTTCCGCATCACTATGCTCCTTCTTCTCACTTTCTAACCCCTCCTGGTACAAGGCTGGTAAAAACGTCTCAGCTAAATCTACATTCGCTTCGGCAGCCTTTCTGGACATGCACCAAGTGATAAACCTGTGAGTCTATGGGCGGGTCTTCAATCCTGGCAGGTTTGCTTGTCAGTTTTACTGCTGGGTACACCTCTCCACCTGCAAGGTCATTACCGAGTAAGACCTCCACGTCTTCCATCGGTAGTTTGGGCCTCACCCGCTATCGTGACCGGTCCGGAGACCAAGTCGCTTTTTAGGTGTATCTGGTGCAAAGGTACTGCTTCAGGCCCTTTCCCAATGCCTTTTATCACATTGACCTCCCCAGTCTCAGTCTCTGAACTAAAGTCTAACACACTCCTTAAGATCAATGACTGACGAGCCCCAGTGCCTCTCCAGATCCGTACTGGAACTGGGTTTGACCCTCCTTCACCGACACCAATCTGGCCGAAATAAACTTCTCACGCCCTTCCTGAACTCTATCAGACCTCTTCTTCCCTAGCAGTTTGTTTGCCGGCTCAATACAGCCAGTCAGAGTTGTCGTTTTTCCTTTCCCCATCTCCTTTTTTGGGGCAAAGCACCTGGATGCAAAGTGACCGGCTTTCCCACAATTATAGCATACGACCCCAGGAGACTTCCTACCAAACTGCTTCCTGTCTTCCTTATCCTTCTCCCTAGTCCCCGGCTTACTTTCTGGCTTTTCCGGCGGACTCTCTCTGCCCTCTCGACTACCCTTCTGGTAGCTTTTACTCAGGGTAAACTTCGTTTTCTGTGTTAACGCATATTCATCGGCTAACTTAGCAGTTGTGGCTAAGGTTTCTGCCTCTTTCTCATCTAGGTAGGGCCTCATACCTTCAGGGACACAACCTTTAAATTGTTCAATCAGTATTAGCTGTAGCAGTCTGTCATAATCCCCATTGACTCCTTTCGAGGCGCACCAACACTCACAATACATCTGCATCTCACGGGCAAACTCTAAATACGTGTGGCCCCCCCACTGCTTCCTCACGTTCCGTAACCTCTGCCAGTATGCCTCCGGGACCAACTCATAACTCCTGAGTACAGCCTCTTTCACCACATCATACCTCTGGGCATCTTCTGCGGACAATGCTGAGTAAGCTTGCTGAGCCTTCCCTTTAAGTACGCTCTGAAGCAAAACAGCCCACTTATTCCTCGGCCAGTCCTGACTTGCAGCGACTTTTTCAAAATGTAGAAAGTACCGATCAACATCAGCCTCCTCAAACGGGGGAACCACCCTAACCTCCTGGGTCGCCCTGAACCCTCCACCTTGGTTCGGCATGGGGCCCTGCACTAGCGTCATCCTTAACTTCTCCAGCTCAAATTCCCTTTCCTTCTGTTTCTCTCTCTCTTCTCGTTTTAACTGCTTTACCTGGAACTCGTGCTCTGGTCTCAGTTTTTCCATCTGCAGCTGCACTGCTTCTCCACCAGGTTTGCTCATAGATACCACTTCCAGCTCCCCTTGGGGAAACACACCTTTAGATACATAATGCTCAGTGATAGCTCTGTGCATCTCCGCTCTCCTCATTGTCGACTTCCCCTTAAAAAGATTCAACCGTTTGGCAACAGTCGCCAATTCTGATTTCCTGGCATCCTCTGATGCCTCCAAGGTTGGTGCCTTTAGAAATTCCTCAATCTCCATTTCTGCTGTTTGCCCTTTCTGTCAGGAATTTTAACCCAATCAATTTACCCAGTCTCAAATTTGGCGTTCAAAATCGCAGACAAGCTCCCCACTTATGTTACGTATCCTGTAACTGGGTTGCCAAACCAGCAGAAATGGACCACTCGTTGGAGTCTGGATTACTAGGAACTAATAAAGTTTTATTAAAGAAATAAGTAACAGTACTCTAATCGTAAGGATATAAGTACAACAGGTTAGCAATGATAATACACACATGTACACAGAACTAGGGTAATAGGGATCAACCAAGCTCTATCGTAGTCTAGGGGTAAAATGATCAATCTTAAGTGACGCAGAGTTCAGTTCAGCTTAGTATAGTTCGCAGTAATTGCTGTTGTGATGTTGGAGAGAGAGAGAGGGAGGGGGATGCAATTTGATTCAGGCAGACCTTTGATGTCTTCGCAGTTGGTTTCGGGCGGACCCTTTGATGTCTTCTATCCCGCTGTGGTCACCGACTGTGACCCCTCCGTTCCGGATACGATTGTTCTTCCGTGGTGAACCCGGCACCCAGGCAAGGGCAGACATACACACCAGGTTCCCACCGATCGTACCTTTACACCCTGTGAGCCTATGGTTGGTTCCCGCGAACCGGACCTCCTAACTCGCACCAACTTGTGGGGGCACACCACTCTTTCCAGGGTCTCGTTATCTCGTGATCTCGTGTGTCGCGTGCCTTAGCGAACCTGCTCTTTTTATCACCCTGGTGGGGTATCACCTGTCCATCAAACTCCAAACAGTTCAGGTTCAAAGTAACCAGTCTGTCAATATTCTGAATTGTGTTTCTTTTCCATTAATCCCTCTCTCCTCTCTTATTGGCATTTTGAATGTTTCTCCATTGTCTCTCTTATCTCTCTAATTAGCATCAATCATCAGATAGCCTGGTGTGGCGTCACACGATAACCTTGTTTGCTTGCTTTGTCTGTTCTCCCCCCCACCTCCAAAAATAAATAGCACTGTGTCTTTTGTTCCCTTGCCCAATACCTTTGGGCTCAACCCATCTTTGTAAAGACAATCTGTGTGGCTCATTTTATGTTCTTGGAGTGACAGTCTAGTTGACCACTGAAATACTGCGTAAAATGCTGGAGGAACTTAGCAGGTCACTCACTATCTAGGAAGGGAAAAAACACTCAATGTTTCAGGACGAGACCCTTCAGGACTAAAAAGAGGGCAGAAATGTAAAAGGCTGGGGAAGGAGTGGAGCAGGTGATAGATGAGTGTAGGTGAGGGGGAGGAAGATGGGTGGGTGGATGAGGAGGAGAGGGAATGATGTAAGAAGCTGGGAGGTGATAGGTGGAAGTGGCAAAGGGCTGAAGAAAATGGAATCTGTTTATTGAGAACAGTGGACCTAGGAATGAGGCAAACCAGCGGGAGGAAGATGTGGGAGGGAAAAGAGAAGGGGTGGTAGAATGATTTTTTAAAAAACGGAGGATGACAAAGGGGAGTGGTTACTGAAGTTAGAGAAATCAATATTCATACCGTCAGGTTGGTAACTACCAAGGCAGAATATGAGGTGCTGTTCCCCTAACCTGCTAGTCTCAATTTGGCAGTAAAGGAGGCCATAGACAGACATTTTGATGTGGAAATGGGAAGTGGAATTAAAATAGCTGACCACCGGATGATCCTGGCTGGTTTGGCAGACAGAATATTGTCGCTTTAACTGGACTCTGACAACTCACATTTTGTATACTTAAAGCATAAAGAGAACAGCTCTGTCCCTGACATTGGGCTCCTATGAAATTGCTGTTCAGAATTATCCATTTTTATAGTTAATTGATTTAATAGAAATTTTCTGCACTTCTGAATTCCATTTGAATATTTAAATGCCAATTATACATATTTCAGGTGTTACTAAAATCTGTGTTTTAGGACAATAATATTCTAAGATTAGTAAAATAATTATCCAACAATTAGTAAGTGTCAGAAGATTTCATTACCATCCTTGTCTTGGTGACTTTGGGTCCCAGGCTTCAGCAGAAAAGGCCGTACAAAGGAGAGTTGGGCTTTCAAGGATTGTGTGCAACCTGGGTGACTGCACTATATCTGCAAACTGTGTCTGTCAGCATATTATCTTGACTTTTGCCTTACTGAACATCTACAAGAGCAAGGGCACTCAAGAAAGTGCTTTCCTCCTAACCTGTGTCATGTCTCACCGATGTAGAGGAACTTGTGCCAATTGCAATAAATGGCACTGATGACAACCACTTTTACTGAAATGTTAGCATATAATACTCAGAGTTTGCAGGGAAAGGGAAATATAGTCTCTGTAATTCTAATTTATCAATCTCTCTTCAATTGTACAGGTGGCAGTGTAGCTTGGATTTTGCCATTCACGTCAGGAGGATTTCTATACATTGCTCTGGTTACTGTGGTACCTGATCTCCTTCAAGAGACAGATGTGCAGTGAGTATTTGTTGCTAGTGTAGTCTTCAGAATGGTGTTTTTATTCTGGAATAGTTGGGTGGAAAAAAAATCCACTCATTCCTCACACAGAAATTAGATTGTTTAGCTGTAAAATAAATGACCATGATCATTATTGTGCCTTTAATATTAGTAATGGAGATGTGTCAACTTAATACCCCCTTGACAGGACCATGCTGCTAAAGTGAATAGTTTTCTAGATGTATAAACACTTTTCCTCACTTATTTGAGTTATTAAAACAAAGCAATACTCAAACATTTGTTACTAGAACATTCATGACTGCATGCCAGTGAATAATATCACTCCAATCTGTTGTGCAAGATGAAGAGAGCAGAATTGTTATGTTAGAACAGTATGTAGTGCCAATCAGGCTGCATCTCGAGTACTGAATCAGGTTTATTACCACTGTCTTATATGAAATGCAATATGTTGTCCACAACAAGTACAAAGACATAAAATTACTCTAAATTACAAAGTGAAGAAAAACAAGGTGGTGTTTATAGGTTCATGGACTGTGTACTGATCTGATAAGTGTTTTAGGGAAGATGCAATTGCTTTAGAAAGTGTGCAGAAGATGGTGCCAAGAATGAAAGATTGTAGTTGAGGAAAATTGGACAAGCTGGGTTTATATTCGAAAGAGGATGAAGGGAGATTAAATGAGAAATTAGAACTGCCAGGGGAAATGTGTCTTTTTTGTTTGTTTCTTGGGTCCTTTGGAGTCGTTTAAAAAAAGCAAGTGGAATAGGTATAAAGTAGAAGTAAAGACGAGATATTGGCAATTAACTTGCAAACAGGATCACCAGAGTACATTATCTGCTCATTTCTATTTGAAGGACATGGTTTAGTGAAGTTCGGCTGTTGTGTTTTTCTGAGTATGTTACAAAAATATTTGGCTGTTGAGAAATTTTGAACATGCTAAGGTCATGGATCGCACTATGAATGGAGCTGGCTGACAACCAAAGATGCAGTTGGGAATTGTGTACTTCACCCTGTTGCGGATCAATTTATTTCAAACTTCCTAGTATCCTAGTGCAAACAAACCAATCCAAATGGATCTCTGAAAGTCAGATGTTAACACATCTAGACTTGTTAAGCCCTGTGGCAGAGCACTGATGAACTGAAAGGAGAGACTAGATGTTATCTTAACTAGCTATTTAGCATTACATCAGGGTGACTGGTCTATAGATAGAATATCTTTAATTTGAATGGAGTCAGTGTTTGAATTCATTTACAGAATCATTGAATGATACAGCATAGAAAAGTGTCCATTTAGTTTACAAAGATAATGGAGATAGTCTCACTACCCCACTCTCCCCCCCCCCACTTTTCCCCAACAGAGACTGTTCTGTTGTTAGTAGGTCGATAATTACACCCTCTTTAGAATGCAGCGGTAATGTTTACAATTTTCCCAGCATTTCCCTCTACAATTTTCCTTCAAACCTCAAAATGTTTCAAAGATGTTTAATGTTTTAATTATTTTTAACATTTTATGCTGTTTTCTATTTTTAATCTATTTGAACCCCTTTAGATGTTAAAGGCATTTAAAATAGTTCAAAATCTTTTTGAAGGCATCTTGTTGTTGGGGCTAGTGGTAATCCTGTTGAAGGGACACAGTGATCACAGCCTGAGGTTTACTTGGCCTCTGACTTGTGCTTGTATTGCTCTTCGCTACTTTCTTGTGTTATCCTGAAGGGCATCATTATCTGTGGATTCCATCAAAATCTCATAATTTCATAATCTTATAATCCAATAATCTTTCAGCATTGGGCTTTATTTTTCTTTTCCAAATCAATTTGCACGCAATATTTTTTCTGTGCATTTATGACATATGGGTCATTTTCTGTATTCTTAGGTAGCACTAGACTCAGTGAAGTTGTTTTGCAGAGATTTGTTAACATTTGAGTTTTTTCTCAGAGCTGTGAATGCTTTCATGAGAATACCCAAGACTGGGGTTTATAGATATATGGACACTGGATTCAGTTGCAACAAAGACTGCAGACACTGCAGCCTGGAGTAAAATCAAACTACCAGGGGAACTCAGCAAATCCAGCAGCATCGGTGGAGGGAAAGGAATGATCAAAATTCCAGGTCAAGACCTTGCATCAGAACTGAGAGTGTAGAGGGAAGATGTTTTAAGTTATGGAATTTAAGCCTTGTTATTGGATATAGTTTACTATGCATCAGCTACTAAAGCTGTAAATAATTGTGAGGAATTGACATTTGGGGAATGTATGCATGTAGCATGTTTGCTTCTGAAAGTTTACTTTGCTGGTGCCTGCTTAGTTAATATATGATTCTTTGTTGCAGGAACTCTGTGTATCAAGTATTGCTCCTTTGCTGTGGGATTGCAGTCATGATGCTGGTGTCTGCCATTGTCTAACTGATGCCTTGGGATGATCCTAGATCAGAGTGTCATTTTAGTGGTACCTGCAGAAAGGTAACCTACAGCCAGCATTATTTACATAATTTGATCAGCAAGACCAACTAGTGCATCAGAAAAGAGATGTACAGATTCATCCCTTCCTGTCCAATCTGACCATCATCTCTTAGCTGAGTCAAATAATAAAATTATGTTTAACAACTGATCAGTTCAGTGCTCAACCAAATAAAAATGCAATAAAGCCTGCTGTCAGATGTCACACATCTACAAACAGCCACTGGATAGTTCATGGTGCTTCAAAATCTAGCAGCCTTGACTCCTCAATTTATCTGACCACCTGGGTGGTTATTGTTGTGTATACTTAGTATTTCATGGATCCTCCTTTCTCTCCCTTCTCAATACAAAAGGAGCAAAAGAAATGTGCCTGATAAACCTTGTCACTGGATGAGATTCACAACCGGTCAACCGACATCAGCTTAAACTCCTGGAGTACAGTAGTGCATGCCATTATTTAATGACTTCACTTGCAGGTACTTGAATATATTGAAGGCCTAACAGGTAATGTTCACCTTCTTTCAGAAAAAATACTGAATACATTCGGAAAGAAGGTGAACATTCACTTTTAAGGCCTGCAAGTTGTCCTCAAGAAATGCCAGGTAGCTGTTCTTTCTGCCTGACCAGATCAAGACAAATAATTGTGAGAAAGTAATTTACACCTGAGCACCTTACTGCTCTTCCCACCCCGCTTTTGCCAAACACCAGCCCAAGTGTCACACACAAAATGCTGGAGGAACTCAGCAGACCAGGCAGCATCCATGGAATAGAATAAACAGGACTGAGTAAACAGCCCGAAATGTCAACTGTACTCTTTTCCATAGATGCTGCCTGGCCTGCAGAGTTCCTCCAGCATTTTGTGTGATTTGTTTGGATTTCCAGCATTTGCAGATTTTCTCTTTTTACCAGCCCGTGTTATGCTCTGAGTGTGAGTTGAATTTCAGTTGTACTGTGGAATCAGATTAACACGTTCCATGATCTCAAATTTTACATTGATTTCCCACAGTTACTTTAAATATTTTAAAGGCAAGTAATCTCTTCGCACATTTGATTGCCACATACATGATGTTTGGATAGCGCAAACAAATTGACCCTGAAACCTCTTGTCCTCACCCATGTCAGCCAAAGATTACCGCCACAGTGATGCATTTGGTGTGGATGAATGCGCTTTTGTTATGTTGGTTTAACAATGCCATGTGCTAGGTCATCCCCTTTGGTTACTCAATTTTGTAGTGACAATGAAATCGGTTATCTTTTAAACACTACTCATCCTGTGTATTCAGGCGAGGCCTGTGGTCTGACTGTTACAGACTGTTAAATTAACATTGTTGGTGCTGTCTGCTTTAGTGTGGGACTGCTGCTCATTGCATAGATGAGATCCACAGCACCTTGCAACTATGCACAGACCTGTCAATAAACTAACTCTCTGCACTTTCTTCTAATTTTGAGGCATAGATTTTATTTTGTGTATTCTTGTAATAAAATTTATGTATTTTCATTTTTATTGTAAATATTTAGCATGAAATATTTGAATAAACTATGCATACATTCAATTTGTCTCATGTACTCTATTTTGGAATGGAAGAAGGATGGTGGTTACAAAAAGACAAAAGAATAGAAGCAGTGTAATATAGTGATTTTGCTGCAACCACAGTGTGAGAGTTGTTTCTAACCTAGCTCTCATGTGGAATCTGCCAGCATTTCACTTGCCTTATTGTATTTGACTCTACTGTGTGTCACCCAGAGCTGATGCCACACATTTGAGTTCCACAAGTCAGATGATCAGAATTTACTCCTTCAGTCTAATTCCTGAGGAACAGACCTAAGTTTTGATAAAGAATAGGTTACTATTGGTATTGCTATTGGCCAGTTGGGATGTAATAGTTCATTCTTTAGAGTGGAGTACTTCTTATTGGGTCTGTCCCCTCCTGCCAATATGTAGACAGTTTCCATCATGTTGAATGTCACCCTAATTGTATTAAATTGGGTGGACTCTAAACAGATGGTGGAGCTCAACACGCGTGTAAATACGGTTCCAAGGACAGGTAAGAAGCTGCTTATCTTCTGCTTCAAAGCCTTTTCACCACTCCCAAGGTCCACAGATCAGTACTATAATGGAACACTCTGCACTTGGGTGCATGACAATGCAGTGAGTTTGAACATAATTAGCACAAACGAGTCTGTGTCATTGGCACCCTGTCCTGTATGGTAAACATTCATCAAAACCACACCGACTGCTGGTATGCCTTCATCACAATCCACTGTAACAATTCACCAAATTCCAAAACCTATAACCACTACATTAGATAGAGGCTGCCAAGCATCTAAGTTTAGTATTGGATTCATACAAAATTTATAACACAGAAGGAACCATCTACAGTATTCTGCACGCATGCTGATCTCGTTGACTTCATTAACTTTGCCTCCAACTTTCACTCTGCCCTCAAGTTTACCTGGTCCATTTCCGACACCTCCCTCCCCTTTCTTGATCTTTCTGTCTCTATCTCTGGAGACAGCTTATCTACTGATGTCTACTATAAGCCTAAGGACTCTCAGCCACCTGGACCATTCCTCTTCCACCCTGTCTCTTGCAAAAATGCCATCCCCTTCTGGCAATTCCTCCATCTCCGCCACATCTGCTCTCAGGATGAGGCTTTTCATTCCAGGATGAGGGAGATGTCCTTTTTTTAAAGGAAGGGGCTTCCCTTCCTCCACCATCAACTCTGCTCTCAAATGCATCTCTCCCATTTCAGGCACATCTGCTCTCACCCCATCCTCCCGCCACCCCACTAGGAATATGGTTCCCCTTGTCCTCACCTACTACCCCACCAGCCTCCGGGTCCACCATATAATTCTCCGTAACTTCTGCCACCTCGAATGGGATCCCACCACCAAGCACATTTTTCCATCCCGCTACCTCTGCTTTCTGCAGGGATGGCTCCCATGTCCATTCGTCCTCCCCATCCCTTCCCACCGACCTCCCTCCCCCTCCCACTTTCAAATCTCTTACCATCTCTTCTTTTAGTTTGCCCTGACGAAGGGTCTCGGCCTGAAACGTCGACTGTACCTCTTCCTAGAGATGCTGCCTGGCCTGCTGTGTTCACCAGCATTTTTTGTGTGTGTTACAGTATTCATGTCTATGTCGTGAAAAATATCCAGCCTAACCCCACCTTGAAATCTGGCATGGATCTGTGTACTGAATGGCCTGCTTTCACCATGATTAGTGTTTGTGCAGTTTGAAATCTTTCCTGTTTTGATTTCTATTGACCCATCCTTAATCTTTTGGTCTGTTTTTGTCTTGAGTGTGTTTCTGGAGCTGTTGAAGCCTGTGATTTGCAGTTCAGAGATTGTTTGGGTGATCCAGTGCTTTGCTGTCTCCGGGAGGATTCCAGGAGGCAGCGCGAGCCTGGAGGTGAGAAGGCTGTGGGGGGTGGCAAGCTACTGTTTGACTCCTTTTCGCTGATTAAAGCGACAAGGGAGGTTTAAACATTGAAGTGAATCTGAAAGGTGAGCGCCATCTGGCTGCATCTGATCACCATTGGATCATTTGGGTTTGGGGGTTAGGGTTGTTCTTGTTGCATTTTTCATATTTTTGTGTGGGAAGGGGTATTTTGGGGGTCAGTATTCTTTGTGGGAGAGGGATGTTTGGGAGTTGATGTTCTTGTGGGGTTTGGGGGTGTTGTCGTTTTTTTCTTTGTTTCATGGCTATCTGGAAAGATGATTCTCAGATAATAAATGAACCTTTGAATCCAAAGTTCCCAGCATATACAACTCATCCACAGCATTTTGATACAAAGAAATTTCTTTGCTCCAAGAAGTAATGCAGTTATTATGTGCTTTTCCCTATTTGGTGATCTCCCCTAACTGCGTAGTCCATTTGGATCAAAACTCTTTCATTGTTTAAGTAGCTCCTCTCAATCATAATACAGTATACTCAGTGTTTTACTAGTTGGGAATGAGTTTTCTGCTCGCTCATCAGGCATACTTCAGCATCGACCGGTGAAATTTCTAGTGAGTCTTTTACTGCAAACAAACTTTTGTTCTAAAATCTTCTATTTTCCCCTCTGCAATACCTCTGAGAGATTTCAGAAAATATTTGATTTTGCTTAACTGGCCAGATGCAATGTTCAAGTGATTCAGTGGTAAAATCCGCTGAATGGAATGGTTTTAGGCAAACTCATCCTTTATTAGGTGATTCAGACTTTCAGGGTGTTGGCAACCTTGATCAGCATGTGTGGAGGAGAGTGCTGACCAAATCCAGTTTCCAGTTGGCCCAGGCGGAAGCGGGCGAGGCGAGGAAGGTTTGACATTCATTTTCTGTTGCTATTTGAGGAGAGGGGCATTATGACTGTGAGGGCAGTTTGCTGTTCTCGGTGTCGGATGTGGGAGGCCCTGGAGTCTCCAAGCCTCCCGGACGTCTACATCTGCGCCAAGTGCATCGAGATGCAGCTCCTAAGGGACCGCGTTACGGAACTGGAGCTGCAGCTCGATGACCTTCGTCTGGTCAGGGAGAGCGAGGAGGTGATAGAGAGGAGTGGAAGGCAGGTGGTCACGCCGGGGCCACGGGAGGCAGACAAGTGGGTCACGGTTAGGAGGGGGAAGGGGAAAAGTCAGGTGATGGGGAGTACCCCGGTGGCTGTGCCCCTTAACAACAGGTACTCCTGTTTGAGTACTGTTGGGGGGAACAGCTTACCCGGGGGAAGCGACAGTGGCCGTGCCTCCGGCACAAAGTCTGGCCCTGTAGCTCAGAAGGGTAGGGCAAGGAAGAGGAGGGCAGTTGTGATAGGGGACTCGATAGTAAGGGGGTCAGATAGGCGATTCTGTGGACGCAGTCCAGAGACCCGGATGGTAGTTTGCCTCCCTGGTGCCAGGGTCCGGGATATTTCTGATCGTGTCCAAGATATCCTGAAGTGGGAGGGTGAGGAGCCAGAGGTCGTGGTACATATAGTTACCAATGACATAGGTAGGAAAAGGGATGAGGTCCTGAAAGGAGAATATAGGGAGCTAGGAAGGGAGTTGAGAAAAAGGACCGCAAAGGTAGTAATCTCGGGATTATTGCCTGTGCCACGCGACAGTGAGAGTAGGAATGCGATGAGGTGGAGGATAAATGCGTGGCTGAGGGATTGGAGCAGGGGGCAGGGATTCAAGTTTTTGGATCATTGGGACCTCTTCTGGGGCAGGCGTGACCTGTACAAAAAGGACGGGTTACACTTGAATCCTAGGGGGACCAATATCCTGGCAGGGAGATTAGCGGGGGCTACTGAGGTGACTTTAAACTAGAATGGTTGGGGGGTGGGAATCAAATTAAAGAGGCTAGGCGTGAGGAGGTTAGTTCACAACAGAGGGATGGGAACCAGTGCAGAGAGACAGAGGGGTGTAAAGTGAGGGTAGAAGCAAAAAGTACAAAGGAGAAAAGTAAAAGTGGCAGGCCGACAAATCCAGGGCAAGCATTAAAAAGGGCCACTTTTCAACATAATTGTATAAGGGCTAAGAGAGTTGTAAAAGAGCGCCTGAAGGCTTTATGTGTCAATGCAAGGAGCATTCGTAATAAGGTGGATGAATTGAAAGTGCAGATTGTTATTAATGATTATGATATAGTTGGGATCACAGAGACATGGCTCCAGGGTGACCAGGGATGGGAGCTCAACGTTCAGGGATATTCAATATTCAGGAGGGATAGACATGAAGGAAGGGGAGGTGGGGTGGCGTTGCTGGTTAAAGAAGAGATTAACGCAATAGAAAGGAAGGACATAAACCGGGAAGATGTGGAATCGATATGGATAGAGCTGCGTAACACTAAGGGGCAGAAGATGCTGGTGGGAGTTGTGTACAGGCCACCTAACAGTAGTAGTGAGGTCGGAGATGGTATTAAACAGGAAATCAGAAATGTGTGCAATAAAGGAACAGCAGTTATAATGGGTGACTTCAATCTACATGTAGACTGGGTGAACCAAATTGGTAGAGGTGCTGAGGAAGAGGATTTCTTGGAATGTATGCGGGATGGTTTTTTGAACCAACATGTCGAGGAACCAACTAGAGAGCAGGCTATTCTGGACTGGGTTTTGAGCAATGAGGAAGGGTTCATTAGCGATCTTGTCGTGAGAGGCCCCTTGGGTAAGAGTGACCATAATATGGTGGAATTCTTCATTAATATGGAGAGTGAGATAGTTAATTCAGAAACAAAGGTTCTGAACTTAAAGAGGGGTAACTTTGAAGGTATGAGACGTGAATTAGCTAAGATAGACTGGCAAATGACACTTAAAGGATTGACGGTGGATATGCAATGGCAAGCATTTAAAGGTTGCATGGATGAACTACAACAATTGTTCATCCCAGTTTGGCAAAAGAATAAATCAAGGAAGGTAGTGCACCCGTGGCTGACAAGAGAAATTAGGGATAGTATCAATTCCAAAGAAGCAGCATACAAATTAGCCAGAGAAAGTGGCTCACCTGAGGACTGGGAGAAATTCAGAGTTCAGCAGAGGAGGACAAAGGGCTTAATTAGGAAGGGGAAAAAAGATTATGAGAGAAAACTGGCGGGGAACATAAAAACGGACTGTAAAAGCTTTTATAGATATGTAAAAAGGAAAAGACTGGTAAAGACAAATGTAGGTCCCCTGCAGACAGAAACAGGTGAATTGATTATGGGGAGCAAGGACATGGCAGACCAATTGAATAATTACTTTGGTTCTGTCTTCACTAAGGAGGACATAAATAATCTTCCAGAAATAGTAAGGGACAGAGGGTCCAGTGAGATGGAGGAACTGAGTGAAATACATGTTAGTAGGGAAGTGGTGTTAGGTAAATTGAAGGGATTGAAGGCAGATAAATCCCCAGGGCCAGATGGTCTGCATCCCAGAGTGCTTAAGGAAGTAGCCCAAGAAATAGTGGATGCATTAGTGATAATTTTTCAAAACTCGTTAGATTCTGGACTAGTTCCTGAGGATTGGAGGGTGGCTAATGTAACCCCACTTTTTAAAAAAGGAGGGAGAGAGAAACCGGGGAATTATAGACCGGTTAGCCTAACGTCGGTGGTGGGGAAACTGCTGGAGTCAGTTATCAAGGATGTGATAACAGCACATTTGGAAAGCGGTGAAATGATCGGACAAAGTCAGCATGGATTTGTGAAAGGAAAATCATGTCTGACGAATCTCATAGAATTTTTTGAGGATGTAACTAGTAGAGTGGATAGGGGAGAACCAGTGGATGTGGTATATTTGGATTTTCAAAAGGCTTTTGACAAGGTCCCACACAGGAGATTAGTGGGCAAACTTAAAGCACACGGTATTGGGGGTAAGGTATTGGTGTGGGTGGAGAATTGGTTAGCAGACAGGAAGCAAAGAGTGGGAATAAACGGGACCTTTTCAGAATGGCAGGCGGTGACTAGTGGGGTACCGCAAGGCTCAGTGCTGGGACCCCAGTTGTTTACAATATATATTAATGACTTGGATGAGGGAATTAAATGCAGCATCTCCAAGTTTGCGGATGACACGAAGCTGGGTGGCAGTGTTAGCAGTGAGGAGGATGCTAAGAGGATGCAGGGTGACTTGGATAGGTTGGGTGAGTGGGCAAATCCATGGCAGATGCAATTTAATGTGGATAAATGTGAAGTTATCCACTTTGGTGGCAAAAATAGGAAAACAGATTATTATCTGAATGGTGGCCAATTAGGAAAAGGGGAGGTGCAACGAGACCTGGGTGTCATTATACACCAGTCATTGAAAGTGGGCATGCAGGTACAGCAGACGGTGAAAATAGTGAATGGTATGCTGGCATTTATAGCGAGAGGATTCGAGTACAGGAGCAGGGAGGTACTACTGCAGTTGTACAAGGCCTTGGTGAGACCACACCTGGAGTATTGTGTGCAGTTTTGGTCCCCTAAACTGAGGAAAGACATCTTTGCCATAGAGGGAGTACAAAGAAGGTTCACCAGATTGATTCCTGGGATGGCAGGACTTTCATATGAAGAAAGACTGGATGAACTGGGCTTGTACTCGTTGGAATTTAGAAGATTGAGGGGGGATCTGATTGAAACGTATAAGATCCTAAAGGGATTGGACAGGCTAGATGCAGGAAGATTGTTCCCGATGTTTGGGAAGTCCAGAACGAGGGGTCACAGTTTGAGGATAGAGGGGAAGCCTTTTAGGACCGAGATTAGGAAAAACTTCTTCACACAGAGAGTGGTGAATCTGTGGAATTCTCTGCCAGAGGAAACTGTTGAGGCCAGTTCATTGGCTATGTTTAAGAGGGAGTTAGATACGGCCCTTGTGGCTACAGGGGTCAGGGGGTATGGAGGGAAGGCTGGGACAGGGTTCTGAGTTGGATGATCAGCCACGATCATAATAAATGGCGGTGCAGGCTCGAAGGGCCGAATGGCCTACTCCTGCACCTATTTTCTATGTTTCTATAATATTTCCAATTTTACCACCCTTCCTGGTTTTCGTAGGTCACCAAAATGATATGACACTAAGGAGACCCTTAGGAGGCGGTGATCATAATATTGAATGCGTACTGCAATTTGAGAGGGAGAAGCATAACTCACATGGTCTCAGTATCACAATAGAATAAAGGGAATTACAGAGGCATGAGAGAGGAGCTTGCCTAGGTGGACTGGGGAGGGATACTGGCGGGGCTGAAGTTTCTGGGAATAGTTCACAAAGCGCAAGATAGATGTGTCCCACAAAGGAAGAAGTTCTCAAATGGCAGGGGTAGGCAACTGTGGCTGACAAGGGAAGTTAAGAACTGCATAAAAGCCAAGGAGAGGGCATATAAGATCGCAAAAGTGAGTGGGAATCTGAATGATTGGGAAGCTTTTAAACTCCAACAAAAGGCAACTAAAAAAAAGCTATAAGAAGGGAAAAGATAAAATGAGGGCAATCTAGCCAATAATATAAAGCAGGGTACTAAAAGTTTTTTTTTAATTGTATGAAGAATAAAAGGGAGGTGACAGTTAATATTGGACCACTGGAAAATGATGCTGGTTGTGGTAGTAATGGGGGACAAAGAAATGACAGATTAACTTAATGGGTACTTTGCTTCAGTCTTTACTGTGAAAGACACTAGCAGTGTGCCAGAGATCCATGAGTGTCAAGGAGCAGGAGGGAGTGTCATTGGTGATGATCTTTCAAGGATCACGTGATATTGACATGGTCACAGATGACTGGAAAACTGCAAATGTCACTTCACCCTTTAAGGGAAGCAGACAAAAGAATGGAAATTATAGGCCAGTTAGCCTAACCTCAGTGGTTGGGAAAGTGTTGGAGTCCATTATTAAGGACACAGTTTTGGGGTACTTGGAGACTAATGATAAAATAAGTCAGTCAGAATAGTTTCTGTAAGGAGAAATCTTGCCTGACAAGTCTGTTATTGTTCTTCAAGGAAGTAACAAGTAGGGTGGACAAAGGACAGGCAGTGGATGTCGTTTTGAGAAGGCATTTGATAAGGTGCCTCACATGATAAACAAGATAAAATTCTATGGTGTTACAGGAAATATATTGGTATGGATAGAAGAATGGCTGACAGGCAGGAGACAGCAAGTGGGAATAAAGGAGGCCTTTTCTGGTTGGCTGCCAGTGACTAGTGGTGTTCCTCAGGGGGTCAATATTGGGACTGCTACTTTTCACATTGTTTGCCAATGATTTAAATAGTAGATTTGAGGACTTTGTGGCAAAGTTTGCGGTTGATACAAAGATAGGTGGAGAGGTAGGTTGTGCTGATGAAGCAATGCAATTGTTGAGGACTTGGACAAATTGGAAGAATGGGCAAAAAAGTGGCAAATGGAATAGAGTGTTGGGAGATATATGATGCATTTTGGTAAAAGGAACAATAGTGCAGATTATTATCAAAATAAGGAGAAAATTTAAACATCAGAGGTGCAGAGGGACTTAGGAGTCCTCAAGCAAGACTCCCAAAAGGTTAATTTACAGGTTGAGTCTGTGATAAAGAAGGTAAATGCAATGTTGGCATTTATTTCAATATAAAAGCGAGGAAATAACGCTGAAGCTTTCGAAGACACAAGTCAGGCCGCACTTGGAGTATTGTCAACAGTTGGGCCCCTTATCTCAGAAGGGATGTATTGTCATTGACAAGAGTCCAGAGGAGGTTCTGAGGATTATTCTGGGAGTGAAGGGGTTAACATGTGAGGAGCATGCCGGGGGATCACATTGAAACCTATCAAATGTTCAAAGGACTAAATTGGGTGGATGTGAAGGTGGAGAGGATGTATCCAGAACTAGAGGACATAGCCTCAAAATTAAGTGGTGACCTTTTAGAATAGAAGTAAAGGGGATTTTTTTTTACCCAAAGAGTGGTGAATCTGTGGAATGCTCTGCCACAGACTGTGGTGGAGGGCAAGTCTGTGGGTATATTTAAAGCACAAGTTGATAGTTTCCTGATAGATCAGGGCATCAAGGGATATGGAGAGAAGGCAGAAGCAAGAGATTGAATGGGATCCAGGATCAGCCATGATGAAATGGTGGAGTAGACTCGATGGGCTGAATGGCTGAATTCTGCTCCTATGTCTTATGGCCTTATGGCAGTTATGGCCTCCTTTAATCCTCAAACTCTGTAGAATTAACATCAAGGTTGTAGAGTCAAACAGCACAGGAAGAAGCTCTTCAGTCCACCCTGTCCATGCCAATTATTCAGACTAATCCAGTTTACTAGCACTTGGTTCACAGCCTATCCCGGCATTTTAAGTACTTGATTCTCCACCACTCACTCAATGTATTCCAGATTTCAACTACCCTTTAAGTGAGTTCTTCCTCGGACCCATAATCTGATTCTCCAGATAACATAATCCTGTGCTTTCTCATTGGGATATTGAATAAGTGGTCTATAGACCATAAGACATCAGAGCAGAATCAGTCTGCTCTGCCATTCAATCATGGCTGATCCTTTTTCCCCCTCCTCAGCCCCACTCCCCAGGCTTCTCCCTGTAACCTTTGGTCCAATCAAGAACCGATCAAGTTCTACCTTAGATGTACCCAATGATCTGGCCTCCACAGTTGCCTGTGGTAATAAAGAAATTTCTCTGAATCTCTTTTATAAATGGATGCTCCTCTATCCTGAGGCTGTGCCCTCTTGTTCCCCCACCACAGGAACATCCTTCCCATATCTACTCTGTCTCGGCCTTTCAACATTTGAAAGGTTTCAATGAGAACCCCCTTATCCTTCTAAATCCCAGCAAGTACAGACCCAGAGCCATCAAACATCCCCTATATGATAACCCTTTCATTCCCGGAATCATCCTTGTGAACCTCCTCTGAACCCTCTCCAATGCCAGCACATCTTTTCTTGGATGAGGAGCCCAAAACTGTTCACAATACTCAAGGTGAGGCCTCACCAGTACCTTTATAAAGCCTCAGCATCACATCCCTGCTCTTGTGTTCTAGACCTCTTGAAATGAATGCTAATATTGCATTTGCCTTCCTCACCACTGACTCCAGTTGTGTTCCTCACAAGAACATCCCAAGTCCCTTTGCATCTCAGATTTTAGGATTTCCTCCCCATTTATTTCTTCTACCAAAGTGCATGACCATGCATTTTCCAACATTGTGTTTCATTTGCCACTTTCTTGACCATTCTCCTAATCTAAGTCCTTCTACATCCTACCCATTTCTTCTACCTGCCCCTCCACCAACAAAATTCTGGAGCAACTCAGCAGGCCAGGCAGAAGTAAAGCTGACATTTCGGGCTGAGCTGCTTCAGCAGGCTTGCTGAAGTGTCTTGGCCTGAAACATCGACTGTACTCCTTTCCATAGATACTGCCTGGCCTGCTGAGTTCCTCCAGCATTTTGTGTGTGTTGCTTAGATTTCCAGCATCTGAGGATTTTCTCCTATTTGCCCCTTCCACCAATCTTTGCATCATCTGCAAACTTGGCAACAAAGTAATCTATTCCATTATCTATATCATTGATAAACAGCATAAAAAGAAGCAGGCCTAACACTGACCCCTGTGAAACACCACTAGTCACTGGCAGCCAACCAGAAAAGGATTCTTTTGTTCCCACTTGCTGCCTCCTACCGATCAACCAATGCTCTAACAGTGCCAGTAACTTTCCTGTAATGCATGGGTTTTAACCTTGGTAAGCAGACCTTTGCTCATTGCGGCCAAAAAGTTCCATTCAAAAGGTTCAAAGGAACATCTAAACAAGCCTGATGCATTTTGGAAACAAGTCCTGTGGACTGATGAAGTTAAAATAGAACTTTTTGGCCGCAATGAGCAAAGGTATGTTTGGAGAAAAAAGGGTGAAAAATTTCATGAAATGAATCCCTCTCCAACTGTTAAGCATGGGGTGGATCGATCATGCTTTGGGCTTGTGCTGCAGCCAGTGGCAAGGGGAACATTTACTGGTAGAGGGAAGAATTAATTCAATTAAATACCAGCAAATTCTGGAAGTAAACATCACACCGTCTGTAAAAAAGCCGAAGATGAAAAGAGGATGGCTTCTACAACAGAATAATGAAACTAAAACACACCTCAAAATCCACAGTGGACTACCTCGAGAGGCACAAGCTGAAGGTTTTGCCATGGCCCTCACAGTCCCCTGACCTAAAAATCATCGAGAATCTGTGGATAGACCTCAAAAGAGCAGTGCATGCAAGACGGCCCAAGAACCTCACAGAACTAGAAGCCTTTTGCAAGGAAGAATGGGTGAAAATCCCCCAATTGAAAGACTCTTAGCTGGCTACAAAAAGTGTTTACAAGCTGTGATACTTGCCAAAGGGGGTGTTACTAAGTACTGACCATGCAGGGTGCCCAAACTTTTGCTTTGGGCCCTTCTCCTTTTTTTGTTATTTTGAAACTGTAAAATATGGAAATAAAAAAGTTTGCTTGCTTAAAATATTAAAGAAATGTGTCATCTTTAACTTTATGCCTTTTGGAAATCAGGTCATTGTTTACTCGCTTAGCTATTCACAGTAACAGAAATTTTGACCAGGGGTGCCCAAACTTTTACATGCTGTTTTGGATACTGTTGTGGGGGATGACCTCCCAGAGTAATGCCATGAAGACCAGGTTACTGGCACTGAGTATAGATCCGTCGTGCAGATGGGAAAGAGGGAGAAGAGGGCAGCAGTAATGATAGAGGACTCAAAAGTCAGGGGAACAGATGGGAGATTCTGTGGACCAGGTTACAGGCACTGACCATGGGTCAGTGGTGCAGATGGGAAAGAGGGAAGCGGTAGTGATAGAGGACTCGGTAGTCAGGGGACAGCTAGGAGATTCTGTGGACACGAACGGGGCACCCGGGTGGTATGTTGCCTCCCAGGTGCCAGTGTCAGGGATGTCTCAGATCGTGTCCACAATATTTTGAAGAGGGAGGGAGAGCAGCCAGATGTCTCAGTACATATTGGTACAATGACATTGGAAGTAAAAGCAAAGAGGTCCTGAAAAGAGAATTTAAAGAGCTAGGTAGAAAACTGAGAAGCAGGACCTTCAGAGTAGTAATTTCTGGATTGCTACCTGTGCCATGTGCCAATCAGAGTAGAAACAGGATGATTTGGAAGATAAATGCGTGGCTGAGAAGCTGGTGCAGGGCACAGGGCTTCAGGTCCTTGGATCATGGGGATGTCTTCTGATGGAGGTATGACCGATACAAAAGGCTTGTGTTTCACTTGAACCTGAGGGGGACCAATATTCTCGTGGGCAGGCTTGTTAGAGCTGTTGGGGAGGGTTTAAACTAATTTGGCATGGGGTGTGAACCGGAGTGAAGGGAGTCAGGATAGGACAGATGGTAAAAAAGCAAAGATAGCGTACAGTCAGACTGTCTGGAAGGGCAGGCAGGATAAGACAAAATTGAAGCCAGCAGGCTGATTATCAATGTATTAGGGGTGCAGAATCAAAAAGGGTAGCAAATACAGTACTCAAAGTGTTAACATCTCAGTGCAAGGTGTATAAGAAATACGGTGGATGATCATGTTTCACTTTTACAGATTGTCGGGTATGATGTTGTGGCCATCACTGAATCATGGCTGAAGGATGGTTGTAGTTGGGAGCTGAATGTCCAAAGTTGCACGTTGTATGAAAGGAACAAGAAAGTAGGCAGAGGGGGTGGTGTCGCTCTACTGGTAAACAATGGTATCCCAGGACATCTTCAAGCAGCGATGTCTCAGAAAGGCAGCGTCCATTATTAAGGACCTCCAGCACCCAGGGCATGCCCTTTTCTCACTGTTACCATCAGGCAGGAGATACAGACGCCTGAAGGCAGACACTTAGCAATTCAGGAACAGCTTCTTCCCCTCTGCCATCCAATTCCTAAATGGACATTGAATCCTTGGACACTACCTCACTTTTTTAATATACAGTATTTCTGTTTTTGCACATTTTTAATCTATTCAATGTACATGTACTGTAATTGAGTTACTTGTTTATTATTTTTTTTTCTCTTCTATATTATGTATTACATTGAGCTGCTGCTAAGTTAACAAATTTCACGTCACATGCCGGTGATAATAAACCTAATTCTGATTAAAAAGATGTGACATAAGATCGGAAGATGTTGAATCCTTGTGGGTTGAGTTAAGAAACTGCAAGGGTAAAAGGACCCTGACTACAGTTATATACAGGCCTCCCAACAGTAGCTGGGATGTGGACCACAGATTACAGCAGGAAATAGAAAGTGTATCAAAAGAGCAATGTTATAATAGGTCTAGAGGAAATGCTGTGGGGGAGTTATCTACCTTATCTATCAACCTCATAATTTTGTTTATTGCCATTAAATCCCAGCTCTTTGCTTCAAATCTTTGCTTCAAGGGAGCAAAAAACAACCTATCCTTATAAATAAACCCATGGCAAAAATCTTGGTGAATCTCCTCTGCACCCACTCCAGTCTTAAAATGCGGCCAATACAACTGTGCTCAGTTTTTTAGAAGGTGTACCATTAACTTCTCTGCTTTTGTCTTTATTAGCAGGAGCATAGATACAGAACCCAGAACAGTACAGCACAGGAACATGCCCTTAAGTTAGTAAGCAAATCGCCAACTAAACTACAAACAAGAGAAAATCTGCAGATGCTGGAAATCCACAACACCCACAAAATGCTGGAGGAACTCAGCAGGCCAGGCAGCATCTATGGAAAAGAGTACAATCAATGTTTCAGGTCCTGCCGAATGGTCTCAGCCCAAAATGTTGACTGTACTTTTTTCCATAGATGCTGCCTGGCTTGCAAAGTTCCTCCAGCATTATGTGTGTACGGCCAGCTAAACTAATCTGTTCTGCCTACATAATGTCTATATCCTCCCATTTCCCTCACATTCATGCGCTTACCTGAAGATCTCTTAAACATCCCTAATGTATCTGCCTCTCCCACCTCCACAGCACATTTCAGGCACCCACCACTGGCCCCTCATATCTCTTTTGAAATTACACTCTCTCACCTTAGCTGGTATTAGCTATTTCAACCCTGGCAAAAAAATGCTGTCTGTCTATATCTATGCCTCTCATAATCTTAAACCTCTATCAGATCTCCTCTCAGTATCTGCTGCTCCACAGAAACATAAACATAGAAAATAGGTGCAGGAGTAGGCCATTCGGCCCTTCGAGCCTGCACCGCCATTTATTATGATCATGGCTGATCATCCAACTCAGAACCCTGCACCAGCCTTCCCTCCATATCCCCTGATCCCTTTAGCCACAGGGGCCATATCTAACTCCCTCTTAAATATAGCCAATGAACTGGCCTCAACTGTTTCCTGTGGCAGAGAATTCCACAGATTCACCACTCTGTGTGAAGAAGTTTTTCCTAATCTCAGTCCTAAAAGGCTTCCCCCTTATCCTCAAACTGTGACCCCTCGTTCTGGACTTCCCCAACATCGGGAACAATCTTCCTGCATCTAGCCTGTCCAACCCCTTTAGGATTTTATACATTTCAATCAGATCACCCCTCAATCTTCTAAATTCCAATGAGTACAAGCCCAGTTCATCCAGTCTTTCTTCATATGAAAGTCCTGCCATCCCAGGAATCAATCTGGTGAACCTTCTTTGCACTCCCTCTATGGCAAGGATGTCTTTCCTCAGATTAGGGGACCAAAACTGCACACAATACTCCAGGTGTGGTCTCACCAAGGCCTTGTACAACTGCAGTAGTAACTCCCTGCTCCCGTACTCGAATCCTCTCGCTATAAATGCCAGCATACCATACGCCTTTTTCACCGCCTGCTGTACCTGCATGCCCACTTTCAATGACTGGTGTATAATGACACCCAGGTCTCGTTGCACCTCCCCTTTTCCTAATTGGCCACCATTCAGATAATAATCTGTTTTCCTATTTTTGCCACCAAAGTGGATAACTTCACATTTATCCACATTAAATTGCATCTACCATGAATTTGCCCACTCACCCAACCTATTCAAGTCACTCTGCATCCTCTTAGCATCCTCCTCACTGCTAACACTGCCACCCAGCTTCATGTCATCCGCAAACTTGGAGATGCTGCATTTAATTCCCTCATCCAAGTCATTAATATATATTGTAAACAAATGGGGTCCCAGCACTGAGCCTTGCGGTACCCCGCTAGTCACTGCCTGCCATTCTGAAAAGGTCCTGTTTATTCCCACTCTTTGCTTCCTGTCTGCTAACCAATTCTCTATCCACATCAATACCTTACCCCCAATACCGTGTGCTTTAAGTTTGCACACTAATCTCCTGTGTGGGACCTTGTCAAAAGCCTTTTGAAAATCCAAATATACCACATCCACTGGTTCTCCCCTATCCACTCTACTAGTTACATCCTCAAAAAATTCTATGAGATTCGTCAGACATGATTTTCCTTTCACAAATCCATGCTGACTTTGTCCGATCATTTCACCGCTTTCCAAATGTGCTGTTATCACATCTTTGATAACTGACTCCAGCAGTTTCCCCACCGCCTACGTTAGGCTAACCGGTCTATAATTCCCCGGTTTCTCTCTCCCTCCTTTTTTAAAAAGTGGGGTTACATTAGCCACCCTCCAATCCTCAGGAACTAGTCCAGAATCTAACGAGTTTTGAAAAATTATCATTAATTCATCCACTATTTCTTGGGCTACTTCCTTAAGCACTCTGGGATGCAGACCATCTGGCCCTGGGGATTTATCTGCCTTTAATCCCTTCAATTTACCTAACACCACTTCCCTACTAACATGTATTTCGTTCAGTTCCTCCATCTCACTGGACCCTCTGTCCCCTACTATTTCTGGAAGATTATTTATGTCCTCCTTAGTGAAGACAGAACCAAAGTAATTATTCAATTGGTCTGCCATGTCCTTGTTCCCCATAATCAATTCACCTGTTTCTGTCTGTAGGGGACCAACATTTGTCTTTACCAGTCTAAGTTTGTCCAACTTCTTGTTGTAGCACATGTCCTCTAATCCAGGCAGCATCCTAGTAAACCTCTTCTGCACCCTCTCCAAAGCCTCAACATCCTTCCTATAATTGGGCAACCAGAACTGTATGAAATACTAAAGATGCAGCCAAAATAGAGCTTTATAAATCTGCATCATAACTTGCTGACTTTTGAATTCAGTGCCTTGGGTAATAAAGGCAAGCATATGCCTTCTTAATTGCCCCATCAAGCTGTGTAGCCATTTTCAGGGAACTGTGAACTTGGATGCCAAGATCCTTCTGGTCAACACTTTTAAAGGTCTTGCCTAGAACAGTGTACTGTCCCTTCACATTTGACCTACCACAGTGCAACATTTCATATTTGGGTTAAACTCCGTCTACCATTTCTCTGTCCATATCTGCAACTGATCTATATTCTGTTGAATTCTTTGCCAGTCTTCTAAACTATCCACAACCGCACTAGCAAACTTTCTAACCCACCCATCAGCATTTTCATCCAGGTCACAAAGAGCAAAGGTCCCAGTGCAGATTCCTGCAGAACACTAATAATCACAGACCTGCAACTAAAATAAATCAACAAGCCAACCCTGAATCCAAATGGCTAATTCACCATGGTTCCCATGTGTCTTAATCTGGATGAGCTTTACATAAAGGACCTTGTCAAATGTTTCATTAAAATTCATATAGGCAACGTCCACAATCACCCTCATCAACTTGCCCCACACAAAGCCATGCTGGTTCTTCCTAATTAGCCCTTAGTTTTCCAAGTGCTCATAAATCTTGTCCCTAAGAATTCTCTCCAGTAATTTCCCTACCACTGATGTGAGACTCGCTGGTCTATAGTTCCCAGGATTATCCCCGGTTCCCTTCTTGAATAATGGAACAATGCCACCTACTTGCTACTCCTCCGGGACCTTGCCTGTGGCTAGAGAGGACCCTAACAAGCCTCCAGCAATCGCATCCCTCACCTCTCTTAATTATGTGCATATCCCATCAGCCCCTGGGGAATTGCATATTTCTACCCTAATGAACATAAGAAATAGGAGCAGGAGTAAGCTATCCGGCCCATCGAGCCTGCCCCACCATTCAATAAGATCATGGCTGATCTGACCGTAAACTCAGCTTCATCTACCTGCCTTTTCTCCATAACCCTTAATTCCCCTGCTATGTAAAAATCTATCTAACTGTATCTTAAATATATTTAGTGAAGAAGCCTCAGCTGCTTCCCTGGGCAGAGAATTCCACAGATTCACCACTCTCTGAGAAGAACAGTTTCTTCTCATCTCCATCCTAAATCCTCTCCCCTGAATCTTGAGGCAATGCCCCCTAGTTCTAGTCTCACCTACCAATGGAAACAACTTTCCTGCTTCTATCTTTTCTATCCCTTTCAAAATTTTGTATGTTTCAATAAGATCCCCTCTCATTTTTCTGAATTCCACGGAGTATAGTCCCAGGCGACTCAATCTCACCTCATAGGTTAACCCCTTCATCTCTGAATTCAACCTGGTGAACCTCCTCTGCACTGTTTCCAAAGCCAGTATATCCCTCCTCAAGTATGGAGAGCAGAACTACATACAGTACTCCAGGTGCAGCCTCACCAGTAACCATATAACCATATAACAATTACAGCACGGAAACAGGCCATCTCGGCCCTTCTAGTCCATGCCGAACTCATACTCTCACCTAGTCCCACCGACCTGGACTCGGTCCACAACCCTCCATTCCTTTCTTGTCCATATATCTATCCAATTTAACTTTAAACGACAACATCGAACCTGCCTTAACCTCTTCTGCTGGAAGCTCGTTCCACACAGCTACCACTCTCTGAGTAAAGAAGTTCCCCCTCATGTTACCCCTAAGCTTTTGCCCTTTAACTCTCAACTCATGTCCTCTTTTTTGAATGTCCCCCATTCTCAATGGAAAAAGCCTATCCATGTCAACTCTATCAATCCCCCTCATAATTCGAACACCTCTATCAAGTCCCCCCTCAACCTTCTATGCTCCAAAGAATAAAGACCTAACTTGTTCAACCTTTCTCTGTAACTTAGGAGATGAAACCCAGGCAACATTTTAGTAAATCTCCTCTATACTCTCTCAATTTTATTGACATTTTTCGTATAATTCGGTGACCAGAACTGTACACAATACTCCAAATTTGGCCTCACCAATGCCTTATACAATTTCAACATTACATCCCAACTACCATACTCAATGCTCTGATTAATAAAGGCCAGCATACCAAAAGCTTTCTTCACCACCCAATCCACATGAGATTCCACCTTCAGGAAACTATGCACCATTATTCCTAGATCTCTCTGTTCTACTGCATTCTTCAATGCCCTACCATTTACCATGTATGTCCTATTTTGATTAATCCTACCAAAATGTAGCACCTCACATTTTTCAGCATTAAACTCCATCTGCCATCTTTCAGCCCACTCTTCTAACTGGCCTAAATCTCTCTGCAAGCTTTAACAACCTACTTCATTATCCACAACGCCACCTATCTTAGTATCATCTGCATACTTACTAATCCAATTTACCACCCCATCATCCAGATCATTAATATATATGACAAACAACATTGGACCCAGTACAGATCCCTGAGGCACACCACTGGTCACCGGCCTCCAATCTGACACACAGTTATCCACTACTACTCTCTGGCGTCTCCCACCCAGCCACTGCTGAATCCATTTTACTACTTCGATATTAATGCCTAATGATTGAACCTTCCTAACGAACCTTCCATGTGGAGCCTTGTCAAAGGCCTTACTGAAGTCCATATAGACCACATCCACCGCTTTACCCTCGTCAACTTTCCTAGTAACCTCATCAAAAAATTCAATAAGATTTGTCAAACATGACCTTCCACGCACAAATCCATGTTGACTGTTCCTAATCTGACCCTGTCTATCCAGATAATTATATATACCATCTCTAAGAATACTTTCCATCAATTTACCCACCACTGACGTCAAACTCACAGGCCGATAATTGCTAGGTTTACTCTTAGAACCCTTTTTAAACAATGGAACCACATGAGCAATACACCAATCCTCTGGCACCATCCCCATTTCTAATGACATTTGAAATATTTCTGTCAGAGCCCCTGCTATTTCCACACTAACTTCCGTCAAGGTCCTAGGGAATATCTTGTACCCTGTAAAGTTGCAGCATGACCTCCCTGCTCTAGAATTCAATCCCTCTAGCAATGAAGGCCAACATTTTGTTTACCTTCTTAATAACCTGTTGAACCTGCAAGCGAACTTTTTTGCGATTCATGCACAAGCACTCCCAAGTCCCTCTGCACAACAGCATGCTGCAATCTTTCACCATTTAAATAATAATTTTCTCTTCTATTATTCCTTCCAAAGTGGATGTTCTTGCATTTACCAATATTGTATTCCATCTGCCAGACCTTGGCCCACTCAATTAACCTATTTATATCCCTCTGCAGACTCTCCACATCCTCTGCACAATTTGCTTTTCCGCTCAGTTTAGTGTCATCAGCAAATTTTACGCTACCCTCTTCCAAATCATCAATGGAAATGGTAAACAGCTGCAGGCCCAGCACCGACCCCTGCGGCACCCCACTCACTACCACCGACTGCCAACCAGAGAAACACCCATTTATGCCAACTCTCTGCCTTCTATTGGTTAACCAATCCACTATCCATACCAATACACTTCCTCCGACTCCATCCATCCATATCTTATTTATAAGTCTCTTATCGAACGCCTTCTGGAAATCCAAGTATAAGACATTCACCTGTTCCCCTCTATCCACTGCACTCATTATGTCCTCAAAGAACTCCAGTAAGTTCGTCAAACAGGACCTGCCCTTTCTGAATCCATGCTGCATCTGTCTAATAGAACCACTCCTTTCTAAATGTTTGGCTATTTCTTTCTTAATGACAGTTTCAAGCATTTTCCCGACTACAGATGTTACGCTAACTGGTCTATAGTTGCCTGTCTTTTGCCTACATCCTTTTGTAAAAAGTGGCGTGACATTTGCTGTCTTCCAATCCGCTGGGCCCTGCCCAGAGTCTAGCGAATTTTGGTAAATGATTACCAACGCGTCTACTCTAACCTCCGCCAATTCCCTCAGCACCCTGGGATGCATCCCATCAGGACCGGCGGACTTATCTACCTTCAGGCCCTCTAGTTTGCTCAGCACTATCTCTTTAGTGTCAGTGATTTTATCAGAAATGCTCTGTAAGAGACCTAATACTACCACCTCCTTCACCTTAAAATGCTCTAGTATATTAGTACTGATCTCCCTATCCTTCATGTCCTTCTCCCTGATAAATACTGATGTAAAGTACTCGGTAAAGACCTCACCCACATCCTCTGCATCTAAGCAATAAAATATAATACATATGTACCCTTTCCAGGGGTTCCCAACCTTTTTTATGCCATGGAGCCTTAGCATTAACCGAGGGGTCTGCGGACCCTGGGGTGAGAACTTCTGCTTCTATGCCATCTTCTCATAAGCCTGCACTGCCATGGATTTATAAAGCAAGTTCCCTCTAATCCTCTATAGTCCCTGGACCCTGCCTTTCATTGTGTTTATTAGCCCTTCCAGAGTTGCATGGTTGTCAATTGATCCACATATGCTGAGGGTTGTGGGCTCATCAGCACATCACAAAAAACAGCCTCATCTGTGCTTCTCGTGGTCTCAGTAATGCAGCCAGCATTATCAAAGACTCTACCCATCCTGGACGTTCACCCTCCCCCCCCCCCACCGCCCCAGTGGGAGGAAGATGCAAAAGCCTGAAACTTACCAGCCTCAAGGACATTCTATAATAAACTATAATAAGACACTGTAATAAAACTATTAAATGACTCCCTAGTCCAATAAGGTAGCCCCCACAATCTACCGTGTTATGCTCTTGCTACCTTTGCTGTAGTGGTTACACTTTATTTTGCATTCTGTTATTGTTTTACCGCAATGCACTGCGTAATGATTTGATCTGTATGAACAGCATGCAAGACGAACTTTTCACCGTTGTAAACACAAGATTCTGCAGGGACTCAGCAGGCCAGACAGCATCTGTGGAAAATGAACAAACAGTCGACATTTCGGGCTGAGACCTTTCATCAAGTCCGGAAAGAAAGAATCACAGTCAGGTTTAATATCACCAGCACATGCTGTGAAATTTGTTGACTTAGTGTAGAGGTACAATGGATAGAGGGGAAAAACTGTGAAATTACAGCAAATAAATAAATAAATAGTTAAATAAGTTGTTGTTCATCCATCGTTGACGTCAATGAGGACCTCGACACCATTATGATGGTGTCGAGACTAGCGCGTGATTTGGATTTAAGTGAGGGAGAGTTGCGCAGCGTCAGCCTCACTCTCTCTTTCCAATTCCCATCTGGGTCCAGTGGCAAGACAGAGTCTAGACGGCTGGAGATGGGACTAGGTGCAGTGGGTGACCAGGATGTCTTCTGTGTCTTGTCCTGCTCTACATGTTCCACGACGCTTGCAGAGACCGCCTTCTTGACCGTTGGACCTTCCATTGGTCTCGTCCGCTCAATCCGCCGGAGTCTGTCTTCACATGCTGGGATAGACAACTCCCTATCTCACCAAGGGTTTGAGACCCGTCGGCCACCCTCACCTGGTTTAGCCGGCTTGTCGAAGCCGTTGCCTGAGGTGTGGCCGCTGTCACATGCAAACAGCTACAGGGAGCCACAGGTGAGAGCTGAGTGCCAGGTGGGGACCAAAGGTGGACTAACCGCCCTGTAAAAGGACGCAACATGTTCCCCTACCAGAGGTGCTACCCCTCCCTGACACTCCATATACCCTTAAATAAGTAGTGCAAAAATGGTAGCGAGGTGTTCTTGTGTTCAATGTCCATTCAGAAATCAATACAAGAAGGGAAGAAGCTGTTCCTGAATCGTTAAGTGTGTGTCTTCACGCTCCTGTACCTCCTCCCTGATGGTAACAATGAGAACAGGGCACGACCTGGGTGCTGGTGGACTCTGCCTTTTTCAGCTGGTGCTCCTTGAAGATGTCTTGGATACTGTGGGTGCTCTAGCTCACGATGGGGCTGACTGAGTTTACCACTCTCTGTAGCTTACTTTGAATCTGTGCAGTAGCCCCCCACCCCTCACCATACCAGACAGTGATGCAGCCAGTTGGAATGACTGAGCAAAGATCCCAGAATAAGAAGAGATCTGGGGGTTGGGGAAGGATGACAAGTTAGAGAGTGATAGGTGAAACCAGGTGTGTGGGGAAGGGGGAATGAGGTAAGAAACTGGGAGGTGATAGGTGGAAAGACAAAGGGCTGGAGAAGAAGGAATCTGATAATAGAGGACAGTGGACAATGGGAGAAAGGGAAGGAGGGGAGGGGCACTGGGAGAGGCGATAGGCAGATGAGGAGAAGAGGTAAAAGGCCACAGTGGAGAATAGAAGAAAAGCGAAGGGTGGGAGGGAGAGGAGAAGTTACCAGACGTTAGAGAAATCGATGTTCAGGCCACCAGATTGGAGGCTACCTAGATGGAATATGAGGTGTTGTTCCTCCAACCTGAAAGTGGCCTCATTATGACAGAAGAGGAAGCCATGGACAGACATGTCGGAACAGGAATAGGAATTAAAATGGAGGCTACATCAGGAGCATTTGATACAGTAGATGACCCAAATAGAGTCGCAGGTGAAGTGCTGAGTGAGGTGGAAGGACATTTTGGGCCCCGAATGAAGGTGAGGGAGGAAGTGAATGGTTAGGTGGTGCAATTCAGTCACTTGTAAGGGTTAAGTGTCAAGAGGGAGATTAGTGGGGATGGATGAAGGGACAAGGGAATAATGGAGGGAGTGATTCCTGCAGAGAGTGCGAGGCAGCTAAAGATATGTTTGGTGGTAGGGTCCCATTGAAGGAGAATGATTTATTAGATGTGGAGGCTCATGGGGTAGTAGATGAGATGAGAGGAACTCCATCCCTGTTAAGGCAGCGGGAAGATGGGGTGAATGTGGATGTCCAGGAAATGGAGGAGATAAGGGGGAGAGCAACATCAATGTTGGAGGAAGAAAAAACCCATTCTTTGAAGAAGGAAGGCATTTCTGATGTCCTAGAAGGGAAATCCTCATCCTCGTAAGAGATACAGTAGAGACTGAGAAAGGGGAATGGTATATTTACAGGAGAAATGGTGAGAAGAGGTATAGTCAAGATAGCTGTGGCAATAGATAGGTTTATAAAAGATATCAGTAGATTATTTGTCTCCAAAGATAGAGACAGAGAGATCAAGAAAGGAGAGAGAGGTGTCAGAAATGGACCAAGTAAATTTAAGGGCAGGGTGGAAGTTGGAGACATAGTTGATGAAATTGATGAGCTCAACATAGGTGCATGAAGCAGCACCAATACAGTCGTCAATGTAGCACAGAAAGAGTTGGAGAGCATTACCAGGGAAGGCCTGGGACATGTTCCTTGTAGCCAAAGAAAAGGCAGGTATAACTGAGGCCCATGTGAGTGCCCATGACTACACCATGGGTTTGAAGGAAGTGGGAGAAGCGAAAAAAAAAATTATTGAGGGTGAGGACCAGTTCCATCAGACGGAGGATAGTGGTGGTGGAGAGGAACTCAACAGGTCTGTTGTCATGAAAGAAGCAGAGAACTTGTAGGCCTTCTTGATGGGGGATAGAAATGTATAGGGACTGGACATCCATGGTGAAAATGAGGCAGTCAAGGCTAGGGAATTCAAAGTTGTTGAGGAGATCGAGAGCATGAGAAGTGTCACAGATGTAGGTGGGAAGAGACTGAACCAAGGGGAATACAATGGATTTGAGGCATGGGGACACGAGTTCGGTGGGGCAGGAGCAGGAGGAAACAATGGGCCTAGCCAAACAGTCAGGTTTGTGGATCCTGAGGAGGAGGAGGAAACGAGCAGTACAGGGCAAGGGAACGAAGAGTAGGTGGCAGTGGATGGAGGATCTCCAGAGATGCTGAGGTTGGTGATGGTGTGAGAGACAATGTCCTGAGTTGGTTCCTTTTCAAGGGTAGGTAAGAGGAGAGTCCAAGAGTTACTGCCTGGCCTCAGCACGGTAGAGTCATTCTGCCAGACTCCAACAGCACCCCTTTGTCTGCAGGTTTGATGGTGAAGTTGGGATTGGTGCAGAGGGAGTGGAGGGCAGTCTGTTCAGAGGGGGTAAGGTTCAAAGAGGAGAGTGGAGTGCTGATGTTGAGCCAGTTGATGTCTTGTTGGAAATTAGATATGAAAAGATCCAGAATGGGGTGTCCAAGAAGAGGAGGAAGTTTGGAGACAGAAAAAGGGATCATTCGTGCTGGGTCGGGAAGCCTAGCCAAAGTGGATTCAGCCATGGAGGTGACAGAAGAGGTCAGCGTTGTGGCGGGTGTGGAACTCACTGAAGTTGGAGTGAAGTGGGTCAAAGGTAAAGCCATTGCTGAGGATAGAACAATCCATCTCAAAGAGGGGAAGGTGGGGGGATGGTGAAGACATGGCAGGGATTAGAGCTGATATCTGAAAGGGGAAGAGGGAGGAAAGGGAAGGGTTGGGATAACACACACACAACTACAGGAAGTACTACTGCAATGAGGCACTCTGTTTGGAGGAGCAAACCTTATATTCTGACCGGGTAGCCTCCAACCTGATGGCATGAACATCGATTTCTCGAATTTCCGGTAACAGCCCCACCATCCTCTCCTTCACCAGTCTCCGTCCCCTTTTCCCTCTCTCACCTTATCTCCTTCCCTGCTCATCACTTCCCCTTGGAGCTCTCCCCTTCCCTTTCTTCCATAATCTTCTGTCCTCTCCTATCGGATTCCCCTTTCTCCATCCTTGTATCTCTTTCACCAATCAACTTCCCAGCTCTTTACTTCACCCCTCGCCCTCTCCCGGTTTCGCCCATCACCTACTACCTTGTATTTCTCCCTCCCCTCACCCTGACACTTCAGCTTTTTTTCTCCAGTCCTGATGAAGGGTCTCGGCCCAAAACGTAGACAGTTTACTCTTTTCCATAGATGCTACCTGGCCTGCTGAGTTCCTCCAGCATTTGTGTGTGTTGCTTGGATTTCCAACATCTGCAGATTCTCTCTTGTTTGGGAGGATTGAGGTGTTCAGGGAAGATGGAGACTCTGGGAACCTCCATCCATACAAACTTTTCCCTGTATCTCGCTACAAATTCCAAAGGGCAGGGCCCCACACTTCTCAGAATTCAATTCCATCTGCCTTTATTCTGTCATCTTACCGACTGACTAATAAAAAATAGGGGACTATTATCCTCTTCAACATCAACAAGTTTACTTATACCTGATACATCTGCGACCCCATTGTAGACGTTTATAACGAACAGTAAAGATCCATCACTAATCCATGTGGTACAGCACTGGTCACAAGATTCCAGTCACAAAATCAACCTCAACAATCGCCCTCTATCTACCAAGTCAGTACTGATACAATTTGCCAGCATACCCAGGATCCCATGGAACTGTTTGACAATCTCTCTTGTGGGACCTTATCGAAGGCCTTAATAAAATCATGTAGACTACTGCCCTCATCAATACCTTTAGTTACTTTGTTACCACTGAAAAATTCAATCAAATTGGGCAGGATCCCCACACACTAACAAAGGCAATGGTTACCTTCGATGATTCTCTCCTTTCCAATTCTTGATTTAATCTTGTTCCTCAGATTTTGCCTGGTAATTCCAATGCTATGACATTAGACTCACGGGCCTATAATTAGCTGGCTTATCCCTGCTGCCCTTCTGAATTATGATACCACATATGCCATCTGCCTGTCGTCTGTCTCCTTCCCTGTGGCCAGTGGAGCTGTAAGCATCTTTCAGAACCCCAGCATTCTCCCCTTTGTCTCCCGTACCAGGCTGAGATATGTACCTCATCAGGTCTTGGGGCTTGCTAATCTCAGAAATTACAGAGACGTCTGATACCTCCTTTTAAATGATAACATTTTCTAGAATTCCACCTCCACCTGGCCCCTCCCTGAGTCTACAGTGACCCTCTCCTTAGTGATCACAGATGAGAAGTAGTTGCTTTGGACTTCACCTATGTCCCCTGGTTCTGCACAGAGATTACTATTATTTCTACAACAGGCCCCACGTCTTCTCTTGTTAACCCCTTATTGTTAATATACAGTGTATAGAAAGTGCTTTATAATTTTCCTTAATCCTGTCCACTCTACTGTAATTTATTTATGTAGCCCTCAGGTTCATCTGGGAAACCAAGAGTTTTCTGAACAGGACCTACAGCGAGATCGTTACACCAAAGATACCAGAAGAGAGAAGGGGGGCGACGATGAGGAAGGGATGGATGCTTCGAGTACAGGAGACCCCGGGGGATGTACCTCTTGAAAACAGGTTCACCCTCTTGGAAGCTGTCGGGACAGAAGACAGTGCCCGTCTGAGAGGCGGTCAGGTCTGCGAGTCAAAAATTGACGCTGAAACAAAGCCGAGGAGACAGAAGTCAGGCAGAGCCGTGGTAGTAGGGGACTCCACAGTGAGAGGTACAGAAAGGGGTTTCTGCGGCAACAGGCGGGATGAAGGATGGTGTGTTGCCTCCCTGGTGCCAGGATCCAGGACATCACGGACCGATTGCGGGGCATCCTCAAGGGAGAAGGCGAACAGCCGGAAGTGGTGGTGCATGTCAGCACAAATGACGTCGGGAAGAGGAGGAATGAAATTTTGTAGCGTGACTTGAGAGAACTTGGAAGAAGGCTGAAAAGCAGGACCTCCAGGGTGGTTATCTCCGGTTTGCTTCCAGTTCCTCGTGCTGGTGAGGGCAGGAACAGGGAGATAGGGGACTGAATGTGTGGCTGAGGAGCTGGTGTGGGAATGTCCTTCTTCAAATTTGGTGACCAAAACTGCACACAGTACTCCAGGTGGGGTCTTACCAGAGCCTTGTACAACTGCAGAAGGACCTCTTTGCTCCTATACTCATCTCCCCTTGTTATGAAGGCCAACATGCCATTAGCTTTCTTCACTGCCTGCTGTACCTGTATGCTTACTTTCAGTGACTGATGAACAAGGACACCCAGATCTCATTGTACTTCCCCTTTTCCTAACTTGACACCATTCAGATAGTAATCTGCCTTCCTGTTCTTGCCACCAAAGTGGATAACCTCACATTTATCCACATTAAACTGCATCTGCCCACTCACTCATAGAAACATTTCGAATGTTAAAAGGCATGGACAGAGTGGATGTGGCAAAGTTGTTTCCCATGATGGGGGAGTCTAGTACGAGAGGGCATGACTTCAGGATTGAAGGGAGCCCTTTCAGAACAGAAATGCAAAGAAATTTTTTTAGTCAGAGGATGGTGAATCTATGGAATTTGTTGCCACGGGCAGCAGTGGAGGCCAAGTCATTGGGTGTATTTAAGGCAGAGATTGATAGGTATCTGAGTAGCCAGGGCATCAAAGGTTATGGTGAGAAGGCGGGGCAGTGGGACTAGATGGGAGAATGGATCAGCTCATGATAAAATGGCGGAGCAGACTCAAAGGGCCAAATGGCCGACTTCTGCTCCTTTGTCTTATGGTCTTATGGTCTTTTGATCTGTCCAAGTCACCCGTATTCTCATAACATCCTCCTCATGTTTCACACTGACATCCAGCTTTGTGTCATCTGCAAATTTGCTAATGTTACTTTTAATCCCTTCATCTAAATCATTAACGTATATTGTAAATAGCTGCGGTCCAGCACTGAGCCCCACTAGTCACTGCCTGTCATTCTGAAAAGGACCCGTTAATCCCTACTCTTTGTTTCCTGTCTGCCAACCAATTTTCTATCCATTTCAGTACCCTACCCCCAATACCATGTGCTCTAATTTTGCCCACTAACCTCCTATGTGGGATCTTATCAACAGCTTTCTGAAAGTCCAGGTACACTACATCCACTGGCTTTCCCATGTCCATTTTCATAGTTACATCCTCAAAAAATTCCAGAAGATTATTCAAGCATGATTTCCCCTTCGTAAATCCATGCTGGCTCGGACCTATCCTGCTACTGCTATCCAAATATGCCCTAGTGAGACCCCACCTGGAGTATTGTGTGCAGTTTTGGTCTCCAAATTTGAGGAAGGACATTCTTGCTATGGAGGGAGTGCAGCATAGGTTCACTGGGTTAATTCACTGGGCGGGAATGTCATGTGTTGAAAGATTGGAGTGACTGGGCTTGTATACACTGGAATTTAGAAGGATGAGAGGGGATCTAATTGAAACATATATGATTATTAAGGGATTGGACACGCTAGAGGCAGGAAACATGTTCCCGATGTTGGGGGAGTCCAGAACCAGAGGCCACAGTTTAAGAATAAGGGGTAGGCCATTTAGAACAGAGCTGAGGAAAAACTCTTTCACACAGAGGGTTGTGGTTCTGTGGAATGCTCTGCCTCAGAAGGCTATGGAGGCCAATTCTCTGGATTCTTCCAAGAAAGAGTTAGATAGATAGTGGAGTCAAGGGATATGGGGATAAGGCAGGAACAGGGTACTGATTGTGGATGATCAGCAATGCACCGCCATGGCAGAGTGTTTCAAAAAAATATATAAAACGTACATCACCCCAGACTACAGTAAAGTGTACCCCTGCCTAATAGGGGTCAAAATAATGACAGTGTTGCTCGCTGCACTGTTTGCAACAGTGACTTTTCTATTGCCCAGATGACTGTAAGAGACATGTTGAGGTGAGTTTAACAGGTGTCATTGTTTATTAGCATAGTTAACATTATTTAAACTAGCTGGCTAGCTGCTAAGGAGCTACTCTATTGATGTCCTACGTGATGAGGCCAAACTCCCTGTAGACATGCTTAAAGTTGTAATGGAATAAAAAAACAACTCCATGATAAAGATAGCAGAGTCAAGGGATATGGGGAGAAGGCAGGAACGGGGTACTGATTGTGGATGATCAGCCATGATCACAGTGAATAGCGGTGCTGGCTCAAAGGGCTGAATGGCCTACTCCTGCACCTATTGTCTATTGTCTGGCCCCTATTCTGTTATACTCCTGAAGGGCTTCCACTGTTGCACCCCTCTACCTATACCTGCCAATACGTTTTTTTATCCTGCCCTATATGCTTTGACACCTAAATGTCTTTGGACTTGCACTCTGATGTTCACCCTTATTGGCACTAACTTTTAATTTCTGAATAACTCTCACTTGTAGGAAATAGACCTACCAACATCAAGCTGCTGCTAGTATACTTTTGATGTCTTCTTGTCATCTGTCTTCTGTGCTATGGCCAGCAAAGATGTAAACATCTCTTTCAGGGCCAGATCTCTTGACTTGCCTCTTGTATAAGCCAGGGATACATCTCAGTCACCTATTGCCTTATATTAAATGGTAATATAGTTTACAATTTCTCTCCCTCTCCAAATTCTTCAACTACATAAATCAGTATTCCCTCTGTAGCAAACCCATCTCAGGAGCGTGGTTAGTACATTTCAAGAGCATTTATCTATTTATTATCAAAGAATGTATAAATTATACAGCCTTGAGATTTGCTTGCTGAAAGCCAGAAACCTGAAAGAACCCAATTAAAGAAAAAGAATAAAAGACCAGCACCCGATATGCAAGAGAAGTAAAACAATCATACAAACAGTTGAAATGAACAACAACATTCTGAACCAAAATTGAGACCTCAGATCCGAGCCCTGAAGTAGGCCCAAAGCCTCACTTATCAGTTCAACATATTAGCGGGCATGGAGCCCAGCAGACGGAGCTGTCTTCATTGTCTTAGCACCATGGAGAGAGGAGAGACCACCACAGAGAGCGAGCAAAATTGGCTCTGACGTGTCTTTTCAGTCTACACACATAGAAGTTGCTGGTGAATGCAGCAGGCCAGGCAGCATCTCTAGGAAGAGGTACAGTCGACGTTTCAGGCCGAGACCCTTCGTCAGGACTAACTGAAGGAAGAGCTAGTAAGAGATTTGAAAGTGGGAGGGGAGGGGGAGATCCAAAATGATAGGAAAGGACAGGAGGGGGAGGGATGAAGCCAAGAGCTGGACAGTTGATTGGCAAAAGGGATATGAGAGGATCATGGGACAGGAGGCCCAGGGAGAAGGAAAAGGGGGAGGGGGGGAAATCCAGAGGATGGGCAAGGGGTATAGTCAGAGGGGCAGAGGGAGAAAAAGGAGAGAGAGAAAAAGAATATATATATATATACACATAATAATAAATAAATAATGGATGGGGTACGAGGGGGAGGAGGGGCATTAACAGAAGTTTGAGAAGTCAATGTTCATGCCATCAGGTTGGAGGCTACCCAGACAGAATATAAGGTGTTGTTCCTCCAACCTGAGTGTGGCTTCATCTTTACAGTAGAGGAGGCCATGGATAGACATATCAGAATGGGAATGGGATGTGGAATTAAAATGTGTGGCCACTGGGAGATCCTGCTTTCTCTGGCGGACAGAGCGTAGGTGTTCAGCGAAACGGTCTCCCAGTCTGCGTCGGGTCTCACCAATATATAGAAGGCCGCATCGGGAGCACCGGACGCAGTATATCACTCCCGCCGACTCACTGGTGAAGTTTCGCCTCGCCTGGAAGGACTGTCTGGGGCCCTGAATGGTGGTGAGGGAGGAAGTGTAAGGACATGTGTAGCACTTGTTCTGCTTACAAGGATAAGTGCTGGGAGGGAGAGCGGTGGGGAGGGATGGGGGTGACGAATGGACAAGGGAGCCGTGTAGGGAGCGATCTCTGCGGAATGCGGGGGGGGGGGAGGGAAAGATGTGCTTAGTGGTGGGATCCCGTTGGAGGTGGCGGAAGTTATCGAGAATTATTTGTTGGACCCGGAGGCTGGTGGGGTAGTAGGTGAGGACCGAGGAACCCTATTCCTATTGGGCGGCAGGAGGATGGGGTGAGAGCAGATGCACGTGAAATGGGAGGGATGCATTTGAGAGCAGAGTTGATGGTGGAGGAAGGGAAGCTCCTTTCTTTAAAAAAGGAGGACATCTCCTTCGTCCTGGAATGAAAAGCCTCATCCTGAGAGCAGATGCGGCAGAGACGGAGGGATTACGAGAAGGGGATGGCCCATCCATTATTTATTTATTTATTATTATAGTTTATATATATATATATATATATTCCTTTCCTCTCTCTCCTTCTTCCCTCTCTGTCCCTCCGACTATACCCCTTGCCCATTCTCTGGGCTTCACCCCTCCCCCTTTTCTTTCTCCCTGGGCCTCCTATCCCATGATCCTCTCATATCCCCTTTGCCAATCACCTGTCCAGCTCTTGGCTCCATCCCTCCCCCTCCTATCTTCTCCTAT
The DNA here is from genome assembly GCF_963921235.1 of Mobula hypostoma. Classification (NCBI taxonomy): domain Eukaryota; kingdom Metazoa; phylum Chordata; class Chondrichthyes; order Myliobatiformes; family Myliobatidae; genus Mobula; species Mobula hypostoma. The sequence goes on along the minus strand of NC_086107.1, from coordinate 73,385,625 downwards.
CATTTTGGATCTCCCCCTCCCCCTCCCATTTCCAAATCTCTTACTAGCTCTTCCTTCAGTTAGTCCTGACGAAGGGTCTTGGCCTGAAACGTCGACTGTACCTCTTCCTGGAGATGCTGCCTGGCCTGCTGCGTTCACCAGCAAGTTTTATGTGTGTTGCTTGAAATTCCAGCATCTGCAGATTTCCTCGTGTTTCTGTCTTTTCAGTCTGTCTGGTTCTGTGTTTAAATTAACCAAACAAAGGAACAGCAAAAAGCTCCAGCACTCCAGGAGAGAGGAGTGAACATCATGGAGAGTGAGCGAGTAGTAATAATAATTGCATTATTATTGTCTTTGTACAATTAATCATTTATAATAGAAACAGAGTGTTTAAAATCTGAATCTGTAAGTTTAAAAACATGGACAAAAATTACCATTTTTGACCTGAAACCTTAAACTGTGTTTCTCTCTCCCCAGACACTACTACACCTGCTGACTATTTCTAGCACTTTATTGATTCTACATTCAGCACTGGCAGTCTTCAATGTTAAATTGAACTGCGAGGCTGCTTATTGCCCTGAGCTGCATTTGAACTTGTGGCTTGGCATGGTCTCTAAAAGTATTGTAAAATTTAATAGTCCGTGTTCCTTGATACATGGAGCTCAGAAAAATAGAGGGCTATGGGCAACCCTAGGTAATTTCTAAAGTAAGTACATGTTCAGCATAGCATTGTGGGCCGAAGGGCCTGTATTGTGCTGTAGGTTTTCTATGTTTCTGCCATTTAGCCCTGTGGTTTGGGAAAATGCTCCAACAAAGTCCTCAATAGATTTTTGTAAAACAACTACTGGTTCTTTGTAAACTACTGAGCCTTGAGCTGATTTTAGCCACGGGTGATAATTGTCTCAATATCATACTGAAAAAGAACCAAATAAACAAGAAAATCCCTCTCCTTACTATCATTACTATCACCCTAATTTCCCTCCATTGTCTCACCCTCAAAGCATTTGTGCACCCTTCCTCTGTTCATTACAGTTTACTACATTCCTTATAAATATACGATAGAACAGGGCAACACAGAACAGGTCTGTCGCCCACTACATCTGTGCTGAATAAGTTAATTCCATATGCCATCGTGGTCCATGTTCCATTCCTCCATTCCTTGCCAATTCACTTGTCAGCCTTAAATGACCCGCCAGAGGTGTATAAGATGATGAGAGGCATTGATCGTGTGGATAGTCAGAGGCTTTTTCCCAGAGCTGAAATGGCTAACCCGAGGGGACATAGTTTTAAGGTGCTTGTAAGTAGGTACAGGGGTAAGTTTTTCACACAGAGAGTGGTGAGTACATGGAATGCGCTGCCAGCAACGGTAGTGGAGGTGGATACAACAGGGTCTTTTAAGAGACTCTTCGATTGATACATGGAGTTTAGAAAAATAGAGGGTTATGCAGTAGGGAGATTCTAGAGGAGGTTACATGGTCAGCAGAAAGGCCTGTAATGTGCTGTAGATTTCTATGTTCTATGTTTCAAATCTTCCCCTGTGCCCTCTAGTGTATGACATTTTCAAACCAGGAAGAAGGTGTAATCCTCAGCCTGTCTATGTCTCTCCATTCTCCAGAGGGAAAAAAATTCAAGTCTGTCCAACTTCTAATACACTCCAATTCAGATAGCAACCTCTTTGGAAACTTGGAGGTGGAGAGGGCCAACAATTTTAAATTCCTTGACATTATCATATCGGAAGATCTGTCCTAGGACTAGCATGGCATGCAAGTGCCACATCAGTGCCCCTACTTTCTCAGAAGTTTGCACGGATTTGGCACATCATCTAACAATTTGATAAACTTGTAGTGAAGAGTACCCTGATTGGTTGCATCACGGACTGGCGTGGAAGCACCAATGCCCCAGAACATAAAAGCCTACAAAAAATGGTGGATACAGCCCAGTTCATTACCTACTATTGAACACATCTACAAGAGCACCGCCACAAGAAAACAGCATCCACTATCCAGGACCCCCAACACCCAGGCTATGCTCTCTTCTTGCTGGTGCCATCGGCAAAGAGGTACAGGAACCTTAGGTTCCAACCACCAGGTTCAGGAACAGTTATTACCCCTCAACTGTCAGGCTTCTGAACCAGTGTGGATAACTTCACTCTCACTCACCCCAACACTGAACTGATTCCACAACCCATTCACTCACCTTAAAGCACTCTGCACCTCATGTTTTCATATTTATTCATTCATTCATTTTAAAATGTTTCTCAGCTCAAACTGGTAAAACGTGAGGTGCAGAGCACACTCGTTTCTCAATTGCTAGGAACTTTCGGACTATTCTAGCGGTGTTTATTATTGTGGCTTTCTGGAGATTTACATAAATATTGCTGTGTAGTCCTAATTGTTTAATGTTATTGTGTAGTGACTTTGCGTTGATACCAGTTTTAGATATTACAAGTTCATGCTGCATAATCTTTCAATTTCCTCTTTTAATTCTCCATATTTCTAGTGTTTTTCACTTATTGATTTCTGTATGTTATATGTATTTGGAATGTCTATATCTATTAAATAAGTTGTTCTTGCTTGTTCATCCTGATAATTATATCTGTAATATTATATATGGATTGTCCTATCTGTAACAATGATTGGTCATAATATAATTTATAGGACTCTGACTCTAAAACTGGATCAGGCTTGTATTTATAGTAAGATTTTGTGTCTTTTACGAGTTTGTATTTTGAAGCAAGATTTTGGTGAATGATGTTTTGCCACTTGACTGTGCCTGTGTAAGTAATCAGATTGAGTTAAACTGCTGTGGAATCCTATAATGTGTTGGATTGTTTCTGATTTCTCTTGGCATTTTCTGCACTTATCATTTTGAATTTATTGGTTCTTTTTAAAGTATTTTTGACAATTTCTTGTATTAACCACCTGGTCCTGTATTGCCACAAGGAACCCCTCTGTTTCTGGGAAGAATCTCCAACTCTGAACCAGGTGTTCAACATTTCCTTATCAACATCTAGTCTGCTCAGGTCTGTGTATCTTTGTTATATTATTATGATTGAGTTCTGATTGGCAGATTTGCTTAAGTCTTGAACTAAATTCTGTTGGAAGTTTTCCCTTTATTGCACTATGATCTATTTTCTTTGCTTGTTGATATCCCGATACTAATGTGTTTTATATCCATCCATCGGTTGTGTTGTATCCTGCTGCTCTGTTTTAAATTCTGCTAGCTCGACTGCAGCTTTTTTGTTTAATGTTCTGCACTTACCTTGTCCAAAGTTCATGTTTTACACCTTCAGAAAAGAGTTCCACTATTTAAAATAATTGTTTTAGCTTTACTGATGAAGGAGCATATAATTTCAAATCATCTAGGTATAGAGGATGTCTCAAGGAATAATTCGTTTAGTTGTCCTATTCTTATCCAATTTAATAAATTAGAGAGTGGGTTTAAAGCGAGTTTATTGGGTGTAGTTTGTATATATCAAGGGTTTCTATTAACCATTATTATTATTATTGTATTTTTATTATTGTTATTTGGTTTTATTCTGTATTTACAGTTTGTCTTCGTCAGTCTTTGTTTGTGTGTAGGTTTTCATTATTTTCATTGTATTTCTTTGATTTACTGTGAATGCCTGAAAGAAAATGAATCGCCGGGTTGTATATGGTGACATGAACGTACTTTGATAATATATTTACCTTGAACTTTTGGAAGTGGGAGAATACAAGGTAGTGTTAAATTGCCAAGAATGTGGGGGAGGGATTGACATGCCCTTGGGGTTATTTCTGTTAGGGTCTTGCAACAGTCCTCAGGTCAAATGAGTGAATGGGGGGTTGAGAGGTTAATGTAAGTAAAACATGTTGCAAATAATGGTATTGAGAGACCATGAGACTTGATTAGGAGCATGATTAGGCCATTCAGCCCATCAAGTCTGCCTTGCCATTTCATCATGGCTGATTATCGCTCTCAATCCTGTTCTCCTGCTCTCTCTCTTAATAATCAAGAACCTATCAACCTCTGCTTTAAATATACTCAATGACTTGGCTCCACAGCCATCTGTGACAATGAATCCCAAAGATTCACCACTCCCAGGCTAAAGAAGTTCCTCTTCATCTCTGTTTTAAACAGACGTCTAAGTGTTCTGAAGCTGAGCCTTTTAGTCCTAGATTCCCCCACTAGACAAAAGATCCTCTTCATGTCCACTCTGTCTCGGCCTTTCAATATTTGATAGTATTCACTGAGACTCCCCATCATTCTTCTAATCTCCAGTGAGTACAGTCACAGACTATCAAATGCTCCTCAGGTGAAAACCCTTTCATTCTAGGAATTATTCTCATTAACCTCTTCCTCGTACATTAACCCTATCATTCCTGGAATCATTCTTGTGATCCTCCTCTGGATCCTCTCCAATACCTGCACATCATAAGGGGCCCAAAACTGCTCACAATACTCCAAGTGCAGTCTGACCAGTGTCTTACGAAGGCTCAACATTACATCTTGTTTTTATATTCTAGTCCTTTCAAAGTGAATGCTAACAGAGCATTTGCCTTCTTACTACTGATTACTGAGTTAATCTGCAGGAACTCCTGCTTGAGGTCTCCCAAGTCCCTTTGCACACCTGATTTCTTCCCATTTGGAAAATAGTCTAAGCCTTTATTCTTTCTTCCAAAGTGTATGACCATACACTTCCCTACACTGTATTCCATTTGCCACTTCTTTGCCCATTTCTCCTGCTCTGATTCCTTCTTTTTGCTTCCTCAACACTACTTGCCCCTCCACCTGTCTTTGTATCATGCACAGACTTGACCACAAAGCTTTCAATTCCACCAGACACCCATTTACAGTAGATTAATTCTATGGAGCCTCTTTTAATCTCCCCATTTTCCCCTAACACCACCACTCAGACTCTATCACTCACCTAGCTACCCCTCCACCTATCTTCAAATTGTCTCCAAAGGAAGCGGTCTCAACACTGATCCCTGTGGAACACCACTCATCATGGGCAGCCAACCATTTATTCCAACTCAGCCACTGCTCTATCCATGCTAGTATCTTTCCTGGTCTCTTAGGTTGTTTAGCAGCCTCTTCGGTGGCATCTTGTCAAACATCTTCTGAAAATCCAAGCAAAAAAACATACAGTGACTTCCCTTCATCTATCCTGCCTGTCATTTCCTCAAAGTTGCCAGGTAAGAGTTCCCCTCAAAGAAACCACGATGACTTTGGCCTTTTTATCATGTGCCTCCAAATACCCCAAAACCTCATCTTTAAAAGTGAACTCCAACATCTTACCAACCAGTGAAGTCATCAGGCTGAATGAAAAGGACTCCTCTTCTCTTTGATTTTGCTTATGAGACCTGAAGTGTTTTGCTTTGCTTCTAAGTGTTCCAGCATCACTTTGACAATATCAGGATGGCTCATTTCTGAGGGCTTGATTGGAGCAGTCAAACTTCGAAGCAAACTGTATGACTTAAAATGAATGAACTCAGCAAAATCAGCAAACTTCTCATTGACTATTTCATTTGCTTCAAAATATTGTTCCAATAGCTCAGTACACATGAGCCAATTACCCATTGTGTTATCAAACTCGTCAAACTTTCTGATGTAGCTAGCCATTTCTGTTTGTTTTTAATTATTATATTCACCTGGTACTCACTCTTTATGAACCTGCGAATCCTTCCGTTTTGACTTTTTTAAAAACCCAGTCTCCATGCAAAATGCACGTGCTGCTCTGCTTTGACGTTGCACTCACTGTGTTTTATTTTATTCCAACATCTCACTGCACTTTAACAGGTTGGTAGCCGTGTCGCGTTCATTTTAAAAATACTTCATCACCAATGTTATCTTTTGTAACTTCAAAACATTAAACTAATTCAAAAGAAGACATGAGAGTCTGAAAATAGGGGTGTAACTTCAAGTTTACTTTAAGTGAGGCGCGCACATATCACATGGTAGTGTGATGACGTATGTAATCATGTAATTACATTAATTACGGGTTATATGTATTTTTACATATAACCTGTAATTAATTATTTAAAAGATTAAGAATGCTTAATTAAACAGTCTGTATGAGATACTCAAATATTATTGAAATATTGAATACACAACACAGGATATGCCCTCTTCTTATTGCTACCATCAGGGGCGAGGTACAGGAACCTGAAAGCACACACTCAGTGATTCAGGAATCACTTTTTCCCTTCTGTCATCAGGTTTCGGAATGGACACAACCACACTATTTTTTCTCTTTTTGCACTACTTATTTAATTAAACTTATACTTTACTGTAATTTATTACTGTGTTGCATTGTACTGCTGCCACAGAACAACAAATTTCCCCAGATATGCCAGTGATATTAAACCTGATTCTGATCCACTCTCACATCGTTTACTCATACATACATACATATATATATTAAATAAAAAGCTTTTGGTATCTCCTTTTATATTATTGGCTAGCTGACCTTCATATTTCATCTTTTTCTCTCCTTGTTGCTTTTTATAGAAACCATAGAAACTACAGCACAGAAACAGGCCTTTTGGCCCTTCTTGGCTGTGCCGAACCATTTTCTGCCTAGTCCCACTGACCTGCACACGGACCATATCCCTCCATACACCTCCCATCCATGTATCTGTCCAATTTATTCTTAAATGTTAAAAAAGAACCCGCATTTACCACCTCATCTGGCAGCTCATTCCATACTCCCACCACTCTCTGTGTGAAGAAGTGCCCCCTAATATTCCCTTTAAACTTTTCCCTCCTCACCCTTAACCCATGTCCTCTGGTTTTTTTCTCCCCTTGCCTCAGTGAAGAAAGCCTGCTTGCATTCACTCTATCTATACCCATCATAATTTTATATACCTCTATCAAATCTCCCCTCATTCTTCTACGCTCCAGGGAATAAAATCCTAACCTATTCAACCTTTCTCTGTAACTGAGTTTCTCAAGTCCTGGCAACATCCTTGTAAACCTTCTCTGCACTCTTTCAACCTTATTTATATCCTTCCTGTAATTTGGTGACCAAAACTGAACACAATACTCCAGATTCGGCCTCACCAATGCCTTATACAACCTCATCATAACATTCCAGCTCTTATACTCAATACTCAATAAAGGCCAATGTACCAAAAGCTCTCTTTACGACCCTATCTACTTGTGACGCCACTTTTAGGGAATTTTGTATCTGTATTCCCAGATCCCTCTGTTCTACTGCACTCCTCAGTGCCTTACCATTAACCCCGTATGTTCTACCGGTTTGTCCTTCCAACGTACAATACCTCACACTTGTCTGTATTAAACTCCATCTGCCATTTTTCAGCCCATTTTTCCAGCTGGTCCAAGTCCCTCTGCAGGCTCTGAAAACCTTCCTCACTGTCTACTACACCTCCAATCTTTGTATCATCAGCAAATTTGCTGATCCAATTTACCACATTATCATCCAGATCATTGATATAGATGACAAATAACAATGGACCCAGCACTGATCCCTATGGCACACCACTAGTCACAGGCCTCCACTCAGAGAAGCAATTCTCTACCACCACTCTTTAGCTTCTTCCATTGAGCCAATGTCTAATCCAATTTACCACCTCTCCATGTTTACCTAGCGACTGAATTTTCCTAACTAACCTCCCATGCGGGACCTTGTCAAAGGCCTTACTGAAATCCATGTAGACAATATCCACTGCCTTCCCTTCATCCACTTTCCTGGTAACCTCCTCGAAAAACTCCAATAGATTGGTCAAACATGACCTACCACGCACAAAGCCATGTTGACTCTCCCTAATAAGTCCCTGTCTATCCAAATGCTTGTAGATTCTATCTCTTAGTACTCCCTCCAATAATTTACCTACTACCGACATTAAACTCACCGGCCTATAATTTCCCAGATTACTTTTCGATCCTTTTTTAAACAACAGAACAACATGAGCCACTCTCCAATCCTCCGGCACCTCACCCGTAGACAGCGACATTTTAAATATTTCTGCCAGGGCCCCCGCAATTTCAACACTAGTCTCCTTCAAGGTCCGAGGGAACACTCTGTCAGGTCCCAGGGATTTATCCACTTTAATTTTCCTCAAAACAGCAAGCACCTCCTCCTTTTCAATCTGTACAGTTTCCATGATCTCACTACTTGATTCCCTCAATCCCATAGACTTCATGCCAGTTTCCTTAGTAAATACAGACGCAAAAAAACTATTTAAGATCTCCCCCATTTTCTTTGGTTCCGCACATAGCCGACCACTCTGATCTTCAAGAGGACCAATTTTATCCCTTACAATCCTTTTGCTCTTAATATTCCTGTAAAAGCTGTTTGGATTATCCTTCACTTTGACTGCCAAGGCAACCTCATGTCTTCTTTTAGCCCTCCTAATTACTTTCTTAAGTATTTTCTTGCACTTCTTATACTCCTCAAGCACCTGATTTACTCCCTGTTCCCTATACATTTCATACAACTCCCTCTTCTTCTTTATCAGAGTTGCAATATCCCTTGAGAACCAAGGTTCCTTATTCCTATTCAATTTGCCTTTAATCCTGACAGGAACATACAAACTCTGCACTCTCAAAATTTCCTCTTTGAAGGCTTCTTCTATAGTTTCTATAGTTTTCTTCTATTGGTTTTTAAAAGGTTCCCAATCCTTTAGCTTCCCACTATTTTTTTTTGCTATATTGTATGCCCTCTCCTTTCCTTTTATGCTGTCTTTGACTTCCCTTGTCACTTGTTACATGCACCTGTTAGGTTGCATTCTCCAGTTACCTTATAAGGTAACCGTAGCCTTCAGCCAGGAGCAGATGTCATCAGGTGGTTCCCAACCTTCACCAAGTGTTTTCACTCTTAACCACGACACTCTCCAGTTGGTGGGCCGGCAGTGGTGGCCAAATCACTACCCATCTGCTCCTGGCTTCCAGCTCCCCTCCTCTCACCTACTCCAAATCCAACAAGAGGCTCATTCTGCCTCTTCCCCCTTCCTACGAGCTGCTTGTTTTTTGCTCCTTTTGTCCAGGCCCAGATCTGACAACAACCGCCATGCTGATTTGGCTGGGAAACCTCTGCAGCCAGTCTCCACAGGGAACAACCATGCCTGCCATCCCTTGTCTTTATACTCCTGCAGTAAGGGCTGGTACTTCAAGGCCTTTCTCTTGTGGGCCTCTTCCCATCTCTTCTCCCATGGCACAGTCAACTCAACCAGAATTATTTTCTTGTCTTCGGTTGACCACAGTACAATGTCCGGGAATAGGGTTGTGTGCACCACATCCGGGAACTGCAACCTCCTTCCCACATCGACCCTCATCTCCCAGGACCTGGCCGTTAGCAGTAGATTGGGCTTTGGTTGTTTGGTTACGAAAGGCCTGGCTCTCCCTCTTTGATGAAGGTGATGGCCTTCCTCAAATCTGTGCCAGCTGTCCTCTTCTTGCATCTCTCCCGCTCTAGTGTGTCAGCAAGAGCCAGAAGCACCTTATCATAGCGCCACCTATACCGTCCTTGAGTTAGAGTTGTTTTACACCCGGACAGGATATGAGCCAGTGTCCCCTTTTGACCACAGAGCTTACCTTGTCAAAGGCTATCTTCTGAATTGCCCCCAGAAACTCAAGCAATTCTGTTCTTCTATCATCCCTGTTAGTATTCCCTTTCAATCAACTTTGGCCAGCTCCTCTATCTGCCTTTAGTTCCCTTTACTCCACTGCAATACAGATACACCTGATTTTATCTTCTCCCTCTCAAACTACAGGATGAACTCTAACATATTATAATCACTGTCTCCTCAGAGTTCCTTTATCTTAAGCTCCCTAATCAAATCTGGTTCATTACACAACATCCAATCCAAAATTGCCTTTTGCCAAGTGGGCTCAACTACAAGATGTTCTAAAAAGCCACCTCATAAACATTTTACAAATTTTCTGTCTTGGGATCCAGCCTTATTTTCCCAATCTACCTGCATATTGAAATCTCTCACAACTATTGTAACATTGCCCTTTATACATGCCTTTTCAACCTTCCATTGTAGTTTGTACTCCACATCCTGACTACTGTTCAGAGAGTTGTGTATAAGTCCTGTCTGGGTCTTTTTACCCTTGCAGTTTCTTAACTCACAAGAATTCTAAATTTTAAGATCTTTTATCTTCGGATTTGATTTAATTTTTACCAGCAGAGCCACTCCACCCCCTCTGCTTACCCGCTGGTCCTTTTGATACGAGGTGCATCCTTGGAAGTTAAGCTCTCAACCATGTTTTCCTTGCAGTCATAATTCCCCCTTTAGAATGCTGTAGACCGGTCCAGCAGCTCAGAGCAGAGAGAAACAGAGGCCACATGAACGAGTGGTAGCCAAACGGCCATTTCATCGTCTTTGCTTATTACCTGAACTTTTGGGGTTATTGTTGCCGTGAGCATACATAGGTCCGGGTCTCATCATTTGGAAACTTGTCATCCAAGGGTGTCAGAATTCAGTTAGTGCACAATCAATATAAGGAAATCGCCCCTGGTTTACCATGTTTTACGCTGACAGTTCCTCGGTTAGCTGTGAATCAATCCAATGTTATAGTATAAATCCCCACGCCCAAGAACCGCCATGTTCAGTTCACTGTATCGACCCGTTCGGTACAGCAAACCTTGGCAGGGTTACCAGTGGATTTTGATTCAATTAACCCTTTGCTGTCCTCGTACTTCCGCTGAGCACTCTCCATTGCGTACGGCTCTAATAAATGTGTTATCCTCGGCTCAGCCGGTACCCCGCCTGCAATAGACTGTGACTGGATGGCTCCGTCTTTCATGTGGTGGAAAAGTGAATTAGGTGGCAGTGTATCAAGTGATCAGACGAACCCGTTATGTAAGTGTACCCTTCAGCTGGTAGGTGTTGGCAACATTGCGTACCTGAGATGCATCTCAGGCTGGAGTTTGCCTTGTCTGGGCGTATCAGCAGGTCACACGGCCGAGTCGCGTCGCCACTAAACTAACTCCTTTTTCTGTGTTTAGGCGGGGGTTTGTCCCGATTTCGGTTTCCCCGGTGCCCGGTCACGTGCGGTTGCACTGCCAGAGGGTGCGGATGCGGGAACAGACAGGGTCTGCGGGAGGGGAGGTGCACACTGCCTCGGATGTTGGGCGGAGCTGTCATCAGCGCGTTGCTGAGCGGTAGAGTGTGGGGAGGACAGTAACCGGAGCTGGGTGGGGAACCACCGATCGCCCCCGCAGGCGGTCTGGGGAGGGTGTGTGTGTGTGTGTCTGTGTGTGTGTGTGTGTATGTATCTGTCTGTCTGAGTCTGCAGCAGTTCCCGCTCCCCTTTGTTCTCCTCTCCGGGCTTGGGAGCGGCTTCTGACCCCAGGCAGGAGGCTTCTTGGCTTGTTTTACCCTGGTTTGACTGGATGGGCCCGGCGTCTGTTCCGCCGGATCGAACTGGGCGAGGGTTGGTTCTGGACCCATTACCTCGGGTCGGTCCGGCGTGGGTTACCTGGGTTGGATGGATGTCCGGACCGGATTGCAGTAGGCAGTGATTAGAACCGTGTGTGTTACTCGAACTCGGGTCTGCTCGGTGACTGTTACTCCGAGTAGAACTAGACTGCACAGGACTGGAGCTGGCCGGGCGTGTACTAACCCGGGTTGACTCGGGTCGACTGAGTGTAGTTTGGCACCTGTAACTAGGGTGGGCTCAGTGTATCTTTTGCCAAGGCTGGGTTGGATGGGTTCACCTCGGTGTGCGTTAACCAAGACTGAACTAGGCTTGGTTGGAACTGCTTATGCTACTCAGACTAAGGTGGTTTGGGTTACCCGGACGGGGTTGTATTAGACCGACTCGTTTCGGTCCCTGTTATCCCCTGGGCTGAACTATATTGGACTGGATTTGATTGGTTATGCTTTTTCTCGGACTTGGGCCGAGCCAGGGTTTCCCAGGCTGTTCGGTACCCATTAACCCGGACTAAGGTGAGATCGGTGTGTGTTAACCTGGGCTGGGTTGGACAGGACCAACTCGGCTCTGTGCTCGTCAGCCTTGGCTGAACTAGACGGCACTGGGCTGAGAACTTGGTATGAGCTGTTCGGACTAGGGTGGGCTGGGGCTGCTTCGGGACCTGTTATCCCGCCCGCAGTGGGACCCTTGGTGTGCCGGGTGTAGTCAGCGGCGGCCGGGCCGAGCTGGGCTTCGGGCAATGGCCGGGCTGTGAGGGGCTGGTGTCCGCCCTGCAGCCGAGTGAAGATGGCGGCGATGAGGCTGCTGACGGGGGCCGGTCTGCTGTTGGCTCTGTGCGCTCTCGGCCTCCTCACAATGGCCATCTGCACAGACTACTGGTATGAGACAGACGCGCGGAGGCATCGCGACCGCTGCAAGAACTACGCCAACAAGAGGAAGGACCCGGGCTTCATCTACATCCCAAGCCAGAACCTGCCCCTGCGCCAGTCACCGCTGCACCGCTCCAAGAGGTTCTTCCTGGGATCTGCCCCGGTGGACTCCCACTGCAGCCGCCAGTTCAACTCCACCGTGCTGGGCCTCTGGAGAAAATGCCACCGCCAAGACTTCGACCAGGACACCGAGGAGCTCATCTTCAAGGGTGAGTTGTGACCAGGGTGTTCCGGCAAAAGGCGAGAACGGTAGGCTTGGTGGGAGATAAGCGGGGAGGGGGGAAGGCTGAGATCGACCCCTTCCTAAAGAGCTTGGCTGCCGGCCCGAGGGTAGAGACAGGGTGGGGCGGGATGCGCGTCTCCCTCTCGGTCGCTGGCCGAGGTGCTGAAGCCGCCCGTGGTTCAGGAGAATGAATTTAGACTCTCTTTGGGACGGGTCTTGGATTATTTTTAACGAAGCAAATGAATGAAGGGGGCAAGTGTGCAAAATGGGACTGGTGGGAAAAGACTGTTCGTGGCTCAGCACGGGGGATGGGTACCTCGCCCTCCTCTCCCCGCCACAGCCCTGATTGGGGGGTGGGGGAGGTTGGGATTGTTACGGGGGCTTGAATCCCGCTCTTTTCCTCACTTATTCGCTGGGGGCCGCAGAATCGACCAATTGTAAATATTATCGCGACTGAAGCAAAGTGCTGCCGTTGTAGGGGGGAAGGTGTTGGTTGGAGCTGTGCTCTACTGTCTGATCAGCTGGTGCAAAGTAACTAACGCTAGGAAAGAGACATATAAGGAGAGAATGGAGGGGTAGGGAATAGGGTGGGATCTAGAGAGAGGGCGCAGGATACGGAGTGGGTGGTAGTGGGAGGCGGGGTGCGGACGCTGTAGTAGGGGGAGGGGCGGTGAATGGGGTGTGGTATATAGAAAATGGTGGGAATAGAGGGAGGATAGATGGACGGGACGTGGGATGGGTCAAGAGGGCTCAGGGGATAGGGTAAGTGATAGTGGAAGGGGGAGACAGATGTAAAACGAGTGAAGGGGCGGGGTAGAAGGGGGTGGTTGGGGAGTGGGCAGAATAGAGATAGGGAAGAAGCGGAGGTAGGAGGAGAATGGGGAGGGACGGCGAAATGGGGGGTCGTATCAAGGGTAGAGAGTGTACAGGAAGGTGTAGAGGGAGGGGAGGGAGAAGGTGGGGTTTGAAGGAGGGTAGAGGACAGGGAGGGAAAGGACGTGAAGGGGATGAGTTGGTGTAGGGAGTTAGTGTAGAGGGTGGGGGATTAGGTGGGGCTAGAGGGCGGGGGATTGGGGTTTGGAGGGAGGGGTGGTGAGCTGTTTGAGGAAAAGGTGCGGGGTAGAGGGAGCATCAATTATATATGAATACAAAGATGAAAAAAGAGGAAGAGGTGTGGATATTCTGAATATGACAGTGTAGGAGCCCAGCATGATGGGGCAGAGGGACTGAGGACACAGAAAGGTGAAATGAGGCAGTGTGAGTGAGTGGGAAGGGTGAGCGGATGGAAAGAGGGGAAGGATGCTATGGGGCAGAGAGCACATTAATTATGGGGAAATATATATGAGAGCACAGGTGGGGGATGACGGGGATAAAACATCAACTGAATGAAAGTGGATGCAGAATCAGGTTTAATATCACTGGCATATGTTGAGAAATTTGTTTACTTTGTGGCAGCAGTACATTGCAATACATAATAATAGAGCAAAAACTGTGAATTACAGTATATATATATTTTTTTGAAATTAAATAAGTAGTGCAAAGAAGTAATGAGGTAGTGTTCATGGGTTCACTGTCCATTCAGAAATTGGATGGCAGAGGGGAAGAAGCTGTTCCTGAATCGCTGAGTATGTACCTCCTTCCTGATGGTAACAGTGAGAAAAGGGCATGCCCTGGGCGATGGGGGTCCTTAATGACAGATGCCAGCTTTTTGAGACATCACTCCTTGAAGATGTCCTGGATACTATGGTGACCAGTGCCCATGATGGAGCTGACTGAGATTACAACTCTCTGCAGCTTACTTCGATCCTATGCAGTAGCAAACCCCCCTCCCCCGTACCATACGGTGATGCAGCCAGTTGGAATGCTCTCCACAGTACATCTGTAGAAATTTGCAAATGTTTTTGGTGACATATCAAATCTCCTCAAACAATATTAGTGTTAGTGGTTGGTGTAGAGCAGAGTGATAGGGTGAATGGCTGGGAACAGAAGGAGATACCACACAGGAGCAACAATAGTCCAATTGGTCCCTTGCTTCAACATGATTGTGGCCAATTTTCTACCTCAACTCCATTTCCCTGCCTACCTCCATACTCCTGATTTCTCTATTCATCTCTTTTGAAATGGATGATGATACCTACGCTGTAGATGATCGCCCAGGTGTGGTCTTGCTGATGCTCCACATAAATGCAGGAAGACTTCTTTGCCTTTGTGTTCAAATAAAAACCCAAAGAAAAATGTAGGTGCTGAAAACTCGAAAAAAAAAATCAGAAAACTCTAGAAAACACTTGGCCATATTCTAACAATGGGTCTTTAATCTGAAATATTGACTCTTTCCACAAGCATTTTCTGATTTTATTTCTTGTAATACAGTATTCATCTGCAATAAAGTCCAACTTTCCATTTAACTTTTGGACTGCCTGATGCATCTGTTAATCCTCAGTAATGTTTACAAGAACATGTTGCTGAGCATCTCCCAATTCCTCACCATTTCTAAAATAATATTATTTTTTATTTGACCCTCACTGTTTCCACTATTTGGACAAGATGAGGGATTGGGCATACTACTGCAGGCCCACTCCCTCATCTTGTCCAAATCCCTTTTAGAATCATCATCAATATTCACTTTCCCACTTTGTTCTATGTCATCAGCAAACTTAGCTTGGGGCTAGGGTCGGTAAGTTGTGGGCATACTATGTTGGCACTGGAAGCCTGGTGCCCCAGCACAATCCTTGCAGATTTGATTAATGTAAATGATGCATTTCACTGTACATGTACATTCGATGTACATGTGACAAATAAAGTTAATCTCTAGTTTAGATTGTGAATTAGCTGTAACATAAAATGGGTCAGTACAGTTTAACACATAAAAGTTGCTGGTGAACGCAGCAGGCCAGGCAGCATCTCTAGGAAGAGGTACAGTCGACATTTCGGGCCGAGACCCTTCGTCAGGACTAACTGAAAGAAGAGATAGTAAGAGATTTGAAAGTGGGAGGGGGAGGGGGAGATCCGAACTGATAGAAGGAGACAGGAGGGGGAGGGATGGAGCCAAGAGATGGACAGTTGATTGGCAAAAGGGATATGAGAGGATCATGGGACAGGAGGCCTAGGGAGAAAGAAAAGGGGGAGCGGGGAAAAAACCAGAGGATGGGTAAGGGGTATAGTGAGGGGGACAGAGGGAGAAAATGTGTGTATATAAATAAATAAATAACGGTTGGGGTACGAGGGGGAGGTGGGGCATTAGTGGAAGTTTGAGAAGTAAATGTACCCCATCCATTATTTATTTATTTATATACACACATTCTTTTTCTCTCTCTCCTTTTTCTCCCTCTGTCCTTCTCACTATACCCATTGCCCATCCTCTGGGTTCCCCCCCCCCCCCTTTTTCCTTCTCCCTGGGCCTCCTGTCCCATGATCCTCTCATATCCCTTTTGCCAATCAACTGTCCAGCTCGTGACTCCATCCCTCCCCCTCCTGTCTTCTCCTATCATTTCAGATCTCCCCCTCCCCCTCCCACTTTCAAATCTCTTACTAACTCTTCCTTCAGTTAATCCTGACGAAGGGTCTCGGCCTGAAACGTCTACTGTACCTCTTCCTAGAGATGCTGCCTGGCCTGCTGCGTTCACCAGCAATTTTTATGTGTGTTGCTTGAAATTCCAACATCTGCAGATTTCCTCGTGTCAGCACAGTTTAAGGCTCTTTAGCTTTTGATGGCTATGTCAGTCCTGATACTGTTTCCAACTAATTCCATCTGCCTGCACATGGTGCAAATTCATCCATTCCCTGCCTGTTTAAATGTTTAAACACCACTCTCATATCTGCTTTTGGGAACCCACCACTCTTTGTAAAAATAAACTTGCCTCATAAATATCTTTTAAACTATCCCATCTCTCCTTAAGCCTGTGTCCTCTAGTATTTGACATTTCTAACCCTGAAGAAAACGCTATCTACCTTATCTGTGCCAATCATAATTTTATAAATGCTATCAGGTCTCCCTTTAGTCTTCCAGTGAAAACAGCCCAAGATTGTTCAATCTCTCCTCATAGTTCTTGCCCTCTAAACCATGCAGCACCCTGTCAAACCTCTTCTGCAGCTTCTCCAAAGCTTCCACATCCTTCCTGTAATGGGGGTGACCATAACTGCACCCAGTACTCCAAACGTGGACTAACCAAAGTTTTATACAGCTACAGTTAGACTTCCTGACTGATGAAGACAAGTTTGCCATACCTATTCTTTACCATCCTATCTACTTGTTGCCACTTTCCCTGAATCCCTCTGTACATCAATGATCCTAAAGGTCCTTCCATTTACTGTGTATTTTCCTCCTATTTGACCTCATATTTGTCCAGATTAGACTCCACCTTCCCATATTTCCAGCTGGTTTATATCCTGCTGAATCCTTTGACCTTCCTCACTATCCACAAGTCCTCAGTTCCCCAGCTGTCAGAGTTTCCAGTCTTAAATCATGTATTCATATTCCTCGTTCTCTGTGAATCAACTTTCAATTTACCAAGCTGGTAATTACTCTCAATTCATATGCTCTGACTTTGTTTACCACCCTTCTGTTTAAGATTCTATCAAATGCTTTCCGAAAATCTAATTGCACCACATTTGTCCATTCTACTGGATCCACAGAAAACTCCAATAGATTAGTCAAGGATAGCTTCTCTTTCATAAATCCATTTTGACTCTGCTCAATCATCATTTCTGAATTGTTTTGATATTAAGCTCTTTATTAAGCATTCCGGCATTTTCCCAATAATAGTGATTAGGTTAACTAGTCTGCAGTTCATGCTTTCTCTCTCCTTCTTTAAAGTTGTTGTGTCACACTTGCTGTCCTCTGATCTATAAGACCCATTACAGAGTTACAGAATGTTGGAAGATGATGATACCCAGATAAATAACCATCTTTTCTGCCACCTCTTTCAAAAGTTTGATGTAAATCATCTGGTCCCTGTGGGTTTATTAGATCATCAATGTCTTTAATAGTATTTAGAACTAGTATTTATTCCCTTTACTTCCTTATTTACACTGGGCCCTTGTTTGTCCAGCATTCTTAAGAGATTTTGTCTCCATTTATTCATTATAAATCATCCCATTTTTGAGATATTTCCAGTACTGAAGAATCCCACATGAGGGGTCATAGTTACAAGATTAGGGGGCAGTAAACTCTTCTGGAATTCCCTGCCATAGGGTATCATGGAGGCTGGATCATCAGGGGTATTTAAAGAGGAGGTAAATAAACTTTTGTAAGTTCATGAAATTGAAGGCCAAGAGCAAATGGCAGGGAAAAGGCAAGTTGTGGGGTAAGTCAGCCATTATCATATTGAGTGTGGGGCAGGGTGTGTGGCCTACTCCTGCTCTGATATTTTTATTCTACAAACTTCCTGATCTTCAGGTTTACTGTTTTAACTGACAACCTAGGAATCTTTTCCTGAGATTCTAATACTATCTCTACTTCCTCCTTTGATCTATGGCTGAACCAATTTTCCTGTTGTCCACTTGTGTTGCTTCTTTAAGCATTAACCACTGTGTCCACTGTCACACCCTCCAATCTACCCCACCAACCTGACCCTCCATGGTCAGTCTTACAGCATGAAGACAGGTCTTTCAGTCCAAGTCACCCATGCTGATTATGTTGCCCAGCGAGCTAATCCATCTACCCACATTTGGCCCATAGTCCTCTGAACAACTCCTGTCCATCTCCTTATCCAGACCGCTTTTAAACATTACTAATGTGCCTCCCACAACCGTTGTGTGAAGGAGTTTCCCCTGATGTTCCTTTTAAGTCTCTCACCTCTGATCTTAAACCTGTGCCCTCTTGTTTTCAACACCCTCTCCCTGGGGAAAATACTGTGTTGTTTCACCCCATCTACGCCCATTATCATTTTGGGCACTGCTTCTCTTTTGAGTTACTCCTCAATCTCCCACATTCCAGGCCATAAAGTTCTAGTCTGCACATCCTCTCTCAGTAACCCAGGCCCTCCAGCAATTTACCCACCACCAATGTCAAATTCAGCCTGTAATTTTTTTAAAATTGCTTTTTACTTGAGCGATACAAAACAGACAAGGTTCTACTGGCCCTTCCAGCCAAGCTGCACCAGCAAGCCCCAACAAACCTGATTAACCCTAACCTTACCATGACTAATTACTGACAATTAATCTACCCGGTGTGTCTTTGGACTTTTGGAGGAAACCGGAGCACCCGGGTACACCCATGAATTCCCCAGGGAAGAGGGACAGAGACTCCTGACAGAAAGGCACCAGAATTGAGCTCAAGTTGCTCCAAGTTGTAACAGTGTTGCACTCTAATGGTTCCATATCAGTCACTCTCCTGTTCTCTAGAACCTCACCTGTGGCCAGAGATGAAGCAGGTTTCTGCAGGGACTTTGACAATTTCTTCTCTAGCTTCCCATAGGTCCAAGAATGCACCAGAGCAGGCCCTGGGGAATAACTCACCTTAGTGAATCTTAAGTTCTCAAGTATGTATTCCCTGCTAATTCATATGTATTCTAAGACATCACCACTCATTTCTTTGGCCTCCATCATTTTCTCCACAGTAAAAACTGAAGAAAAATGTTCATTAAGAACCTCTCTCATTTTCTTTGGTTCCACACACACGTGTGGATAGTCAGAGGCTTTTTCCCAGGGCTGAAGTGGCTAGCATGAGAGGGCATAGTTTTAAGGTGCTTGGAAGTAGGTACAGAGGAGATGTCAGGGGTAAGTTTTTACGCAGAGAGTGGTGTGTGTGTGGAATGGGCTGCTGGTGACGGTGGTGGAGGCGGATATGATAGGGTCTTTTAAGAGACTCCTGGACAGGTACCTGGAGCTCAGAAAAATAGAGGGCTGTGGGTAACCCTAGGTAATTTCTCAGGTAAGGACATGTTCAGCACAGCTTTGTGGGCTGAAGGGCCTGTATTGTGCTGTAGGTTTTCTATGTTTCTACACAGACTGATATTTAGAGAGACCTATTCTTTCCCTAGCCCCTTTTTCTTAATGTATTTATAGAATCTCATGGGATTTTGCCTCAGCTTAACTGAGGTATCCATTTCATTTCCACTTTTTGCCCTGCTAACTTCTCTCGTAAGGTCTCCCACCTAATGACTCAAAATTCGCCCTGCCCCAGTTCAAACCCTAACCTGTGAACCAATCTTATCCTTCTCCATAACTACTTTAAATTTATTAGAATTATGGTCATTGGACAGGGAGGGCTTGCCCACAGACGTAGCTGCCTCATTCCCAGGAGCAGGTCCTCTCTTGTAGGTCCCTCTATGTATTGAAAAAGGAACCTTTCTTAGATACATTTCATAAATTCCACTCCATCCAAGCCTTTTACACTATGGATGGCCCAGTCTATGTCAAGGGAATTAAATTTTCCCCCTTATACATCCCTGTTATGTTTTTACAACTACAGAAGCTGCACTGTCTTTATATGTCTGCTCCTCTGATTCCTTCGAACTACTGGGGGAGTACTGTTGAAGGGGTTGGCTAAAATGACTATCGCTTTCTTATTTCTAAGTTCTTTCCATATGACCTGTCTGCACGATCCGCCAAGAGTATCATCCACAAGGACGGAGGTTACACTATGCTCACCTTACACCCAGAAAGCAGCTCACCCTCCTTTTATATCTGCACCTCTGTCACACCTGTAACACCTGTATCCTGGAACATTGAACTGCCAGTCCTGTCCTTTCCTCAGTCATGTTTCTGTTATGGCTAGAACATCCCAATACCCAAAGTAAATCCATGCCCTGAGTCCATTTGCCTCACCTGTCAAGCCTCTTGCTTTGAAATAAATGCAGTTTAAACCAATGGTCCTCTCTCTCTTTACCGCCTCCCGTCTAAACTGGCAACTAATTTTGCTGTTGTTATCCCCTGATTTCTCATCAGTCACTCTTCTGCTCAAAGCTCCAACCCCTGCCATTCCAGTACAGACCAGCCCTATCATGCCTTCAGGGCAGTATATCGGTCCCCTCCAGTTCAGGTGCTCCCATCTCTCAATTGTACCTCAGAAGAGATCCCCATGTTTCAAGTCTTGAATCCTCGCTTACTGCACCAGCTCCTTGGCCACACATTCATCCGACGTGCCTTTCCATCTCTACCACACTGGTGTGTGACACTGGGAGTATCCTGACACTTTGAGATCCTGCGGTTTGACCTCCCAGTTGGAGCTCATACCCACTCCTGCCCTGTCTCAGTACTGATGTGCATCACTTCACTCTCCCCTTCAGCCATTCACTGATGTCCTTGACTGGTACTGGTGGGAGGGGTTGTGGGGGAGGGATGGTGTCACCCTAAAGTCACACTCGCAGCCACAGGAACAGAGGCCGCCTGCTCCTGACGCCCAGCCCACCAAACGTCCTCTTTCTCCCGTCTCGCCTCCCAATGCTGTCACATTTCTCTGACAGCTATCGCCCTGCCAATATCCAAAGCGGGAAAGGTGTGGTAGTGAACACAGTGGGCTCCTGGACAACCTGCATACTGCCAGCCTCTTCTCTCTCTGTCCACACACCGTTAAGCTAGAGTGTAACTCCTCTCCGAGTGTGTGACCCTCAGAGTCCTCAGCCTCATGAGTGCACCCTGGCGAGTTTCCTGCACAGGTGGGAGACCAGGTCTCACCTCCATGTCCTCCAGTCACCGTGTGGCACTACATACACGTTGCACTTTGCTGAGACTCTTTGACACCTCTCACTTTAGATCAGAAGATATAGAAGCAGAGAGAGGCCATTCGGACCATCGAGTTACATTTTACACCTTGACTGATTTATCATCTCTCTCCCACCTGATTTATCATCTCTCTCTCACCTGATTTATCATCTCTCTCTCACCTGATTTATCATCTCTCTCTCACCTGATTTATCATCTCTCTCTCACCTGATTTATCATCTCTCTCTCACCTGATTTATTATCTCTCTCACCTGATTTATCATCTCTCTCTCACCTGATTTATCATCTCTCTCTCACCTGATGTATCATCTCTCTCTCACCTGATGTATCATCTCTCTCTCACCTGATTTATCATCTCTCTCACCTGATTTATCATCTCTCTCTCACCTGATTTATTATCTCTCTCTCTCACCTGATTTATTATCTCTCTCTCACCTGATTTATCATCTCTCTCTCACCTGATTTATCATCTCTCTCACCTGATTTATTATCTCTCTCTCACCTGATGTATCATCTCTCTCTCACCTGATTTATCATCTCTCTCTCACCTGATTTATCATCTCTCTCTCACCTGATTTATCATCTCTCTCTCTCACCTGATTTATTATCTCTCTCTCACCTGATTTATTATCTCTCTCTCACCTGATTTATCATCTCTCTCTCACCTGATTTATCATCTCTCTCTCACCTGATTTATCATCTCTCTCTCACCTGATTTATCATCTCTCTCTCACCTGATTTATTATCTCTCTCTCACCTGATTTATTATCTCTCTCACCTGATTTATCATCTCTCTCACCTGATTTATCATCTCTCTCTCACCTGATGTATCATCTCTCTCTCACCTGATTTATCATCTCTCTCTCACCTGATTTATCATCTCTCTCACCTGATTTATTATCTCTCTCTCACCTGATTTATCATCTCTCTCTCACCTGATTTATCATCTCTCTCACCTGATTTATCATCTCTCTCTCACCTGATTTATTATCTCTCTCTCACCTGATTTATCATCTCTCTCTCACCTGATTTATTATCTCTCTCTCACCTGATTTATTATCTCTCTCTCACCTGATTTATCATCTCTCACCCAATTTATCATCTCTCTCTCACCTGATTTATCATCCCTCTCTCACCTGATTTATCATCTCTCTCTCACCTGATTTATCATCTCTCTCACCTGATTTATCATCTCTCTCACCTGATTTATCATCTCTCTAACCTGATGTATCATCTCTCTCTCACCTGATGTACCATCTCTCTCTCACCTGATTTATCATCTCTCTCTCACCTGATTTATCATCTCTCTCTCACCTGATTTATTATCTCTCTCTCACCTGATTTATCATCTCTCTCTCACCTGATTTATTATCTCTCTCTCACCTGATTTATCATCCCTCTCTCACCTGATTTATCATCTCTCTCTCACCTGATTTATCATCTCTCTCACCTGATTTATTATCTCTCTCTCACCTGATTTATCATCTCTCTCTCACCTGATGTATCATCTCTCTCTCACCTGATTTATCATCTCTCTCTCACCTGATTTATTATCTCTCTCTCACCTGATTTATCATCTCTCTCTCACCTGATTTATCATCTCTCTCTCACCTGATTTATCATCTCTCTCACCTGATTTATTATCTCTCTCTCACCTGATTTATCATCTCTCTCTCACCTGATTTATCATCTCTCTCACACCTGATTTATCATCTCTCTCTCACCTGATTTATCATCTCTCTCACCTGATTTATCATCTCTCTCTCACCTGATTTATCATCTCTCTCTCACCTGATTTATCATCTCTCTCTCACCTGATTTATCATCTCTCTCTCACCTGATTTATCATCTCTCTCTCACCTGATGTATCATCTCTCTCTCACCTGATGTATCATCTCTCTCTCTCACCTGATGTATCATCTCTCTCTCTCACCTGATTTATCAACACTCTCTCACCTGATTTATCAACCCTCTCTCACCTGATTTATCATCTCTCTAACCTGATGTATCATCTCTCTCTCACCTGATGTACCATCTCTCTCTCACCTGATGTATCATCTCTCTCTCACCTGATTTATTATCTCTCTCACCTGATTTATTATCTCTCTCTCACCTGATTTATCATCTCTCTCACCTGATTTATCATCTCTCTCTCACCTGATTTATAAACCTTCTCTCACCTGATTTATTATCTCTCTCTCACCTGATTTATTATCTCTCTCTCACCTGATTTATCATCTCTCTCACCTGATTTATCATCTCTCACCTGATTTATCATCTCTCTCTCACCTGATGTATCATCTCTCTCTCACCTGATTTATCATCTCTCTCACCTGATTTATCATCTCTCTCTCACCTGATTTATTATCTCTCTCTCACCTGATTTATCATCTCTCTCACCTGATTTATTATCTCTCTCTCACCTGATTTATCATCTCTCTCTCACCTGATTTATCATCTCTCTCTCACCTGATTTATTATCTCTCTCTCACCTGATTTATTATCTCTCTCTCACCTGATTTATCATCTCTCTCTCACCTGATTTATTATCTCTCTCTCTCACCTGATTTATCATCTCTCTCACCTGATTTATCATCTCTCTCACCTGATTTATTATCTCTCTCTCACCTGATTTATTATCTCTCTCTCTCACCTGATTTATCATCTCTCTCACCTGATTTATCATCTCTCTCTCACCTGATTTATCATCTCTCTCACCTGATTTATTATCTCTCTCACCTGATTTATCATCTCTCTCTCACCTGATTTATCATCTCTCTCACCTGATTTATTATCTCTCTCACCTGATTTATCATCTCTCTCTCACCTGATTTATCATCTCTCTCACCTGATTTATCATCTCTCTCTCACCTGATTTATCATCTCTCTCTCACCTGATTTATCATCTCTCTCTCACCTGATTTATTATCTCTCTCTCTCACCTGATTTATCATCTCTCTCTCACCTGATTTATCATCTCTCTCTCACCTGATTTATTATCTCTCTCTCACCTGATTTATCAACCCTCTCTCACCTGATTTATCATCTGTCTCTCACCTGATTTATTATCTCTCTCACCTGATTTATTATCTCTCTCACCTGATTTATCATCTCTCTCACCTGATTTATCATCTCTCTCTCACCTGATTTATCATCTCTCTCTCACCTGATTTATCATCCCTCTCTCACCTGATTTATCATCTCTCTCACCTGATTTATCATCTCTCTCTCACCTGATTTATCATCTCTCTCACCTGATTTATCATCTCTCTCACCTGATTTATCATCTCTCTCTCACCTGATTTATTATCTCTCTCACCTGATTTATTATCTCTCTCACCTGATTTATCATCTCTCTCACCTGATGTATCATCTCTCTCTCACCTGATGTATCATCTCTCTCTCACCTGATTTATTATCTCTCTCTCACCTGATTTATTATCTCTCTCTCACCTGATGTATCATCTCTCTCTCACCTGATTTATCATCTCTCTCACCTGATTTATTATCCCTCTCTCACCTGATTTATCATCTCTCTCTCACCTGATTTATCATCTCTCTCTCACCTGATTTATTATCTCTCTCATCTGATTTATTATCTCTCTCTCACCTGATTTATCATCTCTCTCACCTGATTTATTATCTCTCTCACCTGATTTATTATCTCTCTCTCACCTGATTTATCATCTCTCTCTCACCTGATTTATCATCTCTCTCTCACCTGATTTATCATCTCTCTCACCTGATTTATTATCTCTCTCTCACCTGATGTATCATCTCTCTCTCACCTGATGTATCATCTCTCTCTCACCTGATTTATCATCTCTCTCACCTGATTTATCATCTCTCTCACCTGATTTATTATCTCTCTCACCTGATTTATCATCTCTCTCTCACCTGATTTATCATCTCTCTCACCTGATTTATTATCTCTCTCACCTGATTTATCATCTCTCTCTCACCTGATTTATCATCTCTCTCACCTGATTTATCATCTCTCTCACCTGATTTATCATCCCTCTCTCACCTGATTTATCATCTCTCTCTCTCACCTGATTTATTATCATCTCTCTCTCACCTGATTTATCATCTCTCTCTCACCTGATTTATCATCCCTCTCTCACCTGATTTATCATCTCTCTCACCTGATTTATTATCTCTCTCTCACCTGATTTATCATCTCTCTCTCACCTGATTTATTATCTCTCTCATCTGATTTATTATCTCTCTCTCACCTGATTTATTATCTCTCTCACCTGATTTATCATCTCTCTCACCTGATTTATTATCTCTCTCTCACCTGATTTATCATCTCTCTCTCACCTGATTTATCATCTCTCTCACCTGATTTATCATCTCTCTCACCTGATTTATTATCTCTCTCACCTGATTTATCATCTCTCTCTCACCTGATTTATCATCTCTCTCACCTGATTTATTATCTCTCTCACCTGATTTATCATCTCTCTCTCACCTGATTTATCATCTCTCTCACCTGATTTATCATCTCTCTCTCACCTGATTTATCAACCCTCTCTCACCTGATTTATCATCTCTCTCTCACCTGATTTATTATCTCTCTCTCACCTGATTTATCATCTCTCTCTCACCTGATTTATCATCTCTCTCTCACCTGATTTATTATCTCTCTCTCACCTGATTTATCATCTCTCTCTCACCTGATTTATTATCTCTCACACCTGATGTATCATCTCTCTCTCACCTGATGTATCATCTCTCTCTCACCTGATTTATTATCTCTCTCACCTGATTTATCATCTCTCTCACCTGATTTATCATCTCTCTCTCACCTGATTTATCATCTCTCTCACCTGATTTATCATCTGTCTCTCACCTGATTTATTATCTCTCTCTCACCTGATTTATTATCTCTCTCACCTGATTTATCATCTCTCTCACCTGATTTATCATCTCTCTCACCTGATTTATCATCTCTCTCTCACCTGATTTATTATCTCTCTCACCTGATTTATTATCTCTCTCACCTGATTTATCATCTCTCTCACCTGATTTATCATCTCTCTCTCACCTGATTTATCATCTCTCTCTCACCTGATTTATCATCTCTCTCACCTGATTTATTATCTCTCTCTCACCTGATGTATCATCTCTCTCTCACCTGATGTATCATCTGTCTCTCTCACCTGATTTATCATCTGTCACTCACCTGATTTATCTCTCTCTCTCACCTGATTTATCATCTCT
This sequence comes from Mobula hypostoma, assembly GCF_963921235.1. NCBI lineage: Eukaryota > Metazoa > Chordata > Chondrichthyes > Myliobatiformes > Myliobatidae > Mobula > Mobula hypostoma. Next base: position 73,359,216 of record NC_086107.1, on the reverse strand, counting down.
CTCACCTGATTTATTATCTCTCTCTCACCTGATTTATCATCTCTCTCTCACCTGATTTATCATCTCTCTCTCTCACCTGATTTATCATCTCTCTCTCACCTGATTTATTATCTCTCTCTCACCTGATTTATCATCTCTCTCTCACCTGATTTATTATCTCTCTCTCACCTGATTTATTATCTCTCTCTCTCACCTGATTTATTATCTCTCTCTCACCTGATTTATCATCTATCTCTCACCTGATTTATCATCTCTCTCTCACCTGATTTATCATCTCTCTCACCTGATTTATTATCTCTCTCTCACCTGATTTATCATCTCTCTCTCACCTGATTTATTATCTCTCTCACACTGATTTATTATCCCTCTCTCACCTGATTTATCATCTCTCTCACCTGATTTATCATCTCTCTCACCTGATTTATCATCTCTCTCTCACCTGATTTATTATCTCTCTCTCTCACCTGATTTATCATCTCTCTCTCACCTGATTTATCATCTCTCTCACCTGATTTATCATCTCTCTCACCAGATTTATTATCTCTCTCACCTGATTTATCATCTCTCTCTCACCTGATTTATCATCTCTCTCTCACCTGATTTATTATCTCTCTCTCACCTGATTTATCATCTCTCTCTCACCTGATTTATCATCTCTCTCACCTGATTTATCATCTCTCTCTCACCTGATTTATCAACCCTCTCTCACCTGATTTATTATCTCTCTCTCACCTGATTTATTATCTCTCTCTCACCTGATTTATCATCTCTCTCACCTGATTTATCATCTCTCTCACCTGATTTATCATCTCTCTCTCACCTGATTTATCATCTCTCTCTCACCTGATTTATCATCTCTCTCACCTGATTTATCATCTCTCTCTCACCTGATTTATCATCTCTCTCTCACCTGATTTATCATCTCTCTCACCTGATTTATTATCTCTCTCTCACCTGATTTATCATCTCTCTCACCTCTCTCTCTCTCTCACCTGATTTATCATCTCTCTCTCACCTGATTTATCATCTCTCTCTCACCTGATTTATTATCTCTCTCTCACCTGATTTATCATCTCTCTCACCTGATTTATTATCTCTCTCTCTCACCTGATTTATCATCTCTCTCACCTGATTTATCATCTCTCTCTCACCTGATTTATCATCTCTCTCACCTGATTTATTATCTCTCTCTCACCTGATTTATCATCTCTCTCTCACCTGATTTATCATCTCTCTCACCTGATTTATCATCTCTCTCTCACCTGATTTATCATCTCTCTCACCTGATTTATTATCTCTCTCACCTGATTTATCATCTCTCTCTCACCTGATTTATCATCTCTCTCACCTGATTTATTATCTCTCTCACCTGATTTATCATCTCTCTCTCACCTGATTTATCATCTCTCTCACCTGATTTATCATCTCTCTCACCTGATTTATCATCTCTCTCTCACCTGATTTATCATCTCTCTCTCACCTGATTTATTATCTCTCTCTCTCACCTGATTTATCATCTCTCTCTCACCTGATTTATCATCTCTCTCTCACCTGATTTATTATCTCTCTCTCACCTGATTTATCATCCCTCTCTCACCTGATTTATCATCTCTCTCTCACCTGATTTATTATCTCTCTCACCTGATTTATTATCTCTCTCACCTGATTTATCATCTCTCTCACCTGATTTATCATCTCTCTCTCACCTGATTTATCATCTCTCTCTCACCTGATTTATCAACCCTCTCTCACCTGATTTATCATCTCTCTCACCTGATTTATCATCTCTCTCTCACCTGATTTATCATCTCTCTCTCACCTGATGTATTATCATCTCTCTCACCTGATTTATCATCTCTCTCTCACCTGATTTATTATCTCTCTCACCTGATTTATTATCTCTCTCACCTGATTTATCATCTCTCTCACCTGATGTATCATCTCTCTCTCACCTGATTTATCATCTCTCTCTCACCTGATTTATTATCTCTCTCTCACCTGATTTATTATCTCTCTCTCACCTGATGTATCATCTCTCTCTCACCTGATTTATCATCTCTCTCACCTGATTTATTATCTCTCTCTCACCTGATTTATCATCTCTCTCTCACCTGATGTATCATCTCTCTCTCACCTGATGTATCATCTCTCTCTCACCTGATTTATTATCTCTCTCTCACCTGATTTATCATCTCTCTCACCTGATTTATCATCTCTCTCTCACCTGATTTATTATCTCTCTCTCTCACCTGATTTATCATCTCTCTCTCACCTGATTTATCATCTCTCTCTCACCTGATTTATCATCTCTCTCACCTGATTTATTATCTCTCTCTCACCTGATTTATCATCTCTCTCTCACCTGATTTATCATCTCTCTCTCACCTGATTTATCATCTCTCTCACCTGATTTATCATCTCTCTCACCTGATTTATTATCTCTCTCACCTGATTTATCATCTCTCTCTCACCTGATTTATCATCTCTCTCACCTGATTTATTATCTCTCTCACCTGATTTATCATCTCTCTCTCACCTGATTTATCATCTCTCTCACCTGATTTATTATTTCTCTCTCACCTGATTTATAAACCTTCTCTCACCTGATTTATTATCTCTCTCTCTCACCTGATTTATTATCTCTCTCATCTGATTTATTATCTCTCTCTCACCTGATTTATCATCTCTCTCTCACCTGATTTATCATCTCTCTCATCTGATTTATTATCTCTCTCTCACCTGATTTATCATCTCTCTCTCACCTGATTTATTATCTCTCTCACACCTGATTTATTATCTCTCTCTCACCTGATTTATTATCTCTCTCACCTGATTTATCATCTCTCTCACCTGATTTATTATCTCTCTCTCACCTGATTTATCATCTCTCTCTCACCTGATTTATCATCTCTCTCACCTGATTTATCATCTCTCTCACCTGATTTATCATCTCTCTCTCACCTGATTTATCATCTCTCTCTCACCTGATTTATCATCTCTCTCACCTGATTTATCATCTCTCTCACCTGATTTATTATCTCTCTCTCACCTGATTTATCATCTGTCTCTCACCTGATTTATTATCTCTCTCTCACCTGATTTATCAACCCTCTCTCACCTGATTTATCATCTCTCTCTCACCTGATTTATCTCTCTCTCACCTGATTTATTATCCCTCTCTCACCTGATTTATCATCTCTCTCTCACCTGATGTATCATCTCTCTCTCTCACCTGATTTATTATCTCTCTCTCACCTGATTTATCATCTCTCTCACCTGATTTATCTCTCTCTCTCACCTGATTTATCATCTCTCTCACCTGATTTATCATCTCTCTCTCACCTGATTTATCATCTCTCTCACCTGATTTATTATCTCTCTCTCACCTGATTTATCATCTCTCTCTCACCTGATTTATTATCTCTCTCTCCTGATTTATTATCTCTCTCTCACCTGATTTATTATCTCTCTCACCTGATTTATCATCTCTCTCTCACCTGATTTATTATCTCTCTCTCACCTGATTTATCATCTCTCTCTCACCTGATTTATCATCTCTCTCTCACCTGATTTATCATCTCTCTCTCACCTGATTTATCATCTCTCTCTCACCTGATTTATCATCTCTCTCTCACCTGATTTATCATCTCTCTCTCACCTGATTTATCATCCCTCTCTCACCTGATTTATCAACCCTCTCTCACCTGATTTATTATCTCTCTCACCTGATGTATCATCTCTCTCTCACCTGATGTATCATCTCTCTCTCACCTGATTTATCATCTCTCTCTCACCTGATTTATTATCTCTCTCACCTGATTTATTATCTCTCTCTCACCTGATTTATCATCTGACTCTCACCTGATGTATCATCTCTCTCTCACCTGATTTATCAACCCTCTCTCACCTGATTTATCATCTTTCTCTCACCTGATTTATTATCTCTCTCTCACCTGATTTATCATCTCTCTCACCTGATTTATCATCTCTCTCACCTGATTTATCATCTCTCTCTCACCTGATTTATCATCTCTCTCTCACCTGATTTATCATCTCTCTCACCTGATTTATCATCTCTCTCTCACCTGATTTATTATCTCTCTCTCACCTGATTTATCATCTCTCTCACCTGATTTATTATCTCTCTCTCACCTGATTTATCATCTCTCTCTCACCTGATTCATTATCTTTCCCTCACCCGATCTCTCTCTCACCCGATTTATCATCTCTCTCACCTGATTTATTATCTCTCTCACCTGATTTATTATCTCTCTCTCACCTGATTTATTATCTCTCTCTCACCTGATTTATCATCTCTCTCTCACCTGATTTATCATCTCTCTCACCTGATTTATTATCTCTCTCTCACCTGATTTATTATCTCTCTCTCACCTGATTTATTATCTCTCTCTCACCTGATTTATCATCTCTCTCTCACCTGATTTATCATCTCTCTCACCTGATTTATTATCTCTCTCACCTGATTTATCATCTCTCTCTCACCTGATTTATCATCTCTCTCACCAGATTTATTATCTCTCTCACCTGATTTATCATCTCTCTCTCACCTGATGTATCATCTCTCTCACCTGATTTATCATCTCTCTCTCACCTGATTTATCAACCCTCTCTCACCTGATTTATCATCTGTCTCTCACCTGATTTATTATCTCTCTCTCTCACCTGATTTATCATCTCTCTCTCACCTGATTTATCATCTGTCTCTCACCTGATTTATTATCTCTCTCTCACCTGATTTATCAACCCTCTCTCACCTGATTTATCATCTGTCTCTCACCTGATTTATTATCTCTCTCACCTGATTTATTATCTCTCTCACCTGATTTATCATCTCTCTCACCTGATGTATCATCTCTCTCTCACCTGATTTATCATCCCTCTCTCACCTGATTTATCAACCCTCTCTCACCTGATTTATCATCTCTCTCACCTGATTTATCATCTCTCTCTCACCTGATTTATCATCTCTCTCACCTGATTTATCATCTCTCTCACCTGATTTATCATCTCTCTCTCACCTGATTTATTATCTCTCTCACCTGATTTATTATCTCTCTCACCTGATTTATCATCTCTCTCACCTGATGTATCATCTCTCTCTCACCTGATGTATCATCTCTCTCTCACCTGATTTATTATCTTTCTCTCACCTGATTTATTATCTCTCTCTCACCTGATGTATCATCTCTCTCTCACCTGATTTATTATCTCTCTCATCTGATTTATTATCTCTCTCTCACCTGATTTATCATCTCTCTCTCACCTGATGTATCATCTCTCTCTCACCTGATGTATCATCTCTCTCACCTGATTTATTATCTCTCTCTCACCTGATTTATCATCTCTCTCACCTGATTTATTATCTCTCTCTCACCTGATTTATCATCTCTCTCTCACCTGATTTATCATCTCTCTCTCACCTGATTTATCATTTTCACCTGATTTATCATCTCTCTCTCACCTGATTTATCATCTCTCTCACCTGATTTATTATCTCTCTCTCACCTGATTTATCATCTCTCTCTCTCACCTGATTTATCATCTCTCTCTCACCTGATTTATCATCTCTCTCACCTGATTTATCATCTCTCTCACCTGATTTATTATCTCTCTCACCTGATTTATCATCTCTCTCTCACCTGATTTATCATCTCTCTCACCTGATTTATTATCTCTCTCACCTGATTTATCATCTCTCTCTCACCTGATTTATCATCTCTCTCACCTGATTTATCATCTCTCTCTCACCTGATTTATCATCTCTCTCACCTGATTTATTATCTCTCTCACCTGATTTATTATCTCTCTCTCTCACCTGATTTATCATCCCTCTCTCACCTGATTTATCAACCCTCTCTCACCTGATTTATCATCTCTCTCACCTGATTTATTATCTCTCTCTCACCTGATTTATCATCTCTCTCTCACCTGATTTATTATCTCTCTCATCTGATTTATTATCTCTCTCTCACCTGATTTATTATCTCTCTCACCTGATTTATCATCTCTCTCACCTGATTTATTATCTCTCTCTCACCTGATGTATCATCTCTCTCTCACCTGATTTATCATCTCTCTCACCTGATTTATCATCTCTCTCACCAGATTTATTATCTCTCTCACCTGATTTATCATCTCTCTCTCACCTGATTTATCATCTCTCTCACCTGATTTATTATCTCTCTCACCTGATTTATCATCTCTCTCTCACCTGATTTATCATCTCTCTCACCTGATTTATCATCTCTCTCTCACCTGATTTATCAACCCTCTCTCACCTGATTTATCATCTCTCTCTCACCTGATTTATTATCTCTCTCTCACCTGATTTATCATCTCTCTCTCACCTGATTTATCATCTCTCTCTCACCTGATTTATTATCTCTCTCTCACCTGATTTATCATCTCTCTCTCACCTGATTTATTGTCTCTCACACCTGATGTATCATCTCTCTCTCACCTGATGTATCATCTCTCTCTCACCTGATTTATTATCTCTCTCACCTGATTTATTATCTCTCTCACCTGATTTATCATCTCTCTCTCACCTGATTTATCATCTCTCTCACCTGATTTATCATCTCTCTCTCACCTGATTTATCATCTCTCTCTCACCTGATTTATTATCTCTCTCACCTGATTTATCATCTCTCTCACCTGATTTATCATCTCTCTCACCTGATTTATCATCTCTCTCTCACCTGATTTATTATCTCTCTCACCTGATTTATTATCTCTCTCACCTGATTTATCATCTCTCTCACCTGATTTATCATCTCTCTCTCACCTGATTTATCATCTCTCTCTCACCTGATTTATCATCTCTCTCACCTGATTTATTATCTCTCTCTCACCTGATTTATTATCTCTCTCACCTGATGTATCATCTCTCTCTCACCTGATGTATCATCTCTCTCTCACCTGATTTATTATCTCTCTCTCACCTGATTTATCATCTCTCTCACCTGATTTATTATCTCTCTCACCTGATTTATTATCTCTCTCTCACCTGATTTATCATCTCTCTCTCACCTGATTTATCATCTCTCTCTCACCTGATTTATCATCTCTCTCTCACCTGATTTATCATCTCTCTCACCTGATTTATTATCTCTCTCTCACCTGATTTATCATCTCTCTCACCTGATTTATCATCTCTCTCTCACCTGATTTATTATCTCTCTCATCTGATTTATTATCTCTCTCACCTGATTTATCATCTCTCTCACCCGATTTATCATCTCTCTCTCACCCGATTTATCATCTCTCTCACCTGATTTATTATCTCTCTCTCACCTGATTTATCATCTCTCTCTCACCTGATTTATTATCTCTCTCACACCTGATTTATTATCTCTCTCTCACCTGATTTATTATCTCTCTCACCTGATTTATCATCTCTCTCACATGATTTATTATCTCTCTCTCACCTGATGTATCATCTCTCTCTCTCACCTGATGTATCATCTCTCTCTCACCTGATTTATCATCTTTCTCACCTGATTTATCATCTCTCTCACCTGATTTATTATCTCTCTCACCTGATTTATCATCTCTCTCTCACCTGATGTATCATCTCTCTCTCACCTGATTTATTATCTCTCTCACCTGATTTATTATCTCTCTCTCACCTGATTTATCATCTCTCTCTCTCACCTGATTTATCATCTCTCTCTCACCTGATTTATCAACCCTCTCTCACCTGATTTATTCACTCTCTCTCACCTGATTTATTATCTCTCTCTCACCTGATTTATCATCTCTCTCACCTGATTTATCATCTCTCTCACCTGATTTATCATCTCTCTCTCACCTGATTTATCATCTCTCTCTCACCTGATTTATCATCTCTCTCACCTGATTTATCATCTCTCTCTCACCTGATTTATTATCTCTCTCTCACCTGATTTATCATCTCTCTCACCTGATTTATTATCTCTCTCTCACCTGATTTATCATCTCTCTCTCACCTGATTTATCATCTCTCTCTCACCTGATTTATTATCTCTCTCACCTGATTTATTATCTCTCTCTCTCACCTGATTTATCATCTCTCTCACCTGATTTATTATCTCTCTCTCACCTGATTTATCATCTCTCTCTCACCTGATTTATCATCTCTCTCATCTGATTTATTATCTCTCTCTCACCTGATTTATCATCTCTCTCTCACCTGATTTATCATCTCTCTCTCACCTGATTTATCATCTCTCTCTCACCTGATTTATCATCTCTCTCACCTGATTTATTATCTCTCTCACCTGATTTATCATCTCTCTCTCACCTGATTTATCATCTCTCTCACCTGATTTATTATCTCTCTCACCTGATGTATCATCTCTCTCTCACCTGATGTATCATCTCTCTCACCTGATTTATTATCTCTCTCTCTCACCTAATTTATCATCCCTCTCTCACCTGATTTATCATCTCTCTCTCACCTGATTTATTATCTCTCTCTCTCACCTGATTTATCATCTCTCTCTCACCTGATTTATCATCTGTCTCTCACCTGATTTATTATCTCTCTCTCACCTGATTTATCAACCCTCTCTCACCTGATTTATCATCTGTCTCTCACCTGATTTATTATCTCTCTCACCTGATTTATTATCTCTCTCACCTGATTTATCATCTCTCACACCTGATGTATCATCTCTCTCTCACCTGATTTATCATCCCTCTCTCACCTGATTTTTCAACCCTCTCTCACCTGATTTATCATCTCTCTCACCTGATTTATTATCTCTCTCTCACCTGATTTATCATCTCTCTCACCTGATTTATTATCTCTCTCTCTCACCTGATTTATCATCTCTCTCTCACCTGATTTATTATCTCTCTCACCTGATTTATCATCTCTCTCACCTGATTTATCATCTCTCTCACCTGATGTATCATCTCTCTCTCACCTGATTTATCATCTCTCTCTCACCTGATTTATTATCTCTCTCACCTGATTTATTATCTCTCTCTCACCTGATTTATCATCTCTCTCTCACCTGATTTATCATCTCTCTCACCTGATTTATTATCTCTCTCTCACCTGATTTATCATCTCTCTCTCACCTGATGTATCATCTCTCTCTCACCTGATGTATCATCTCTCTCACCTGATTTATTATCTCTCTCTCACCTGATTTATCATCTCTCTCACCTGATTTATTATCTCTCTCTCACCTGATTTATCATCTCTCTCTCACCTGATTTATCATCTCTCTCTCACCTGATTTATTATCTCTCTCTCTCACCTGATTTATCATCTCTCTCACCTGATTTATTATCTCTCTCTCACCTGATTTATCATCTCTCTCTCACCTGATTTATCATCTCTCTCTCACCTGATTTATCATCTCTCTCACCTGATTTATCATCTCTCTCTCACCTGATTTATTATCTCTCTCACCTGATTTATCATCTCTCTCTCACCTGATTTATCATCTCTCTCACCAGATTTATTATCTCTCTCACCTGATTTATCATCTCTTTCTCACCTGATGTATCATCTCTCTCACCTGATTTATCATCTCTCTCTCACCTGATTTATCAACCCTCTCTCACCTGATTTATTATCTCTCTCTCACCTGATTTATCATCTCTCTCTCACCTGATTTATCATCTCTCTCACCTGATTTATCATCTCTCTCTCACCTGATTTATCATCTCTCTCACCTGATTTATTATCTCTCTCTCACCTGATTTATCATCTCTCTCTCACCTGATTTATTATCTCTCTCACCTGATTTATTATCTCTCTCTCACCTGATTTATTATCTCTCTCACCTGATTTATCATCTCTCTCACCTGATTTATTATCTCTCTCTCACCTGATTTATCATCTCTCTCTCACCTGATTTATCATCTCTCTCACCTGATTTATCATCTCTCTCACCTGATTTATTATCTCTCTCACCTGATTTATCATCTCTCTCTCACCTGATTTATCATCTCTCTCACCTGATTTATTATCTCTCTCACCTGATTTATCATCTCTCTCTCACCTGATTTATCATCTCTCTCACCTGATTTATCATCTCTCTCTCACCTGATTTATCATCCCTCTCTCACCTGATTTATCATCTCTCTCTCACCTGATTTATTATCTCTCTCTCACCTGATTTATCATCTCTCTCTCACCTGATTTATCATCTTTCTCTCACCTGATTTATTATCTCTCTCTCACCTGATTTATCATCTCTCTCACCAGATTTATTATCTCTCTCACCTGATGTATCATCTCTCTCTCACCTGATGTATCATCTCTCTCTCACCTGATTTATTATCTCTCTCACACCTGATTTATTATCTCTCTCACCTGATTTATTATCTCTCTCTCACCTGATTTATCATCTCTCTCACCTGATTTATCATCTCTCTCTCACCTGATTTATTATCTCTCTCTCACCTGATTTATTATCTCTCTCACCTGATTTATCATCTCTCTCACCTGATTTATCATCTCTCTCTCACCTGATGTATCATCTCTCTCTCACCTGATTTATTATCTCTCTCATCTGATTTATTATCTCTCTCACACCTGATTTATCATCTCTCTCACCTGATTTATCATCTCTCTCTCACCTGATTTATCATCTCTCTCTCACCTGATTTATCATCTCTCTCACCTGATTTATTATCTCTCTCTCACCTGATTTATCATCTCTCTCTCTCACCTGATTTATCATCTCTCTCTCACCTGATTTATCATCTCTCTCACCTGATTTATCATCTGTCTCTCACCTGATTTATTATCTCTCTCTCTCACCTGATTTATCATCTCTCTCTCACCTGATTTATCATCTCTCTCACCTGATTTATCATCTCTCTCTCACCTGATTTATCATCTCTCTCTCTCACCTGATTTATTCTCTCTCTCACCTGATTTATCATCTCTCTCTCACCTGATTTATCATCTCTCTCACCTGATTTATTATCTCTCTCTCACCTGATTTATCATCTCTCTCTCTCACCTGATTTATCATCTCTCTCTCACCTGATTTATCATCTCTCTCACCTGATTTATTATCTCTCTCTCACCTGATGTATCATCTCTCTCTCACCTGATTTATTATCTCTCTCATCTGATTTATTATCTCTCTCTCACCTGATTTATCATCTCTCTCACCTGATTTATCATCTCTCTCACCTGATTTATTATCTCTCTCTCACCTGATGTATCATCTCTCTCTCTCACCTGATGTATCATCTCTCTCTCACCTGATTTATCATCTCTCTCACCTGATTTATCATCTCTCTCACCAGATTTATTATCTCTCTCACCTGATTTATCATCTCTCTCTCACCTGATTTATCATCTCTCTCACCTGATTTATTATCTCTCTCACCTGATTTATCATCTCTCTCTCACCTGATTTATCATCTCTCTCACCTGATTTATCATCTCTCTCTCACCTGATTTATCATCCCTCTCTCACCTGATTTATCATCTGTCTCTCACCTGATTTATTATCTCTCTCTCACCTGATTTATCATCCCTCTCTCACCTGATTTATCATCTCTCTCTCACCTGATTTATCATCCCTCTCTCACCTGATTTATCATCTCTCTCTCACCTGATTTATCATCTCTCTCTCACCTGATGTATCATCTCTCTCTCACCTGATTTATCATCCCTCTCTCACCTGATTTATCATCTCTCTCACCTGATTTATCATCTCTCTCTCACCTGATTTATCATCTCTCTCTCACCTGATTTATTATCTCTCTCTCACCTGATTTATCATCTCTCTCTCACCTGATTTATCATCTCTCTCTCACCTGATTTATTATCTCTCTCTCACCTGATTTATCATCTCTCTCACCTGATTTATTATCTCTCTCACCTGATGTATCATCTCTCTCTCACCTGATGTATCATCTCTCTCTCACCTGATTTATTATCTCTCTCATCTGATTTATTATCTCTCTCTCACCTGATTTATCATCTCTCTCACCTGATTTATCATCTCTCTCTCACCTGATTTATTATCTCTCTCTCACCTGATTTATTATCTCTCTCACCTGATTTATCATCTCTCTCACCTGATTTATCATCTCTCTCTCACCTGATGTATCATCTCTCTCTCACCTGATTTATCATCTCTCTCTCACCTGATTTATCATCTCTCTCACCTGATTTATTATCTCTCTCTCACCTGATTTATCATCTCTCTCACCTGATTTATTATCTCTCTCTCACCTGATTTATCATCTCTCTCTCACCTGATTTATTATCTCTCTCTCACCTGATTTATCATCTCTCTCTCACCTGATTTATCATCTCTCTCACCTGATTTATTATCTCTCTCTCACCTGATTTATCATCTCTCTCACCTGATTTATTATCTCTCTCACCTGATGTATCATCTCTCTCTCACCTGATGTATCATCTCTCTCTCACCTGATTTATTATCTCTCTCACACCTGATTTATTATCTCTCTCACCTGATTTATTATCTCTCTCTCACCTGATTTATCATCTCTCTCACCTGATTTATCATCTCTCTCTCACCTGATTTATTATCTCTCTCTCACCTGATTTATTATCTCTCTCACCTGATTTATCATCTCTCTCACCTGATTTATCATCTCTCTCTCACCTGATTTATCATCTCTCTCTCACCTGATGTATCATCTCTCTCTCACCTGATTTATCATCTCTCTCACCTGATTTATTATCTCTCTCTCACCTGATTTATCATCTCTCTCACCTGATTTATTATCTCTCTCTCACCTGATTTATCATCTCTCTCTCACCTGATTTATCAACCCTCTCTCACCTGATTTATCATCTCTCTCACCTGATTTATCATCTCTCTCTCACCTGATTTATCATCTCTCTCTCACCTGATTTATTATCTCTCTCTCTCACCTGATTTATCATCTCTCTCTCACCTGATTTATCATCTCTCTCTCACCTGATTTATTATCTCTCTCTCACCTGATTTATCAACCCTCTCTCACCTGATTTATCATCTCTCTCTCACCTGATGTATCATCTCTCTCTCACCTGATGTATCATCTCTCTCTCACCTGATTTATCATCTCTCTCTCACCTGATTTATTATCTCTCTCTCACCTGATTTATCATCTCTCTCACCTGATTTATCATCTCTCTCACCTGATTTATTATCTCTCTCTCACCTGATTTATCATCTCTCTCTCACCTGATTTATCATCTCTCTCACCTGATTTATCATCTCTCTCTCACCTGATTTATTATCTCTCTCTCACCTGATTTATCATCTCTCTCACCTGATTTATTATCTCTCTCACCTGATTTATCATCTCTCTCACCTGATTTATCATCTCTCTCTCACCTGATTTATCATCTCTCTCTCTCACCTGATTTATCATCTCTCTCTCACCTGATTTATCATCTCTCTCACCTGATTTATCATCTCTCTCACCTGATTTATTATCTCTCTCACCTGATTTATCATCTCTCTCTCACCTGATTTATCATCTCTCTCACCTGATTTATTATCTCTCTCACCTGATTTATCATCTCTCTCTCACCTGATTTATCATCTCTCTCACCTGATTTATCATCTCTCTCTCACCTGATTTATCATCCCTCTCTCACCTGATTTATCATCTCTCTCTCACCTGATTTATTATCTCTCTCTCACCTGATTTATCATCTCTCTCTCACCTGATTTATCATCTCTCTCTCACCTGATTTATTATCTCTCTCTCACCTGATTTATCATCCCTCTCTCACCTGATTTATCATCTCTCTCACCTGATGTATCATCTCTCTCTCTCACCTGATGTATCATCTCTCTCTCACCTGATTTATCATCCCTCTCTCACCTGATTTATCATCTCTCTCACCTGATTTATCATCTCTCTCTCACCTGATTTATCATCTCTCTCTCACCTGATTTATTATCTCTCTCTCACCTGATTTATCATCTCTCTCTCACCTGATTTATCATCTCTCTCTCACCTGATTTATTATCTCTCTCTCACCTGATTTATCATCTCTCTCACCAGATTTATTATCTCTCTCACCTGATGTATCATCTCTCTCTCACCTGATGTATCATCTCTCTCTCACCTGATTTATTATCTCTCTCTCACCTGATTTATTATCTCTCTCACCTGATTTATTATCTCTCTCTCACCTGATTTATCATCTCTCTCACCTGATTTATCATCTCTCTCTCACCTGATTTATTATCTCTCTCTCACCTGATTTATTATCTCTCTCACCTGATTTATCATCTCTCTCACCTGATTTATCATCTCTCTCTCACCTGATGTATCATCTCTCTCTCACCTGATTTATCATCTCTCTCTCACCTGATTTATCATCTCTCTCACCTGATTTATTATCTCTCTCTCACCTGATTTATCATCTCTCTCACCTGATTTATTATCTCTCTCTCACCTGATTTATCATCTCTCTCTCACCTGATTTATTATCTCTCTCTCACCTGATTTATCATCTCTCTCTCACCTGATTTATCATCTCTCTCTCACCTGATTTATTATCTCTCTCTCACCTGATTTATCATCTCTCTCACCTGATTTATTATCTCTCTCACCTGATGTATCATCTCTCTCTCACCTGATTTATCATCTCTCTCACCTGATTTATTATCTCTCTCTCACCTGATTTATCATCTCTCTCACCTGATTTATTATCTCTCTCTCACCTGATTTATCATCTCTCTCACCTGATTTATCATCTCTCTCTCACCTGATTTATTATCTCTCTCTCACCTGATTTATCATCTCTCTCTCACCTGATTTATCATCTCTCTCTCTCACCTGATTTATCATCTCTCTCACCTGATTTATCATCTCTCTCTCTCACCTGATTTATCATCTCTCTCTCACCTGATTTATCATCTCTCTCACCTGATTTATTATCTCTCTCTCACCTGATTTATCATCCCTCTCTCACCTGATTTATCAACCCTCTCTCACCTGATTTATCATCTCTCTCACCTGATTTATCATCTCTCTCTCACCTGATTTATCATCTCTCTCTCACCTGATTTATTATCTCTCTCTCTCACCTGATTTATCATCTCTCTCTCACCTGATTTATCATCTCTCTCTCACCTGATTTATTATCTCTCTCTCACCTGATGTATCATCTCTCTCTCACCTGATGTATCATCTCTCTCTCACCTGATGTATCATCTCTCTCTCTCACCTGATGTATTATCTCTCTCTCACCTGATTTATCATCTCTCTCACCTGATTTATCATCTCTCTCACCTGATTTATTATCTCTCTCTCACCTGATTTATCATCTCTCTCTCACCTGATTTATCATCTCTCTCACCTGATTTATCATCTCTCTCTCACCTGATTTATTATCTCTCTCTCACCTGATTTATCATCTCTCTCACCTGATTTATCATCTCTCTCACCAGATTTATTATCTCTCTCACCTGATTTATTATCCCTCTCTCACCTGATGTATCATCTCTCTCTCACCTGATGTATCATCTCTCTCTCACCTGATGTATCATCTCTCTCTCACCTGATGTATCATCTCTCTCTCACCTGATTTATCATCCCTCTCTCACCTGATTTTTCATCTCTCTCTCACCTGATTTATCATCTCTCTCACCTGATTTATCATCTCTCTCACCTGATTTATTATCTCTCTCTCACCTGATTTATCATCTCTCTCTCACCTGATTTATCATCTCTCTCACCTGATTTATCATCTGTCTCTCACCTGATTTATTATCTCTCTCTCTCACCTGATTTATCATCTCTCTCACCTGATTTATTATCTCTCTCTCACCTGATTTATCATCTCTCTCTCACCTGATTTATCATCTCTCTCTCACCTGATTTATCATCTCTCTCTCACCTGATTTATCATCTCTCTCACCTGATTTATTATCTCTCTCTCACCTGATTTATCATCTCTCTCTCACCTGATTTATTATCTCTCTCACACCTGATTTATTATCTCTCTCTCACCTGATTTATTATCTCTCTCACCTGATTTATCATCTCTCTCTCACCTGATTTATCATCTCTCTCACCTGATTTATCATCTCTCTCTCACCTGATTTATTATCTCTCTCTCACCTGATTTATCATCTCTCTCACCTGATTTATCATCTCTCTCACCTGATTTATCATCTCTCTCACCTGATTTATTATCTCTCTCTCACCTGATTTATCATCTCTCTCTCACCTGATTTATTATCTCTCTCTCCTGATTTATTATCTCTCTCTCACCTGATTTATTATCTCTCTCACCTGATTTATCATCTCTCTCTCACCTGATTTATCATCTCTCTCTCACCTGATTTATCATCTCTCTCTCACCTGATTTATTATCTCTCTCTCACCTGATGTACCATCTCTCTCTCACCTGATGTATCATCTCTCTCTCACCTGATTTATTATCTCCCTCATCTGATTTATTATCTCTCTCTCACCTGATGTATCATCTCTCTCTCAGCTGATTTATCATCTCTCTCACCTGATTTATCATCTCTCTCTCACCTGATTTATTATCTCTCTCTCACCTGATTTATCATCTCTCTCACCTGATTTATCATCTCTCTCTCACCTGATTTATCAACCCTCTCTCACCTGATTTATCATCTGTCTCTCACCTGATTTATTATCTCTCTCACCTGATTTATTATCTCTCTCACCTGATTTATCATCTCTCTCACCTGATTTATCATCTCTCTCTCACCTGATGTACCATCTCTCTCTCACCTGATGTATCATCTCTCTCTCACCTGATTTATCATCTCTCTCACCTGATTTATTATCTCTCTCTCACCTGATTTATCATCTCTCTCACCTGATTTATTATCTCTCTCTCACCTGATTTATCATCCCTCTCTCACCTGATTTATCAACCCTCTCTCACCTGATTTATCATCTCTCTCACCTGATTTATCATCTCTCTCTCACCTGATTTATCATCTCTCTCTCACCTGATTTATCATCTCTCTCTCACCTGATTTATCATCTCTCTCTCACCTGATTTATTATCTCTCTCTCACCTGATTTATCATCTCTCTCACCTGATTTATCATCTCTCTCTCTCACCTGATTTATTATCTCTCTCTCACCTGATTTATCATCTCTCTCACCTGATTTATCATCTCTCTCACCTGATTTATCATCTCTCTCTCACCTGATTTATTATCTCTCTCTCACCTGATTTATCATCTCTCTCTCACCTGATTTATTATCTCTCTCATCTGATTTATTATCTCTCTCTCACCTGATTTATCATCTCTCTCACCTGATTTATTATCTCTCTCTCACCTGATTTATCATCTCTCTCTCACCTGATTTATTATCTCTCTCTCACCTGATTTATCATCTCTCTCACCTGATTTATCATCTCTCTCTCACCTGATGTACCATCTCTCTCTCACCTGATGTATCATCTCTCTCTCACCTGATTTATTATCTCTCTCACCTGATTTATTATCTCTCTCACCTGATTTATTATCTCTCTCTCACCTGATTTATCATCTCTCTCACCTGATTTATCATCTCTCTCTCACCTGATTTATTATCTCTCTCTCTCACCTGATTTATCATCCCTCTCTCACCTGATGTATCATCTCTCTCTCACCTGATTTATCATCTCTCTCACCTGATTTATTATCTCTCTCTCACCTGATTTATTATCTCTCTCTCACCTGATTTATCATCTCTCTCACCTGATTTATCATCTCTCTCACCTGATTTATCATCTCTCTCTCACCTGATTTATCATCTCTCTCTCACCTGATTTATCAACCCTCTCTCACCTGATTTATCATCTCTCTCACCTGATTTATTATCTCTCTCTCACCTGATTTATCATCTCTCTCACCTGATTTATCATCTCTCTCTCACCTGATTTTTCAAACCTCTCTCACCTGATTTATCATCTCTCTCTCACCTGATTTATCATCTCTCTCTCACCTGATTTATTATCTCTCTCTCACCTGATTTATTATCTCTCTCATCTGATTTATTATCTCTCTCTCACCTGATTTATCATCTCTCTCACCCGATTTATCATCTCTCTCTCACCTGATTTATCAACCCTCTCTCACCTGATTTATCATCTCTCTCACCTGATTTATTATCTCTCTCACCTGATGTATCATCTCTCTCTCACCTGATTTATCATCTCTCTCACCTGATTTATCATCTGTCTCTCACCTGATTTATTATCTCTCTCTCTCTCACCTGATTTATCAACCCTCTCTCACCTGATTTATCATCTGTCTCTCACCTGATTTATTATATCTCTCTCACCTGATTTATTATCTCTCTCACCTGATTTATCATCTCTCTCACCTGATTTATCATCTCTCTCTCACCTGATGTATCATCTCTCTCTCACCTGATGTATCATCTCTCTCTCACCTGATTTATCATCTCTCTCACCTGATTTATTATCTCTCTCTCACCTGATTTATCATCTCTCTCACCTGATTTATTATCTCTCTCTCACCTGATTTATCATCTCTCTCTCACCTGATTTATCAACCCTCTCTCACCTGATTTATCATCTCTCTCACCTGATTTATCATCTCTCTCTCACCTGATTTATCATCTCTCTCTCACCTGATTTATTATCTCTCTCTCACCTGATTTATCATCTCTCTCACCTGATTTATCATCTCTCTCTCACCTGATTTATTATCTCTCTCTCACCTGATTTATCATCTCTCTCACCCGATTTATCATCTCTCTCTCACCCGATTTATCATCTCTCTCACCTGATTTATTATCTCTCTCTCACCTGATTTATCATCTCTCTCTCACCTGATTTATTATCTCTCTCACCTGATTTATCATCTCTCTCTCACCTGATTTATCATCTCTCTCACCTGATTTATTATCTCTCTCTCACCTGATTTATCATCTCTCTCTCACCTGATTTATCATCTCTCTCTCACCTGATTTATCATCTCTCTCTCACCTGATTTATTATCCCTCTCTCACCTGATTTATCATCTCTCTCTCACCTGATTTATCATCTCTCTCTCTCTCACCTGATGTATCATCTCTCTCTCTCCTGATTTATTATCTCTCTCTCCTGATTTATTATCTCTCTCATCTGATTTATTATCTCTCTCTCACCTGATTTATCATCTCTCTCACCTGATTTACTATCTCTCTCTGACCTGATTTATAAACCTTCTCTCACCTGATTTATTATCTCTCTCTCACCTGATTTATCATCTCTCTCTCACCTGATTTATCATCTCTCTCTCTCACCTGATGTATCATCTCTCTCTCACCTGATTTATCAACCCACTCTCTCACCTGATTGATTATCTTTCTCTCACCTGATTTATTATCTCTCTCTCACCTGATTTATCATCTCTCTCACCTGATTTATCATCTCTCTCACCTGATTTATCATCTCTCTCTCACCTGATTTATCATCTCTCTCTCACCTGATTTATCAACCCTCTCTCACCTGATTTATCATCTCTCTCACCTGATTTATTATCTCTCTCTCACCTGATTTATCATCTCTCTCACCTGATTTATTATCTCTCTCACACCTGATTTTTAAACCTTCTCTCACCTGATTTATCAACCCTCTCTCACCTGATGTATCATCTCTCTCTCACCTGATTTATCATCTCTCTCTCACTGATTTATTATCTCTCTCACCTGATTTATTATCTCTCTCTCACCTGATTTATCATCTCTCTCACCTGATTTATCATCTCTCTCTCACCTGATTTATCATCTCTCTCTCACCTGATTTATCATCTGTCTCTCACCTGATTTATCATCTCTCTCTCACCTGATTTATCATCCCTCTCTCACCTGATTTATCATCTCTCTCTCACCTGATTTATCATCTCTCTCACCTGATTTATCATCTCTCTCACCTGATTTATCATCTCTCTCACCTGATTTATCATCTCTCTCTCACCTGATTTATTATCTCTCTCTCACCTGATTTATCATCTCTCTCTCACCTGATTTATCATCTCTCTCTCACCTGATTTATTATCTCTCTCTCACCTGATTTATCATCTCTCTCACCTGATTTATCATCTCTCTCACCTGATTTATTATCTCTCTCTCACCTGATTTATCATCTCTCTCACCCGATTTATCATCTCTCTCACCCGATTTATCATCTCTCTCACCTGATTTATTATCTCTCTCTCACCTGATTTATCATCTCTCTCTCACCTGATTTATTATCTCTCTCACACCTGATTTATTATCTCTCTCTCACCTGATTTATCATCTCTCTCTCACCTGATTTATCATCTCTCTCTCACCTGATTTATCATCTCTCTCTCACCTGATTTATTATCTCTCTCTCACCTGATTTATCATCTCTCTCACCTGATTTATCATCTCTCTCTCACCTGATGTATCATCTCTCTCTCACCTGATTTATCATCTCTCTCTCACCTGATTTATTATCTCTCTCACACTGATTTATTATCTCTCTCACCTGATTTATTATCTCTCTCTCACCTGATTTATCATCTCCCTCACCTGATTTTTCATCTGTCTCTCACCTGATTTATTATATCTCACTCACCTGATTTATTATCTCTCTCTCTCACCTGATTTATCATCTCTCTCTCACCTGATTTATCATCTCTCTCACCTGATTTATTATCTCTCTCTCACCTGATTTATTATCTCTCTCTCACCTGATTTATCATCTCTCTCACCTGATTTATCATCTCTCTCACCTGATTTATCATCTCTCTCTCACCTGATTTATCATCTCTCTCTCACCTGATTTATCATCCCTCTCTCACCTGATTTATTATCTCTCTCTCTCACCTGATTTATTATCTCTCTCTCACCTGATTTATTATCTCTCTCTCACCTGATTTATCATCTCTCTCTCACCTGATTTATCATCTCTCTCTCACCTGATTTATCATCTCTCTCTCACCTGATTTATCATCTCTCTCTCACCTGATTTATCATCTCTCTCTCACCTGATTTATTATCTCTCTCACCTGATTTATTATCTCTCTCTCACCTGATTTATCATCTCTCTCACCTGATTTATCATCTGTCTCTCACCTGATTTATTATCTCTCTCTCTCACCTGATTTATCATCCTCCTCTCACCTGATTTATCATCTCTCTCTCACCTGATTTATCAACCCTCTCTCACCTGATTTATCATCTCTCTCTCACCTGATTTATTATCTCTCTCACCTGATTTATTATCTCTCTCACCTGATTTATCATCTCTCACACCTGATGTATCATCTCTCTCTCACCTGATGTACCATCTCTCTCTCACCTGATGTATCATCTCTCTCTCACCTGATTTATCATCTCTCTCACCTGATTTATTATCTCTCTCTCACCTGATTTATCATCTCTCTCACCTGATTTATTATCTCTCTCTCACCTGATTTATCATCTCTCTCTCACCTGATTTATCAACCCTCTCTCACCTGATTTATCATCTCTCTCACCTGATTTATCATCTCTCTCTCACCTGATTTATCATCTCTCTCTCACCTGATTTATCATCTCTCTCTCACCTGATTTATTATCTCTCTCTCACCTGATTTATCATCTCTCTCACCTGATTTATCATCTCTCTCTCACCTGATTTATCATCTCTCTCTCACCTGATGTATCATCTCTCTCTCACCTGATTTATCATCCCTCTCTCACCTGATTTATTATCTCTCTCTCACCTGATTTATCATCTCTCTCACCTGATTTATCATCTCTCTCACCTGATTTATTATCTCTCTCTCACCTGATTTATCATCTCTCTCTCACCTGATTTATCATCTCTCTCACCTGATTTATCATCTCTCTCTCACCTGATTTATTATCTCTCTCTCACCGGATTTATCATCTCTCTCACCTGATTTATTATCTCTCTCACTCACCTGATTTATTATCTCTCTCTCACCTGATTCATCATCTTTCCCTCACCCGATTTATCATCTCTCTGACCCGATTTATCATCTCTCTCACCTGATTTATTATCTCTCTCTCACCTGATTTATCATCTCTCTCTCACCTGATTTATTATCTCTCTCACACCTGATTTATTATCTCTCTCTCACCTGATTTATCATCTCTCTCACCTGATTTATCATCTCTCTCTCACCTGATTTATCATCTCTCTCTCACCTGATTTATTATCTCTCTCTCACCTGATTTATCATCTCTCTCTCACCTGATTTATTATCTCTCTCTCACCTGATTTATTATCTCTCTCACCTGATTTATCATCTCTCTCTCACCTGATTTATCATCTCTCTCTCACCTGATGTATCATCTCTCTCTCACCTGATTTATTATCTCTCTCACCTGATTTATTATCTCTCTCACCTGATTTATTATCTCTCTCTCACCTGATTTATCATCTCTCTCACCTGATTTATCATCTCTCTCTCACCTGATTTATTATCACTCTCACCTGTTTTATTATCATCTCTCTCTCACCTGATGTATCATCCCTCTGTCACGTGATTTATCATCTCTCTCACCTGATTTATTATCTCTCTCTCACCTGATTTATTATCTCTCTCTCACCTGATTTATCATCTCTCTCACCTGATTTATCATCTCTCTCACCTGATTTATCATCTCTCTCTCACCTGATTTATCATCTCTCTCTCACCTGATTTATCATCTCTCTCTCACCTGATTTATCATCTCTCTCACCTGATTTATCATCCCTCTCTCACCTGATTTATCATCTGTCTCTCACCTGATTTATTATCTCTCTCACCTGATTTATTATCTCTCTCACCTGATTTATCATCTCTCTCACCTGATGTATCATCTCTCTCTCACCTGATTTATCATCTCTCTCACCTGATTTATTATCTCTCTCTCTCACCTGATTTATCATCTCTCTCTCACCTGATTTATTATCTCTCTCTCACCTGATTTATCATCTCTCTCTCACCTGATTTATTATCTCTCTCTCCTGATTTATTATCTCTCTCTCACCTGATTTATTATCTCTCTCACCTGATTTATTATCTCTCTCTCACCTGATTTATCATCTCTCTCACCTGATTTATCATCTCTCTCACCTGATTTATCATCTCTCTCTCACCTGATTTATCATCTCTCTCTCACCTGATTTATCATCTCTCTCTCACCTGATTCATCAAACCTCTCTCACCTGATTTATCATCTCTCTCACCTGATTTATTATCTCTCTCTCACCTGATTTATCATCTGTCTCTCACCTGATTTATTATCTCTCTCTCACCTGATTTATCAACCCTCTCTCACCTGATTTATCATCTCTCTCTCACCTGATTTATCATCTCTCTCACCTGATTTATTATCTCTCTCTCTCACCTGATTTATTATCTCTCTCTCACCTGATGTATCATCTCTCTCTCACCTGATTTATTATCTCTCTCACTCACCTCTTTTAATATCTCTCTTTCACCTGATTTATCTTCTCTCACCCGATTTATCATCTCTCTCACCCGATTTATCATCTCTCTCACCTGATTTATTATCTCTCTCACCTGATTTATCATCTCTCTCTCACCTGATTTATTATCTCTCTCACACCTGATTTATTATCTCTCTCTCACCTGATTTATTATCTCTCTCACCTGATTTATCATCTCTCTCACCTGATTTATTATCTCTCTCTCACCTGATTTATCATCTCTCTCTCACCTGATTTATCATCTCTCTCTCACCTGATTTATCATCTCTCTCTCACCTGATTTATCATCTCTCTCTCACCTGATTTATCATCCCTCTCTCACCTGATTTATCATCTCTCTCTCACCTGATTTATCATCCCTCTCTCACCTGATTTATCAACCCTCTCTCACCTGATTTATCATCTCTCTCACCTGATGTATCATCTCTCTCTCACCTGATGTATCATCTCTCTCTCACCTGATTTATCATCTCTCTCTCACCTGATTTATTATCTCTCTCACCTGATTTATTATCTCTCTCTCACCTGATTTATCATCTCTCTCACCTGATGTATCATCTCTCTCTCACCTGATTTATCAACCCTCTCTCACCTGATTGATTATGTTTCTCTCACCTGATTTATTATCTGTCTCTCACCTGATTTATCATCTCTCTCACCTGATTTATCATCTCTCTCTCACCTGATTTATCATCTCTCTCTCACCTGATTTATCATCTCTCTCTCACCTGATTTATCATCTCTCTCACCTGATTTATCATCTCTCTCTCACCTGATTTATTATCTCTCTCTCACCTGATTTATCATCTCTCTCACCCGATATATCATCCCGCTCTCCCCGATTTATCATCTCTCTCTCACCTGATTTATCATCTCTCTCTCTCACCTGATTTATCATCTCTCTCACCTGATTTATTATCTCTCTCACCTGATTTATCATCTCTCTCTCACCTGATTTATTATCTCTCTCTCTCACCTGATTTATTATCTCTCTCTCACCTGATTTATCATCTCTCTCTCACCTGATTTATCATCTCTCTCTCACCTGATTTATCAACCCTCTCTCACCTGATTTATCATCTGTCTCTCACCTGATTTATTATCTCTCTCACCTGATTTATTATCTCTCTCACCTGATTTATCATCTCTCTCACCTGATGTATCATCTCTCTCTCACCTGATTTATCATCTCTCTCTCACCTGATTTATCATCCCTCTCTCACCTGATTTATCATCTCTCTCACCTGATTTATCATCTCTCTCTCACCTGATTTATCATCTCTCTCACCTGATTTATCATCTCTCTCACCTGATGTATCATCTCTCTCTCACCTGATTTATTATCTCTCTCACCTGATTTATTATCTCTCTCACCTGATTTATCATCTCTCTCACCTGATTTATCATCTCTCTCTCACCTGATTTATTATCTCTCTCACACCTGATTTATTATCTCTCTCTCACCTGATTTATCATCTCTCTCACCTGATTTATCATCTCTCTCACCTGATTTATCATCTCTCTCTCACCTGATTTATTATCTCTCTCTCACCTGATTTATCATCTCTCTCTCACCTGATTTATTATCTCTCTCTCACCTGATTTATTATCTCTCTCTCACCTGATTTATCATCTCTCTCACCTGATGTATCATCTCTCTCTCACCTGATTTATCATCTCTCTCACCTGATTTATTATCTCTCTCTCACCTGATTTATCATCTCTCTCTCACCTGATTTATTATCTCTCTCTCTCACCTGATTTATCATCCCTCTCTCACCTGATTTATCAACCCTCTCTCACCTGATTTATCATCTTTCTCTCACCTGATTTATTATCTCTCTCTCACCTGATTTATCATCTCTCTCACCTGATTTATTATCTCTCTCACCTGATTTATCATCTCTCTCACCTGATTTATCATCTCTCTCACCTGATGTATTATCTCTCTCTCACCTGATTTATCATCTCTCTCACCTGATTTATCATCTCTCTCACCTGATTTATCATCTCTCTCACCTGATGTATCATCTCTCTCTCACCTGATGTACCATCTCTCTCTCACCTGATGTATCATCTCTCTCTCACCTGATTTATTATCTCTCTCACCTGATTTATTATCTCTCTCACCTGATTTATCATCTCTCTCTCACCTGATTTATCATCTCTCTCACCTGATTTATTATCTCTCTCTCTCACCTGATTTATCATCTCTCTCACCTGATTTATCATCTCTCTCACCTGATGTATCATCTCTCTCTCACCTGATTTATCATCTCTCTCTCACCTGATTTATCATCTCTCTCACCTGATTTATTATCTCTCTCTCACCTGATTTATCATCTCTCTCACCTGATTTATCATCTGTCTCTCACCTCATTTATCATCTGTCTCTCACCTGATTTATTATCTCTCTCTGACCTGATTTATAAACCTCCTCTCACCTGATTTATTATCTCTCTCTCTCACCTGATTTATTATCCCTCTCTCACCTGATTTATCATCTCTCTCTCACCTGATGTATCATCTCTCTCTCACCTGATGTATCATCTCTCTCTCACCTGATTTATTATCTCTCTCTCACCTGATTTATCATCTCTCTCACCTGATTTATTATCTCTCTCACCTGATTTATCATCTCTCTCACCTGATTTATTATCTCTCTCTCACCTGATTTATCATCTCTCTCACCTGATTTATCATCTCTCTCTCACCTGATTTATCATCTCTCTCTCACCTGATTTATCATCTCTCTCTCACCTGATTTATCATCTCTCTCACCTGATTTATTATCTCTCTCTCACCTGATTTATCATCTCTCTCACCTGATTTATTATCTCTCTCTCACCTGATTTATTATCTCTCTCACCTGATTTATCATCTCTCTCTCACCTGATTTATCATCTGTCTCTCACCTGATTTATTATCTCTCTCTCTCACCTGATTTATCATCTCTCTCTCACCTGATTTATCATCTGTCTCTCACCTGATTTATTATCTCTCTCTCACCTGATTTATCATCTCTCTCACCTGATTTATTATCTCTCTCACCTGATTTATCATCTCTCTCTCACCTGATTTATCATCTCTCTCACCTGATTTATCATCTCTCTCTCACCTGATTTATCTCTCTCTCACCTGATTTATCATGTATCTCTCACCTGATGTATCATCTCTCTCTCTCACCTGATGTATCATCTCTGTCTTACCTGATTTATTATCTCTCTCTCACCGGATTTATCATCTCTCTCACCTGATTTATTATCTCTCTCACTCACCTTTTTTAATATCTCTCTCTGACCCGATTTATCTTCTCTCTCTCACCCGATTTATCATTTCTCTCTCAACCGATTTATGATCTCTCTCTCTCCTGATTTATTATCTCTCTCTCACCTGATTTATTATCTCTCTCACCTGATTTATCATCTCTCTCTCACCTGATTTATTATCTCTCTCTCACCTGATGTATCATCTCTCTCTCACCTGATTTATCATCTCTCTCTCACCTGATTTATCATCTCTCTCACCTGATTTATCATCTCTCTCACCTGATTTATTATCTCTCTCACCTGATTTATCATCTCTCTCTCACCTGATTTATCATCTCTCTCACCTGATTTATTATCTCTCTCACCTGATTTATCATCTCTCTCTCACCTGATTTATCATCTCTCTCACCTGATTTATCATCTCTCTCACCTGATTTATCATCTCTCTCTCACCTGATTTATCATCTCTCTCACCTGATTTATCATCTCTCTCTCTCACCTGATTTATCATCTCTCTCTCACCTGATTTATTATCTCTCTCACCTGATTTATCATCTCTCTCTCACCTGATGTATCATCTCTCTCTCACCTGATTTATCATCTCTCTCTCACCTGATTTATTATCTCTCTCACCTGATTTATTATCTCTCTCACCTGATTTATTATCTCTCTCTCACCTGATTTATCATCTCTCTCACCTGATTTATCATCTCTCTCTCACCTGATTTATTATCTCTCTCTCACTCGATTTCTCATCCCTCTCTCACCTGATTTATCATCGCTCTCTCACCTGATTTATTATCTCTCTCTCACCTGATTTATCATCTCTCTCACCTGATTTATCATCTCTCTCACCTGATTTATTATCTCTCTCTCACCTGATTTATCATCTGTCTCTCACCTGATTTATCAACCCTCTCTCACCTGATTTATCATCTGTCTCTCACCTGATTTATTATCTCTAACACCTGATATATTATCTCTCTCACCTGATTTATCATCTCTCTCACCTTATGTATCATCTCTCTCTCACCTGATTTATCATCTCTCTCACCTGATTTATTATCGCTCTCTCACCTGATTTATCATCTCTCTCTCACCTGATTTATTATTTTTTTACCTGATTTATCATCTCTCTCTCACCTGATTTATTATCTCTCTCTCCTGATTTATTATCTCTGTCTCACCTGATTTATTATCTCTCTCATCTGATTCATTATCTCTCTCGCACCTGATTTATCATCTCTCTCACCCGATTTATCATCTCTCTCACCCGATTTATCATCCCTCTCTCACCTGATTTATCATCTCGCTCTCACCTGATTTATCATCTCTCTCTCATCTGATTCATCAAACCTCTCTCACCTGATTCATCATCTCTCTCTCCTGATTTATTATCTCTCTCTCACCTGATTTATCATCTCTCTCTCACCTGATTTATTATCTCTCTCTCACCTGATTTATCATCCCTCTCTCACCTGATTTATCATCTCTCTCTCACCTGATTTATCATCTCTCTCACCTGATTTATTATCTCTCTCTCACCTGATTTATCATCTCTCTCTCACCTGATGTATCATCTCTCTCTCTCACCTGATTTATTATCTCTCTCACTCACCTCTTTTAATATCTCTCTTTCACCTGATTTATCTTCTCTCACCCGATTTATCATCTCTCTCACCCGATTTATCATCTCTCTCACCTGATTTATTATCTCTCTCTCACCTGATTTATCATCTCTCTCTCACCTGATTTATTATCTCTCTCACCTGATTTATTATCTCTCTCTCACCTGATTTATTATCTCTCTCACCTGATTTATCATCTCTCTCTCACCTGATTTATTATCTCTCTCTCACCTGATTTATCATCTCTCTCTCACCTGATTTATCATCTCTCTCTCACCTGATTTATCATCTGTCTCTCACCTGATTTATCTCTCTCTCTCACCTGATTTATCAACCCTCTCTCACCTGATTTATTATCCGTCTCTCACCTGATTTATCATCCCTCTCTCACCTGATTTTTCAACCCTCTCTCACCTGATTTATCATCTCTCTCACCTGATTTATCATCTCTCTCTCACCTGATGTATCATCTCTCTCTCACCTGATGTATCATCTCTCTCTCACCTGATTTATTATCTCTCTCACCTGATTTATTATCTCTCTCTCACCAGCTTCATCATCTCTCTCACCTGATGTATCATCTCTGTCTCACCTGATTTATCAACCCTCTCTCACCTGATTGATTATGTTTCTCTCTCCTGATTTATTATCTGTCTCTCACCTGATTTGTCATCTCTCTCACCAGATTTATCATATCTCTCACCTGATGTATTATCTCTCCCTCATTTGATATATCATCTGACTCTCACCTGATTTATCATCTCTCTCACCTGATTTATCATCTCTCTAACCTGATGTATCATCTCTCTCTCACCTGATGTACCATCTCTCTCTCACCTGATGTATCATCTCTCTCTCACCTGATTTATTATCTCTCTCACCTGATTTATTATCTCTCTCACCTGATGTATCATCTCTCTCTCACCTGATTTATCATCTCTCTCACCTGATTTATTATCTCTCTCTCACCTGATTTATCATCTCTCTCACCTGATTTATCATCTCTCTCACCTGATTTATCATCTCTCTCTCACCTGATTTATCATCTCTCTCTCACCTGATTTATCATCTCTCTCACTTGATTTATTATCCCTCTCTCACCCGATTTATCATCCCGCTCTCCCCGATTTATCATCTCTCTCTCACCCGATTTATCATCTATTTCACCTGATTTATTATCTCTCTCTGACCTGATTTATAAACCTTCTCTCACCTGATTTATTATCTCTCTCTCTCACCTGATTTATTATCTCTCTCTCACCTGATTTATCATCTCTCTCTCACCTGATGTATCATCTCTCTCTCACCTGATGTATCATCTCTCTCTCACCTGATTTATTCTCTCTCTCTCACCTGATTTATCATCTCTCTCACCAGATTTATTATCTCTCTCACCTGATTTATTATCTCTCTCACCTGATTTATTATCTCTCTCTCACCTGATTTATCATCTCTCTCACCTGATTTATCATCTCTCTCTCACCTGATTTATCATCTCTCTCTCACCTGATTTATCATCTCTCTCTCACCTGATTTATCATCTCTCTCACCTGATTTATTATCTCTCTCTCACCTGATTTATCATCTCTCTCACCTGATTTATTATCTCTCTCTCACCTGATTTATTATTTTTCTCACCTGATTTATCATCTCTCTCTCACCTGATTTATCATCTCTCTCTCACCTGATTTATTATCTCTCTCTCTCACCTGATTTATCATCTCTCTCTCACCTGATTTATCATCTCTCTCTCACCTGATTTATTATCTCTCTCTCACCTGATTTATCATCTCTCTCACCTGATTTATCATCTCTCTCACCTGATGTATCATCTCTCTCTCACCTGATTTATCATCTCTCTCACCTGATTTATTATCTCTCTCTCACCTGATTTATCATCTCTCTCTCACCTGATTTATCATGTATCTCCCATCTGATGTATCATCTCTTTCTCTCACCTGATGTATCATCTCTCTCACCTGATTTATCATCTCTCTCTCACCTGATTTATCAACCCTCTCTCACCTGATTTATTATCTCTCTCACTCACCTTTTTTAATATCTCTCTCTGACCCGATTTATCTTCTCTCTCTCACCCGATTTATCATTTCTCTCTCACCCAATTTATCATCTCTCTCACCTGATTTATTATCTCTCTCTCACCTGATTTATCATCTCTCTCACCTGATTTATCATCTCTCTCTCACCTGATTTATCATCTCTCTCTCACCTGATTTATCATCTCTCTCTCACCTGATTTATCATCTCTCTCACCTGATTTATCATCTCTCTCACCTGATTTATTATCTCTCTCTCACCTGATTTATCATCTCTCTCTCACCTGATTTATCATCTCTCTCACCTGATTTATTATCTCTCTCACCTGATTTATCATCTCTCTCTCACCTGATTTATCATCTCTCTCACCTGATTTATCATCTCTCTCACCTGATTTATCATCTCTCTCTCACCTGATTTATCATCTCTCTCACCTGATTTATCATCTCTCTCTCTCACCTGATTTATCATCTCTCTCTCACCTGATTTATTATCTCTCTCACCTGATTTATCATCTCTCTCTCACCTGATGTACCATCTCTCTCTCACCTGATGTATCATCTCTCTCTCACCTGATTTATTATCTCTCTCACCTGATTTATTATCTCTCTCACCTGATTTATTATCTCTCTCTCACCTGCTTCATCATCTCTCTCACCTGATGTATCATCTCTCTCTCACCTGATTTATTATCTCTCTTCCACCTGCTTCATCCTCTCTCACCTGATGTATCATCACTCTCTCACCTGATTTATCATCTCTCTCTCACCTGATTTATCATCTCTCTCACCTGATTTATCATCTCTCTCACCTGATTTATTATCTCTCTCTCACCTGATTTATCATCTCTCTCTCACCTGATTTATCATCTCTCTCACCTGATTTATCATCTCTCTCTCACCTGATTTATTATCTCTCTCTCACCTGATTTATCATCTCTCTCACCTGATTTATTATCTCTCTCACTCACCTTTTTAATATCTCTCTCTCACCTGATTCATCTTCTCTCACCTAATGTATCATCTCTCTCTCAGCTGATTTATTATCTCTCCCATCTGATTTATGATTTCTCTCTCACCCGATTTATCATCTCTCTCACCTGATTTATCATCTCTCTCTCACCTGATTTATCATCTCTCTCACCTGATTTATCATCTCTCTCTCACCTGATTTATCATCTCTCTCTCACCTGATTTATTATCTCTCTCTCACCTGATTTATCATCTCTCTCTCACCTGATTTATCATCTCTCTCTCACCTGATTTATTATCTCTCTCTCACCTGATTTATCATCTCTCTCACCTGATTTATCATCTCTCTCACCTGATGTATCATCTCTCTCTCACCTGATTTATCATCTCTCTCACCTGATTTATTATCTCTCTCTCACCTGATTTATCATCTCTCTCTCACCTGATTTATTATCTCTCTCTCACCTGATTTATCATCCCTCTCTCACCTGATTTATCAACCCTCTCTCACCTGATTTATCATCTTTCTCTCACCTGATTTATTATCTCTCTCTCACCTGATTTATCATCTCTCTCACCTGATTTATCATCTCTCTCACCTGATTTATTATCTCTCTCTCACCTGATTTATCATCTCTCTCACCTGATTTATCATCTCTCTCTCACCTGATTTATCATCTCTCTCACCTGATTTATCATCTCTCTCTCACCTGATTTATCATCTCTCTCTCACCTGATTTATTATCTCTCTCACCTGATTTATTATCTCTCTCTCACCTGATTTATCATCTCTCTCACCTGATGTATCATCTCTCTCTCACCTGATTTATCAACCCTCTCTCACCTGATTTATTATCTTTCTCTCTCCTGATTTATTATCTGTCTCTCACCTGATTTGTCATCTCTCTCACCAGATTTATCATCTCTCTCACCTGATTTATCATCTCTCTCTCACCTGATTTATCATCTCTCTCTCACCTGACGTTTCATCTCTCTCACCTGATTGATCATCTCTCTCTCACCCAATTTATTATCTCTCTCTCACCTGATTTATCATCTCTCTCACCTGATTTATTATCCCTCTCTCACCCGATATATCATCCCGCTCTCCCCGATTTATCATCTCTCTCTCACCCGATTTATCATCCCTCTCAGCTGATTTATTATCTCTCTCTGACCTGATTTATAAACCTCCTCTCACCTGATTTATTATCTCTCTCCCTCACCTGATTTATTATATCTCTCTCACCTGATTTATCATCCCTCTCTCACCTGATTTATCATCTCTCTCTCACCTGATTTATCAACCCTCTCTCACCTGATTTATCATCTCTCTCACCTGATTTATTATCTCTCTCACCTGATTTATTATCTCTCTCACCTGATTTATCATCTCTCTCACCTGATGTATCATCTCTCTCTCACCTGATGTATCATCTCTCTCTCACCTGATTTATCATCCCTCTCTCACCTGATTTATCATCTCTCTCACCTGATTTATCATCTCTCTCTCACCTGATTTATCATCTCTCTCACCTGATTTATCATCTCTCTCTCACCTGATGTATCATCTCTCTCTCACCTGATTTATTATCTCTCTCACCTGATTTATTATCTCTCTCACCTGATTTATCATCTCTCTCACCTGATTTATCATCTCTCTCTCACCTGATTTATTATCTCTCCTTATTTATTATCTCTCTCTCACCTGATTTATCTCTCTCTCACCTGATTTATCATCTCTCTCTCACCTGATTTATCATCTGTCTCTCACCTGATTTATTATCTCTCTCTCACCTGATTTATCATCTCTCTCTCACCTGATTTATCATCTCTCTCTCACCTGATTTATCATCTCTCTCTCACCTGATTTATCATCTCTCTCACCTGATGTATCATCTCTCTCTCACCTGATTTATCATCTCTCTCACCTGATTTATTATCTCTCTCTCACCTGATTTATCATCTCTCTCTCACCTGATTTATTATTTCTCTCTCACCTGATTTATCAACCCTCTCTCACCTGATTTATCAACCCTCTCTCACCTGATTGATTATCTTTCTCTCACCTGATTTATTATCTCTCTCTCACGTTATTTATCATCTCTCTCATCAGATTTATCATCTCTTTCACCTGATTTATCATCTCTCTCACCAGATTTATCATCTCTCTCACCTGATGTATTATCTCTCCCTCGTCTGATATATCATCTGGTCTCTCACCTGATTTATTATCTCTCTCTCACCTGCTTCATCATCTCTCTCACCTGATGTATCATCTCTCTCTCACCTGATTTATTATCTCTCTTCCACCTGCTTCATCCTCTCTCACCTGATGTATCATCGCTCTCTCACCTGATTTATTATCTCATTCTCACCTGATTTATCATCTCTCTCACCAGATTTATCATCTCTCTCACCTGATTTATTATCTCTCTCTCACCTGATTTATCATCTCTCTCTCACCTGATTTATCATCTCTCTCACCTGATTTATCATCTCTCTCTCCCCTGATTTATTATCTCTCTCTCACCGGATTTATCATCTCTCTCACCTGATTTATTATCTCTCTCACTCACCTTTTTAATATCTCTCTCTCACCTGATTCATCTTCTCTCACCTAATGTATCATCTCTCTCTCACATGATTTATTATCTCTCTCACCTGATTTATCATCTCTCTCTCACCTGATTTATCATCTCTCTCACCTGATTTATCATCTCTCTCTCACCTGATTTATCATCTCTCTCACCTGATTTATCATCTCTCTCTCACCTGATTTATCATCTCTCTCTCACCTGATTTATTATCTCTCTCTCACCTGATTTATCATCTCTCTCACCTGATTTATCATCTCTCTCACCTGATTTATCATCTCTCTCTCACCTGATTTATCATCTCTCTCACCTGATTTATTATCTCTCTCTCACCTGATTTATCATCTCTCTCTCACCTGATTTATTATCTCTCTCTCACCTGATTTATCATCCCTCTCTCACCTGATTTATCATCCCTCTCTCACCTGATTTATCATCTCTCTCTCACCTGATTTATTATCTCTCTCTCACCTGATTTATCATCTCTCTCACCTGATTTATCATCTCTCTCACCTGATTTATTATCTCTCTCTCACCTGATTTATCATCTCTCTCACCTGATTTATCATCTCTCTCTCACCTGATTTATCATCTCTCTCTCACCTGATTTATCATCTCTCTCTCACCTGATTTATCATCTCTCTCTCACCTGATTTATTATCTCTCTCATCTGATTTATTATCTCTCTCTCACCTGATTTATCATCTCTCTCACCTGATTTATCATCTCTCTCTCACCTGATTTATCATCTCTCTCACCTGATTTATTATCTCTCTCTCACCTGATTTATTATCTCTCTCTCACCTGATTTATCATCTCTCTCACCTGATTTATCATCTCTCTCACCTGATTTATCATCTCTCTCTCACCTGATTTATCATCTCTCTCTCACCTGATTTATCATCTCTCTCACCTGATTTATCATCTGTCTCTCACCTGATTTATTATCTCTCTCTCACCTGATTTATCATCTCTCTCACCTGATTTATTATCCCTCTCTCACCCGATATATCATCCCGCTCTCCCCGATTTATCATCTCTCTCTCACCCGATTTATCATCCCTCTCAGCTGATTTATTATCTCTCTCTGACCTGATTTATAAACCTCCTCTCACCTGATTTATTATCTCTCTCTCTCACCTGATTTATTATCTCTCTCTCACCTGATTTATCATCTCTCTCTCACCTGATTTATCATCTCTCTCTCACCTGATTTATCATCTCTCTCTCACCTGATTTATCATCTCTCTCACCTGATTTATCATCTCTCTCACCTGATTTATTATCTCTCTCTCACCTGATTTATCATCTCTCTCACCTGATTTATCATCTCTCTCTCACCTGATTTATCATCTCTCTCTCACCTGATTTATCATCTCTCTCTCACCTGATGTATCATCTCTCTCTCACCTGATTTATTATCTCTCTCACCTGATTTATTATCTCTCTCTCACCTGATTTATCATCTCTCTCACCTGATTTATCATCTCTCTCTCACCTGATTTATCATCTCTCTCTCACCTGATTTATTATCTCTCTCACCTGATTTATTATCTCTCTCTCACCTGATTTATCATCTCTCTCACCTGATTTATCATCTCTCTCACCTGATTTATCATCTCTCTCTCAC
This sequence comes from Mobula hypostoma, assembly GCF_963921235.1. Taxonomy (NCBI): domain Eukaryota; kingdom Metazoa; phylum Chordata; class Chondrichthyes; order Myliobatiformes; family Myliobatidae; genus Mobula; species Mobula hypostoma. The sequence goes on along the minus strand of NC_086107.1, from coordinate 73,323,641 downwards.
CTGATTTATCATCTCTCTCTCACCTGATTTATCATCTCTCTCACCTGATTTATCATCTGTCTCTCACCTGATTTATTATCTCTCACGCACCTGATATATCAACTCTCTCACCCGATTTATCATCTCTCTCTCACCCGATATATCATCCCGCTCTCCCCGATTTATCATCTCTCTCTCACCCGATTTATCATCCCTCTCAGCTGATTTATTATCTCTCTCTGACCTGATTTATAAACCTTCTCTCACCTGATTTATTATCTCTCTCTCTCACCTGATTTATTATCTCTCTCTCACCTGATTTATCATCTCTCTCTCACCTGATTTATCATCTCTCTCTCACCTGATTTATCAACCCTCTCTCACCTGATTTATCATCTGTCTCTCACCTGATTTATTATCTCTCTCACCTGATTTATTATCTCTCTCACCTGATTTATCATCTCTCACACCTGATGTATCATCTCTCTCTCACCTGATGTATAATCTCTCTCTCACCTGATTTATCAACCCTCTCTCACCTGATTTATCATCTCTCTCACCTGATTTATCATCTCTCTCTCACCTGATTTATCATCTCTCTCACCTGATTTATCATCTCTCTCACCTGATGTATCATCTCTCTCTCACCTGATTTATTATCTCTCTCACCTGATTTATTATCTCTCTCACCTGATTTATCATCTCTCTCACCTGATTTATCATCTCTCTCTCACCTGATTTATTATCTCTCCTTATTTATTATCTCTCTCTCACCTGATTTATCTCTCTCTCTCCTGATTTATCATCTGTCTCTCACCTCATTTATCATCTGTCTCTCACCTGATTTATTATCTCTCTCTGACCTGATTTATAATCTCTCTCTCAGCTGATTTATTATCTCTCCCATCTGATTTATTATCTCTCTCTCACCTGATTTATCATCTCTCTCACCCGATTTATCATCTCTCTCTCACCCGATTTATCATCTCTCTCACCTGATTTATTATCTCTCTCTCACCTGATTTATCATCTCTCTCTCACCTGATTTATTATCTCTCTCTCACCTGATTTATCATCCCTCTCTCACCTGATTTATCAACCCTCTCTCACCTGATTTATCATCTCTCTCTCACCTGATTTATTATCTCTCTCTCACGTTATTTATCATCTCTCTCATCAGATTTATCATCTCTTTCACCTGATTTATCATCTCTCTCACCAGATTTATCATCTCTCTCACCTCATGTATTATCTCTCCCTCGTCTGATATATCATCTGGTCTCTCACCTGATTTATCATCTCTCTCACCTGATTTATTAACCGTCTCTCACCTGATGTATCATCTCTCTCTCACCTGATGTATCATCTCTCTCTCACCTGATGTATCATCTCTCTCTCACCTGATTTATTATCTCTCTCATCTGATTTATTATCTCTCTCACCTGATTTATCATCTCTCTCTCACCTGATTTATCATCTCTCTCACCTGATTTATCATCTCTCTCTCACCTGATTTATTATCTCTCTCTCACCTGATTTATCATCTCTCTCACCTGATTTATTATCTCTCTCTCACCTGATTTATCATCTCTCTCACCTGATTTATCATCTCTCTCACCTGATTTATCATCTCTCTCTCACCTGATTTATCATCTCTCTCTCACCTGATTTATCATCTCTCTCACTTGATTTATTATCCCTCTCTCACCCGATTTATCATCCCGCTCTCCCCGATTTATCATCTCTCTCTCACCCGATTTATCATCTATTTCACCTGATTTATTATCTCTCTCTGACCTGATTTATAAACCTCCTCTCACCTGATCTATTATCTCTCTCTGTCACCTGATTTATTATCTCTCTCTCACCTGATTTATCATCTCTCTCTCACCTGATTTATCATCTCTCACACCTGATGTATCATCTCTCTCACCTGATGTATCATCTCTCTCTCACCTGATGTATCATCTCTCTCTCACCTGATTTATTATCTCTCTCTCACCTGATTTATCATCTCTCTCACCTGATTTATCATCTCTCTCTCACCTGATTTATCATCTCTCTCTCACCTGATTTATCATCTCTCTCACTTGATTTATTATCCCTCTCTCACCCGATTTATCATCCCGCTCTCCCCGATTTATCATCTCTCTCTCACCCGATTTATCATGCCTCACTTGATTTATTATCTCTCTCTGACCTGATTTATAAACCTTCTCTCACCTGATTTATTATCTCTCTCTCTCTCACCTGATTTATTATCTCTCTCTCACCTGATTTATCATCTCTCTCTCACCTGATTTATCATCTCTCTCACCTGATTTATTATCTCTCTCACCTGATTTATCATCTCTCTCTCACCTGATTTATCATCTCTCTCACCTGATTTATCATCTCTCTCACCTGATTTATTATCTCTCTCTCTCACCTGATTTATCATCTCTCTCTCACCTGATTTATCATCTCTCTCTCACCTGATTTATTATCTCTCTCTCACCTGATTTATCATCTCTCTCACCTGATTTATTATCTCTCTCTCACCTGATTTATCATCTCTCTCTCACCTGATTTATCATCTGTCTCTCACCTGATTTATCATCTTTCTCTCACCTGATTTATTATCTCTCTCTCACCTGATTTATCATCTCTCTCACCAGATTTATTATCTCTCTCACCTGATTTATCATCTCTCTCACCTGATTTATTATCTCTCTCTCACCTGATTTATCATCTCTCTCACCTGATTTATCATCTCTCTCTCACCTGATTTATCATCTCTCTCTCACCTGATTTATCATCTCTCTCACCTGATTTATTATCTCTCTCTCACCTGATTTATCATCTCTCTCACCTGATTTATTATCTCTCTCTCACCTGATTTATTATCTCTCTCACCTGATTTATCATCTCTCTCTCACCTGATTTATCATCTCTCTCTCACCTGATTTATTATCTCTCTCTCACCTGATTTATCATCTCTCTCACCTGATTTATCATCTCTCTCACCTGATTTATCATCTCTCTCTCACCTGATTTATCATCTCTCTCACCTGATTTATTATCTCTCTCTCACCTGATTTATCATCTCTCTCTCACCTGATTTATCATCTCTCTCTCACCTGATTTATCATCTCTCTCACCTGATTTATTATCTCTCTCTCACCTGATTTATCATCTCTCTCTCACCTGATTTATCATCTCTCTCTCACCTGATGTATCATCTCTCTCTCACCTGATGTATCATCTCTCTCTCACCTGATTTATTATCTCTCTCTCACCTGATTTATCATCTCTCTCACCTGATTTATTATCTCTCTCTCACCTGATTTATCATCTCTCTCACCTGATTTATCATCTCTCTCACCTGATGTATCATCTCTCTCTCACCTGATGTATCATCTCTCTCTCACCTGATTTATCATCTCTCTCACTTGATTTATTATCCCTCTCTCACCCGATTTATCATCCCGCTCTCCCCGATTTATCATCTCTCTCTCACCCGATTTATCATCTCTCTCACCTGATTTATTATCTCTCTCTCACCTGATTTATCATCTTCTCTCACCTGATTTATTATCTCTCTCTCACCTGATTTATTATCTCTCTCACCTGATTTATCATCTCTCTCTCACCTGATTTATCATCTCTCTCACCTGATTTATTATCTCTCTCACCTGATTTATCATCTCTCTCTCACCTGATTTATCATCTCTCTCTCACCTGATTTATTATCTCTCTCTCACCTGATTTATCATCTCTCTCACCTGATTTATCATCTCTCTCTCACCTGATTTATCATCTCTCTCTCACCTGATTTATCATCTCTCTCACCTGATTTATTATCTCTCTCTCACCTGATTTATCATCTCTCTCTCACCTGATTTATCATCTCTCTCTCACCTGATTTATCATCTCTCTCACCTGATTTATTATCTCTCTCTCACCTGATTTATAAACCTTCTCTCACCTGATTTATTATCTCTCTCTCTCACACCTGATTTATTATCTCTCTCTCACCTGATTTATAATCTCTCTCTCACCTGATTTATCATCTCTCACACCTGATTTATTATCTCTCTCACCTGATTTATCATCTCTCTCTCACCTGATTTATCATCTCTCTCACCTGATTTATCATCTCTCTCACCTGATTTATTATCTCTCTCTCACCTGATTTATCATCTCTCTCTCACCTGATTTATCATCTCTCTCTCACCTGATTTATCATCTCTCTCTCACCTGATTTATCATCTCTCTCACCCGATTTATTATCCCTCTCTCACCTGATTTATCATGTATTTCTCATCTGATGTATCATCTCTTTCTCTCACCTGATGTATCATCTCTGTCTTACCTGATTTATTATCTCTCTCTCACCGGATTTATCATCTCTCTCACCAGATTTATTATCTCTCTCACCTGATTTATCATCTCTCTCACCTGATTTATTATCTCTCTCTCACCTGATTTATCATCTCTCTCACCTGATTTATCATCTCTCTCTCACCTGATTTATCATCTCTCTCTCACCTGATTTATCATCTCTCTCTCACCTGATTTATCATCTCTCTCACCTGATTTATTATCTCTCTCTCACCTGATTTATCATCTCTCTCACCTGATTTATTATCTCTCTCTCACCTGATTTATTATCTCTCTCACCTGATTTATCATCTCTCTCTCACCTGATTTATCATCTCTCTCTCACCTGATTTATTATCTCTCTCTCACCTGATTTATCATCTCTCTCACCTGATTTATCATCTCTCTCACCTGATGTATCATCTCTCTCTCACCTGATTTATCATCTCTCTCACCTGATTTATCATCTCTCTCTCACCTGATTTATCATCTCTCTCTCACCTGATTTATTATCTCTCTCTCACCTGATTTATCAACCCTCTCTCACCTGATTTATCAACCCTCTCTCACCTGATTTATCATCTTTCTCTCACCTGATTTATTATCTCTCTCTCACCTGATTTATCATCTCTCTCACCTGATTTATCATCTCTCTCACCTGATTTATTATCTCTCTCTCACCTGATTTATCATCTCTCTCACCTGATTTATCATCTCTCTCTCACCTGATTTATCATCTCTCTCTCACCTGATTTATTATCTCTCTCTCACCTGATTTATCATCTCTCTCTCACCTGATGTACAATCTCTCTCTCACCTGATTTATTATCTCTCTCTCACCTGATTTATCATCTCTCTCACCCGATTTATTATCCCTCTCTCACCTGATTTATCATGTATCTCCCATCTGATGTATCATCTCTTTCTCTCACCTGATGTATCATCTCTCTCTCACCTGATTTATTATCTCTCTCTCACCTGATTTATCATCTCTCTCACCTGATTTATTATCTCTCTCTCACCTGATTTATCATCTCTCTCTCACCTGATTTATCATCTCTCTCACCTGATTTATCATCTCTCTCTCACCTGATTTATCATCTCTCTCACCTTATTTATCATCTCTCTAACCTGATGTATCATCTCTCTCTCACCTGATGTACCATCTCTCTCTCACCTGATTTATTATCTCTCTCTCACCTGATTTATCATCTCTCTCACCTGATTTATTATCTCTCTCTCACCTGATTTATCATCTCTCTCTCACCTGATGTATCATCTCTCTCTCTCACCTGATGTATCATCTCTGTCTTACCTGATTTATTATCTCTCTCTCACCGGATTTATCATCTCTCTCACCTGATTTATTATCTCTCTCACTCACCTGATTTATTATCTCTCTCTCACCTGATTCATCATCTCTCTCACACCTGATTTATCATCTCTCTCTCACCTGATTTATCATCTCTCTCACCTGATTTATCATCTCTCTCTCACCTGATTTATCATCTCTCTCTCACCTGATTTATCATCTCTCTCTCACCTGATTTATCATCTCTCTCACCTGATTTATTATCTCTCTCACCTGATTTATCATCTCTCTCTCACCTGATTTATCATCTCTCTCTCACCTGATTTATTATCTCTCTCTCACCTGATTTATCATCTCTCTCACCTGATTTATTATCTCTCTCACCTGATTTATCATCTCTCTCTCACCTGATTTATCATCTCTCTCTCACCTGATTTATCATCTCTCTCTCACCTGATTTATTATCTCTCTCTCACCTGATTTATCATCTCTCTCACCTGATTTATCATCTCTCTCACCTGATTTATTATCTCTCTCTCACCTGATTTATCATCTCTCTCACCTGATTTATCATCTCTCTCTCACCTGATTTATCATCTCTCTCTCACCTGATTTATTATCTCTCTCTCACCTGATTTATCATCTCTCTCTCACCTGATTTATCATCTCTCTCTCACCTGATTTATTATCTCTCTCTCACCTGATTTATCATCTCTCTCTCACCTGATTTATCATCTCTCTCTCACCTGATTTATCATCTCTCTCACCTGATTTATTATCTCTCTCTCACCTGATTTATCATCTTCTCTCACCTGATTTATTATCTCTCTCTCTCACCTGATTTATTATCTCTCTCTCACCTGATTTATCATCTCTCTCTCACCTGATTTATCATCTCTCTCACCTGATTTATCATCTCTCTCACCTGATTTATCATCTCTCTCTCACCTGATTTATCATCTCTCTCACCTGATTTATCATCTCTCTCACCTGATTTATCATCTCTCTCTCACCTGATTTATCATCTCTCTCTCACCTGATTTATCATCTCTCTCTCACCTGATTTATTATCTCTCTCTCACCTGATTTATCATCTCTCTCACCTGATTTATTATCTCTCTCTCACCTGATTTATCATCTCTCTCTCACCTGATTTATCATCTCTCTCTCACCTGATTTATCATCTTTCTCTCACCTGATTTATTATCTCTCTCTCACCTGATTTATCATCTCTCTCACCAGATTTATTATCTCTCTCACCTGATTTATCATCTCTCTCACCTGATTTATTATCTCTCTCTCACCTGATTTATCATCTCTCTCACCTGATTTATCATCTCTCTCTCACCTGATTTATCATCTCTCTCTCACCTGATTTATCATCTCTCTCTCACCTGATTTATCATCTCTCTCACCTGATTTATTAACTCTCTCTCACCTGATTTATCATCTCTCTCACCAGATTTATTATCTCCTCCCCTGATTTATTATCTCTCTCACCTGAGGTATCATCACTCTCTCACCTGATTTATCATCTCTCTCTCACCTGATTTATTATCTCTCTCTCACCTGATTTATCATCTCTCTCACCTGATTTATCATCTCTCTCACCTGATGTATCATCTCTCTCTCACCTGATTTATCATCTCTCTCACCTGATTTATTATCTCTCTCTCACCTGATTTATCATCTCTCTCTCACCTGATTTATTATCTCTCTCTCACCTGATTTATCATCCCTCTCTCACCTGATTTATCAACCCTCTCTCACCTGATTTATCATCTCTCTCTCACCTGATTTATTATCTCTCTCTCACCTGATTTATCATCTCTCTCACCTGATTTATCATCTCTCTCACCTGATTTATTATCTCTCTCTCACCTGATTTATCATCTCTCTCACCTGATTTATCATCTCTCTCTCACCTGATTTATCATCTCTCTCTCACCTGATTTATTATCTCTCTCTCACCTGATTTATCATCTCTCTCTCACCTGATTTATCATCTCTCTCTCACCTGATTTATCATCTCTCTCTCACCTGATTTATCATCTCTCTCACCTGATTTATCATCTCTCTCTCACCTGATTTATCATGTATCTCTCATCTGATGTATCATCTCTCTCTCTCACCTGATTTATCATCTCTCTCTCACCTGATTTATTATCTCTCTCTCACCTGATTTATCATCTCTCTCACCTGATTTATTATCTCTCTCTCACCTGATTTATCATCTCTCTCTCACCTGATTTATCATCTCTCTCACCTGATTTATCATCTCTCTCTCACCTGATTTATCATCTCTCTCACCTGATTTATCATCTCTCTCACCTGATTTATCATCTCTCTCTCACCTGATTTATCATCTCTCTCTCACCTGATTTATTATCTCTCTCTCACCTGATTTATCATCTCTCTCACCCGATTTATTATCCCTCTCTCACCTGATTTATCATGTATCTCTCATCTGATGTATCATCTCTTTCTCTCACCTGATGTATCATCTCTGTCTTACCTGATTTATTATCTCTCTCTCACCGGATTTATCATCTCTCTCACCTGATTTATTATCTCTCTCTCACCTGATTTATCATCTCTCTCTCACCTGATTTATTATCTCTCTCACACCTGATTTATCATCTCTCTCTCACCTGATTTATCATCTCTCTCACCTGATTTATCATCTCTCTCTCACCTGATTTATCATCTCTCTCTCACCTGATTTATCATCTCTCTCTCACCTGATTTATCATCTCTCTCACCTGATTTATCATCTCTCTCTCACCTGATTTATCATCTCTCTCTCACCTGATTTATCATCTCTCTCACCTGATTTATTATCTCTCTCTCACCTGATTTATCATCTCTCTCTCACCTGATTTATCATCTCTCTCTCACCTGATTTATCATCTCTCTCACCTGATTTATTATCTCTCTCTCACCTGATTTATAATCCTTCTCTCACCTGATTTATTATCTCTCTCTCACCTGATTTATTATCTCTCTCTCACCTGATTTATCATCTCTCTCTCACCTGATTTATCATCTCTCTCACCTGATGTATCATCTCTCTCACCAGATTTATTATCTCTCTCACCTGATTTATCATCTCTCTCTCACCTGATTTATTATCTCTCTCTCACCTGATTTATCATCTCTCTCACCTGATTTATCATCTCTCTCTCACCTGATTTATCATCTCTCTCTCACCTGATTTATCATCTCTCTCACCTGATTTATTATCTCTCTCTCACCTGATTTATCATCTCTCTCTCACCTGATTTATCATCTCTCTCTCACCTGATTTATCATCTCTCTCTCACCTGATTTATCATCTCTCTCTCACCTGATTTATTATCTCTCTCTCACCTGATTTATCATCTCTCTCACCTGATTTATTATCTCTCTCTCACCTGATTTATCATCTCTCTCTCACCTGATGTATCATCTCTCTCTCACCTGATTTATCATCTCTCTCTCACCTGATTTATTATCTCTCTCTCACCTGATTTATCATCTCTCTCACCTGATTTATTATCTCTCTCACCTGATTTATCATCTCTCTCACCTGATTTATTATCTCTCTCTCACCTGATTTATCATCTCTCTCACCTGATTTATCATCTCTCTCTCACCTGATTTATCATCTCTCTCTCACCTGATTTATCATCTCTCTCACCTGATTTATTATCTCTCTCTCACCTGATTTATCATCTCTCTCACCTGATTTATTATCTCTCTCTCACCTGATTTATTATCTCTCTCACCTGATTTATCATCTCTCTCTCACCTGATTTATCATCTCTCTCTCACCTGATTTATTATCTCTCTCTCACACCTGATTTATCATCCCTCTCTCACCTGATTTATCAACCCTCTCTCACCTGATTTATCATCTCTCTCTCACCTGATTTATCATCTCTCTCTCACCTGATTTATCATCTCTCTCACCTGATTTATCATCTCTCTCACCTGATTTATCATCTCTCTCTCACCTGATTTATCATCTCTCTCTCACCTGATTTATCATCTCTCTCTCACCTGATTTATCATCTCTCTCTCACCTGATTTATCATCTCTCTCTCACCTGATTTATTATCTCTCTCTCACCTGATTTATCATCTCTCTCACCTGATTTATTATCTCTCTCTCACCTGATTTATCATCTCTCTCTCACCTGATTTATCATCTCTCTCTCACCTGATGTATCATCTCTCTCTCACCTGATTTATCATCTCTCTCTCACCTGATTTATTATCTCTCTCTCACCTGATTTATCATCTCTCTCACCTGATTTATTATCTCTCTCTCACCTGATTTATCATCTCTCTCACCTGATTTATCATCTCTCTCACCTGATTTATCATCTCTCTCTCACCTGATTTATCATCTCTCTCTCACCTGATTTATCATCTCTCTCACCTGATTTATTATCTCTCTCTCACCTGATTTATCATCTCTCTCTCACCTGATTTATCATCTCTCTCTCACCTGATTTATCATCTCTCTCACCTGATTTATTATCTCTCTCTCACCTGATTTATCATCTTCTCTCACCTGATTTATTATCTCTCTCTCTCACCTGATTTATTATCTCTCTCTCACCTGATTTATCATCTCTCTCTCACCTGATTTATCATCTCTCTCACCTGATTTATTATCTCTCTCACCTGATTTATCATCTCTCTCTCACCTGATTTATCATCTCTCTCTCACCTGATTTATTATCTCTCTCTCACCTGATTTATCATCTCTCTCACCTGATTTATCATCTCTCTCTCACCTGATTTATCATCTCTCTCTCACCTGATTTATCATCTCTCTCACCTGATTTATTATCTCTCTCTCACCTGATTTATCATCTCTCTCTCACCTGATTTATCATCTCTCTCTCACCCGATTTATCATCTCTCTCACCTGATTTATTATCTCTCTCTCACCTGATTTATAAACCTTCTCTCACCTGATTTATTATCTCTCTCTCACACCTGATTTATTATCTCTCTCTCACCTGATTTATCATCTCTCTCTCACCTGATTTATCATCTCTCTCACCTGATTTATTATCTCTCTCACCTGATTTATCATCTCTCTCTCACCTGATTTATCATCTCTCTCACCTGATTTATCATCTCTCTCACCTGATTTATTATCTCTCTCTCACCTGATTTATCATCTCTCTCTCACCTGATTTATCATCTCTCTCTCACCTGATTTATTATCTCTCTCTCACCTGATTTATCATCTCTCTCACCTGATTTATTATCTCTCTCTCACCTGATTTATCATCTCTCTCTCACCTGATTTATCATCTCTCTCTCACCTGATTTATCATCTCTCTCTCACCTGATTTATTATCTCTCTCTCACCTGATTTATCATCTCTCTCACCTGATTTATTATCTCTCTCACCTGATTTATTATCTCTCTCACCTGATTTATTATCTCTCTCTCACCTGATTTATCATCTCTCTCACCTGATTTATCATCTCTCTCTCACCTGATTTATCATCTCTCTCTCACCTGATTTATCATCTCTCTCTCACCTGATTTATCATCTCTCTCACCTGATTTATTATCTCTCTCTCACCTGATTTATCATCTCTCTCACCAGATTTATTATCTCTCTTTCCTGATTTATTATCTCTCTCACCTGAGGTATCATCACTCTCTCACCTGATGTATCATCTCTCTCTCACCTGATTTATTATCTCTCTCTCACCTGATTTATCATCTCTCTCACCTGATTTATCATCTCTCTCACCTGATTTATCATCTCTCTCTCACCCGATTTATCATCTCTCTCACCTGATTTATTATCTCTCTCTCACCTGATTTATCATCTCTCTCTCACCTGATTTATTATCTCTCTCTCACCTGATTTATCATCCCTCTCTCACCTGATTTATCATCCCTCTCTCACCTGATTTATCATCTCTCTCTCACCTGATTTATTATCTCTCTCTCACCTGATTTATCATCTCTCTCACCTGATTTATCATCTCTCTCACCTGATTTATTATCTCTCTCTCACCTGATTTATCATCTCTCTCACCTGATTTATCATCTCTCTCTCACCTGATTTATCATCTCTCTCTCACCTGATTTATTATCTCTCTCTCACCTGATTTATCATCTCTCTCTCACCTGATTTATCATCTCTCTCTCACCTGATTTATCATCTCTCTCTCACCTGATTTATCATCTCTCTCACCTGATTTATCATCTCTCTCTCACCTGATTTATCATGTATCTCCCATCTGATGTACCATCTCTTTCTCTCACCTGATGTATCATCTCTCTCTCACCTGATTTATTATCTCTCTCTCACCTGATTTATCATCTCTCTCACCTGATTTATTATCTCTCTCTCACCTGATTTATCATCTCTCTCTCACCTGATTTATCATCTCTCTCTCACCTGATTTATCATCTCTCTCTCTCACCTGATTTATCATCTCTCTCACCTGATTTATCATCTCTCTCACCTGATTTATCATCTCTCTCTCACCTGATTTATCATCTCTCTCTCACCTGATTTATTATCTCTCTCTCACCTGATTTATCATCTCTCTCTCACCTGATTTATTATCTCTCTCTCACCTGATTTATCATCTCTCTCTCACCTGATTTATCATCTCTCTCTCACCTGATTTATCATCTCTCTCTCACCTGATTTATTATCTCTCTCTCACCTGATTTATCATCTCTCTCACCTGATTTATTATCTCTCTCTCACCTGATTTATCATCTCTCTCTCACCTGATTTATCATCTCTCTCACATGATTTATAATCTCTCTCTCTCACCTGATTTATAAACCTTCTCTCACCTGATTTATTATCTCTCTCTCACCTGATTTATCATCTCTCTCTCTCACCTGATTTATCATCTCTCTCTCACCTGATTTATCATCTCTCTCACCTGATTTATTATCTCTCTCACCTGATTTATCATCTCTCTCTCACCTGATTTATCATCTCTCTCTCACCTGATTTATTATCTCTCTCTCACCTGATTTATCATCTCTCTCACCTGATTTATTATCTCTCTCACCTGATTATATCATCTCTCTCTCACCTGATTTATCAACCCTCTCTCACCTGATTTATCATCTTTCTCTCACCTGATTTATTATCTCTCTCTCACCTGATTTATCATCTCTCTCACCTGATTTATCATCTCTCTCACCTGATTTATTATCTCTCTCTCACCTGATTTATCATCTCTCTCACCTGATTTATCATCTCTCTCTCACCTGATTTATCATCTCTCTCTCACCTGATTTATTATCTCTCTCTCACCTGATTTATCATCTCTCTCTCACCTGATTTATCATCTCTCTCTCACCTGATTTATTATCTCTCTCTCACCTGATTTATCATCTCTCTCTCACCTGATTTATCATCTCTCTCTCACCTGATTTATCATCTCTCTCACCTGATTTATTATCTCTCTCTCACCTGATTTATCATCTTCTCTCACCTGATTTATTATCTCTCTCTCACCTGATTTATTATCTCTCTCTCACCTGATTTATCATCTCTCTCTCACCTGATTTATCATCTCTCTCATCTGATTTATTATCTCTCTCTCACCTGATTTATCATCTCTCTCTCACCTGATTTATCATCTCTCTCACCTGATTTATCATCTCTCTCACCTGATTTATTATCTCTCTCTCACCTGATGTATCATCTCTCTCTCACCTGATTTATCATCTCTCTCTCACCTGATTTATTATCTCTCTCTCACCTGATTTATCATCTCTCTCACCTGATTTATTATCCCTCTCTCACCTGATGTATCATCTCTCTCTCACCTGATTTATCAACTCTCTCTCACCTGATTTATCATCTTTCTCTCACCTGATTTATTATCTCTCTCTCACCTGATTTATCATCTCTCTCACCAGATTTATTATCTCTCTCACCTGATGTATCATCTGTCTCACCTGATTTATTATCTCTCTCTCACCTGATTTATCATCTCTCTCACCTGATTTATCATCTCTCTCTCACCTGATTTATCATCTCTCTCTCACCTGATTTATCAACCATCTCTCACCTGATTTATCATCTCTCTCACCTGATTTATTATCTCTCTCTCACCTGATTTATCATCTCTCTCACCAGATTTATTATCTCTCTCTCACCTGATTTATTATCTCTCTCACCTGATTTATCATCTCTCTCTCACCTGATTTATCATCTCTCTCTCACCTGATTTATTATCTGTCTCTCACCTGATTTATTATCTCTCTCACCTGATTTATCATCTCTCTCACCTGATTTATCATCTCTCTCTCACCTGATTTATCATCTCTCTCACCTGATTTATTATCTCTCTCTCACCTGATTTATCATCTCTCTCTCACCTGATTTATTATCCGTCTCTCACCTGATTTATCATCCCTCTCTCACCTGATTTATCAACCCTCTCTCACCTGATTTATCATCTCTCTCTCACCTGATTTATTATCTCTCTCTCACCTGATTTATCATCTCTCTCACCTGATTTATCATCTCTCTCACCTGATTTATTATCTCTCTCTCACCTGATTTATCATCTCTCTCACCTGATTTATCATCTCTCTCTCACCTGATTTATCATCTCTCTCTCACCTGATTTATTATCTCTCTCTCACCTGATTTATCATCTCTCTCTCACCTGATTTATCATCTCTCTCTCACCTGATTTATCATCTCTCTCTCACCTGATTTATCATCTCTCTCACCTGATTTATCATCTCTCTCTCACCTGATTTATCATCTCTCTCTCACCTGATTTATCATCTCTCTCTCACCTGATTTATCATCTCTCTCTCACCTGATTTATTATCTCTCTCTCACCTGATTTATCATCTCTCTCACCTGATTTATTATCTCTCTCTCACCTGATTTATCATCTCTCTCTCACCTGATTTATCATCTCTCACACCTGATTTATCATCTCTCTCTCACCTGATTTATCATCTCTCTCACCTGATTTATTATCTCTCTCACCTGATTTATCATCTCTCTCTCACCTGATTTATCATCTCTCTCTCACCTGATTTATCATCTCTCTCTCACCTGATTTATCATCTCTCTCACCTGATTTATTATCTCTCTCTCACCTGATTTATCATCTCTCTCTCACCTGATTTATCATCTCTCTCTCACCTGATTTATCATCTCTCTCTCACCTGATTTATTATCTCTCTCTCACCTGATTTATCATCTCTCTCACCTGATTTATTATCTCTCTCTCACCTGATTTATCATCTCTCTCTCACCTGATTTATCATCTCTCTCACACCTGATTTATCATCTCTCTCTCACCTGATTTATCATCTCTCTCACCTGATTTATCATCTCTCTCTCACCTGATTTATCATCTCTCTCTCACCTGATTTATCATCTCTCTCTCACCTGATTTATCATCTCTCTCACCTGATTTATTATCTCTCTCACCTGATTTATCATCTCTCTCTCACCTGATTTATCATCTCTCTCTCACCTGATTTATTATCTCTCTCTCACCTGATTTATCATCTCTCTCACCTGATTTATCATCTCTCTCACCTGATTTATCATCTCTCTCTCACCTGATTTATCATCCCTCTCTCACCTGATTTATCATCTCTCTCTCACCTGATTTATTATCTCTCTCTCACCTGATTTATCATCTCTCTCACCTGATTTATCATCTCTCTCACCTGATTTATTATCTCTCTCTCACCTGATTTATCATCTCTCTCACCTGATTTATCATCTCTCTCTCACCTGATTTATCATCTCTCTCTCACCTGATTTATTATCTCTCTCTCACCTGATTTATCATCTCTCTCTCACCTGATTTATCATCTCTCTCTCACCTGATTTATTATCTCTCTCTCACCTGATTTATCATCTCTCTCACCTGATTTATTATCTCTCTCTCACCTGATTTATCATCTCTCTCTCACCTGATTTATCATCTCTCTCTCACCTGATTTATCATCTCTCTCTCACCTGATTTATTATCTCTCTCTCACCTGATTTATCATCTCTCTCACCTGATTTATTATCTCTCTCTCACCTGATTTATTATCTCTCTCTCACCTGATTTATCATCTCTCTCTCACCTGATTTATCATCTCTCTCACCTGATTTATTATCTCTCTCACACCTGATTTATCATCTCTCTCTCACCTGATTTATCATCTCTCTCACCTGATTTATTATCTCTCTCACCTGATTTATCATCTCTCTCTCACCTGATTTATCATCTCTCTCTCACCTGATTTATCATCTCTCTCTCACCTGATTTATCATCTCTCTCTCACCTGATTTATCATCTCTCTCACCTGATTTATTATCTCTCTCACCTGATTTATCATCTCTCTCTCACCTGATTTATCATCTCTCTCACCTGATTTATTATCTCTCTCACCTGATTTATCATCTCTCTCTCACCTGATTTATCATCTCTCTCACCTGATTTATCATCTCTCTCTCACCTGATTTATCATCTCTCTCTCACCTGATTTATCATCTCTCTCACCTGATTTATCATCTCTCTCTCACCTGATTTATCATCTCTCTCTCACCTGATTTATTATCTCTCTCTCACCTGATTTATCATCCCTCTCTCACCTGATTTATCATCTCTCTCTCACCTGATTTATCATCTCTCTCACCTGATGTATCATCTCTCTCTCACCTGATTTATCATCTCTCTCTCACCTGCCTTCTCCCCATAACCTTTGATGGTCTTACTAATCAAGAGCAGATCAACATCTGCTTTAAATATATCCAATGATTTGGCCTCCACAGCCACATGTGGCAATGAATTCAAAGTTGAAAGGTTCATTGTTTTTCAAAGTATAGCACTCCGAGATTTTTCTTCTCCAGATAGCCACAAGACGAAGAAAAATGAAGAATGGCAACATGATCATCAACCCCCAAACCCATAGGCCCACAATACCTCTCTTCCCGTCCAAAAAACACACAAAAACGTAAAAAGAACATGGCCCCAACACCCCTTCCCCGAGCATAAAATGCGAAAAGAACATTGGCTTTCAAAACCCCCTCTCCCTGCGGATTCACCATCTTCTGGTTAAATAAATTCTTTCTCATGTATCTTCTAAAGGGACAAACTTGTATACTGAGGCTCTGCCTTCTGGTCATAGACTCCCCCACCATAGGAAACATCCTCTCCACATTCACTCTATCTCGGCCTTTCAATATTTGATAGGTTTCAGTGAGATTCTCCCCTCATTCTTCTAAACTCCAGTGAGAACAGGCCCAGCGCCATCCAATGTTCTTAATTCAGTAACCCTTTTATTCCTGGAATCATTCTGATGAACTCCCTTTGGACACACCGAGAGGGAGTTGGGTAGAGGTACTGAGGAGAGGGAGTTGGGTAGAGGTACTGAGGAGAGGGAGTTGGGTAGAGGTACTGGGGAGGGGGAGTTCAGTAGAGGTAATGGGGGGAGTTGGGAACAGGTACTGGGGAGGGGGGAGTTGGGTAGAGGTACTGGGGAGGGGTGTAGTCGGGTAGAGGTACTGGAGAGGGGAGAGTTGGGTAGAGGTACTGGGGAGGGGGTGTTGGGTAAGGGTACAGGGGAGGGGGTGTTCGGTAGGTGAACTGGGCAGGGGGTGTTGGGTAGAGGTACTGGGGAGGGAGAGTTGGTTAGAGGGACTGGGGAGGGGGGAGTTGGGTAGAGGTACTGGGGAGGGGGAGTTGGGTAGAGTTACTGGGGAGGGGAGAGTTGAGAGGCAGTACTGGGGAGGGGGAGTTGGGTCGAGGTACTGGGGAGGGGGGAGTTGGGTCGAGGTACTGGGGAGCGGGGAGTTGGGTAGAGGTACAGGGGAGGTCGAGTTGGGTAGAGGTACTGGGGAGAGGGAGTTGGTTAGAGGTATTGGGGGGGAGATGGGAGGCAGTACTGGGGCAGGGGAGTTGTGTAGAGTTACTGGGGATGGGGGAATTGGGTAGAGGTACTGGGGTGGGGGTCTTGGGTAGAGGTACTGGGGAGGGGGGAGTTGCGTAGAGGTACGGGGGAGGGGGAGTTGGGTGGAGGTATGGGGAGTGGGGGAGGGGTAGAGGTACTGGGGAGGGGAGAGTTGGGTAGAGTTGTGGGGAGGGGGGAGTTGGTTAGAGGGACTGGGGTGGGGGGGAGTTGGGTAGAGGTACTGGGGAGGGGGGAGTTAGGCTGGGGAGGGGGGAAGTTAGGTAGAGTTACTGGGGAGACTGAGTTGGCTAGAAGTATTGGGGGGAGTTGGGTAGAGGTACTTGGGTACAGGTACTGGGGTTGGGGGAGTTGGGTAGAGGTACTGGGGTGGGGGTAGTTGGGTAGAGGTACTGGGGAGGGGGGAGTTGGGTAGAGGTACTGTGGTGGGGGTAGTTGGGTGGAGGTACTGGGGAGGGGGAGTTGGGTCGAGGTACTGGGGAGGGGCAGTTGGTTCAAAGTACTGGGGAGGGGGTAGTTGGGGAGAGGTACTGGGGAGGGGGGATTTGGGTAGAGGTATTGGGGTGGGGTGGAGTTGGGGAGGGGGGAGTTGGGTAGAGGTACTGGGGATGGCGGAGTTGGTGCAGAGGTACTGGGAAGGGGGAGTTGGGTGGAAGTAAGGGGGAGGGGGGAGTTTGGTAGAGGTACTGGGGAGGGGAGAGTTGGGAGGCTGTACTGGGGGAGGGGGAGTTGCGTAGAGGATCTGGGGTGGGGGAATTGGGTACAGGTATTGGGGAGGGTGAGTTGCGTAGAGGTACTGGGGAGGGGGAGTTAGGTAGAGCTACTGGGGAGAGGGAGTTGGTTAGAGGTATTGAGGAGGGGGGAGTTGGGTAGAGTTACTGGGGGGGGGAGTTGGGTAGAGGTACTGGGGAGGGGCGTGTTGGGTAGAGGTACTGGGGATGGGGGAGTTTGGAGGCAGTACTGGGGAGGGGGATTTGGGTCGAGGTACTTGGGAGGGTGTAGTTGTGGAGAGGTACTGGGTAGGGGAGAGTTGGGTGGGGGTATGGTGAGCGGGGAGTTGGTGCAGAGGTACTGGGGAGGGGGAGTTGTGTGGAAGTAAGGGGGAGGGGGGAGTTTGGTAGAGGTACTGGGGAGGGGAGAGTTGGGAGGATGTACTGGGAGAGAGGGAGCTGCGTAGAGGAACTGGGGTGGGGGAGTTGGATAGAGGTATTGGGGAGGGCGAGTTGCATAGAGGTACTGGGGAGGGGGAGTTAGGTAGAGCTACTGGGGAGAGGGAGTTGGTTAGAGGTATTGAGGAGGTGGGAGTTGGGTAGAGTTACTGGGGAGGGGGAGTTGGGTAGAGATACTGGGGAGGGGCGTGTTGGGTAGAGGGGATTTGGGGAGCAGGGAGTTGGGTAGAGGTACTGGGGATGGCGGAGTTTGTGCAGAGGTACTTGGGAGGGGGAGTTGGGTGGAAGTAAGGGGGAGGGGGAGTTGCGTAGAGGAACTGGGATGGGGAAGTTGGGTGGAGGTATTGGGGAGGGTGAGTTGCGTAGAGATACTCGGGAGTGGGAGCTGGTTGGAGGACTGGGGTGGGGGGAGAGTTGGGTAGAGATACTGGGGAGGGGGGAGTTGGGTAGAGGTACTGGGGAGGGGGGAGTTGGGTCGAGGTACTTGGGAGGGTGTAGTTGTGGAGAGGTACTGGGTAGGGGGGAGTTGCTTGGGGGTATAGTGAGGGGGGAGTTGGGTAGAGGTACTGGGGAGGGGGAGTTGGGTAGAGGCACTGGGGAGGGAGTGTAGTGTAGAGGAACTGGGGAGTGGGGGACTTGGGTAGAGGTTCTGGGGAGGGGGTTGTTGGGTAGAGTTACTGGAGAGAGGGAGTTGGTTAAATGTATTGAGGAGGCGGGAGTTGGGTAGAGGCACTGGTGAGAGGGCAGTTGGGTAGTGGTACTCGGGAGTGGGAGCTGGGGGGCAGTACTGGGGGAGGGGGAGTTGGGTAGAGGTACTGGGGCGGGGGAGTTGGGTAGAGGTACTGGGGTGGGGGAGTGGGGTAGAGGTACAGGGGAGGGGTGTAGTTGGGAAGAGGTACTGGGGTGGGGGTAGATGGGTAGATGTACTGGGGAGGGGAGAGTTGGGTAGGGGTACAGGGGAGGAGGTGTTGGGCAGGAGTACTGGGCAGGGGGTGTTGGGTAGTGGTACTGGGGAGGGGGGAGTTGGGTAGTGGTACTGCGGTGGGCGGAGTTGGGTAGTGGTACTGCGGTGGGCGGAGTTGGGTAGAGGTACTGAGGAGAGGGGTGTTGGGAACAGGTACTGTGGCGGGGGAGTTGGGTAGAGGTACAGGGGAGGGGAGTTGGGTAGAGGTACTGGGGAGTGGGTGTTGAGTAGAGGTACTGGGGAGGGGGAGTTGTTTACAGGGACTGGGGTGGGGGGAGAGTTGGGTAGAGATACTGGGGAGGGGGGAGTTGGGTTGAGGTACTGAGGAGCTGGTAGTTGGGGAGAGGTACTGGGGAGGGGGGATTTGGGTTGAGGTAATGGGTGGAGGGGAGTTGGGTAGAGGAACTGGGAAGGAGGGAATTGGGCCGAGGTACTGGGAAGGGGGAGTTGTGTAAATATACTGGGTCGGGAGGATTTGGGGAGGGGGGAGTTGGGTAGAGCTACTGGGGAGGAGGGAATTGGGTAGAGGTACTGGGGAGGGTGAGTTGCGTAGAGGTACTGGGGAGGGGGAGTTGGGTAGAGGTACTGGGGAGAGGGAGTTGGTTAGAGGTGCTGGGAAAGGGGAGTTGGGTAGAGGTACTGGGGAGGGGGAGTTGGGTAGAGGTACTGGGGTGGGGGTAGATGGGTAGATGTACTGGGGAGGGGAGAGTTGGGTAGGTTTACAGGGAAGGAAGTGTTGGGCAGGAGTACTGGGCAGGGGGTGTTGGGTAGTGGTACTGGGGAGTGGGGAGTTGGGTAGAGGTACTGCGGTGGGGAGAGTTGGGTAGAGGTACTGAGGAGACGGGTGTTGGGAACAGGTACTGTGGAGGGGGAGTTGGGTAGGGGTACAGGGGAGGGGAGTTGGGTAGAGGTACATGGGAGGAGGTGTTGGGCAGGAGTACTGGGCAGGGGGTGTTGGGTAGTGGTACTGGGGAGGGGGGAGTTGGGTAGAGGTACTGCGGTGGGGGGAGTTGGGTAGAGGTACTGAGGAGAGGGGTGTTGGGAACAGGTACTGCGGAGGGGGAGTTGGGTAGGGGTACAGGGGAGGGGAGTTGGGTAGAGGCACTGGGGAGGGGCAGTTGGGTAGAGGCACTGGGGAGGGGGCAGTTGGGTAGAGGTACTCGGAGTGGGAGCTGGAGGGCACTACTGGGGGAGGGGGAGTTGGGTAGAGGTACTGGGGAGGGGGATTTGGGTAGAGGTACTGGGGTGGGGGAGTGGGGTAGAGGTACAGGGGAGGGGTATAGTTGGGAAGTGGTACTTGGGATGTGGGTAGATGGGTAGATATACTGGGGAGCGGAGAGTTGGGTAGGGGTACAGGGGTGGAGGTGTTGTGCAGGAGTACTGGGCAGGGGGTGTTGGGTAGTGGTACTGGGGAGGGGGGAGTTGGGTAGAGGTACTGCGGTGGGGGGAGTTGGGTAGAGGTACTGAGGAGAGGGTTGTTGGGAACAGGTACTGTGGAGGGGGAGTTGGGTAGGGGTACAGGGGAGGGGAGTTGGGTAGAGGTACTGGAGAGTTGGTGTTGAGTAGAGGTACTGGGAAGGGGGAGTCGGTTAGGGGGACTGGGGAGGGGGGAGTTGAGTAGAGGCACTGGGGAAGGGGGAGTAGGTTAGAGGTACTGGGGAGGGGGGAGTTTTGTAGTGTTACTGGGGAGAGGGAGTTGGTTAGTTGTATTGAGGAGGTGGGAGATCGGTAGAGATACTGGGTAGGGGGGAGTTGGGTCGAGGTACTGGGGAGAGGGGAGTTCAGTCAAGGCACTGGGCAGCGAAGTTGGGTAGAGGCACTGGCGAGGGAGAGTTGGTTAGAGGGACTGGGGAGGGGAGAGTTGGGTAGAGGTACTGGGGAAGGGGGAGTTGGGTAGAGGTACTGGGGAAGGGGGAGTTGGGTAGAGTTACTGGAGAGGTTGAGTTGGGCAGAGGTACTGGGGAGGGGGAAGTTGAGAGGCAGTACTGGGGTGCGGGTAGTTGGGTAGAGGTACTGGGGAGGGGGGAGTTGAGAGGCAGTACTGGGGAGTGGGGGACTTGGGTAGAGGTTCTGGGGAGGGGGTTGTTGGGTAGAGTTACTGGAGAGAGGGAGTTGGTTAAATGTATTGAGGAGGCGGGAGTTGGGTAGAGGCACTGGGGAGGGGGGAGTTGGGAGGCAGTACTGGGGGAGGGGGAGTTGGATAGAGGTACTGCGGAGGGGGGAGTTGGGAGGCAGTACTGGGGGAGGAGGAGTTGCATAGAGGTACTGGGGAGGGTGAGTTGCGTAGAGGTACTGGGGAGGGGGAGTTGGGTAGAGGTACTGGGGAGGGGGAGTTGGGTTGAGGTACTGGGGTGGGGGGAGTTGGGTAGACGTACTAGGGAGGGGGAGTTGGGTCGAGGTACTGGGGAGGGGGAAATTGGGTAGAGGTACTGCGGTGGGGGGAGTTGGGTAGAGGTACTGAGGAGAGGGGTGTTGGGAACAGGTACTGCGGAGGGGGAGTTGGGTAGGGGTACAGGGGAGGGGAGTTGGGTAGAGGCACTGGGGAGGGGCAGTTGGGTAGAGGCACTGGGGAGGGGGCAGTTGGGTAGAGGTACTCGGAGTGGGAGCTGGAGGGCAGTATTGGGGGAGGGGGAGTTGGGTAGAGGTACTGGGGAGGGGGATTTGGGTAGATGTACTAGGGAGGGGGAGTTGGGTCGAGGTACTGGGGAGGGGGAAATTGGGTAGAGGTACTGCGGTGGGGGGAGTTGGGTAGAGGTACTGAGGAGAGGGGTGTTGGGAACAGGTACTGCGGAGGGGGAGTTGGGTAGAGGTACTGGGGAGGGGGGAGTTGGGTAGAGGTACTAGGTAGTGGGTAGTTGGGTGGAGGTACTGGGGAGGGGGGAGTTGGGTAGAGTTACTGGGGAGAGGGAGTTGGTTAGAGGTATTGGGGGGAGATGGGAGGCAGTACTGGGGCAGGGGAGTTGGGTAGAGTTACTGGGGATGGGGGAATTGGGTAGAGGTACTGGGGTTGGGGTCTTGGGTAGAGGTACTGGGGAGGGGGAGTTGGGCCGAGGTACTGGGGAGGGGCAAGTTGCGTCGAGGTACTGGGTAGGGGGGATTTGGGGAGGGGGGAGTTGGGTAGAGGTACTGGAGTGGGGGTAGTTGGGTAGAGGTAGTGGGGAGGGGTAGTTGGGTAGAGGTACTGTGGGGGGGGAGTAGGGTCATGGTACTGGGGAGGGGGAGTTGGGGTGAGGTATTGGGGAGGATGAGTTGCATAGAGGTACTGGGGATGGGGAGTTAGGGTGAGGTTTGGGGATGGGGGTGTTGCGTAGAGGTACTGGGCAGGGGGGAGTTGGGTAGGTGTACTAGGGAGGGGGAGTTGGGTTGAGGTACTGGGGTGGGGGGAGTTGGGTAGACGTAGTAGGGAGGGGGAGTTGGGTCGAGGTACTGGAGAGGGGGAGTTGGGTAGAAGTACTGGGGAGGAGGCAATTGGGCCGAGGTAGTGGGGAGGGGTAGTTAGGTAGAGGTACTGTGGGGGGGGGAGTAGGGTCATGGTACTGGGGAGGGGGAAGTTGGGTGGAGGTACTGCGTGGTGAGTTAGGTCAAGGTACTAGGGAAGGAAAATTGGGTCGAGGTACTGGGGTGGGGGAAGTGGGTAGAGGAAATGTGGAGGGGGAGTTGGGTCGAGGTATTGGGGAGGGTGGAGTTAGATAGAGGTAGTGGGGAGGCGAAGTTGGGTTGAGGTACTGGGGAGGGGGAGTTCGGTACAGGTACTGTGGAGGGGGAGTTGGGTAGAGGTACTAGGGAGGGGCAGTTGGGTAGAGGTACTGGGGAGGGGGGAGTTGGGTCGAGGTACTGGGGAGGGGGAGTTGGGTAGAGGTACTAGGGAGGGGCAGTTGGGTAGAGGTACTGGGGAGGGGGGAGTTGGGTCGAGGTACTAGGGAGGGGCAGTTGGGTTGAGGTACTGGGGAGGGGGAGTTCGGTACAGGTACTGGTGAGGGGTAGTTGGGTAGAGATACTAGGGTGGGGGTGTTGGGTATTGGTATTGTGGAGGGGGGAGTTGGGTAGAGGTACTGGGGAGGGGGGAGTTGGGTAGAGGTACTAGGGAGGGGCAGTTGGGTAGAGGTACTGGGGAGGGGGGAGTTGGGTCGAGGTACTGGGGAGCGGGGAGTTGGGTAGAGGTACAGGGGAGGTCGAGTTGGGTAGAGGTACTGGGGAGAGGGAGTTGGTTAGAGGTATTGGGGGGGAGATGGGAGGCAGTACTGGGGCAGGGGAGTTGTGTAGAGTTACTGGGGATGGGGGAATTGGGTAGAGGTACTGGGGTGGGGGTCTTGGGTAGAGGTACTGGGGAGGGGGAAGTTGCGTAGAGGTACGGGGGAGGGGGAGTTGGGTGGAGGTATGGGGAGGGGGTAGTTGGTTAGAGGTACTGGGTGGGGGAGTTGGGTAGAGGTACTGGGGAGGGGGTAGTTGGGGAGAGGTACAGGGGAGGGGGAGTTGGGTAGAGTTACTGGGGAGGGGAGAGTTGAGAGGCAGTACTGGGGAGGGGGAGTTGGGTCGAGGTACTGGGGAGGGGGTAGTTGGGGAGAGGTACAGGGGGGAGTTGGGTGGGGGCACGGGGGAGGTGGGTGTTGGGTAGAGGTACTGGGGAGAGGGAGTTGGGTAGAGGTACTGGGGAGTGGAGGAGGGGTAGAGGTACTGGGGAGGGGAGAGTTGGGTAGAGTTGTGGGGAGGGGGGAGTTGGTTAGAGGGACTGGGGTGGGGGGGAGTTGGGTAGAGGTACTGGGGAGGGGGGAGTTGGGTAGAGGTACTGGGGAGGGGGGAGTTAGGCTGGGGAGGGGGGAGTTAGGTACAGTTACTGGGGAGACTGAGTTGGCTAGAAGTATTGGGGGGAGTTGGGTAGAGGTACTTGGGAGGGGGAGTTGGGTACAGGTACTGGGGTTGGGGGTGTTGGGTAGAGGTACTGGGGTGGGGGTAGTTGGGTAGAGGTACTGGGGAGGGGGAGTTGGGTAGAGGTACTAGGGAGGGGCAGTTGGGTAGAGGTACTGGGGAGGGGGGAGTTGGGTTGAGGTACTGGGGAGCGGGGAGTTGGGTAGAGGTACAGGGGAGGTCGAGTTGGGTAGAGGTACTGGGGAGAGGGAGTTGGTTAGAGGTATTGGGGGGGAGATGGGAGGCAGTACTGGGGCAGGGGAGTTGTGTAGAGTTACTGGGGATGGGGGAATTGGGTAGAGGTACTGGGGTGGGGGTCTTGGGTAGAGGTACTGGGGAGGGGGGAGTTGCGTAGAGGTACGGGGAGGGGGAGTTGGGTGGAGGTATGGGGAGGGGGTAGTTGGTTAGAGGTACTGGGTGGGGGAGTTGGGTAGAGGTACTGGAGTGGGGGGAGTTGGGAGGCAGTACTGGGGGAGGGGGAGTTGGATAGAGGTACTGCTGAGGGGGGAGTTGGGAGGCAGTACTGGGGGAGGAGGAGTTGCATAGAGGTACTGGGGAGGGGCGAGTTGGGTAGAGGTACTAGGTAGTGGGTAGTTGGGTGGAGGTACTGGGGAGGGGGGAGTTGGGTAGAGTTACTGGGGAGAGGGAGTTGGTTGGAGGTATTGGGGGGAGATGGGAGGCAGTACTGGGGCAGGGGAGTTGGGTAGAGTTACTGGGGATGGGGGAATTGGGTAGAGGTACTGGGGTGGGGGTCTTGGGTAGAGATACTGGGGAGGGGGGAGTTGCGTAGAGGTACGGGGAGGGGGAGTTGGGTGGAGGTATGGGGAGGGGGTAGTTGGTTAGAGGTACTGGGGTGGGGGAGTTGGGTAGAGGTACTGGAGTGGGGGGAGTTGGGCCGAGGTACTGAGGAGGGGGGAGTTGCATAGAGGTACTGTGTAGCGGGGATTTGGGCAGGGGGGAGTTGGGTAGATGTACTGGGGAGGGGGAGTTGTGTTGAGGTACTGGAGTGGGGGGAGTTGGGTAGACGTACTAGGGAGGGGGAGTTGGGCCGAGGTACTGAGGAGGGGGGAGTTGCATAGAGGTACTGTGTAGCGGGGATTTGGGCAGGGGGGAGTTGGGTAGATTTACTGGGGAGGGGGAGTTTGGTTGAGGTACTGGAGTGGGGGGAGTTGGGTAGACGTACTAGGGAGGGGGAGTTGGGTCGAGGTACTGGGGAGGGGGAAATTGGGTAGAGGTACTGGGGAGGGGGGAGTTGGGTAGATGTACTAGGGAAGGGTAGTTGGGTAGATGCACAGGGGAGAGGGAGTTGGGTAGATGCACAGGGGAGAGGGAGTTGGGTAGAGGTACTGGGGAGGGGCGAGTTGGGTAGAGGTACTGGGTAGTGGGTAGTTGGGTGGAGGTACTGGGGAGGGGGGAGTTGGGTAGAGTTACTGGGGAGAGGGAGTTGGTTAGAGGTATTGGGGGGAGATGGGAGGCAGTACTGGGGCAGGGGAGTTGGGTAGAGTTACTGGGGATGGGGGAATTGGGTAGAGGTACTGGGGTTGGGGTCTTGGGTAGAGGTACTGGGGAGGGGGAGTTGGGCCGAGGTACTGGGGAGGGGCAAGTTGCGTCGAGGTACTGGGTAGGGGGGATTTGGGGAGGGGGGAGTTGGGTAGAGGTACTGGAGTGGGGGTAGTTGAGTAGAGGTATTGGGGAGGGCGAGTTGGGTAGAAGTACTAGGGAAGGGAGAGTTGGGTGGGGGTACTGGGGAGCGGGAGCTGGGTCGAGGTACTTGGGAGGGGGAGTTGGGTGGAGGTATGGGGCGGGGGGTAGTTGGGTTGAGGTACAGGAGAGGGGGAGTTGGGCCGAGGTACTGGGGAGGGTAGAGTTGGTTAGAGGTACTGGGGAGGGGGAGTTGGGGTGAGGTATTGGGGAGGATGAGTTGCATAGAGGTACTGGGGATGGGGAGTTAGGGTGAGGTTTGGGGATGGGGGTGTTGCGTAGAGGTACTGGGCAGGGGGGAGTTGGGTAGGTGTACTAGGGAGGGGGAGTTGGGTTGAGGTACTGGGGTGGGGGGAGTTGGGTAGACGTAGTAGGGAGGGGGAGTTGGGTCGAGGTACTGGAGAGGGGGAGTTGGGTAGAAGTACTGGGGAGGAGGCAATTGGGCCGAGGTAGTGGGGAGGGGTAGTTGGGTAGAGGTACTGTGGAGGGGGGAGTAGGGTCATGGTACTGGGGAGGGGGAAGTTGGGTGGAGGTACTGCGTGGTGAGTTAGGTCAAGGTACTAGGGAAGGAAAATTGGGTCGAGGTACTGGGGTGGGGGAAGTGGGTAGAGGAAACGTGGAGGGGGAGTTGGATCGAGGTATTGGGGAGGGTGGAGTTAGATAGAGGTAGTGGGGTGCCGAAGTTGGGTTGAGGTACTGGGGAGGGGGAGTTCGGTACAGGTACTGGTGAGGGGTAGTTGGGTAGAGATACTAGGGTGGGGGTGTTGGGTATTGGTATTGTGGAGGGGGGAGTTGGGTAGAGGTACTGGGGAGGGGGAGTTGGGTAGAGGTACTAAGGAGGGGCAGTTGGGTAGAGGTACTGGGGAGGGGGGAGTTGGGTCGAGGTACTGGGGAGCGGGGAGTTGGGTAGAGGTACAGGGGAGGTCGAGTTGGGTAGAGGTACTGGGGAGAGGGAGTTGGTTAGAGGTATTGGGGGGGAGATGGGAGGCAGTACTGGGGCAGGGGAGTTGTGTAGAGTTACTGGGGATGGGGGAATTGGGTAGAGGTACTGGGGTGGGGGTCTTGGGTAGAGGTACTGGGGAGGGGGGAGTTGCGTAGAGGTATGGGGGAGGGGGAGTTGGGTGGAAGTATGGGGAGGGGGTAGTTGGTTAGAGGTACTGGGTGGGGGAGTTGGGTAGAGGTACTGGGGAGGGGGTAGTTGGGGAGAGGTACAGGGGAGGGGGAGTTGGGTAGAGTTACTGGGGAGGGGAGAGTTGAGAGGCAGTACTGGGGAGGGGGAGTTGGGTCGAGGTACTGGGGAGGGGGTAGTTGGGGAGAGGTACAGGGGGGAGTTGGGTGGGGGTACGGGGGAGGTGGGTGTTGGGTAGAGGTACTGGGGAGAGGGAATTGGGTAGAGGTACTGGGGAGTGGGGGAGGGGTAGAGGTACTGGGGAGGGGAGAGTTGGGTAGAGTTGTGGGGAGGGGGGAGTTGGTTAGAGGGACTGGGGTGGGGGGGAGTTGGGTAGAGGTACTGGGGAGGGGGGAGTTGGGTAGAGGTACTGGGGAGGGGGGAGTTAGGCTGGGGAGGGGGGAGTTAGGTACAGTTACTGGGGAGACTGAGTTGGCTAGAAGTATTGGGGGGGAGTTGGGTAGAGGTACTTGGGAGGGGGAGTTGGGTACAGGTACTGGGGTTGGGGGAGTTGGGTAGAGGTACTGGGGTGGGGGTAGTTGGGTAGAGGTACTGGGGAGGGGGAGTTGGGTAGAGGTACTAGGGAGGGGCAGTTGGGTAGAGGTACTGGGGAGGGGGGAGTTGGGTCGAGGTACTGGGGAGCGGGGAGTTGGGTAGAGGTACAGGGGAGGTCGAGTTGGGTAGAGGTACTGGGGAGAGGGAGTTGGTTAGAGGTATTGGGGGGGAGATGGGAGGCAGTACTGGGGCAGGGGAGTTGTGTAGAGTTACTGGGGATGGGGGAATTGGGTAGAGGTACTGGGGTGGGGGTCTTGGGTAGAGGTACTGGGGAGGGGGGAGTTGCGTAGAGGTACGGGGGAGGGGAAGTTGGGTGGAGGTATGGGGAGGAGGTAGTTGGTTAGAGGTACTGGGTGGGGGAGTTGGGTAGAGGTACTGGAGTGGGGGGAGTTGGGCCGAGGTACTGGGGAGGGGGGAGTTGCGTAGAGGTACTGTGTAGGGGGGATTTGGGCAGGGGGGAGTTGGGTTGTGGTACTGGGGTGGGGGGAGTTGGGTAGACGTACTAGGGAGGGGGAGTTGGGTCGAGGTACTGGGGAGGGGGAAATTGGGTAGAGGTACTGGGGAGGGGGGAGTTGGGTAGAGCTACTGGGGAGAGGGGGAGTTGGGTAGAATTACTGGGGAGGGGAGAGTTGGGACGAGGTACTGGTGAGGGGGAGTTGGGTGGAAGTAAGGGGGAGGGGGGAGTTTGGTAGAGGTACTGGGGAGGGGAGAGTTGGGAGGCTGTACTGGGAGAGAGGGAGTTGCGTAGAGGAACTGGGGTGGGGGAGTTGGATAGAGGTATTGGGGAGGGCGAGTTGCATAGAGGTACTGGGCAGGGGGAGTTAGGTCGAGCTACTGGGGAGAGGGAGTTGGTTAGAGGTATTGAGGAGGTAGGAGTTGGGTAGAGTTACTGGGGAGGGGGAGTTGGGTGGAGGTACTGGGGAGGGGCGTGTTGGGTAGAGGTACTCGGGAGTGGGAGCTGGTTAGAGGACTCGGGTCGGGGGAGAGTTGGGTAGAGATACTGGGGAGGGGAGAGTTAGGTAGAGGTACTGGGGAGGGGGGAGTTGGGTAGAGGTACTGGGGAGGGGGAGTTGGGTAGAGGGGATTTGGGGAGCGGGGAGTTGGGTAGAGGTACTGGGGATGGCGGAGTTTGTGCAGAGGTACTTGGGAGGGGGAGTTGGGTGGAAGTAATGGGGAGGGTGAGTTGCGTAGAGGTACTCGGGAGTGGGAGCTGGTTGGAGGACTGGGGTGGGGGGAGAGTTGGGTAGAGATACTGGGGAGGGGGGAGTTAGGTAGAGGTACTGGGGAGGGGGGAGTTGGGTAGAGGTACTGGGGAGGGGGAAGTTGGGTAGAGGTACTGGGGAGGGGGAAGTTGGGTCGAGGTACTTGGGAGGGTGTAGTTGTGGAGAGGTACTGGGTAGGGGGGAATTGCTTGGGGGTATAGTGAGGGGGGAGTTGGGTAGAGGTACTGGGGAGGGGGAGTTGGGTAGAGGCACTGGGGAGGGGGTGTAGTGTAGAGGAACTGGGGAGTGGGGGACTTGGGTAGAGGTTCTGGGGAGGGGGTTGTTGGGTGGAGTTACTGGAGAGAGGGAGTTGGTTAAATGTATTGAGGAGGCGGGAGTTGGGTAGAGGCACTGGGGAGGGGGCAGTTGGGTAGTGGTACTCGGGAATGGAAGCTGGGGGCAGTACTGGGGGAGGGGGAGTTGGGTAGAGGTACTGGGGCGGGGGAGTTGGGTAGAGGTACTGGGGTAGGGGAGTGGGGTAGAGGTACAGGGGAGGAGGGAATTGGGCCGAGGTACTGGGAAGGGGGAGTTGTGTAAATATACTGGGTCGGGAGGATTTGGGGAGGGGGAGTTGGGTCGAGCTACTGGGGAGGTGGGAATTGGGTAGAGGTACTGGGAAGGGGGGAGTTGGTTAGAGTTACTGGGGAGAGGGAGTTGGTTAGAGGTATTGAGGAGGGGGGAGATGGGAGGCAGTACTGGGGAGGGGGGAGTTGGGTAGAGCTACTGGGGAGAGGGGGTGTTGGGTAGAAGTACTGGGGAGGGGGCAGTTGGGACGAGGTACTGGTGAGGGGGAGTTGGGCCGAGGTACTGGGGAGGGGCAAGTTGCGTAGAGGTACTGGGTAGGGGGGATTTGGGTAGAGGTACTGGAGTGGGGGTAGTTGGGTAGAGGTATTGGGGAGGGCGAGTTGGGTAGAAGTACTAGGGACGGGAGAGTTGGGTGGGGGTACTGGGGAGCGGGAGCTGGGTCGAGGTACTCGGGAGGGGGAGTTGGGTGGAGGTATGGGGAGGGGGGTAGTTGGGTTGAGGTACAGGAGAGGGGGAGTTGGGCCGAGGTACTGGGGAGGGTAGAGTTGGGTAGAGGTACTGGGGAGGGGGAGTTGGGGTGAGGTATTGGGGAGGATGAGTTGCATAGAGGTACTGGGGATGGGGAGTTAGGGTGAGGTTTGGGGATGGGGGTGTTGCGTAGAGGTACTGGGCAGGGGGGAGTTGGGTAGATGCACTAGGGAGGGGGAGTTGGGTTGAGGTACTGGGGTGGGGGGAGTTGGGTAGACCTACTAGGGAGGGGGAGTTGGGTCAAGGTACTGGGGAGGATGGAGTTGGGTTGAGGTACTGGGGAGGGGGAGTTGCGTAGAGATACTGGGGAGGGGGGAGTTGGGTAGAGGTACTGGCGGGGGGGGTAGTTGGGTAGAGGTGCTGGGTAGGGGGAGTTGGGTGGCGGTCCTGGGGAGTGGGGAGTTGGGTTGGGGTACTGGGGAGAAGGGTGTAGTTTTGAGGTACTGGGGAGGGGGTAGTTGGATAGAGGTACTGGGGAGGGGGCAGTTGGGTAGAGGTACTGGGTAGGGGGGAGTTGGGTATAGGTACTGGGGAGGGGGAGTTCAGTAGAGGACTGGGACGGGGAGTTGGGTTGAGGAACTGGGGAGGGTGTCGATGGGTAGAGGTACTGGGGAGGAGGGAGGAGGGTCAAGGTACTGGGGAGTGGTAGTTGCGTAGAGGTACTGGGGAGGGAGAGTTGGGTAGAGGTGCTGGGTAGTGGGACTTGGGTCGAGGTACTGGGTTTGGGGAGTTGGGTGGCGGTACTGGGGAGGAGAGAGTTGGGTCGAGATTCTGGGGAGGGGGAGCTGGTTAGAGGTACTGGGGTGGGTGGAGTTGGGTGGAGGTACTGGGGAGAGGGGAGTTGGGTGGAGGTACTGGGGAGGGGGAGTTGCGAGGAGGTACTGGGGAGGGGGAGTTGGGTTGAGGTACTGGGGAGAGGGGAGTTGGGTTGAGGTACTGGGGAGGGGGAGTTGCGAGGAGGCACTGGGGAGGGGGTGTAGTGTAGAGGAACTGGGGAGTGGGGGACTTGGGTAGAGGTATTGGGGAGGGGGGAGTTAGGTCAAGATACTGGGGAGGGGAATTGGGTAGAGATACTGGGGAGGGGGAGTTGGGCAGAGGTACTGGGGAGATGGGTGTTGGGTGGAGGTACTGGGGAGGGGGAGTTGGGTAGAGGTACTGCGGAGGGGGAGTTGGGTAGAGATACTGGGGAGGGGGAGTTGGGCAGAGGTACTGGGGAGATGGGTGTTGGGTGGAGGTACTGCGGAGGGGGAGTTGGGTGGAGGTCTTGGGGTGAGGGGAGTAGGGTAGAGGTACTGCAGAGGGGGGAGTTGGGTAGAGGTACTGCGGAGGGGGAGTTGGGTAGAGGTACTGCGGAGGGGGAGTTGGGTAGAGGTACTGCAGAGGGGGGAGTTGGGTAGAGGTACTGCGGAGGGGGAGTTGGGTGGAGGTACTGGGGAGGTGGAGTTGGTTAGAGGTCTTGGGGTGAGGGGAGTAGGGTAGAGGTACTGCAGAGGGGGGAGTTGGGTAGAGGTACTGGGGAGGGGGAGTTGGGTAGAGATACTGGGGAGGTGGAGTTGGTTAGAGGTCTTGGGGTGAGGGGAGTAGGGTAGAGGTACTGCAGAGGGGGGAGTTGGGTAGAGGTACTGCAGAGGGGGGAGTTGGGTAGAGGTACTGCGGAGGGGGAGTTGGGTAGAGGTACTGGGGAGGGGGAGTTGGGCAGAGATACTGGGGAGGGGGAGTTGGGCAGAGGTACT
The DNA here is from genome assembly GCF_963921235.1 of Mobula hypostoma. NCBI lineage: Eukaryota > Metazoa > Chordata > Chondrichthyes > Myliobatiformes > Myliobatidae > Mobula > Mobula hypostoma. The sequence continues at coordinate 73,291,545 of NC_086107.1, read as the reverse complement.
GGGGAGATGGGTGTTGGGTGGAGGTACTGCGGAGGGGGAGTTGGGTAGAGGTACTGGGGAGGGGGAGTTGGGTAGAGGTACTGGGGAGGTGGAGTTGGTTAGAGGTCTTGGGGTGAGGGGAGTAGGGTAGAGGTACTGCAGAGGGGGGAGTTGGGTAGAGGTACTGGGGAGGGAGAGTTGGGTAGAGGTACTGGGGAGTGGGACTTGGGTCGAGGTACTGGGTTTGGGGAGTTGGGTGGCGGTACTGGGGAGGAGGGAGTTGGGTCGAGATTCTGGGGAGGGGGAACTGGGTAGAGGTACTGGGGTGGGTGGAGTTGGGTGGAGGTACTGAGGAGGGGGAGTTGCAAGGAGGTACTGGGGAGGGGGGCAATTGGGCCAAGTTAGTGGGGAGGGGGAGTTCGGTAGAGGTACTGGGGATGGGGAGTTGGGTCGAGGTTCTGTGGGCGGGGTGGGACTGGATGAAAATACAGGTGGAAGGGAGTTGGTGGAGAATGAGGGGTGTGGTAAGGTATTCTGTGGGGCCAGTGTCGGGGAGGGGAGTGTGTTGAGGAGCAGGGAGGGCATGCATGGTGGTGTGTGCAGAGAAGCAGTGAGTGTGGAGGGAGACACAGAGAGAGCACAGGGTGAGTTGATGTTGTTACGGAGCAGGTGATGTAATGCAGACTGGTGAACACCAGGACAACAGATAGTCACAGAGAGATCAAGGTTGTTGATGGGAGTGGAGGGGGCAGTGTGACTGTAAGAGGCTGCAGAGATGGGAATGTGTGTAGGCTAAATGATTATGGATAACAGAGAGGAGAGAGCCAGCATGCATACTGTGGGTTACAAGGAGTGGGAAGATTGGGAGGATGGGGCTGGACAGATTGGAGGCTTTGTACATGAGGGTACAGAGGTCAGTACATAGATACTGAGACTCTGTTTTGTGTGAATGGGCTCAGGATGTGGAGAGGTGAGGAAGCAGCTGATTTAAAGAGGGATGCACTCTGAGTGGATTGAGTCCTGTGCTGACCTCACATCTGGGACTGTTGAGTACCAGGACATGGGTTGGGTGCAGACTGTGATCAGCAATTTCCTTCCCTGGGTGGCATGAGTTCATAGTCCTATGTGGTCAATGCACTTTGTTAGGTAGCTCCTGTACCTAATAAAGTGGCCACTGAGTATATGTTTATGGTCTTCCGCTGCTGTAGTCCATCTACTTTAAGGTTTGACATGCTGTGCGTTCAGAGATGCTCTTCTGCACTTCTCTGTTGTAACACATGGTTATTTGAATCATTCTCACCTTGCTGAAGCTTGAACCAGTCTGGCCATCCTCCGAACTCTCTCATTAACAACACACATCAAAGTTGCTGGTGAACACAGCAGGCCAGGCAGCATCTATAGGAAGAGGCGCAGTCGACGTTTCAGGCCAAGACCCTTCGTCAGGACTAACTGAAGGAAGAGTGAGTAAGGGATTTGAAAGTTGGAGGGGGAGGGGGAGATCCAAAATGATAGGAGAAGACAGGAGGGGGAGGGATGGAGCCAAGAGCTAGACAGGTGATAGGCAAAAGGGATACGAGAGGATTATGGGACAGGAGGCCCAGGGAGGAAAAGGGGGGGGGGACCCAGAGGATGGGCAAGAGGTATATTCAGAGGGACAGAGGGAGAAAAAGGAGAGTGAGAGAAAGAATGCGTATAAAAATAAATAATGAATGGGGTACGAGGGGGAGCTGGGGCATTAGCGGAAGTTATGAAGTCAGTGTTCATGCCATCAAGTTGGAGGCTACCCAGACGGAATATAAGGTGTTGTTCTTCCAACCTGAGCATGGCTTCATCTTTACAGTAGAGGAGGCCGTGGATAGACATGTCAGAATGGGAATGGGATGTGGAATTAAAATGTGTGGCCACTGGGAGATCCTGCTTTCTCTGGCGGACAGAGCGTAGGTGTTCAGCAAAACGATCTCCCAGTCTGTGTCGGGTCTCGCCAATATATAAAAGGCCACATCAGGAGCACCGGACGCAGTATATCACCCCAGTCGACTCACGGGTGAGGTGTTGCCTCACCTGGAAGGACTGTCTGGGGACCTGAATGATGGTAAGGGAGGAAGTGTAAGGGCATGTGTAGCACTTGTTCTGCTTACAAGGATAAGTGCCAAGAGAGAGATCAGTGGGGAGGGATGGGGGGGACTATTCCTCTTCTCACCCTGTCTCTTGAAAAAATGCCATCCCCTTCTCGCAATTCCTGAGTCTCCGCCGCATCTGCTCTCAGGATGAGGCTTTTCATTCCAGGAGAAGGGAGGGGCTTCCCTTCTTCCACCATCAACTCCGCTCTCAAACGCATCTCCCCCATTTCACGCACATCTGCTCTCACTCCATCCTCCCACCACCCCACTACCTACCACCCCACCAGCCTCCGGGTCCAACATATTATTCTCTGTAACTTCCGCCACCTCCAACGGGATGCCACCACTAAGCACATCTTTCCCTCCCTCCCCCTCTGCTTTCCGCAGGGATCGCGCCCTACGCGACTCCCTTATCCATTCGTCACCCATCCATTATTTATTTATATACACACATTCTTTCTCTCACTCTCCTTTTTCTCCCTTTGTCCATCTGACTATACCCCTTGCCCATCGTCTGGGTTCCCCCCCCCGCCGCTTTTCCTTCTCCCCGGACCTCCTGTCCCATGATCCTCTCATATCTCCTTTTGCCAATCACCTGTCCAGCTCTTGGCTCCATCCCTCCCCCTCCTGTCTTCTCCTATCATTTTGGATCTCCCTCTCCCCCTCCCCCTCCCCCTCCCACTTTCAAATCTCTTACTAGCTCTTCCTTCAGTTAGTCCTGACGAAGGGTCTCGGCCTGAAACGTCGACTGTACTCTTCCTAGAGATGCTGCCTGGCCTGCTGCGTTCACCAGCAACTTTGATGTGTGTTGTTTGAATTTCCAGCATCTGCAGAATTCCTCATCTCTCATTAACAAGGTGTTTTATCTCACAGAACTGCTGCTCACTGTATGTTTTTTTTATTTTTATTTATCACACCATTCTCTGTTATCTCCAGACTCTAGAGACTGTTGTGTGTGAAAACCCCAGGAGATCGGCGGTTTCTGAGATACTCAAATCACCCCATTTGGCACCAACAATCATTTCGTGGTTGATGTCACTTAGATCACATTTCTTCCCCATTCAAATGTTTGGTCTATGCAACAAATGAATCTCTTGACCGTGACTGCATGCTTTTCTGCATTGAGTTGCTGCCACATGATTGGCTGATTAGATATTTGCATTGAGGTGTACAGGTGTACCTAATGAAGTGGCCACGAAGTGTAAACAGCAATGGAAACCAGCCCTTCAGCCGAACCGGTCTGTACCAACCCCTGCTCGTCCTGTTGGCCCATAACCCTCCAAGTCACTCTCCTCCATGAATCCGTCCAAACGCCTCTTCAATGTTGTAATTATACATGCCTTGACCACTTTGTTGGGCAGTTCATCCCAGACCCACAGCACCCTATGAATAAACTACTTGCCTCTCAGATCTCTCTTAAATTTCTCCCCTCTTATCTGGTAAATGTACCCTCCGATTTTGGACCCCCCCCCCCAACCCTGGGGAAAAGACTAGAACTGTCTATCATATCCATAACCCTCATGATTTTATACCGTTCTATAAGGTCACCCCTTCAAGGAATAACAATCCATTATGGTCAACCTCTCTCAACAGTTTGGCTCTTTAGTGCTTGTAAATTACTAGTGCTTGTACCTTCTCCCACTTGACAATGTCTTACGTGTAGCAGGGTGACTGACTCTGTGCTGCCTCACGAATGACTTAACATAACTGCAAGATAATGTGCTATCCTACACTCGATGCCCTGCCTGATGAAGACCAGCATGCTAGTTTCACCACCCTGTCTACTTGTGTGGACACTCTGTGCACTGGTACTAGTTGGCATGGTAATTGAGAGAGGGCTGTGAGCGGACTCATTGCGTGTCTGTGCTGTGTCTGCTGACAGACTGTACGCTGTCACTATGGACAACGCACTGCAAAGCCACCACCTGTCATGGGGGGAAGGACTGGGTGAGGATGCAGCTAGATTGGACAACAGATGGTAGGGAGGTGGTGAGGCGTTGCAATGTGTGTGTGTTGGGGGGGGGGTGGTGAATTGAAAACAGACACTGAGCTGTGCAATCAAGCTGAGTAAGAAAAGAGTACAGAGGAGAAAGGCAGTCTGCAGCTATGTAGTCCACTGTGATACTTTCTCCGAGAATGGTTTGTTCCCACAGAGAATATATGTGATGCTTGCAGTCCACTGGGATCAACACACTACTGCGTTGTACTGGAATTTTGTTTAGGGGTGAGAGGCAGATTATTTCCTTGGCAGTGAGCACCTCCCTGCTGGCAGAGAGAGTGTGGCGCTGTTAGACTGTACCCCGTCACTACACTGACAGAGAGAGTGGTGCTGTTCGACTGTACCCTGTCACTACACTGACAGAGAGAGTGGTGCTGTTAGACTGTACCCTGTCACTACACTGACAGAGTGTGGTGCTGTTAGACTGTACCCCGTCACTACACTGACAGAGAGAGTGGTGCTGTTAGACTGTACCCTGTCACTACAGTGACAGAGTGTGGTGCTGTTAGACTGTACCCTGTCACTACACTGACAGAGAGAGTGGTGCTGTTAGACTGTACCCTGTCACTACAGTGACAGAGTGTGGTGCTGTTAGACTGTACCCTGTCACTACACTGACAGAGAGAGTGGTGCTGTTAGACTGTACCCTGTCACTACACTGACAGAGAGAGTGGTGCTGTTAGACTGTACCCTGTCACTACACTGACAGAGAGAGTATGGTGCTGTTAGACTGTACCCTGTCACTACAGTGACAGAGTGTGGTGCTGTTAGACTGTACCCTGTCACTACACTGACAGAGAGAGTGGTGCTGTTAGACTGTACCCTGTCACTACACTGACAGAGAGAGTGGTGCTGTTAGACTGTACCCTGTCACTACACTGACAGAGAGAGTATGGTGCTGTTAGACTGTACCCTGTCACTACAGTGACAGAGTGTGGTGCTGTTAGACTGTACCCTGTCACTACAGTGACAGAGAGTTGTGCTGTTAGACTGTACCCTGTCACTACAGTGACAGAGAGAGTATGGTGCTGTTAGACTGTACCCTGTCACTACAGTGACAGAGTGTGGTGCTGTTAGACTGTACCCTGTCACTACACTGACAGAGAGAGTGGTGCTGTTAGACTGTACCCTGTCACTACAGTGACAGAGTGTGGTGCTGTTAGACTGTACCCTGTCACTACACTGACAGAGAGAGTGGTGCTGTTAGACTGTACCCTGTCACTACAGTGACAGAGTGTGGTGCTGTTAGACTGTACCCTGTCACTACAGTGACAGAGAGAGTGTGCTGTTAGACTGTACCCTGTCACTACAGTGACAGAGAGAGTGTGGTGCTGTTAGACTGTACCCTGTCACTACAGTGACAGAGAGAGTGTGGTGCTGTTAGACTGTACCCTGTCACTACAGTGACAGAGAGTGTGCTGTTAGACTGTACCCTGTCACTACAGTGACAGAGAGAGTGTGGTGCGGTTAGACTGTACCCTGTCACTACAGTGACAGAGAGAGTGTGGTGCTGTTAGACTGTACCCTGTCACTACAGTGACATAGAGAGTGTGGTGCTGTTAGACTGTACCCTGTCACTACAGTGACAGAGAGAGTGTGGTGCGGTTAGACTGTACCCTGTCACTACAGTGACCAAGAGAGTGTGGTGCTGTTAGACTGTACCCTGTCACTACAGTGACAGAGTGTGGTGCTGTTAGACTGTACCCTGTCACTACAGTGACAGAGAGTGGTTCTGTTAGACTGTACCCTGTCACTACAGTGACAGAGTGTGGTGCTGTTAGACTGTACCCTGTCACTACAGTGACAGAGTGTGGTGCTGTTAGACTGTACCCTGTCACTACAGTGACAGAGAGTGGTGCTGTTAGACTGTACCCTGTCACTACAGTGACAGAGAGAGTGTGGTGCTGTTAGACTGTACCCTGTCACTACAGTGACAGAGAGAGTGTGGTGCGGTTAGACTGTACCCTGTCACTACAGTGACAGAGTGCGGTGCTGTTAGACTGTACCCTGTCACTACAGTGACAGAGTGTGGTGCTGCTAGACTGTACCCTGTCACTACAGTGACAGAGAGTGGTTCTGTTAGAATGTACCCTGTCACTACAGTGACAGAGAGTTGTGCTGTTAGACTGTACCCTGTCACTGCAGTGAGAGAGTGTGGTGCTGTTAGACTGTACCCTGTCACTACAGTGACAGAGAGAGTGTGGTGCTGTTAGACTGTACCTTGTCACTGCAGTGACAGAGAGAGTGGTGCTTTTAGACTGTACCCTGTCACTGCAGTGAGAGAGTGTGGTGCTGTTAGACTGTACCCTGTCACTACAGTGACTGAGAGAGTGTGGTGCTGTTAGACTGTACTCTGTCACTACAGTGACTGAGAGAGTGTGGTGCTGTTAGACTGTACCCTGTCACTACAGTCACAGAGAGAGTGTGGTGCTGTTAGACTGTACCCTGTCACTACAGTGAGAGAGAGAGTGTGGTGCTGTTAGACTGTACCTTGTCACTGCAGTGACAGAGAGAGTGGTGCTTTTAGACTGTACCCTGTCACTGCAGTGAGAGTGTGGTGCTGTTAGACTGTACCCAGTCACTACAGTGACAGAGAGAGTGTGGTGCTGTTAGACTGTACCCTGTCACTACAGTGACTGAGAGAGTGTGGTGCTGTTAGACTGTACCCTGTCACTACAGTGAGAGAGAGAGTGTGGTGCTGTTAGACTGTACCCTGTCACTACAGTGACAGCGTGTGGTGCTATTAGACTGTACCCTGTCACTACAGTGACTGAGAGAGTGTGGTGCTGTTAGACTGTACCCTGTCACTACAGTCACAGAGAGAGTGTGGTGCTGTTAGACTGTACCCTGTCACTACAGTGATTGAGAGAGTGTGGTGCTGTTAGACTGTACCCTGTCACTACAGTCACAGAGAGAGTGTGATGCTGTTAGACTGTACCCTGTCACTACAGTGAGAGAGAGAGTGTGGTGCTGTTAGACTGTACCCTGTCACTACAGTGACAGAGTGTGGTGCTGTTAGACTGTACCCTGTCACTACAGTCACAGAGAGAGTGTGGTGCTGTTAGACTGTACCCTGTCACTACAGTGATTGAGAGAGTGTGGTGCTGTTAGACTGTACCCTGTCACTACAGTCACAGAGAGAGTGGTGCTTTTAGACTGTACCCTGTCACTGCAGTGAGAGAGTGTGGTGCTGTTAGACTGTACCCAGTCACTACAGTGACAGAGAGAGTGTGGTGCTGTTAGACTGTACCCTGTCACTACAGTGACTGAGAGAGTGTGGTGCTGTTAGACTGTACCCTGTCACTACAGTGAGAGAGAGAGTGTGGTGCTGTTAGACTGTACCCTGTCACTACAGTGACAGAGTGTGGTGCTATTAGACTGTACCCTGTCACTACAGTGACTGAGAGAGTGTGGTGCTGTTAGACTGTACCCTGTCACTAAAGTCACAGAGAGAGTGTGGTGCTGTTAGACTGTACCCTGTCACTACAGTGATTGAGAGAGTGTGGTGCTGTTAGACTGTACCCTGTCACTACAGTCACAGAGAGAGTGTGATGCTGTTAGACTGTACCCTGTCACTACAGTGAGAGAGAGAGTGTGGTGCTGTTAGACTGTACCCTGTCACTACAGTGACAGAGTGTGGTGCTGTTAGACTGTACCCTGTCACTACAGTGACAGAGTGTGGTGCTGTTAGACTGTACCCTGTCACTACAGTGACAGAGAGTGGTTCTGTTAGACTGTACCCTGTCACTACAGTGACAGAGAATGGTGCTGTTAGACTGTACCCTGTTACTACAGTGACAGAGAGTGTGGTGCTGTTAGACTGTACCCTGTCACTACAGTGAGAGAGTGGTGCTGTTAGACTGTACCCTGTCACTACAGTGACAGAGAGAGTGTGGTGCTGTTAGACTGTACCCTGTCACTACAGTGACAGAGTGTGGTGCTGTTAGACTGTACCCTGTCACTACAGTGACAGAGAGAGTGTGGTGCTGTTAGACTGTACCCAGTCACTACAGTGACAGAGAGAGTGTGGTGCTGTTAGACTGTACCCTGTCACTACAGTGACAGAGAGTGGTTCTGTTAGACTGTACCCTGTCACTACAGTGACAGAGAGTGGTGCTGTTAGACTGTACCCTGTCACTACAGTGACAGAGAGAGTGTGGTGCTGTTAGACTGTACCCTGTCACTACAGTGACAGAGAGTGGTGCTGTTAGACTGTACCCTGTCACCACAGTGACAGAGTGTGGTGCTATTAGACTGTACCCTGTCACCACAGTGACAGAGTGTGGTGCTGTTAGACAGTACGCTGTCACTACCGTGACAGAGAATGGTGCTGTTAGACTGTACCCTGTCACTGCAGTGACACAGAGAGGGTGGTGCTGTTAGACTGTACCCTTTCACTGCAGTAACAGAGAGAGTGTGGTGCTGTTAGACTGTACCCTGTCACTACAGCGACAGAGAGAGTGTGGTGCTGTTAGACTGTACCCTGTCACTGCAGTGACAGAGAGAGTGTGGTGCTGTTAGACTGTACTCTGTCACTACATTGACAGAGAGAGTGTGGTGCTGTTAGACTGTACCCTGTCACTACAGTGACAGAGAGAGTGTGGTGCTGTTAGACTGTACTCTGTCCCTGCAGTGACAAAGAGAGTGTGGTGCTATTAGACTGTACCCTGTCACTACAGTGACAGAGAGGTTTGCCGTTAGACTGTACCCTGTCACTACAGTGACAGAGAGTGTTGCTGTTAGACTGTACCGCGTCACTACAGTCACAGAGAGAGTGTGGTGCTGTTAGACTGTACCGTGTCACTGCGGGGACAGAACTAGTGCGGTGCTGTTAGACTGTAGCTTGTCACTGCAGGGACAGGGAATCAGCAGATTTTGGGAGAGGGTAATGTAATCTGTAATAATTGATCAGATGCTGAACTGAAATTTTGATAAGAGTTCCTGTTGACTAACACTGTGCCTGAGGTAGTGTGCTTGTGTTTCAGGGGTCGTACAGCGCTGTATGCCAGTGAAATACCATTACTCCTCCTCAACTGTCCCACAGAATCTCCCAATCAATTTAACCATGAGCATTCGACAGGATGAGTGGCATGCACTACGTAAGTACCTGGGCAAGGGGACTGGGATCCCGAGTTACAGCAATTTCTCTGTTTTTTTCTTTCTTCTCCTCGCTTCCATCAGGCAGAAGATACAAAAACCTGAAAGCTCGTACCAGGCCAGTTTCTACCCCACCATTATAAGACTATTAAATGGTTCCCTATTACAATAAGTTCAAGTCATTCTCTGCGTGGTGAGCCGCTGGGTCCCAGCACCATACTCTATTGATCACTGTCTGATCACTCTAAAAAAGAACCATTTATTCCCACTTTGTTTTTTCCCACTTTGAAATTTTCCCACTTTGAAAATTTGTTTTCCCACTTTGAAATTTACAATCTCTGCCAATACTCTGTCCCGGTACCTTCCACTTTAATGCTACACACTAACTTTTTATGGAGAACATTATCAAAAGCTTTCTGAACACCCAGATGCACTACAAACATTAGTTTTTCCTCATCTGTTCCACTGGATCTCTCCCAAAATATTTGTCAAATACAATTTTACTTTCAGAAATCCATGTCGAATCCCATTGAAATTATCCTCATCTCCTATAACTGTATCCAATATGACAAAACATTTAGCAAGGGATAAGAATTTAACTTCAGGAATATGAAATTGAAAAAGGCTGGTGAATACAGGACTGAATGGTAGATTTGGATGCATGTAATATATGAAAAAAGTATTTTATCTTGTAGCACAGTTAGAAATTGGCAGGTATGTTTTTGTCAGCAGCACAGCATCATGATTGACAGAAGATCACAGCTGAGAGTTTAGCATGCAAGAATATAGATCATATTGAAAGGATAGACATGTGGACAAAGGAGGAGGGATGGCTTTGTTAGTAAAAAGTGAAATCAAATCCTTAGAAGGAGATGTGTAATGCTTGTGGGTAGAGTTAAGAAACTGCAAGGGTAAAAAGACCTTGGTAGGAGGATGTGGGATACAAAATACAATGGGAGATAGGAAAGGCATGTAGGAAGAACACTGCTACAATGGTCATGGGGAATTGCAATATGCAGGTAGGTTGGGAAGATCAGGTTGGTGCTGGATCCAGAGATTGAATTTGTTGAATGCCTATACGATGGCTTTTTAGAGCAGCTTGTGGCTGAGCCCACTAGGGAAAAGGCAATTCTGCATTGGGTGATGTATAATGAAACAGATTAGGGAGCTTAAGTTTAAGGTTCCCTTAGTAGGCAGTGATCAATTGATAGAATTCACCCTGCAGTTTGAGAGGGAGAAGCTAAAAATGGATGTACCAGCATTACAGTTGAGTAAAGGTAACTGCAGATGCATGAGAGAGGAGCTGGACAAAGCTGATTGGAAGGGGATGACAGCAGAGCAACAATGGCTGGAGTATCTGGGAGTAATTCAGAAGATGCAGAATCAGTTCATCCCAAAAAAGCAATATTCTACAGGAAGGATAAGACAACAGTGGCTGACAAGAGAAGTCAAAGGCAGCATAAAACCAAACAACTGAAGCCCAACAAAATAGTAATTAGGGAGGAAAGATAAAATATGAAGAGTAAAGGAAATGCAAGAGTGGACACCGAACCTCCGAAAATGATGCTGGAGATACAGTAACTGGAAACAAAGAAATGGCAAACTAATATGTATTTTATGTTTTGAAATTCGAAGTAAATTATCAGAGTACATACATGTCACCACATACAACCCTGAGATTCTGTTTCCTGCAGGCATACTTAGCAAATTTATAGAACAGTAACTGTAAACAGGATCAATGAACAACAAACTGTGCAAATGCAAATATGAATAAATAGCAATAAATAAAACATATGAAATAACAAGATAAAGCATCCTTAAAGTGAGACCATCGGTTGAGGGAACACCAGAAATAGAGTTAATGTAGTTATCCCCTTTTGTTCAAGATTCTGATGGTTGAGGGGTGGTAACTGTTCTTGAACCTGGTGGTGCGAGTCTTGAGGCTCTTGTACCTTCTAGCCGTTGGCAGCAGTGAGAAAAGGGCCTGGGTGGTGAGGATCTTTGATGATGGATGCTGCTTTTCTATGGCAACATTTCATGTAGATGTGCTCAATAGTTGGGAGGGTTTTACCTGTGATGTACTGGGCCAAATCAACTATCTTGTAAGATTTCTGCTCAAAGGTATTGGTATTCTCATACCAGGCCATAATGCAGCCAGTCAGTACAGTTTCCACCACATATCTATAGAAGTTTGCCAAGGTTTTTGATGACATACTGAATCTCCAGACTCCTGAGGAAGTAGAGGCACCATCATGCTTTCTTTGCAATTATATTGATACGATGGGTCCAGGAATTTAAAGGTTACACTCCATGAGGTTATGGAGCAACACACACAACAGATGCTGGTGAGCGCAGCAGGCCAGGCAGCATCTATAGGAAGAGGTACAGTCGACGTTTCGGGCCGGGACCCTTCCTTGACCCGAAATGTCGACTGTACCTCTTCCTATAGATGCTGCCTGACCTTCTGTGTTCACCAGCATTTTTTGTGTGTGTTGCTTGAATTTCCAGCATCTGCAGATTTCCTCGTGTCTGAGGTTATGCAGTACTTTGTGACACTGGACAAGATAGGACAAAGGCAGCATGGTTTCCTTTATGGAAAATCTTGCCTGATAAATCTTTTGGAATTCTTTGAGATTATAAATCGGATAAAGGGGATGCAGTGGACATTGTATATTTGGATTTTCAGAAGGCCTTTGACAAATTGTCACACATGAGGCTGCTTACCAAGGTAAGAGCCTGTGGTATTACAGGAAAGTTACTAGCATGATTAGAGCATCGGCTGATTGGTAGGAGGCAGCAAGTGAATTAAAGGATCCTTTTCTGGTTGGCTGCCAGCGACTAGTGGTGCTCCTCAGGGATCGGAGTTGGGACCGCTTCTTTTTATGTTGTATGTCAATGATTTAGATGATCGAATAGATGGATTGTTGCAAAGTTTGCAGATGATACAAAGATTGGTGAAGGGGAAAACAAGAGAAAATCTGCAGATGCTGAAAATCCAAGCAACACACACAAAATGCTGGAGGAATTCAGCAGGCCAGGCAGCATCTATGGAAAGAAGTACAGTCGATATTTCGGGCTGAGGCCCTTCAGGACTGCTGAAATATCTCGGCCTGAAACATCAGCTGTACTCCTTTCCATAAATGCTGCCTGGCCTGCTGAGTTCCTCCAACATTTTGTTGGTGGAGGGGCAGGTAGTGTTGAGGAAACAGGAAGACTACAGGAGAACTTAAGGCAGATTAGGAGAATGGGCAAGAGAGTGGCAAATGAAACACAATGTTGGAAAATGCATGGTCATGCACTTTGGTAGAAGAAATAAATGTGTAGATTGTTTCCTAAACAGGGAGAAAGTCCACAAATCTGAGATGCAAAGGGACTTGGGAGTCCTTGTGCAGAACACCATAAAGGTTAACTTGCAGTTTGAGTCGGTGGTGAGGAAGACAAATACAATGTTAGAATTCATTTCAAGAGGTCTAGAACACAAGAGAAGTGATGTGATGTTAAGGCTTTATAGGGCACTGGTGAGGCCTCACCTTGAGTATTGTGAACAGTTTTGGGCCCCTCATCTTAGAAAAGATGTGCTGGCATTGGAGAGGGTTCAGAGGAGGTTCACAAGGATTATTCTGGGAATGAAAGGGTTAGCATACGAGAAATGTTTGATAGTCTGTACTCACTGGAATTTAGAAAGATGAGGGGGGATCTCTTTGAAACATTTTGAATGTTGAAAGGCCTAGACAGAGTAGATGTGGAAAGGATATTTACCATGGTGGGAGAGTCTAGAACAAGAGGGCACAGCTTCAGGATAGAGAGGCTTCTATTTAAAACAGAGATACAGAGAAATTTCCTTAGCCAGAGAGTGGTGAATTTGTTACCAGAAGCAGCTGTGCAGGCCAGGTCGTTGGGTGTATTTAAGGCAGAGATTGATAGGTTTCTGATTGGACACAGCATCAAAGGTTACGGAGAGAAGGCTGGGGAGTGGGGTTGAAGAAGGGAGAAAAGGATCAGCCATGATTGGATGGCGGAACAGTCTCGAAAGGCCAAATGGCTTAATTCTGCTCCTATGTCTTATGGTCTTAAAGTTACTGACCCTCTCCACCTCTGACCCTCTAGTCGGTGTTGTTGTGGAAGTCACCAGCAATATGCCATAAATTCAAATGTCAGAGAACTTAGGTGTGTGAAGTTGTGATTACTAAGGAGAAACACACACTCAGAAAAGCTGGAGGAACTCAGCAGGTCAGACAGCATCTATGGAGAGGAATAAATGTTACTGTTTTAGACCTAGACCCTTAATTAGGACTAAAGAGGAGAAGATGCTTGAGAAGCTGAAAGTCTAAAGGGATAGATAAGTCACCTGGGCCAGACTGATTACACCCGAGGTTTCTGAAAGAGGTAGCTGAAGAGATTGCACAGACATTGGTGATCTTTCAAGTATCACTTGATTCTGGAATAGTTTCCAAAGGACTGGAAAATCACAAATGTCACTCTGCTCTTTAGGAAGAGTGGAAAAAGATGGGAAATTATTGGCATAATAGCCTGACCTCAGTGGTTGGCAAGATGTTATAGGCAATTATTATGGATGGGTTTTCAGGATACTTGGAGGCACACAATAAAATAGGACAAAAAAGTCAGTATGGCTTAAGGGAATACTTTGCCTGACATATCTATTGGAATTCTTTGAGGAAGTACAGCAGGATAGACTAAGAATTAGTCTCCTTATTTACTTGGATTTTCAGAAAGCCTTTGACAAGGTGCCACACACAAGGCTGCCAAACAAAAGCCCATATGGTGTTACAGGAAAGATACCAGTAAGAACAGAAGATTGGCTGACTGGCAGAAAGCAAAGAGTGGGGATAAAGGGGCTTATCATCTTGCGGATGATAGAAAGATAGGTGGAGAGGCAGATAGTGTTGAGGAAGCAGGGAGTCTGCAGAAGGACTTGGCCAGATTAGGAGAGTGGGCAAGGAAGTAGCAGGTGGAACACAGTGTAGGGAAGAGTATGGTCATGTTCTTTGGTAGAAAGAATAAAAGCATAGGCTATGTTCTAAATGGGGAGCGAATTCAGTAATCAGAGGTGCAAAGGGACTTGGGAGTACTAGTGCAGGATTCCCTTGCAGGTTTGAGTCTGTGGTGAGGAAGGCAAATGCAATGCTAGCATTCATTTCAAGAAGACTGGCACATAAAAGCAAGAGTGTGATGCTGAGGCTTATAAGGCACTAGTCAGACCTCACTTGGAGTATTGAGAGCCGTTTGGGAGGAAATATAAGAAAGGATATGCCAGCATTGAAGAGGGCCCAGAGGAAAAAGTCAAAGTAAAATTTACTATCAAAGTACGTACATGTTACCTTGAGATTCGTTTTCTTGCAGGCATTTACAGAAAAATAGAAATAGAATTTACAAAAAAACTATACATAAACAAAGACTGACAACCAGTGTGCAAAAGAAAACAATTTGTGCAATCATATATATTGATAGTGAGGACATGAGTTGTAGAATCCTTGAAAGTGAGTGTAGCTTGTAGAATCAGTTCAGTGTTGTGGTGATTGAAGTTATCTATGAGAGTTCAGGAGTCTGAAGGTTGTAGGGTAATAATTATTCCTGAACCTGGTAGTGTGGAGCTTTAGGCTTGTGTATCTCCTGCCTGATGGTAGTAGTGAGAAGAGAGCATGACGTGGATGAGGTGTTCCTTGATGATAGATTCTGGTTCCTTCTGGCAGTGCTCCTTGTAAATATGCTCAATAGTGGTGAGGACTTTGCCTGCAGCTGTGTCCACCACTTTCTGCAACTTTTCCCTTCCTGGGCATTGGTGTTTCCGTATCAGGCTGTGATGCAACCAGTCAGTATTCTCTCCATCATCCATCTATAGAAATTAGTCAAAGCTTTTGGTGACATGTTGAATCTGCACAAACGTGTAGAAAGAGGAGGCATGGTTGTGTCTTCTTCATGTGGAGGTTGTTGTTGTGGCACCATTTAACCAGATTTCCCAGCTCACTCCTATATGTCAATTCATCACCACCTTCAATACCGCCAAAAACATAAGCATTTATATAACCCCATCTGCCTGCACATGGTCTATATTCCTCAATTCCCTGCCTGTTCAGGTGGCTCTCTAAATGACTGTTAAACCTTTATATTGCATCTTTTTCCACATCTCCGCTGGTAACGCATTCCACACACCTACCACACTTGTAAGAAAATACTGTAACTCAAACTTCTTCAAACACTTTAAAGCTGTGCTAGCAACAGCACTTCCAGTATTTTCTGGTTTACTTTGGATTTCCAGCATGTGCAGGTTTTTAAAAAATTTTGATCAAGCTTCATCTATCCTGTAACTGCCTGCTCCAACAGAGTGGTCTTCAATAAACTGTCCATTGCTGTATTTGTCCTGAAAGTATTTGACTGTTTTAGCTCTCGCAGATGGACAATAAGAAAAGTGAAGTACTTTACTGTGTTTAAGTCAGGCTCTCAGTACTCTAGACATGGATACAATAACTGCCACACTTGGTACAGTGGATGCTTTATTTCATATACTGTGTACCAATCTCGTGAATGCATCTCCTGTACTTCTCACAGAACAAACAAATCAATCCTCAATGAGATCAAACCAAGTCTCTCTCTCTGGAGGCTCAAATGACAAGACTCACCCACTGGGCACATCATAGCTCCATGGAAAAGGATACCAAGGTGGAAAGAAGGACAACGGAAGAGATACCGTTGGTAACGGAAGGATAACGGAAGGATACCAAGGTAGAAAGAAGGACAACGGAAGAGAGGAAGGCTGCCGATCAGGTGGATGGACAATAAGGACAGCAATGAACACAACGTTATCTACAATGAACCGCCTTTGTGAGGATCAAACTCATTTAGGGCAACTATCCATAGGGTTGCTGAGTTGACAATGACTCGATGGCACTTAACAACAACAGCATAACCACTGTTATATCTGGAAGTCAAAAAAATTATAAATGCTGAAACTCAGAAATGAAAACAGAATATCCTAGGATAGGATAGGCAGCATCGGTGGAGAGACACAGTTAGTGTTTCAAGTCTGGGGCCCTTTACCAGAACTGTGGATGAGAGAAAACAACTTAGATTTCAGTAGCGAAGAATGGAGGGAGGACCAAATGATAGGATACGACCAAATGATAGGATATGACCAAATGCAGTTCAAGTACAATAAAAGAATATGACCAAGTCAAACATGAATTGCCATTAACTAATTCTTTGCTGAATATCATTTATGTTTTTTTACCCAAGTGGAAATTAATTGTTGTCTTGGGATACTTTTAGAAAATCTTCTCCTTTGGAATGCTGATTTAAACCTTTGTCTTTACGTTTAAGAGGCAGCTATGTGAACAGGCCAAGAATAGAGGGAGTTCCTGTGCTGTACTGTTCTTTGTTCTATGTAACACTGAAAGTGTCCCACACACTGGCTTCTACCCTGCGGAGGGCTAAGAGGATCCAGTACACACCCGATGACAGTCCTTTGCTGTGCCGCCAATTTTACATTTAGCATGTCCTTCCTCAGTACCCTCTTGCTCTTTGCCACTAAGCTTCAGATCCTCTTACCTCATCCCTTAGAGTCATGTCAGCTCTGGAGTTGAACCATCTTCTTGTGATATCTTTTGTTCAGACTCCTCTGTTCAATCACTGTCATCAGAGGGAACTTGGGAGGTCTTCCAGTACTGGGTTAACACACAAAAGCAGCCAATTCCAGCTCGATAAAGCGAGTTGTTTTGTTAAACAATAGATTAAGGTGTTGCGATCTCATTGAACAGAGGCACAGGCTCCACTGGATAAACGTTTTTGTGTTGTAGCTTTGCTGACAGGATGGTGCAGGGAAGTGTACAGTGCCAGAACGCTGTTTCTTTGTCTAAATCTAACTCTGTCTGACAGATCTGCGGCGGATGACAGCGGGCTTTATTGGTATGGCGGTGTCCATTATCCTGTTTGGCTGGATCATTGGAATCCTGGGCTGCTGCAAGGACCATGACCTGATGCAATACGTAGCGGGCCTGTTGTTCCTCATGGGAGGTGAGAGAATCGGTCGTCACACAGAGTACAGGCCCAGCACTGGGGAAAGAATCGGTCACCACACAGAGTACAGGCCCACAACTGGGGAGAGAATCGGTCATCACAGAGCACAGGCCCACCATTGGGGAAAGAATCAGTTGTCACACAGAGTACAGGCCCACCACTGGGGAGAGAATTGGTCGTCACACAGAGTACAGGCCCACCACTGGGGAGAGAATCAGTCACCACACACAGAGTACAGGCCCACCACTGGGGAGAGAATCGGTCGTCACACAGAGTACAGGCCCACCACTGGGGAGAGAATTGGTCGTCACACAGAGTACAGGCCCACCACTGGGGAGAGAATCAGTCACCACACACAGAGTACAGGCCCACCACTGGGGAGAGAATCGGTCGTCACACAGAGTACAGGCCCACCACTGGGGAGAGAATTGGTCGTCACACAGAGTACAGGCCCACCATTGGGGAGAGAATCAGTCACCACACAGAGTACAGGCCCACCACTGGGGAGAGAATCGGTCACCACACACAGAGTACAGGCCCACCACTGGGGAGAGAATCAGTCGTCACACAGAGTACAGGCCCACCATTGGGGAGAGAATCAGTCACCACGCACAGAGTACAGGCCCACCACTGGGGAGAGAATCAGTCACCACGCAGAGTACAGGCCCACCACTGGGGAGAGAATCAGTCGTCACACAGAGTGCAAGCCTACCATTGGGGTTGTAAGGAGATCACTGCAACAGGGCCAATCAAACGGAGGAAAATATCCATACACTGATTCCTGTCTATCCAGGGAGACTAAGAACACAGAAAAACACTGCATAATCCCTTTGGCCCTACTCCAAGAACAATCTAATGATTCCCTCCCACACAGCCCTCCATTTTCTTTCACCTTTTAAACCTTCCCTGGCTATGTGTTCTATGCACCTACCACTCTCTATATAAAGAAGCTACCTGACATCCCCTCCAACTCTCCTACACTTTCCTCCAATACCTTAATATTATGCCCTCTGGTATTAGCCATTTCTAACCTAGAAAAAAGTATCTGGCCCTGAAGGCTTATCTATTCCAATGTTTTTCAAAAGTTCCCACACATCCTCCTTTATGTCAACATATCCCAATATATTAGCCTGTTCTACACTGTCCTCACATCTGTTAAAGTCCCTCTTACTGGTGAATACTGAAGCAACGTATTCATTAAGGGACACCCCTACTTCCAGGCATGCTTCCTTTTTGGTCCTACCCTCCCTCTTTTCACACTCCTATCCTGTACATCCACTGAACCTCGGTCCCTCTCGTTTGAACAACACGGATATTTGATTGTGATCCCTCCCCTTCTGGAATGACAGTGTTATTGTGTTTGACGCACCTGTTATTAAAGTACTTGGCAAATATTCAAGTGCTTCAAACGGGGTTTAACAGAATTTGCTAGTGAGCAACAAAGACACCAGAGAGATCTCCGATGCTGTAATCCGGAGAAATAAAGCGGGCAGATGGGCAGAGGAAGGGGAGGCAGGAAGGTTGTGTGCAGACATCATGCGTTGAAACACATCTTGGCTGTGGCAAATGCAGCAGAGAGCTAGAGTGGTAGCTGCACAGTCCAGGATGCGGGCAATGCTGTCAGGAGTGGGAGTTAAAAATCACATCTGGAAGAGTGAATTGCCTTGTGGTTAGAGACCTGCAGAAGATCCTAAATATACATAGAATTGGGGGCATAGAAACATAGAAAACCTACAGCACAATACAGGCCCTTTGGCCCACAAAGCTGTGCTGAACATGTCCTTACCTTAGAAATTACCTAGAAATGAGAACATTTAACACAAAGAAACCACAGACCATTCAAAAAGTGCTGTTTTCTTGGGGAGCAATTCCATTCCTCCTCTTAGGAGTGGTTAATGGGGAAGGGGGCACAAGTCAGACCTTGGAGAGCAGTTGTGAGGGACAGGACTCATTATATGAGTCATGGACAGAGGAGGCATTAACTCTGGAGAGCCAGTGTTCAGCAGCAGAGGAGATTCAGGTGTATTGTGGAAATGGAAATGATGTTAATGAGGTTTGTGGCCAAACTATCTGCAACAGCCGGGGTGAGGAGGAGGAGGCGTTGGGTTCACCAGAGAGGTAGAGTGAAGGGCAGTAGGTTGAAATGAGTTGAAGGTGTGGGTGGTTGTCAGTGGAGAGAGGGGCGAGGACCTTACTAGAGGAATGCTGTGTGTCTGTATCGGTCTGGGGGAAAGAACCAGACATTCTCTCCGCACTCTCTCCCTGCCAGGAACCTGCTGCATCATTTCTCTCTGCACCTGTGTGGCCGGCATCAACTTCGAGCTCTCCCGCTTCCCTCGGCACATGTACGGGCTGCCCGAGGATATCAGCCATGGCTACGGCTGGTCCATGTTCTGTGCGTGGGGCGGCCTGGGACTCACCCTGTTGGCGGGCTTCCTCTGCACCCTCGCTCCATCCCTCAGCACGCCACACACCACCGTCCACAAAGCGCGGGTGGAGAGCAGCACCATGTGACCAAACACTATGTGGCCAAGGACTTGCTATGAAGGACCGCCCAGTGTCAATCGGCTTAACCAGCGATCAGAGCTTGGTGGTGTGGTGAGAAATGTTTAAACACTTTCACACTAAGCAGTTTTCTTGAATGTAATTTAGTAGAATAACTTGTGATAAAGAGCTTTCATACATTAAAAGCTTTAAGAAAACATTTTTTTCACTAACACATTGAAAATCTCATGTCCTGGGCTTTATGGTATATGAATTTGATACTACTTTACACTGTTCCAGTCTCCCAGGAATAATAAACACCTCACTTGTTTAGATGATGCTGTCCTCTCCTACCCCACAAATTAACCAAGGCAAACGGTGCTGAGGGGAGGGCAGTGGGACTGGTCAGTCCAAGGTAGTATTTTGTAAGGTGACTAATGTGCATTGGTATTTGTACAAATATTAAAACATTTTTCCCACTGTACAGATTTCTGCCGATGTAAATTGCATCATTGTCAAGCCCTTTGACTCATTTTGGTTAGATCTTTTACACAATTTTATAATAAAACTCATTAAAATCCAAATAAAACAATCCATAAACAGTTTGAAGCTGCCGCTTACTGTGCAACCTCTCGCTATTCTCCACTTTACAAAGTAGGGCTCTCAAAGCTAAGTATCGGGTGAAAGGAGCCTCAGTACTGGAAGGTATCAGGTCATGCCGGGCTGTAGTAGCTTATGTAGCTGGTAATCACATCTGTGCTGTCATAGGCTTGAGGAGTGAAAGAGCAGCGACTGCAGACTGATCAGGAACAGGGTAAATCATAACCCAGTTCACTCCATGTTATCCAAGAGAAATTGTTGACACCGCCTGCTGTTGTTTTAGTCCAACACATCTTGCTCACACCCAAAGGCACAAACAAATGTGTAGATTTAGCAAATGCATTTGATAAAGGAAATGAAGCATCAGTGGTCGAATACCACCTTCCATCTCTCCTTGTACCTTCTCGCTGGTTGAAAGCTCACGTTATTTGCAATGGTTAAAACAGCAGGGCCAATATAAAAGTGTTCACCTCAGTCGTCAGTACACAGCTGACACCTGTCACTGTGGACAAGGCTGCCTGTGAGCCCTGCAATGCCCAACTAGTTACAGGTACCAAGGGCTCTTCGTCTGAAGGCAGCAAAGCTTCACATGAGTGCAATCAGGAGCAGGGTTCCATCCAACTCCTGGGCCCTGATTTTAAAGTCCTCCTCCAATGACTATCAGTGTTAAGAATAGCACTTCCCATGCAATCAAACCGCAAAACCTGATGTAGCATGGCTGATGCTGCAGGGACTGAATCACTAAGATGGCCTTAAAAAAAAACAGGAGGGCTAAAAGACATGAAGTTACCCTAGCAGACAAGGTGAAGCAAAATCCCAAAGGATTCTACAGAAATGTTAAGAACAAAATGGTTGCAAGGGGAAAATTTGGTCCTCTAGAAGATCAGAAAGTTAATCTGTGTGGAGCCAAAAGAATTGAGCAAAGATCTTAAATAGAAATTTGGCATCTGTATTTACTTGAGAGATGGATAGTCTACAGAAGCAAGTCAAACCAGCAGCAAGATCATGGACGCTATACAAATTACAGAGATGTTGTTTGATGTCTTCAGTCAAATTAGGGCGGATAAATCCCCAGGGCCTTACAAGGGTTTCTCTCAGACTTTGTGGGATGTATTGCGAGTGCAGAACTTGGTAGAGATACTTAACGATAGGTGAAGTAACAGAGGACTGGAGGATAGCTAATGTTGTTCCCCTGTTTAAGAAAGGCTCTAAGAAATAACCCAGGAAATTATAGGCCAGTGAGCCTGACATCAGTAGTGGTAAAGTTATTGAAAGGTATTCTAAGGGCCCAGATATATGAGTATTTGGATAGACTTGGAATGATTAGGGATAACCTGCATGGCTTTATGCATGGCAAGTCATGTCTAACCAATCTTTTTCAAGGAAGTTACCAGGAAAGTTGATGAAGGCAATGCAGTGGATGTTGTCTACATGGAGTTCGGCGAGGCATTTGACAAGGTCCCACCTGGGAGCCTAATAAGAAGGTTCAGTCGCTTGGCATCCAAGATGATGTAGTAGATTAGACTAGACATTGGCTTTGTGACCTGAGAATGGTTGTAGATGGTTGCCTCTCGGACTACAGGCCTGTGACTAGTGGAGTGCTGCAGGGACCGGTGCTGATTCCATTGTTGTTTGTGATCTATATTAACAATCTGGATGACAATGTGGTTAACTGGATCAGTAAATTTACAGATGACACCAAGATTGGGGGTGTAGCGAACAGCGAGGAAGACCAGAGCTTACAGCGGGATGTGGACCACTTAATGCAGTCAAGTGTGAGGTTCTGCACTTTGGTAGGACCAACCAGGGTGGGTCTTACACAGTGAGGAGTGGGACACTGAGGAGTGCAGCAGAACAAAGGGATCTGGGAATACAAGTCGATAATTCATTGAAAATGGCATCACAGATAGAAAGGGTCATAAAGAAAGCTTTTGGCACATTGGCCTTAATAAATCAAAGTACTGAGTACAGGAGATGGGATGTTATGTTGAAGCTGTATAAAACATTGGTGAGGCCGACTTTGGAGTATTGTATGCAGTTTTGGTCACCTACCGACAGGAAAGATGTAAACAGGTTGAAAGAGTACAGAGAAAATTTACAAGGGTGTTGCTCGGACTGGAGGACCTGAGTTATAAGGAAAGATTAAATAGGTTAGGACTTTAGTCCTTGGAATGAAGAAGATTGATGGGAGACAATAGAGGTATACAAAATTATGAGGGGTATAGATAGTGGAAAAAACCTGAGATTGGGTGGGACTACAATCAGAAGTCATGGGTTAAGGGTGAAAGGTGAAAAGTTTAGGGGGAACCTCTTCACTCAGAGGGTCGCATGTGTGGAATAAGCTGGCCGTGTAAGTGGTGCACGCAAGCTCTGTTTCAACATTTAAGACAAGTTTGGATAGGTGCATGGATGGCAGGGTTATGGTCTGGATGCAGATCAATGGGAGTTTAAATGTGTTGGCACGGACTGGATGAGCAAAAGGGTCTGTTTCTGTGGCTCTAAGCAGGCCCAGCTGACTGTGTCGTGAGCAGTGGCAATGCTTTGTGCTGGATACTCTTGGGGAATAGTTGGTAATGGGCAATATAGGGGGCCTCAGAGAATACAGGGAATGGTAATGTTAGTTTCTGAAGGGGACTCCAGGGAATAGTGGAAATGGTAATGGGTTGGTAATAGGCAACACTGGATTCTGATAGGGTTTGTGATTGGGTAACATTAGGTCTGAAGGCCATAGGAAGCGTTTGAAATGGGTAAAATGTAATTTGAGTGAGGGGATGGAATGGGCTTTAGTTTTCTGCGGGTGCCTGTTGAAGCCAACAGACCAAATAAAGTCTGATGGCTTCAGAAAGCACCAACTGAAAATTCTATCCAACTAATTATTTTTAAAGGAGTTGTGGAGCGGTTAGTGTTTGCCCTTGTAGTTGAGCCAACACCTCCATGTAACAGGAATTAATGAGGCTACAGGAACAAAACAAATCACACAAATTACTCCTGGACACTGAAGGATAATAATGCTTTCTGTACCCTACTTATTTATGTATTCTGTGGTAGTCCAGCCCCAGCACCTTCCCCCCACCTTAGCAACAGAAAAAGCATGTTCACTGATCACACCTTGGAGAAATGAAACATAATTTCTCAGCTGCTGATCCAACTCCTCCTCCTACCTTGGTGCAGCAGAGAAAATCACCACCACACCGCTGCCTCTTCTTCCTGCTCATTCCACCTGCTGCGCTTTGTCATGGTGTCACATCATTTCTTAACGGAAGCATGCAGCCCTGGGATGTGCAAGTCTGTGTACTGTATTAAACTCCAGTGCAGTGCTACATGTGTTTGGTTCAATGTAAAATATTGTGATGTCCATTTGAGATGTATTGTTTATAGCAAGAAAAAGTGATTTTATCAGGGAAGTGTTTGAAATTGTAATATACACACTGTGCATTCAGTTGGTCAAAAATAAAATTAATTACAAGATAGTGTTTTGTAGTATTATTCTGGTTAAAACTGTCACTGTGTATGTTCATTGAGCTGTGTGGGAGCTGGGTTCAGGGACTATTGACCTTGGATTCCAGTCACTGGTGGATCCTTTTCTCCCTCCTGGCTGAGCTTCCTCCCAGGCTGTTACCATATCCACAAAACTTAATTACCGCAGACTCATGCGTCAAAACCTCTTCCACAGCCAAAGCACACCAAGGGCACAAGGATCTCCTTCCTGGCAGCAAGCACCATGACCCCAGCCAAACCTAACCACAATCTAAGAGGTGATTGAAGATGAAAGGTGAAAGGTTGCACAGCATGGAAACAGCCCTGAGCCAGCGGTGATCCACCCAGTTACACAACCCTTACCTCAACTCTTTTTACCTTTTCTACAGTCCCATCAACATCCCCCCCGCGCCCAGATTCTACCAATCACTTACTCAGTAGGGTGTGTTATTGTTGCCCCAGCACCCTGGAGATACACAAACAACAACAGGGAGAGCATGCACCAGAAATCAAGACTG
Organism: Mobula hypostoma; assembly: GCF_963921235.1. Lineage (NCBI taxonomy): Eukaryota > Metazoa > Chordata > Chondrichthyes > Myliobatiformes > Myliobatidae > Mobula > Mobula hypostoma. The sequence continues at coordinate 73,267,240 of NC_086107.1, read as the reverse complement.
AGACAGTACTTCTACCAGCTGAAAGCACCGCCCCACCCCTTGGACATGGGTTCAGCAGGCATAGAGTCAGACTAAACCATTAACATTGGGAAGGATACAGGGAGGTTTTGGAGGACCACATTTTGTGCAGAGTTGTTTAACATAAGCAGCCCAGCACCAGACTGTGCAGGAGCATGGGGTAGGGCAGTGGGCAACTGCTCTGAAGATGGGAGTATTGGATTGCATGTGGGACACCAGTTGGCCAGGGCAACATCAACACCCCTATTAGAACAGCTGCACAATCCAAATGATGGATGGACAAGCTACCACAGGTATTCTAGAGATGGTGAGAAGAAGCAGACTTTAAAGACAAGATCAAAGAATTAGTCCCCCGCTGAGTCAAGAGTCTGAGCCTAAGCAAACAACACACCTCCTAGGTGTTATAGTATTTGGTCCAGTCTTAGGCTGGGAATATGGGCAGGTATCTTGCTCCCAGATTCCACACCCATATCATCATCCAAAATTGCAGCAAGTCTACAGTGAGATCAGTGCCACTTAGTGAGAGCCAGGGAATGTGTTCCTGTTATGTGTGAACACTATCCACAACTGAAAGCATTCCTGTTAAGTCTGACCACACACTCTGCTTTGTAACATCACATCATGTTCACTCTGATGCTCCTGTTGAGACACAGCTCTAAAATGGTAAACCTTACAGCTCAGACTGATGTTCAACCCATCATATCCTAACACTTTCTTGTTGTCTAATTTTATTTTGATTTAGAGATACACCACAGTAATAGGACCTTCCACCAGAACAAGCCTGTGCCACCCAATTAACCTACTAACCATGTCTTGGAAATGTGGGACAAACCAGCGCACCCAAAGGAAACCCATGTGGTCAGAAGGAGCACATACAAACTCTTTACCGGCTGCAACAGGAAATTAATCCAGGTTGTTGCAGCTTAGTAGCTCCACACTACCATACCACCCCAGCTTACTCTCAGCCTGGCATTTTCCCCTCGAAGTTCCGCAAACTAGTGTTTTACCAGTGAGCTGGACAGAAGCTGGCATCCATGGATCCCTGAAAAGCATGCTGCTCCCCCCCCAGCAACACCACCACTCAATCCTCAAACCACCAGATGTTATCGACGGGCACAGAATAATACAATGCAGCCACAAATACAGCAGAAATAAAATCTAAGCAGCAGGCACAAAAGAAAACACAGTCCATCTAAAAGTGGAAGTAGCAATTTGTGTCGACAGATTGTGGAAAGAGGTGAAAGGACAGTAATAATCCAGGGGTGGGGGGGAAAAAAAAAGGAGAAACTAAATATCCCAAAACAAACTGGCCAGAAGAGACAGGTATAGGAGCTGCATTCCATTGTGTACTGTGAGGATTCACTACTCTAATAACACAAAAAATGGATTTGTCCTGGAACATCTCGGCAACAGTAATTATGTCTTACTATAATGATTAATGAAAGCAGAAGACAAAGTCAAAGTTGGTAGATTTAAGAGCTGATCACAAGGGGCTGAGAAATGACCCAGAAAATCAAACACCAGGTGGCAAGCAATGACACACAACAGCAAAAGGGAAATACTTAAAACATGGTCCTAGGTCAAAGTACAAACAAGGGTAACCTAACATGATGGATCTACAGAAATGTAACAAATCACAGGACAAGTACAGGAATTACAATGCCTTGAAAAAGTATTCAGCCCCCACAACTACTTTCACTTTTTACAGCCTAAATTTTACAGCCATTTTCTAAATCTTAAATATATTGAAGTAGGAGTTTTGGGTTAATCTACAAAACATTGTGCATCATGTCAAATCAAAAGAAAAATTCCAAAACCTGTCAAAACCATAAGACGTAAGATCAGAAATAGGCCCTTCAGCCTATCAAGTCTGCTCTGCCATTCCATTAATGGCTGATCCTGAATCCCACTCAACCACATACACCTGCCTTCTCCTCAAATCCTCTGATGCCCTGTCAACAATTCACAAAAAAATTAAAAACTGAAATTGTGAGGCTGAAAAAGTATTCAACTCCCTATGCCTTTCTCAAATGCAATACCAAGTCACCCAATTTGCTGATGTAGAGAATTGGAGGATCACCTGTTTTCAATGAATTCATAAGAATAAATAACCCTACTCTCGAAGGTCCAACAGTATGGTACATTTTCAACAGACCAAACCAAAATGAAGACAAAAGAGAGTTCAAGATAAGCCCAGGAAGTGATAATAGAGAAGCATAAACCTAGGGAAGGGTACAAGACTGTCAGAACAAACATGGAGTGGCTTCAAATGAAGAAAATTGATGTCCTCAAGTGGCCCAGTCAGAGTCTTGACCTTAACCCAACTGAACATCTCTAACAAGACCTTAAGATTGCTGTCCACTACCACTCCCCAACTAAACTGCCACAGCTTCAGCAAGTTTTGGAAAGAGCAATGGGCAAATATTTCTCCATCACATTGTGCAAAGCTAATAGAGACTTATCCAAAAAGATTACTGGATGTAATAGCTGCCAGAGGTGGTTCAACTAAGTACTGAGAAAAAGGGGATGAATACTTTTGAACTGCTGACATTTCAATTTTTCAATTTTTAGTTATTCATGCTTTACAATTTTCTGTTTTTTGAACTCTGGTGAGAAAAAATAAGACGTGTGTGATTCACAAATATAAATTTTCAGTTAAAATGATACTCATTTTAAGGGTTGGGGGCTGAATATCTTTACAAGGCACTGTATAAAGACCATTTAAAAATCATTTAGTACAAAGGATTTATGAAATTAAGTAATGATCAAGTAATGAAAACAAAACCAAAACTGCAAAATAAACACAAACAACAGGAATTCTGCAGATGCTGGAAATTCAAGCAACATACATCAAAGTTGCTGGTGAACGCAGCAGGCCAAGCAGCATCTATAGGAAGAGGCGCAGTCGACGTTTCAGGCCGAGACCCTTCGTCAGGACTTATACCACATATACCACAGGAAGGTTGGGGTGTGAAAGGGGACAAAGAACACCAGGGATAAAAATCAATGAAGAAAGAAATTAGAAATTTACATCAAGGTCTCTCAGCCCATCTTTGCTCATGTTGATCAATAAAGGACTTTTGAGTCCAGAAGCATTTAACATCAAATTGTGTTGCTATTTAGTATGGAGAGACCAGTGGACATGACACCAGAAAATGAAATTATAAGTCATAACTGCTTTTAAAATATAGAAATACTAAATAATCAAACACAGGAAATAGACGTACACCTGCATATTAATAAAATCTTAAGTAATCGAAGCACAATCACACATTTGATAATCTGTTACGTAAAGGAGTTTGTCAAAGAATTGTAGATAGCTATATTTAAAAGCAGGAGATAGAAAAATATCCAACAAACTAGAGCCATCCACTTAATAACAGCAGTAATAGAAAGAAAACACAATAAATAAAAAATAAAATCTTGCTCACAGACCTGTAAACTTCTTGGAGATAGTGTGGTAATTGTATTGTGTAACTTATGTGAATTTCCAAAGGTCTCCCACAAGATGTCACACAACAGACATCTGAATAATATCAGAGTATGGAGTTAGGGGATCAGAAGAGCCAGCTGGCTGCAAGACAGAGCAGAAGAGCAAAAAGGCAGCTGGCAGAATGCACTGGTTTTTAACAGTATATAGTATTCAAGCTTTTAGAATGAAACCATAATTTCTACATACATGATCTTTACCATCTGCAGCAAATTGAAAAACCTCAATACATTAGTACAGTGAACATGGAATTGATTCCACGTACTGACTTCTGGTCATAAAATGAAATCAATGCTAACGGAAAATAAAAGCCTAAATGGGATAAAGGAGAAAGTGTGGGTGCAAATAACACCAGTAAAATAACACGACTGGTAGTGCAGGGGCTGGAAATGAGAGAGTAAACTACGTCTGGACTACTTGGTGATTGGTTACAATGTTTGTCAAAAATCATTTTTAAAAATAGTGGCATAGCAGACTACCAGAAGAACATTTCCAATCAAGCCAGAAATATAAGGTTAGACCTCTCACATCCCAAATGAACAGAGGTGTAGCCACAGAGAGACTTAAAAGATTACATATGATTCTGACATTTCATGGGGGCGGTGCGGGAGAGCAAAACCAAAGGCCATCAGTTTGAGTTGGTCACTGATTTATCAGATTTGATCATGCAGATGAAATATTTGTGGAGACAATGTGAAACTCATTACAAGAGGAGGTGGTTGAGACAAGCTGTAATTAAGGAGAAGCTAGTAAGTAAAAAGACAAATTTACATGACACCTTCAAGAGGTGATGCTCAAGAAGGTGGCATCCATCATTAATGACATGCTCTCTTCTGATTACCATCATCAGGGAGGTGGAACAAGAGCCTGAAGACCTACACTAAATGATTCAGAAAGAACTTCTTCCCTTCTGCCATCAGATCTCCACTTTATTACAGCACTTTTTTTTTGCACTATTTTGTAATTTACAGTAATTTGTACTGTACTGCTGCCACAAAACAACAGACTTCATGTCATACAAGAGAGAGATAATAATCCTGATTCTGATGCAGGTAATGGAGTTGGGTTGGGAGGCAACATAAATGGAAATCCCTCACAAAGCCCCATGGAATCCAGAAACAAAGAACCTGGCACCCTGGTCATCAATACAATACCTATGCATCCTGGTCTCAAGAGCTGTGCAGATAACTTACCTAAATTCCTTCTGAGAATGTGTCACTTCCACTGAATATAGACCGTGGTTAACCAGGCACTGCTCCTGACCAGAATCTGGTTAAGGTTAAGGTAGCTCTACCCCAAAACCAAGACATTGTTTGCTACCACATAGGCCTAGAAGTGCAGCTGCCCTCATCAGTTACCAAGAGGTTGATAAGAGTTAATGCTGCTCTTCCTTGACAAGGGTTCTCATGGCAGTTAACCCAATACCCCTGATCAGGATACCAATAGGGGCCATGCTGTCCTTGCAACCAGGTGATCAATGGATGAGGGTAATACTGGCCATAACCTGATAACTATTGAGAGCTTTACCCCATCCGGTTTCAGCAAGCAGCACTAATGCCAGACTCTTCCACTGAGATCAATCAATATTGGTGTTTTTCTTATACCAAACGTGAAACATTGGAAGGGAAGCTGCAAAACATAAGAGACTCAATGTCTCCCACAGGCCATGAACTTCAATGCCAGCCCTCTCCTGACTGGGTGGAGTCATTGCTGCCCCTCCTCGGACCCAAAGACTGACCAGGCCAATTAGTGCTACCCCACCCATTCCTGAGTAAGAGAAGCCCTCTTCCTTCTCAGAATGCCCTTTGGGAGTATCCCCATGAGAGAGCCAACAGTACATACATGCAGCATCAGTATCAGTGCCTGTGTCCTCCCACCTTACAATCACCCAGTCTGTTACAGAGCTCACGAAGTGGAGCAGAACATGTCATCTCAAGCAATTCAGTCACCTCTTTATACAAATTCAACATAGGGAACAGATTACCAGGAAACTGATAGCCACTATTCCTGCACCACCCCCAGCCACAGTGATGGTGGTGTCACTCCTGCCCACCTCATGGGGAGCTCATGCTGTCACACACCAAATGCACGATTTACCACAGCGTATGGGTAAGTTCCTGATACTTCACCAACCAGTCTTACCCACCAATTAATGTTTAAAAAAAAGCATTTATTTGATGCAGGTGAAGAAACTGCATGTTTACTGTACAGGCCCTAGTGGGCACATCCATCAAGATGCATCACTGTCTTGTCTCTCGCTCACTGTTAGTTCAAGTCTCCCTCTGTTCTAAGCGTAGTATTGTAGGTTGGCCTTTTTCTTGGCCTGGACCTCCAGGATGCCCTCCATGTAATCCTCGTGCGTCAGTTCTGTTGCTTTTCTGCGCAGAGCAATCATCCCCTGTAAGATTAAGAAAATCACCTGAAGAATCTGGGGACTATGACAGCCCAGAGAAAGCCCAGCTCAATGCAGACTGCCTCCAGAGCAATATTTACATTTCACAAGCTAAATAGCAAGAGGTGGTGTTGGAGAGATTTTCATGTGAGATCTGTTCTCGGTGCCAGGTCTCCACTCCAGGGGTCAAAAGAGGTCTCTACAGTGTCCCCACATGTGGTTGTAACAGTTGCAGCATACACGTGCTAATGTAGCTCAGCAAGGGTCTTCCACAGCTAACTGCTGACATGAACTTATGACTCCTTGGATTACAAATCTACGGGCAGAGCATGTTTTACCACAGCCTGTAGGGCCCTCAGAGTGGGGCCTTTATATTTGTAAAATACATAGGAATAAAAATCCCATGTTTATGTTTAGTTAAATGATGGCTGATGATAATTAACTACTCAGATTGTTGTTTTCCTCTCTCCATCTCATGAGTATTCATGCTAAATTATAATTTAACTTAAAACTGTACCATGAAATACCAGTGACAAGGCACAACTATAATCAACAAGTATAAATAACCAGTTGATGTGATAAGTAATTAAATAAATTATGGCAGGTATGGGAGGATAGGTGACGTGTTGCAGCTGTTAAGTGGGAACATTTTTTAATGTCTGCATCTTAATCTTCCAGAATTACAGCGGGAACAGCATGGAACCAGGCTCTTTGGCCCAATGGGTCTACCCAACTATCAAGCACCAATTCACAAAGATCTATCATTATTGACCAGACACGGGGAGTATCTGCTATTTCCACACAGATGGCACTGAAGGTCAAGATTGAATTTGGGTCTCTAGAGCTGTGACAAAGCACCACCCTAGAAATGATAAAATGCAATTTAATGTTTGGACACTGCTGTAACACCTGGGAGGGTAGAAGTTATCTAGATTTTTTATTGCAAAGAAGCATTCACACCCCTTAGATAAAGAACTACTTAATTGGTCAATTAAGAAAGGCAGGAAGATACAAGTACGAGTGAGGCTGATCTGGGGATCAAGAAGGTGGTGCTACTGGATCCTCAACCCTTTCATGTGTCCAACAGATGTATGGTTCTTACAGCCTGTGAGAGTGAGAGCAGGGGTTGGAAAATAACTGTGCAAACTAACCTCAGCACCATAGTACGTGCTAGGAGGGTTAAAGGAATGGTGTAATGATAGGGACAGTAGAGCTAGGTGGATAGATACTGGTCTTTGTAGCAGGAAGTGAGTGAGAGTTCCAAAGGCGTTGTTAGTGTTAAGGACATGTCCTCGGGACTGGAGATTGAGAGTGAAAGATCCAATTATTGTGGCCCACAACTGAACCAACAATGAAGACAGACATCCTGCTGAAGAAAGACGAGTAGCCAAGTCACAAATTAAAAAGCAACACCAGCCACGAGCAAGTTGGCACAGGGTCATTATGAGGATTGTATGCATGGCTTATAAAGGTGTTGGGGGGCTTTCAATTCTATTTTGAAATACCTCAATAATTTTTTTTAAAAAAGAGATGTAGCACAGAAACAGGCCTTCAGGCTCAATGCCAAATTACATCCAATTAACCTACTAACTCACATGTCTTTTGGAATGTGGATCACCCAGAGGAAACCCACACAGTCACAGGGAAGCCATAAAAACTCCACACAGTCAGCAGTAGGAAGTGAACATGGGTCTAACCGCTACACTACCATGCCGTTCCAATTCATAAGATACTGGCACCCTCACTGGGGTAAAGGGAACTGCCCTGCCATTTGAATCAGGGTAGGACCGGTGTCCTATCAAATTTAACTACTGGCTGTAGATAAGGTTTAAAACCTAAATAGCCAAGGAAGACTCATTCTAAATGCAGAGAAATTTAACAAGTTAAATGAAGTAGGGCAAAGTAACAGAACAGGGTACCAAAAAGACAGATTGTGAAACACTTGTTAGAAAAACAAGATTTTCACCAGTATTTACAGATGCGACAGATAAGACGGTTAAAAATGTAACCGAGGCAAGCGCATGTTTTATAGAGCTGTTTACAAAAGCATATAAACAGTAGTAAGATCATTTCAAGCGTATATAAGGGTTTGTCAAATCTTAAAACACATTCAACTTCATACATTAAAACAAAATGGGAGAAGGAAGGAGGGATAATAATATCTGAGGAAGACTGGACAATAATATGGAGGTATCAATGGAAGTGTACCAGTTCACAGAAATGGAGGGAGTTTGGATGGAAAAACTTAATAAGACATTTTATTACACCCTCTCAGAAATCCCATTATGATAACAACCCCCCTGTTTGCTGGAGAAATTGTGGAAATCAAAATGCAAACTATTATCATATTTTCTGGGAATGCCCCATTATCAAAGACTATTGGAGTGGGATACATAATGCCCTACAAGACATCTTTAAATGTGAAATACCCTTAGAGAGTAAGACCATATACTTGTGGGTATATACCTCAAGAATGGTTGAAGAGAGATAAATATTTAATGAATGTACTGCTGGTGGCTGGTAGAAAGACCCTTACCAGGAAATGGTTATCACAGGAGAGCCCAACTCTAAATGTATGGATGGAAATTACAATGAACATTTACAAAATGGAGAAAATAACAGCATCTGTTAATCATAAGTTGGAACAACTTTATTCATGCGGGAAAAAATGGTTTAACTACATAACACCTCATAGGCCTGATTTTATTCTCACCAGTCAATGAATATGTTGTAAGAAAAAAGATCACTTCCTACTATGTACATAGTTTTCTTCTTTCGATTGTTCTTTCTTTCCTCTCCTTTCTATAAGTGTATACCTCAGATAAATATTATGTGGAGACCTGTGACAAATATGATTATATGATATATATGTATAGTATCTGAAATACATCTTATGGAAATGTTCGATGATGAAATTCAATAAAAAATAAACTACAAAAAAAATAAAGAGAGATTATGGAAGGAAGTGACTAAGCATATAAAATGTATGTGGGCACTTCCAATTATAATCAGAGGAGGCTAATATGACAAAAAGCCAAAGCTGAAAGTTCTTTACCTGAGCGTACGCAAGCTTAGTAAGACAAAAGACAAATTAATTAAACTAATGAAAGTGAACAAGTACCATCTAATAGTCATCAGAGACTTGGTTCTCAGGCTAGAATTAGATATCCATGGACATTTAATTTTTAAAATGGATTGGAATAGTGGAAAAGATAGAAGGTTTGCCCTGATGATAAAGAATGAAATACAGGAAAAGATGTAAGATTTTAGCTCTGAAAAATTAGTCAGCTCAGTTTACATAAACTCCAAGTTGAGCATGCCATAAATCAGAAAATCAGAGGCATGTATTACTAGAGTAACTATTACTAGTGTTCAGGTCTTTATGTACACATTTAGCAGTACCTATGCAGAGATCATATTCATAGATTATACACAAGATGATTTTCCCAATTGGTGATTAACCTTTATTCATTGCACAATCTAATAGTAAACAAGCCTTGAAGGAATAGTGACTTTATGATGATAAAATCTCATATAAAGATTAAAAACAATTTATTTGAACCTAAAACTAGGTTGTAATATCTAAATAAAGCAAACTACAAAATGACAAGCTGTATACTGGCTATGTAGACTAGGAAAGCACATTAAAAAGTACATCAGTAATCCAGTAAAAGGCCAATATTTAGAGAATTAATAAAATTTCCAACAAAAATGCTCACAATCCTTGAAGGCCAAAGGCACAGAAACAGATCCTTTGGCTCACTGACCATCAAGCCCCCAATCTGATTCTTCCACCCCCACCCAATTTGTTGGCCAGGAAGGAATTAAAATATGGAAGAAAATACCAAACTCGAGTGGGTCAAGGACAGCAGACGTAGACAAACCAGATGTCTTTGTTCTTGCAATGTGTTTGACGGAATGGAGACTGCCATTTTGTGAAGCTGCTCTGTAACCTCCATTTTGTGAGCTGTCTTGTGAACTGTTTTGCTCAGGAATAGTTCTATCAAAGTGTTTAACATGGACAGTGACACTCCTGATAATCTGCTGAACTAGAGATCATTTCCAAGTAAGAAGTTATTTGTGAGTATTATTTGGTGCAAAAGAACATGCAGGTTTATGAATAGGGGAGTCTGTGTCTGACCAGAGCAACTCGAACCTGGCAGGGAGATTAGCGGGGGCTACTGAGGTGACTTTAAACTAGAATGGTTGGGGGGTGGGAATCAAATTAAAGCGGCTAGGTGTGAGGAGGTTAGTTCACAACAGAGGGATGGGAACCAGTGCAGAGAGACAGAGGGGTGTAAAGTGAGCGTAGAAGCAAAAAGTACAAAGGGGAAAAGTAAAAGTGGCAGGCCGACAAATCCAGGGCAAGCATTAAAAAGGGCTAAGAGAGTTGTAAAAGAGTGCCTGAAGGCTTTATGTGTCAATGCAAGGAGCATTCGTAATAAGGTGGATGAATTGAAAGTGCAGATTGTTATTAATGATTATGATATAGTTGGGATCACAGAGACATGGCTCCAGGGTGACCAGGGATGGGAGCTCAACGTTCAGGGATATTCAATATTCAGGAGGGATAGACACGAAGGAAGGGGAGGTGGGGTGGCGTTGCTGGTTAAAAAAGAGATTAACGCAATAGAAAGGAAGGACATAAGCCGGGAAGATGTGGAATCGATATGGGTAGAGCTGCGTAACACTAAGGGGCAGAAGACGCTGGTGGGAGTTGTGTACAGGCCACCTAACAGTAGTAGTGAGGTCGGAGATGGTATTAAACAGGAAATTAGAAATGTGTGCAATAAAGGAACAGCAGTTATAATGGGTGACTTCAATCTACATGTAGACTGGGTGAACCAAATTGGTAAAGGTGCTGAGGAAGAGGATTTCTTGGAATGTATGCGGGATGGTTTTTTGAACCAACATGTCGAGGAACCGACTAGAGAGCAGGCTATTCTGGACTGGGTTTTGAGCAATGAGGAAGGGTTAATTAGCGATCTTGTCGTGAGAGGCCCCTTGGGTAAGAGTGACCATAATATGGTGGAATTCTTCATTAACATGGAGAGTGACGTAGTTAATTCAGAAACAAAGGTTCTGAACTTAAAGAGGGGTAACTTTGAAGGTATGAGACATGAATTAGCTAAGATAGACTGGCAAATGACACTTCAAGGATTGACGGTGGATATGCAATGGCAGGCATTTAAAGGTTGCATGGATGAACTACAACAATTGTTCATCCCAGTTTGGCAAAAGAATAAATCAAGGAAGGTAGTGCACCCGTGGCTGACAAGAGAAATTAGGGATAGTATCAATTCCAAAGAAGTAGCATACAAATTAGCCAGAGAAAGTGGCTCACCTGAGGACTGGGAGAAATTCAGAGTTCAGCAGAGGAGGACAAAGGGCTTAATTAGGAAGGGGAAAAAAGATTATGAGAGAAAACTGGCAGAGAACATAAAAACGGACTGTAAAAGCTTTTATAGATATGTAAAAAGGAAAAGACTGATAAAGACAAATGTAGGTCCCCTGCAAACAGAAACAGGTGAATTGATTATGGGGAGCAAGGACATGGCAGACCAATTGAATAATTACTTTGGTTCTGTCTTCACTAAGGAGGACATAAATAATCTTCCAGAAATAGTAAGGGACAGAGGGTCCAGTGAGATGGAGGAACTGAGCGAAATACATGTTAGTAGGGAAGTGGTGTTAGGTAAATTGAAGGGATTGAAGGCAGATAAATCCCCAGGGCCAGATGGTCTGCATCCCAGAGTGCTTAAGGAAGTGGCCCAAGAAATAGTGGATGCATTAGTGATAATTTTTCAAAACTCGTTAGATTCTGGACTAGTTCCTGAGGATTGGAGGGTGGCTAATGTAACCCCACTTTTTAAAAAAGGAGGGAGAGAGAAACCGGGGAATTATAGGCCGGTTAGCCTAACGTCGGTGGTGGGGAAACTGCTGGAGTCAGTTATCAAGGATGTGATAACAGCACATTTGGAAAGCGGTGAAATGATCGGACAAAGTCAGCATGGATTTGTGAAAGGAAAATCATGTCTGACGAATCTCATAGAATTTTTTGAGGATGTAACTAGTAGAGTGGATAGGGGAGAACCAGTGGATGTGGTATATTTGGATTTTCAAAAGGCTTTTGACAAGGTCCCACATAGGAGATTAGTGTGCAAACTTAAAGCACACGGTATTGGGGGTAAGGTATTGGTGTGGGTGGAGAATTGGTTAGCAGACAGGAAGCAAAGAGTGGGAATAAACGGGACCTTTTCAGAATGGCAGGCGGTGACTAGTGGGGTACCGCAAGGCTCAGTGCTGGGACCCCAGTTGTTTACAATATATATTAATGACTTGGATGAGGGAATTAAATGCAGCATCTCCAAGTTTGCGGATGACACGAAGCTGGGTGGCAGTGTTAGCAGTGAGGAGGATGCTAAGAGGATGCAGGGTGACTTGGATAGGTTGGGTGAGTGGGCAAACTCATGGCAGATGCAATTTAATGTGGATAAATGTGAAGTTATCCACTTTGGTGGCAAAAATAGGAAAACAGATTATTATCTGAATGGTGGCCGATTAGGAAAAGGGGAGGTGCAACGAGACCTGGGTGTCATTATACACCAGTCATTGAAAGTGGGCATGCAGGTACAGCAGGCGGTGAAAAAGGCGAACGGTATGCTGGCATTTATAGCGAGAGGATTCGAGTACAGGAGCAGGGAGGTACTACTGCAGTTGTACAAGGCCTTGGTGAGACCACACCTGGAGTATTGTGTGCAGTTTTGGTCCCCTAATCTGAGGAAAGACATCTTTGCCATAGAGGGAGTACAAAGAAGGTTCACCAGATTGATTCCTGGGATGGCAGGTCTTTCATATGAAGAAAGACTGGATGAACTGGGCTTGTACTCGTTGGAATTTAGAAGATTGAGGGGGGATCTGATTGAAACGTATAAGATCCTAAAGGGATTGGACAGGCTAGATGCAGGAAGATTGTTCCCGATGTTGGGGAGGTCTAGAACGAGGGGTCACAGTTTGAGGATAGAGGGGAAGCCTTTTAGGACCGAGGTTAGGAAAAACTTCTTCACACAGAGAGTGGTGAATCTGTGGAATTCTCTGCCACAGCAAACTGTTGAGGCCAGTTCATTAGCTATGTTTAAAAGGAAGTTAGATATGGCCCTTGTGGCTACAGGGGTCAGGGGGTATGGAGGGAAGGCTGGGTTCTGAGTTGGATGATCAGCCATGATCATAATAAATGGCGGTGCAGGCTCGAAGGGCCGAATGGCCTACTCCTGCACCTATTTTCTATGTTTCTATGAACCTGGTAACTGCCTGATTCAGACATTAAATACAAATTGTCACTTGCAGAAGGGCAATAAATTAGTGCAGGTCTGGACCACATCCAATGGGAATCCACAGGTCAGTCAGATGACCTTGAGCTAATGAAATCAGAATGCAACATCTAATCTGATAAGGAGATATCAGATCAGAATGAAGGCTTCAAATGCAAAGTACTGAGAACTCTGGAGACCAACTATTGCAGAGAACCACCCCATACTAGGGGCTGATAGAAGGATCAATTGTCCAGCCAATGGGCGATCATCCATATTGGTGTTATAAATTGCCAAAGAGGTTTGAGTGAGTATTGGTACCGAGGGAACAGTAGAATTCATGTTTTAAGTTGTTGGCTTGGTACCAACATAGTTCTATTGATACTTGCGCAGAGACAATAAAGTGCGAGCTTCGATTAATTAAGAGTTGCATAGTGAATTGTCTAACCTAGATCAGCTGATGAATAGTCAACAAATTATTTTGACACTTATTAGGGGTAATTTACAGTAGCCTATTAATCTACCAACCAGTATATCCTTGGAATGTGGGAAGAAACCAGAGCACCCAGAGGAAACCCACACTGTCAGAGGGAGAATAGTGAAGCTTTGCAGAGACGGCACCTGAGGTCAGGATTGAATCCAGGTCACTGGAGCTTAAGGCAGCAGCTGTATCCATAGGCCAGCAGTCAAAGGAGATTTATCAACTTTCAGTCCTATTAATTCTTTAAATGCTAGCTTTCTTTAGAACCAATGTTTAAAAAGAACTCTGGAATATTGATTCAGCATATCTTCCTACCCAAAGAAGGACATATTTGTGACAGGAAGAGAGCATGAAAGGTGCCCTACATTAATTTCTGCATTGGAAGCTTGTCCTATGAAGAGATTAAGCAAACCCTGACCCTATACCCTCTGGAGTATAGGTGATCCCAGTGAAATGAGCAAAATCGTTCCAAGGCATGGAGGATGTTTCTCTGCCTGAGGAGTTGGGAATTGGGGGACAGACTCAAAATAATAGAATCAGCCATTCAACGCTGATTGTTGCTTGCTGCCACTTACGCGCGGGAGGGAGGGAAGCTGGTGAGGGGTGGCGGGGTGACTTCGGGGTTCTTACGTTAAACTGTCATTCATTCTTTGAGGTATTCCTGTTTTCGTGGGTATTTGCGAAGAAAAAGCATTTCAGGATGTATATTGTATATATTTCTCTGACAGTAAATTGGACCTTTGAACCTTTAAGAACAGAACAAAATTTCTTCACCCAGAGCAGAGTTTTATCTTTGGAATGTTTGTCCCTCGGAGCACTGTGAAGGCTCAGTCACCAAATTCAAAACAGAAGTCTGGGGGTTTTGGATATTTAAGGAACCACGGAATGAGGTTAGTGCAGAGAGTAGTGATAGGTAACAGATCAACTTCAATCTTAATGAATGGCAAAGCTCGGGCATGGGGATGAATGGCCTACTTCAATTTCTAGTTGTTATATTCTCATGAGAAATGCTATCGGGTTCATGCTCCTCCCAATAATTGGAGTTTCTTTATCCCAATAGATGTCCTTAGAAGGTAACTCACCGCTTCCACACACACAGCCTTGCACTGAGCTCCGTTAAAGTCATCAGTACATCGAGCCAGCTCTTCATATTTCACATCAGAACTGTGGAGAAACAACAGACACAATATTAACCAGAGACTTTTTTAAAAAAAAAGAGGCCACCAGCTCAACTCAATAAGACAGCTATTGTAGCTGGGTGACTTTGCATGCACACCTGGACAATATTAATTTGGGACACACAGCTATATGATTCTAAATATATATTTGATTAGTTAGAGACTGGCTAGATATACACAGAACAAAGAAATCAGGAACATAGTGACTAATAAAATGAGGTTAACTTCTTCAAGCCCACGGCAGTAGGCTCACCTCACAATCATCTTTCTTGAGTGAATCTGCATTATTCTCGCGCGTGCCTCCTCATTGGGCATTGGAAACTCAATCTTACGGTCAAGCCTGCCTGATCGTAGTAGGGCTGGATCAAGGATATCCACTCGATTGGTGGCAGCAATCACCTGCAATGGAGAAAGTTGGTCAGACACAGGTAACAAAGATGCACAGATACATACCTGGCTCCAGATGACCGTGCCCATCCCAAACAAACCTGTGGTCACAGTTGAATGATTCGTTGGGTACATCAATCACAGTGACTGATCTCCAGGTGTAAGGCTCAATTCCAAGAAGGATGTTCCAATATTTTGCAAGGATCATCGCTCCACAACAGTTAATGCACTTCTCTGCCCTGCACTCACCTTGACAAGGGTATTAGGCTGAAAACCATCCAACTGATTGAGCAGCTCCAACATTGTTCGCTGAACCTCCCGGTCACCAGCCTTTTCACTGTCAAACCTGAAAAAAAGACAGAGTCCTAATGTCACCCACCAATCCTTCTTCACCCCCACCCAACAGGCTTCCTTTAACCAAACAATGTAAGGGCAGAACATTCCCAACCCTTCACCCCTCCAGGAGATCTGAACCCTTTCTCAAATCCTCAACAAAATAATACTTCACAACAACTCCCACCCCCATTAAAAGACCACCCCCATCCTGTGCCACAGAAGAGATTACAGCCCCACACATCACCAACAGAAAATAGGAAGCCCTTTCTGTTGTGGGTAGTGCGATCCCAAATACAACAGAAAGAATCCTTGAAAACCACCACAGTACCCCACAATCACACACGGAGAAAACATGAAAGCCCAGTCAGTTCACATACCGCTTCGTTCCAATGGCATCCAGTTCATCGATAAAGATGATGGATGGAGCCTTCTCTTTGGCCAAGGCAAATGCATCACGAACCAGTTTCGCACCATCACCAATAAACATCTGAACCAGTTGTGGTCCCGCCAATTTCAAGAAAGTAGCCTATAATAAGGAGGCAGGTCAAAAACCAAAGAGTGAAACTGCATCATCCAATGGAACACAGTGTGAACCCTCTCCTCTCCCCAGAACTTCCAGAGCAGGTACAGCAGGAGCTAGTTACAAAGTTTAGCACAGTCTATTACTTGTGGTGGTAACATCATAGATCAGACACAGAGTAATCAATATCAGGTTTATTCTCACCGACGTCATGAAATTAGTTGTTTTGCAGCTTACAATGCAAGACAAATGACTCAAAAAAAGCAAAAATAAATAATTATGAAAAGATGAATAATGAGTTCATGAAACTTGATGGCAGAGGGAGGGAAGCTGTGTAAAAACACTGAGTGTGAATCTTCAGAGTTCTACATCTCCTCCCTGATGGTAGTGAAGAGTGCATGTCCCAGACACTGAGAGTCTTCAATGATGAATGTCACCTTCTTGAGGCACTGCTTTCACAATGTATTTGATGGTGCGGATGATTGTGCCCACAATGGAGTTGATAGACTACAACACTCTACACCCTCTTACGATCCTGTACAATGGAGGGTCCATATCAGGCGTTGATGCAACCAGTTGGAATACTCACCATCTGTAGAAATTTGCAAGTCTTAAGTGACATCTAAGCCTCCTCAAACTCCAAACGAAGTAAACACACTGGAATGCCTTCTTCATGACTACACCAATGTGTTGGGAGCAGGACAGACCCTGATACATTGATTTCCAGGAACGTGAAGCTGCTACCCTTTCCATCACCGAGCCTTTAATGAAGACTGGTGTGTGTTCTTCCCAGTTCCCTTTCTAAAGCCCACAATCAATTCCTTGGTCTTGCTGACATTGAGTCCCAGGTCACCAGTCAATCAGCTGATCCTATCTCACTCCAGTACGCCTCCTCCTTACTCCACAGTATTTAAGTATACACTCAGAAAATGTTACAAGCAACATAATTCCTTTACTCAAAAAGGTTTGAGACAGAGGTTCATGTTTAGATCCAACCTAAGCAAGCCAATGAAACCAATTACCAAAGACACAGCTGAATTTCCCCCTGTAATGTCACACAGTGGCATGGTCTGTTACAGCCAGCCAGGGAAGTTGTGCCAGGAGCGGTGAGAGAAAACAGAAACGTGACAAACCAGACAAATGGTGCAAACATCTGTCCTACACACTTTTCTTATGATTACAAGACCCTGTTGGACATTAATAATGCAAAATACTGTAACTCCAGTTCATTAGCCTGACAGAGAGCAGAGGAACTGTATAGTCCTGAATTATTGCATGGACTAGATCCTCTTACCACTGCACCACCCAGGGAAGTGGTGTGAGAAAAAATAAACAAAAGTGCAGCAAGCACAGTAAAATCAGTGCCAGGTTGAAGGGCTAACCATTGCAGGCTGGCTCTCCCATCAATGCTACTCTCAAATGTTCACTCCCTGGAAAACAAACTGGATTACCTTCGTCTGCAACTGAGTCAGTGCAAGATGAGGAACTGCTGCATACTTATTCTTACAGAAATGTGGCTCCAATCTTCAGGCTTCACTCAGAGACTGTATTGTGCTTTAGCATAACTACATACGTTGTATTGTAACTACATGTGCTACATTGTAACTACCTGTGTTTTGCACCTCGGCTCCAAAGGAAGTTTGTTTCATTTAGCTGTATACATGTATATGTTGAATGACAATAACTTGAACTTGTCTTTTCTTTCAACTACTTAAGTGGTTTTCTGTATTCTATGGCTATCTGGAGAAGACAAGTTTCAGAGTTGTATTCTACAAATATACTTTGTTCAGAGGGTTCATTTTATTATCAATGAGGCCACAACTCAGCAAGAACCAATTAGTAGCAAAATCTCTCCAACTCATTCACTAGATCACATAGTCAGCCACATACTAGCTTGAGGAATTGTTTGAAATCCAGGACCTCAAATATAGCATGGAGATCACTGGGTATGCAGTGAACTTCAATATTCCTGAAACTTGGACTGTGCACAGCAGGGTCCTTAAAACACCAGAGGATGACATTAACACTGACTCCACAAAACTCTCCAAGTCCACTGGAAGGATAAGCCGAAAGTGCCCTCTTTCAGACTATTACTGTAGCAGAGCCTTATTACGTAGTTAGCTCTGTTGGGCACGGCTGATGCAACATTACCAAAAACGGCACACCATCCTAGTTACCAGATGGACAGAGTAATAATTGAAGGGCAGTCTCAGAGCCTCTCTGAGAAGACGCAACACCCTCACTAACCCCTAGTCCACATGCACTGTAAATGAAGGAGAAGCAGTTGAGGGTGTCAAGACACTTGAGAGTACACAAGTGCAGTATAAATGAGGAAAAAGCACACCACTTCCCCTCCCCCACTAAACCGCACAGTCAAGGACCTCTTGCCCGCCACCTCCTATGTGCAGTCTGCAGTTCCCACCTTGACCTCATGTCACCTCAGAACTCACAGCCATGAAGTAGCAACAAGTCATCTTTGACTACAAGGGACAGCCAAAGAGTGTGTCTGGAGTTCTGCCTCATAGAATTACAGTCCTAGCACTCACCTTTGTCTGGGCAGCACAGGCTCTAGCCAGCAAGGTCTTCCCAGTTCCTGGAGGTCCGTACATCAGAACGCCTTTTGGAGGCTGTATCCCCAGGTTTTCAAACTTCTCTTTGTGCTTCATGGGAAGAACGATGGCTTCAACCAGCTGAGGGTAATAACATGATCATTACAGGGGAGCCTGTGCTCTACACATTCAACGTACTTGCAACTAGGTGCTCTGCTACAATATACCTCTGATCGTCTAACCCCCTCCCCCACCTCCCTTTAATAAAAATCACCACATATAAGAATTTGGTGCCTGTAGCTCACATTGTATATGGGTGAGACATCCCATATACCTCCGTCCCAATCCAAGACAGCCCATCCACCACAACATGACGCCTCTAATCTCCTCTCACTCAGAAGACCACTTTTCTGCTCCAGCAATGTGTTCAGGATAACCCAATTACATGGGCAATGACTAACCTCTTGAATCTGCTTATCTAAACCACCAACGTCACTGTATTCCTCATTCGGTCGTTCATCCACTTCCATGGCCTTGACCCGAGAGTCGTACTCCGTTGGCAGCGTCTCTAGAATCAGGTAGGAATCCTTGTTCACACCCTGGAAGAAAAAGCTGAAGCTTACATTGCTAACACACACCGAAGGTCACTGCACATGAAGTCAGGGAAATTCACGAGGTTCTGTGAGCAGAAACTGACACACACTAGAAAAATTAAATCAGCTTGTTCAAGCAAGTTCAGCTGTAAAACCAGAAACAAGTTAAAATAGATGAGGCTGGGGAGACACATAAAAGAAACAAGAGCAATGGACTCACCACCAGATCACCTGGCTTCAGTTTCTCTGCATCAACCAGTCCAATCACTGGTAGGAAATAGGTCTGTAGGAGACAAAAACACTGTTTATATTGTAGATCAATCAAATCTAGCTGACGTACAGCTTACAAGGTTCTCCCCAGGAACTGCACCACCACTCCTAATATCCCAGAACAAACACACGAGTCCAACCAATGTTCTCAGGTCTGAGGAGTTGTTGATCCGAACAGCTTGGTTGACAGAGTGTGAAGATCACTGACTGGAATGCTCGACTTCCATAATAAGCAAAATCCAGTCTAGCTCTTTAGATTGGTTGGGAACATCAAAGAGTCACACCAAAGAAGAACAGCTGGAAGTATGGGTTTGTTCTGGAGTAGTTGTGAACTATACAACTCCATGCTCTTACTGCTACATTTCACATTACACCACAGTGAACTGGAACATGTATTGAAAGACAATCTTCTGAAAACAGTCCCAACAAAGCTACTATTTCCTCAGATCTTCAGCTTATCATACCCATTCACCTGACGGGTGGATGTTTTGATCACGGCGCATTTCCCTTTCCGTTGGGAATCCAGATCAACGTTCGCCCCATCCTCCTCCTGATCATTTGGATCAACATCCAGTAACTGAAAGATAATCAAGGAGAGACAGTGAGTGAAGTCCTTAACACGGTCAGTTCAACCCACTAGAGAAAATGACATACGGTCAAAGTGAAAACTGCAGACTCCACATAGGAGGTGGAGGGCAAGAGATGTTTGACTGGCTGGATGATTTAGGGGAAGCGGTGTGCTCCTTCCTCGTTTATACCGTGCTTCATGTCATCCCATTGGTCCTTCTGCATTTGTAGTAGATGAGGGCTAGGAGTCAATAGGGGTGTTGCATCTTCTCAGAGAGGCTCTGAGAACACCCTTGAATTGCTGCCCTGGGTTCCAAAGCCTGGACCAATTTACCAAATCTTGGGCACAAAATCTAGGACAATACTTGAATGTGATAACGGATGCTGTGCTGTGGGAAATGTATAATTACAGATATGTAAAATTTAAGAGTATGCAGGGTTGATATCTTGATCCCTGTGGGGAGAAGGAGCTTGTTTGATTTGTATTTCTATTTAGAGATGTGAAAGAATGGGTTTGGCTGTTGCCTTCCAAACCCAAATGCTATGGATTCCCATCCTTATACACAGCGCAAGACCTAGGCTGAGAAAGTGATGCACTTTCAAACTGCTTTTCTTTGAAGAATATTTCCTATTTAATCACAAGACAGCACTGACATGACCACTGTTTACAGTTCATTCCTAGTTCCCTTAACCTGGGTGGCAAGTTATTAGACTATTTCAGAGAAAATTTAAGAGTCATGGCTCTGCAGCCATATGCTTGGTGGACTTAGTAAGGACAGTCCAATGGAGAATCTAGTACAGTAGAACTCTATTAATCTGCCGGCCAATTATTTGGAAATTCCAATGGATTGACATCTGGTTCATCTGATTCTGCCTCCTGCAATGCCTTTAAACACACTAGGGCCCCATTCCCCACAACTCCCATTAAACAGACTAGGGCCACGTTCCCAGGCTCCCTTTAAACTCACTGGGATTCTGGCTACGAAGTTTCCTTTAAACTCTCCTGGTTAACTGAAAAATTATACTACTGTGTAGTATAATATTATAACATCAACTTTTTTTAAAAACGGTACCGCTGTGTAATAATAGGGATAATAGAAAATTTGCCAAGCTGACACCACCGGAGTACCAAAGGGTGCTGTATTATTATAGTCTTTGACAATTAGACAAATTTTCATTCCACTTTCACTTATTTACTTGAACCACAGAACCTACATCACCCAGTTGACATGATGAGATTTGAACTAAGTCATAAATCCAAGTTTTTGGCCATTCATCCTCTAACTGGAACAGCTAGCTATTGTTAATAGAGATCATGTTTGCCCCTTCAGGACATTAAAAGATATCAGTGTAAAAGAAATAAATCAGGTGATCAGAGATCGTGCTCTAAATGCCATCCCCAGGGGTCTTTTGGAAGCAGAGTGTGTAAGGATCCTTAACATTAGCCTAATGCTGCAGCCATCAGACAGCCTTGTGTTCTTACCTCGATAACATTGGAGACCAAGTATGGCAGTGTCTTGTTTACTTTGATCTTCTCACTATTCTCCTTGATTTTGTCTTTCATCGCCTGCAGCTCATGGGTGACTCTCAGCACCTCGCTCTTCATGATCTGCCAAACATACATCTTACATCATGTCTGGACACACCAAACACAATTCCTCATCCTTGCAATAAGCCACACAACAAACATATGGCCAATATGAAAGTTTTTTGACCAGAAACATTAACAGTTTCTTTTTCACAGATGCTGCTTGATCCACTGATGGCCTCTAGATGATTTTTTAAATGCAAGCAACAGGCAGAGAATCTGTGCAACGATCAGGGAAAACTCAAGGTCTTGTGGTATCCAACAAGACACATCCCATTCTCCCAAGCACCACCTTCTACCCTCTGCTCTTTCGAACAGCAACTCAAAACAGTGATAAATACAGGAATAAAGGAGCAGGAGTAGGTCACTCAGCTCCTTAAGCCTGGCCACACAATTCAATAAGATTATGACTGAATATGCTGGCCTCAACTCTTCTTCCTCACCAGTTCTCCGTAACAATCAATTCCTCAATCTTTTAAATATTCATGTTTATATGGTGTGAAATTTGATGTTTTGCAGCTGTACAGTGCAAAGCCATTAAATTAAAATTGACAAAATAAATAAGAGCAAAGCAAAGGAATAGCGAGGTAGTGTTCATGGGTTGTTCATAAATCTGATGGGATCTGTTTCTGAATCCATCTTCACTGGAATATATCCAATAATTGGGTCTCCACCACCCTTAGGCAAAGAATTCCAGCAAACCACTACTCTACAAGAAGAAATTGCTGTACTTCAGTTTTAAATGAGTTTTGTGACTATGTTCCCTTGTACATGACTCTTCTAAACTACAATACAAAACAAATCCAAGCAGTCCAGCTTCTCTGGATAGGCATGACATTGACTCCTTTTGTCTCCAATGTGAAGCCTGTCTATTGTCTTGATTCCTCTGAATGCAGAACCGAGCAGAAGTCTTTACCTTTATCTCACTGTCCAGCAGTCGTGTTCGCTGAACAATCTCCTCAGTGGACATTTTAAGCACCTCTTCACCAATTCCATCCTTCAAAAACAGAACACAACAACAATTAGAGAACTCAGGGAATGAGGGGCAGGCAGAGCATGTTTACAGACTTATCCCAAACACGTAAACACATGATCTCCACAACTGTTCCAGCCCACTGACACCATTCAAAAACCATCTCCCTTCCACACTCCAATCCCCCATTTTCCCTTCCTCCCTGAGAATGAGGGGCAGGCAGAACACATTTACAGACTTACCCCAAACATGTAAGCACATTATCTCCACAATTGTTCCGTTCCAGCCCACTGACACCATTCAAAACCCACTCACGCTCCAGTTTCCCATTTTCCCCTCCTCCCCCAGACTCTCATTCTCTCTCCCACTCTTCCCCCATTTTCAGGTCATCAATTTGCTGACCCTCTCCTTTCTTTGTCCTCCCTTTGTTCCCCACTTTCCTGCACTCGCCACTATTTTCACACTTATTCTATTGCCATCATCAGTCTCCCTTTACTCAGGCATCCCCACTCTCAGTCATACAGGACAATGAGCTAAAGAGCCTGTTTCTGTGTCCATGATGACCCTCATGTACCCATCTTATGCCATACTTATGCCATATGCCAGCACATGACCTGTACTCTTCTGTGCCTTCACCATTCCAGTGCCCATCCAGATACTCTTCAATCCCCCCCACCGACCCCTACAGTTTTACATTGAGACAGAGAAGTACAGTACAGAAACTGGCCCATCTAGTCCATGCCAAACCAATTAAACTGCCTACTCTCATCGACCTGCAGCGGGACCATAGCCCATACCCCTACCATCTATATACCCATCCAAACTTCCCTTAAACATTGAAATTAAGCTCACATGCACCACTAATACTGGCAGCTCATTCCACACTCTCATGACTCTGATCGAAGAAATTTCCCCTCATGTTCCCCTTAAACTTCTCACCTTTCATCTTTAATCCATGACCACTAGTTGTAATCCGGTGGAAAATCTCAATGGAAAAAGCCTGCTTGAATTTACCCTATCTATAACCCTCATAATTCTGTATACCTCCATCAAATCCCCGCTCAATCTTCTACATTCTAAAGTATACAGTCCTAACCTATTAAATCTTTCCTTATAATTCAGGTGCTCCAGACCTGGCAACATCCTTGTAAATTTTCCCTGCACTCTTTCAACCTGTTTACATCTTTCCTGTAGGTAGGTGACCAAAACTGCATACAATACTCCAAATTAGGCCTCATCAATGTCTTATACAACTTCAACAGAACATCCCATCTTCTGTACTCAATGCATTGAAGGCCAATGTGCCAAAAGCTTTTTTATGACTATCTACCTGTGGCACCACTTTCAACGAATTATGTACCTGTATTCCCAGATCCCTCTGTTCTACCATATTCTGCTACGGGTCAAAAGGTTTCCTTATAGTTTTTCCAAACTGCACCTCTCTTATAATATCACCCACCCTCCAAAAGCCTCCTTCAATCCAAGAAAAACAAACTATCCTATCCAATCTCACCTCACTACCAAGATGTTGCATTCCGAAACTAGTTATAATATTAAAGAGGATACCAAAAGTTTTTTTTCCCCAGATTAAAAAAAAGAGATGCAAGTGCTTACCAGACCACTGGAAAATTACCCTGGAGAGGTAGTAATAGGGGACAAAGAAATGATGGATGAACTTAATAAGTATTTTTTATCAGTCTTCATTGTGGAAGGATCTAGCAATATGCCAGAAATTCGAGAGAGTGAGGGGCAGAAATAAGTATAGTTGCCATTACAAAGGAGAAGGTGCCTGGGAAACTGAAAGGTCTGAAGGTAGATGAACCAGCTGAATCAAATGGACTAAACACCATGTTTCTGAAAGAAGTAGTTGAAATGAGCGTGACTACATTCAAGAATGGTTCAGGACTAGAAAATTGCAAAAGTCATAGGCCAAAGTCAGCATGTTTTCCTTAAAAGAAAATCTTGTCTGACAAATCCAAATGCTAAACAAGCTAAGAGCCCATGATATTACATGGAAGATTTCATCATGGATAGAAGATTGGCTAACTGGCAGGAAGCAAGGGAATAAAGAGGGTCTTTTTCTCATTGGTTGCCAGTCTATAGTGTTGGGGCCACTTCATTTCACACTATATGTCAATGATTTGGACAACAGAATTGATGGCTCTGTGGCTACGTTTACGGACTATACTATAGGAGGAGGGGCAGATAGTATTGAAGAAACAGAGAGCCTGCAGAAGGACATGGAATGATTAGGAGAATGAGCTAAGAAGTGGCAGATTGAATACAGTGTAGGGAAGTGTGTAGTCATGCACTTTGGTAGAAGGAATAAAAGCTTGGACTCTTTTCTAAATGGGGAAAATATTCAACAATAAGAGGCAAAAACGGAACTGAAGTCCTCATGCAGGATTCCCTTAACTTGCTTGATTTGCCTTTCTTACATCCAAATGCAATGTTAGCATTCATTTCCAGAATACTAGAATATAAAACCAAGGATGGAATGCTGAGGCTTTATAAGGCATTGGTCAGATTGCACTTGGGGTACTGTGAGCAGTTTTGCACCCCTTATCTAAGAAAGGATGTGTTGGCATTTGAGAAGGTGCAGAGGAGGTTCATGAGTATGATTCCATGAATGAAAGAGTTAATAAATGCAGAGCCTTGTATGGCTTTGAACCTGTACTCACTGGAGTTAGAAGAATGAGGCTCTCTCCGAAACCTACCGAATATTGAAAGGCCTAGTTAAAGTGCACATGGAGAGGATGTTTCCTATAGTGGGGGAGTTTAGGTCAGAATGAAGAGACATCCCTTTAGAATAGAGATGAGAAGGAATTTCTTCAGCTAGAGAGTGGTGAATCTGTGGAATTCATTGACGCAGGTGGCTGTGGAGGCCACGTAATTGGATATATTTAAAGCACAGGTTAACAGGCTCTTGATTAGGCGCAGGGTGTTAGATTCGGAAGGGAGACTGAGGTGGAGTGGCTGAGTTGGCTTGACTGGAAGCTGGCTGTGTTTTGCTTGATACGTGAGTGTGTTTTGGAACCTGTTGAGGGAAAGAGAGTGGGGAAGGAACGGAAATTGCTGGGGGTCGTGTGGGTCCGGTAATGGCGGACAAGATAAGGGGTGGGGTTGAGGGAAAGAAAGTGGAGAAGGAGAGGGATAGAGACTTGGAACCAGAGGTAGGCAGCTGGGGAGAGATGGATTATTGTGAAGGGAGAAATAAAGGGAATGAGGAGGTAGAGAGGGGTCGGATGAATAAAAACCAAGACAAAGGGAATAAAAGAATAAGAAATGATAGTGGAGAAAGCTCTGAAAGTGAGGAAGATGAACAAGCTCAGAGAGGAGGTGTTGTCATAATTAGGTTTAATGAGAAGGCTCAGGGACATATGAAGAAAATTAACCCGTTTGTGCTAACAACAACTCTGACAAATAAGATAGGGGAAATAGTATTTGCAAAAGTCCTTAATGATGGCAACTTATTGGTAAGATGTGCGAATGAGGAACAACTTGAGAAAGCACTCAAGCTAAGAGATAGGAAAATGCAAGGTGGAATACACTGGGAGGGTGGGAGCACAAAACAGTGGTTGTAAAGGAGTGATCACGGGGATACCAATGAGTATAAATATGGAGGAGATAAAGAGGAATATCAAAGGAGGGAAAGTAATGAATGTTCAAAGACTGAAAACAACAAAGGAGGGAGTGAAAAAGGAAAGTGAATCAGTATTGATTGAATTTGAAGAAGAAAGAGTGCCAAGGAAGGTGTTCCTAGGTTTCATGAGTTACCCAGTAAGGGTGTATGTGCCAAAGCCATTGAGGTGCTATAATTGTCAAAGGTTTGGAAATGTGGCTAAAAATTGTAAAAGGCAGAGGAAATGTGCTAGATGTGGGGGTGATCATGAATATGGAAAGTGCGGAACAGGAGTTCAACCAAAATGCTGCAATTGTGGAGGAGCTCATAATGTTGCATATAGTGGGTGTGAGGTTGTGAGACGGGAGACTAAAATTCAAGAAATAAGAGTGAAAAGAAAGATCACTTATGCAGAAGCTGTAAGAATGTCAAGAGAACAGAATAATGCTCCTAATGAACAGGGAGCAATAGGGATACGAGAGATGCAACAAAGAATAAATGACAGGATTTATGTAGACAAAAAGGCTCTAGTAACATTCATTGCAGGAGTGATTAATAGTACTGCTTAGGTAAAGTCAAAAAGTGACAAAATTCAGCTGGTGGTAAAAGCAGCAGTAAACCATTTAGGGTTAGTAACACTGACATGGGAGGAAGTGAGGGAGAACCTCAGTAATCAGTCAAGCCAGGAGGTGTCATGTGTTGGTTAATACTAATTATGGTGATTCTTTTACAATGGAATGCAAGGAGCTTACTGGCCAATAGCCAGGAATTCAAGCACTTTATTAAAGAAATGGTTGTAAAACCGGATGTAGTGTGTATTCAGGAAACTTGGTTGAAACCAACTTTAGACTTTGTGGTATATGGGTATACAATGACAAGGAAAGATAGAAATCTAGGGGGAGGAGGGGGTTGTGCTATGTTAATCAAGCAAGGTATACCATATAGGGTACTGGAGAAAGGAGATGATCAGGAATACATAGTGGTGGAAGTGTGGGAGAGAGGGGAGGGAGTGGTTATAATTAACTACTACAATCCATGTAAAAGGTTGGATTTGGACAGCCTATTAAAGATACAAGGACAAAACAGACATAAAGTAGTGTGGTGTGCAGATTTCAATGCTCATAGCACAATATGGGGGGGATCAGATTACAGATCCAAATGGAAAGGTAATTGAAGATTTGATGGAAGAAAGGGATTTGGTGTGTATGAATGATGGTAGCGGCACAAGGATAGATATAACAACAGGAACTGAGTCAGTGTTAGATATTACGTTAGTGTCTAATACCTTGGCTGGCATTAGTAACTGGGGAGTTTGGACTGCTTCAACAGTAGGCAGTGATCACTACCCAGTTTTGTGTTCAGTGGGTGAAAGAGTTGAAGTAAGACCAGGTGGCGGAACCCCAAAGTGGCTGTTTGAAAAAGCTGATTGGGGTAAGTTCCAGAAGTTGAGTGAAGAAGGGTTGACAAAGATTGATATTTCTGGAAATGTAGATGAATTAAACAGTCAGGTGACTTCAGCAATTATCATGGCAGCAGAAGGATCTATACCTAGGAGTAAAAATAGGATGAATAGAAAACTGGTACCATGGTGGACAGAGGAATGTTGTCAGGCTGTAAAAAACAGAAATAGAGCATTCAGGCTAGTTAAAAGAACCCATAATATGCAGCATTTGGTTCAATACAAGAAAGCACAGGCAGTGGTGAGAAGAACTATACGTCAAGCTAAAAGGGCAAGTTGGAGGAGTTTTTGCGACAAGGTAGGAAGAACAACACCTGTAGGAGAGATATGGGGAATGATTAAGAGGATGGGAGGAGATAGAAGGGAATGGGAATATCCAGTAATGATATCTGAGGAGGAAACTGCAGTCTCCAGTAGGGATAAGGCTGAGGTCATGGCCAAGTCATTTGTACTGATACACAGTTCAGAAAATTTGTCTGAAGAAGGGAGAAGAAGAAGGGAAAGAATAATGAGCCAACACCCAGGTGTGTTAAGCAGGAGGGAAGGAACAGATGATATAATTGATGATCCATTTACATTAGCAGAAATGGTGAGAGCAATAAAGAGATCGAGACCAACCTCCCCAGGGAAAGATCTGATATGCTCTGTGATGCTAAAAAATCTAGGAGAAGGAGCGCTCTTGAAGTTGCTGCATTTTTATAACAGAGTGTGGGAGGAGGGAAGATTACCAAGTGCACGGAAAGAAGCAGTAGTAATTCCAATAAGGAAGCCTGGCAAGGATCTGTCAAAACCCACTAGCTACAGACCAATTGCATTAACATCAAGTATATGTAAGATAATGGAAAGGATGATAACAGAAAGGTTATCATATGAGCTTGAGAAAAGGGAAATGCTGGCAAGTTATCAGAGTGGTTTTAGAAAGGGAAGGAATTCCATGGACTCAGTGATTATGTTAGAGACTGAAATAAGGAAGGCCCAGGCAAATAGAGAGTCAGTAGTGGCAGTGTTCTTTGACATTGAAAAAGCCTATGATATGATGTGGAAGGAAGGATTATTAATTAAACTGCACAAGATGGGGGTTGGTGGGAGAGTTTTTAATTGGATTAAAGATTTTTTGTTTGGTAGAAAAATTCAAGTTCGGATTGGATCAGAATTATCAAAACAGTACATAGTGGAAAATGGCACACCTCAAGGTAGTGTGATTAGCCCATTACTTTTCATGATTATGATCAATGATGTCTTCACAAAGGTACCAGTGGATATAGGTAGGTCACTGTTTGCAGATGATGGGGCCTTGTGGAAAAGAGGCAGGAACATGGACTATATAATCAGTAAACTACAAGAAGCAATTGATGAAGTGGTGGAGTGGGGTTATGATTGGGGATGTAGATTTTCAGTAGATAAAACTCAAACTGTATTTTTTTACCAGGAAAAGGGTTGAGGTAGGGAAGAAGTTAAGGATGTATGGGGTTGAATTAGAAAGGGTTGCATCATTTAAATTTCTGGGAGTTATATTTGATTCACGATTAACATGGGCAGACCATATCAGGAAAGTTGAGGAGAAATGTAAAAGAGTAATAAATGTGATGAGATGTTTGACTGGTAGGGAATGGGGAGCAAGTTGTTCAGCTTTGAAGAGAATGTATGTGGCTTTAGTAAGATCTGTATTGGATTATGGAAATATAGTATATGGATCAGCAGCTAGGTCTCTTATAAGGAAACTGGATGTGATTCAGGCTCAGGCCTTGAGAGTGTGCAGTGGGGCTTTTAAAACGTCACCAGTGTCAGCCCTACAGGTAGAAATGGGAATAATGCCTTTGGAACTAAGAAGGATGCAACTGATGGCAAACTACTGGGCTAACTTGCACAATGATTCTCACCCTACTAAGGGAGTGTTGCAGGAGTGCTGGGAAAATGGGAGGTTTCAGAGGGATACCTTTAGTCGGGTAGGGAATGATATCGGGAAAGAATGTGGAGTATTTGATCTGAGGAGAAGTCCTTCAGTAGTTTATCCGGTTGTAGCTCCATGGAAGCTTGTACGGCCTGACATAGACTGGCATTTGTTAGAGGTAAAAAGGAAAGAAAGATATAAAACAGATTTGGTAAATGCATTTAACTGTCATGTGATGGAAAAGTATAGTGATTGTACTCACATTTATATGGTTGGTGCGAAGGAACCTGAAACAGGAGTGACAGGGTTTGGGATGGTAATACCAGCAAAAGAAATTGGAATCAGCAGAAGAACATCTAATAAGTTAGGGGTGTTTACAGTGGAGATGCTGGCAGTGTTGGTTGCATTGCAATGGGTGCAGAAAGCCATACAAGCCAAAGCATTGATATGTTCAGATTCATCCTCAGTTCTAGCAAGTTTAAGGTCTTTTCACACAAACAGTCGGCAAGATGTACTTTATGAAGTCCTTCAGTTAGTTACAAGAATTGCAAATCAGGGAGGTCAGGTAAAATTTCTATGGGTTCCAGCACATGTAGGGGTGAAGGGGAATGAGAGGGTGGATGAGTTGGCAAAAAGGGGGTTAAAGAAAGAAAATGTGGAAATGCACATTAGTATCAGTAAAGCAGAGGTTAAGTGTGTAATCTGGGAAAAAGTCAACCGAATGTGGCAAGAAAGATGGGACAGGGAGGGGAAAGGGAGGCATTTATATCAAATACAAAAGAGTGTTGCAGTTACTAGGGTAGGTAATGGAAACAGAAGAGAGGAAATTGTGTGGACCAGGTTAAGGCTGGGGCATTGTGCATTAAACAAAACATTGAAAATGATAGGGAAACACCAGACAGGATTGTGTGAGGAATGTCAGGAAGAGGAGTCAGTAGAACATGTAGTTTTGTGTTGCAGGAAGTATGGGATACAGAGAGAGATGATGAGAAATAAATTAAGGGAGTTGGGGATGCAGGAATTCACATTAAAAGGGTTGCTGGGCATGGGTGAGAGAGCACAAGTCCGGGTATTTTTAGCATTTTTAAGGGGTACAGGGGTTTTTTATAGAATATGACGAATAAACAGGAATAGGATACTAGGATGGTCAAAGATGGGAGGGTGAAGTGTGTGTGTGTGTGTGTGTGTGTGTGTGTGTGTGTGTGTGTGAGAGAGAGAGTGTGAGATTGGGTGAAAGGATTTAGAATGTATGTATAGTGCACATTCTGGAGCAGAGGGTGGCTGTAATGCACCATTAAGCTGGATGCCAACCGCCGTAAAACAAGATACAGACAGACAGGCTCTTGATTAGTAAGGCTGCCAAAAATTACAGGGAGAACGCAGAACAGGTTGAGGGGGAGTCAACCAAGATGGAATGGTGAAGCAGACTCAATGAGCCATATTGCTTAATTCTGCTCCTATGTCTTAAGGTTTTATCGTAAGCATTATCTTGGTAAATCTCTTCTGTCCTGCCTCCACAGCAATAGCGTCCCTTCCTATAGCATAGCCACCAGATAAGGTAAATGCAAGCAGACTTTTTCCCCCCAACTGAGGTTGGGTGTGACTGAACTAGAGGTCATGGGCTACGAGCGAACTGTGAAATATGAGGGGAAACTTCTTCAGAGTTTGGCGAGTGTGCGTGGAACGAGCCACCAGCAGAAGTGGTGGATGCAGGTTCAGATACAAAATTTAAGAGAACTTTGGTAGGTACAAGGATCGGAGGACTATGATTCGGGTGCAGGACGATTGGCCCAATCAGTGTAATAGTCTAGACTAAATGGGCCGAAGGTCTTGTTTCTGAGCACACTGTCCTATGACTCATCCTCCCAATTTCTTTTCTAGTCCCTCTCCGCGCTCTACCAATCCTTAATCTCCCCATTCATGGGCACTCTAATCTAAACCGAGTTTTCACATGCTCCTCTCTCAATATTGTCCATACATTCTCAACCCAATACTCTCTCTCGTTCCCCTTCAAACTCACATCCCTTGTCCCCTCCTACTTCGACATCACCAACCCATTCCCTTCTCTCTACCTTTCTTCTCCCCGTCTTTCACTCACACCCTCCCAACCTCCCGCGCACTATCCATCCCCACTTTCTCTCTCTCCTCTCCGTCACTACCCTCCCCTCAGAACCCACTCCTCACTCACCTCCACTTCATCCCACACCGACCTGTCGTTCAGCGACGCCATGTTTCCCAGCGATACCGACGTTCGACTCCGGGCCACACTTTCGGAACACTCACCACACGCCGCACACTATTCCGGGGACAGCCGTTAACGATCTTCAGTCTCAACAATGCACAAGCGGCACTACTCACCCCGATATCCTTCTCTTTCCTGCAACTAACCTCTCAGACCAAAGTAAATCCCGAATCGGCGGATCGCTGAATCACGTTTCCTTAATCCAGTCACGTGCTGGCAGAAACTGCTGAGTGTTATGGTGGCCGGCGCCATGTTTGTGCGGGGCAATGAACTATTGTCAATCAACTCAGGGCGGGGTAAAAACTGGGCCGCTGGTCAATCCGGACTGTTGTTTATGTGGGAGTGATCGCAGAATATTCACTTACAGGCATGTCGGTGTGTTCGCCGTCACTGTCGTTTACTATTTCTCGGCCCCGCACTCAAGGTGCCCACAAAGCAATAGTCAGACAAAGCAACACACACAAAATGCTGGAGGAACTCAGCAGGCCAGGCAGCATCTATGGAAAAAAGTACAGTCGACGTTTCGGCACAGTTTTTTGTCTTGCAAAACACATCAAAGTTGCTGGTGAACGCAGATCTCTTACCAGCTCTTCTTTCAGTTAGTCCTGACGAAGGGTCTCGGCCTGAAACGTAGACTGTAGCTCTTCCTAGAGATGCTGCCTGGCCTGCTGTGTTCACCAGCAACTTTGATGTGTGTTGCTTGAATTTCCAGCATCTGCAGATTTCCTCGTGTTTGCAGTTTTTGTCTTCTCTGCTCTTGCTGGTTCATTAATCCTCTTTACGGTTACCATTCTATAGATTTGCTGAGAATGCTGGCAGAAAAAGAATCTCAGGGTTGTATGTGGTGACTTGTCTGTACCTGGATAATAAATTTTACTTTGAACATTTGGAAAGTTATCTTCCCTGTGAAGTGGCTATTTTAGACCGAACTTGAATCACAGAAGGAGGCCCAAATGCTGTGGCAGGGCTTGAAGGCAAAATTTAAAAACCTCTATCATGTTCTCCGATGCTCTATGGAGAACAACCCAAGTTTGTCCAACCATTCCTTGTAGTTCATATCTTTTAATCCAGCTAGCATAGTAGTAAACTTCATCTGTATTTCTTTTTAACGTTCAGCACTATAAAACTATAATGAGTCCCGAAGAAGGGTCTCGGCCTGAAACATCAAGTGTTTGTTCATTTCCATGGATGCTACCTGACCTGCTGAGTTTCTCCAGTAGGTATGTGTTCCTTTGGATTTACAGCAACTGCTGAATTTCTCATGTTTATCAGATAAAAGGGTTTGGACAATCACTTTAATCGCCTTGGTGTAACCATGTTGATGCTAAGACCAAGAAAACACACCAAAGTCTCTAAATCCTCAGAAGCCAAAGGCAAGTTCCTGATTGTCTTTTGGAATTTTTAGATATAAAAGAGTAAGCATGTCATGCAGATGCATCCAGGCTTGGTACAGCAACTGCTCTGCTTAAGTCCACAAGAAATCCGAACTGTCAACTCAGCTCAGTCCCTCACATAAACCAGCCTGCATTCTATGGATTATATCAATACTTCCCACGGCCTTCGGAAAGCAGCCAACATAACTCATGATTCCGGACTCAGGGAGATTTGCGAGGGCTGCTGAGGTGACTTTAAACTAGAATGGTTGGGGGGTGGGAATCAAATTAAGGAGACGAGGACAGAGGAGGTTAGTTCACAACAGGGGGATGGGAACAAGTGCAGAGAGACAGAGGGGTGTAAAATGAGGGTAGAAGCAAAAAGTAGTAAGGAGAAAAGTAAAAGTGGCAGGCCGGCAAATCCAGGGCAAGCATCAAAAAGGGCCACTTTTCAACATAATTGGTATAAGGGCTAAGAGTGTTGTAAAAGAGCGCCTGAAGGCTTTGTGTGTCAATGCAAGGAGCATTCGTAACAAGGTGGATGAATTAAAAGTGCAGATTGTTATTAATGAATATGATATAGTTGGGATCACAGAGACATGGCTCCAGGGTGACCAAGGATGGGAGCTCAACATTCAGGGATATTCAATATTCAGGAGGGATAGACATGAAAGGAAAGGAGGGGGTAGCATTGCTGGTTAGAGAGGAGATTAACACAATAGAAAGGAAGGACATTAGCCGTGAGGATGTGGAATTGATATGGGTAGAGCTGCATAACACTAAGGGGCAGAAAACGCTGGTGGGAGTTGTGTACAGGCCACCTAACAGTAGTAGTGAGGTTGGGGATAGTATTAAACAGGAAATTAGAAATGTGTGCAATAAAGGAACAGCAGCTATAATGGGTGACTTCAATCTACATATAGATTGGGTGAACCAAATTGGTAAGGGTGCTGAGGAAGAGGATTTCTTGGAATGTATGCGGGATGGTTTTTTGAACCAACATGTCGAGGAACCGACTAGAGAGCAGGCTATTCTAGACTGGGTATTGAGCAATGAGGAAGGGTTAA
Source organism: Mobula hypostoma (assembly GCF_963921235.1). Taxonomy (NCBI): domain Eukaryota; kingdom Metazoa; phylum Chordata; class Chondrichthyes; order Myliobatiformes; family Myliobatidae; genus Mobula; species Mobula hypostoma. The sequence continues at coordinate 73,232,934 of NC_086107.1, read as the reverse complement.
TTAGCAATCTTGTCATGAGAGGCCCCTTGGGTAAGAGTGACCATAATATGGTGGAATTTTTCATTAAGATGGAGAGTGACATAGTTAATTCAGAAACAAAGGTTCTGAATTTAAAGAAGGGTAACTTTGAAGGTATGAGACGTGAATTACCTAAAATAGACTGGCAAATGACACTTAAAGGGTTGACGGTGGATATGCAATGGCAAGCATTTAAAGATCGCATGGATGAACTACAACAATTGTTCATCCCAGTTTGGCAAAAGAATAAATCAAGGAAGGTAGTGCACCCGTGGCTGACAAGGGAAATTAGGGATAGTATCAATTCCAAAAAAGAAGCATACAAATTAGCCAGAAAAAGTGGCTCACCTGAGGACTGGGAGAAATTCAGACTCCAGCAGAGGAGGACAAAGGGCTTAATTGGGAAAGGGAAAAAAAGATTATGAGAGAAAACTGGCAGGGAACATAAAAACTGACTGTAAAAGCTTTTATAGATATGTGAAAAAAAAAGATTGGTTAAGACAAATGTTGGTCCCCTACAGACAGAAACAGGTGAATTGATTATGGGGAGCAAGGACATGGCAGACCAATTGAATAACTACTTTGGTTCTGTCTTCACTAAGGAGGACATAAATAATCTTCCGGAAATAGTAGGGGACAGAGGGTCCAGTGAGATGGAGGAACTGAGGGAAATACATGTTAGTAGGGAAGTGGTGTTAGGTAAATTGAAGGGATTAAAGGCAGATAAATCCCCAGGGCCAGATGGTCTGCATCCCAGAGTGCTAAAGGAAGTAGCCCAAGAAATAGTGGATGCATTAGTGAAAATTTTTCAAAACTCTTTAGATTCTGGACTAGTTCCTGAGGATTAGAGGGTGGCTAATGTAACCCACTTTTTAAAAAAGGAGGGAGAGAGAAACCGGGGAATTATAGGCCGGTTAGCCTAACATCGGTGGTGGGGAAAATGCTAGAGTCAGTTAACAAAGATGTGATAACAGCTCATTTGGAAAGCGGTGAAATCATCGGACAAAGTCAGCATAGATTTGTGAAAGGAAAATCATGTCTGACGAATCTCATAGAATTTTTTGAGGATGTAACTAGTAGAGTGGATAGGGGAGAACCAGTGGATGTGGTATATCTGGATTTTCAAAAGGCTTTTGACAAGGTCCCACACAGGAGATTAGTGTGCAAACTTAAAGCACACGGTATTGGGGGTAAGGTATTGATGTGGATAGAGAATTGGTTGGCAGACAGGAAGCAAAGAGTGGGAATAAACGGGACCTTTTCAGAATGGCAGGCAGTGACTAGTGGGGTACCGCAAGGCTCAGTGCTGGGACCCCAGTTGTTTACAATATATATTAATGACTTGGATGAGGGAATTAAATGCAGCATCTCCAAGTTTGCGGATGACACGAAGCTGGGCAGCAGTGTTAGCTGTGAGGAGAATGCTAAGAGGATGCAGGGTGACTTGGATAGGTTAGGTGAGTGGGCAAATTCATGGCAGATGCAGTTTAATGTGGATAAATGTGAGGTTATCCACTTTGGTGGCAAAAACAGGAAAACAGATTATTATCTGAATGGTGGCCGATTAGGAAAAGGGGAGGTGCAACGAGACCCGGGTGTCATTATACACCAATCATTGAAAGTGGGCATGCAGGTACAGCAGGCGGTGAAAAAGGCGAATGGTATGTTGGCATTCATAGCAAGAGGATTCGAGTACAGGAGCAGGGAGGTACTACTGCAGTTGTACAAGGAATTGGTGAGACCACACCTGGAGTATTGTGTGCAGTTTTGGTCCCCTAATCTGAAGAAAGACATCCTTGCCATAGAGAGAGTACAAAGAAGGTTCACCAGATTGATTCCTGGGATGGCAGGACTTTCATATGATGAAAGACTGGATCGACTAGGCTTATACTCGTTGGAATTTAGAAGATTGAGGGGGGATCTGATTGAAACGTATAAAATCCTAAAGGGATTGGACAGGCTGGATGCAGGAAGATTGTTCCCGATATTGGGGAAGTCCAGAACGAGGGGTCACAGTCTGAGGATAAAGGGGAAGCCTTTTAGGACCGAGATTAGGAAAAACTTCTTCACACAGAGAGGGTGAATCTGTGGAATTCTCTGCCACAGGAAACAGTTGAGGCCAGTTCATTGGCTATATTTAAGAGGGAGTTAGATATGGCCCTTGTGGCTAAAGGGATCAGGGGGTATGGAGGGAAGGCTGGTACAGGGTTCTGAGTTGGATGATCAGCCATGATCATACTGAATGGCGGTGCAGGCTCAAAGGGCCGAATGGCCTACTCCTGCACCTATTTTCTATGTTTCCATGTTTCTATGTTTACACTAAAGGATGAATTCTTCATCTCCCACTTGACCTCATTGTGACCTTTGCACTTCATTTATCTATTTGTGTTGCACTTCCTCTAATCTGCATTCAGTTTTCTCTTTTACTACCTCAATGATCTGTTTGGTTGGGATGGCAACAAAAGCTTTCTGTTGTAAATTGGTACGCATGACAATAATAAACCAGTACTCATTACAAGACCTTTTGTACTTCCTACAAGACAACTAGCACTGTGTCGGCTGAGCCAGCATTTAGTTCTCATCCCTAGTTGCCCTTGAGAAGGTTGTGGTGATCTGCCTTCCTAAACAACTGCAACCATTGAGTAGGTATTCGCACAATGCTGTAAGGGAGTGAGTTCAAGGATTTTGACCCAGTGATGATGGAGGGACAGTGATGTCAGAAAGGTGTATAACTGAAGGGTAACTTTCAGTTGATGGTGTCCACGGGCTTTTGCTGCCCTTGACCTTCGAGCTGGTAGAGGTGGTGGGTTTGGAAGATGCTGTCTAAGGAGTCTTGGTGAGTTGCAGCAGTGTATCCTGTAGACAGTACAAACTATTACTGTGTGTCACTTGTGGAGTGAGTTGTTGCAGTTGGGATACTTGCCGCAGGACTGCAAACCCCTGACCTGCTGTGTAATCACATTGTGTATATAACTACTCCAATTCAGTAATTATTTATTTTAAATTGAGGTATAGAGTGGAATAGGCCCTTCCGGCCTCTTGAGCCATGCTGCCCAGCGATTCCCCCGATTTAACCCTGGCCTAATCAGAATCAGGTTTAATGTCGCCAGCATATGTTGTGAAATTTGTTAATTTTGTAGCAGCAGTACAATGCAATACATGACAAATATAGAGAAAAACAGAGTTATAATAGGTATATATATGTATATTAAATAGTTAAATTAAGGTAGATAGTGCAAAAACAGAAAGTTTAAAAACAAGTAGTGAGGTAGTGCTCATGAGTTCAATGTCTATTTAGAAATTGGATGGCAGAGGGGAGGAAGCTGTTCCTGAATCATTGAGTGTCTGCCTTCAAGCTTCTGTATCTCCTTCCTGATGGTAACAATGAGAAGAGGGCATGTCCTGGTAGAGGGGAACGATTACGGGAAAATTTACAAGGACCAATTAATCTACCCACCGGTACGTCTTTGGTCTGTGGGATGAAACCCCCCAGTCATGGGGAGAACATACAAACTCCTTACAGGCAATAGCGAGAATTGAACCTGGATCGTTGCTATTGTACCACGGCAACCTCCAAGATATAGATAGTGGGGGAAAGGCCATTGAATGTCAGGTGGATATTGTTATTTCCTGGCACTTGTGTGGTGGAGCCCATTGCTCAGGGCATGATGCGTCTGGACGAGAACCACCTAATTATCTGAGAGTCATGACTGGTGCTGAACATTGGGAAGAAATGCATATGAGGTTTACTATGATGCTGCCTGGATTAGATGGTATGAGCTACAAGGAAAGGTTGGGTAAACGAGTTGTTCTCCATACAGCATCAGAGACTGAGAGGAGCCATGGTAGAGGTTTTAAAATTATGGGAGATATTGGGGAGAAAGTCAGAACTCTTTCCCCTGGATAGAAATATCAAATACCAGAATTCATGTTTTTACGGTTAGAGGTGGGGGATGTTTAAAAGTGACGCGATGGGCCAGATTTTTACAGAGGGTGGTACATGCCTAGAATGGTCCTCCGAGGATAACTGATTTTATTACTTACATCCTTCACATACATGAGGAGTAAAAATCTTTACGTTACGTCTCCGTCTAAATGAGCAATGTGTAATTTACAGTAATTTGTAATAAATAGTATATACAACAGGACAGTCAGTATAGCTTAGAAATACAATTGTGTCAGTGTGAATTAATCAGTCTGATGGCCTGGGGAAGAAGCTGTCCCGGGGCCCGTTCTTCTTGGCTTTTATGCTGCGGTACCATTTCCCGGATGGTAGCAGCTGGAACAATTTGTGGTCGGGGTGACTCAGGTCCCCAATGATCCTTTGGGTTCTTTTTACATACCTGTCTTTGTAAATGTCCTGAATAGTGGGAAGTTCACATCTACAGATGTGCTGGGCAGTCCACACCACTCTCTGCAGAGTCCTGTGATTGAGGGAAGTACAGTTCCCATACCAGGCAGTGATGCAGCCAGTCAGGATGCTCTCAATTGTCAAGTCAGGTCACTTTTTATTGTCATTTTGACCATAACTGCCGGCACAGTACACAGTAAAAATGAGACAACGTTTTTCAGGACCATGGTGCTACATGAAACAATGCAAAAACTACACTGAACTACATAAAACAACACAAAAACTACACTAGACTACAGATCTACCCAGGACTGCATAAAGTGCACAAAACAGTGCAGGCATTACAATAAATAATAAACAAGACAATAGGCACAGTAGAGGGCAGTAGGTTGGTGTCAGTCCAGGCTCTGGATATTGAGGAGTCTGATGGCTTGGGGGAAGAAACTGTTACATAGTCTGGTCATGAGAGCCCAAATGCTTCGGTGCCTTTTGCCAGATGGCAGGAGGGAGAAGAGTTTGTATGAGGGGTGTGTGAGGTCCTTCATAATGCTGTTTGCTTTAAGGATGCAGCGTGTGGTGTAAATGTCTGTAATGGCGGGAAGAGAGACCCCGATGATCTTCTCAGCTGACCTTACTATCTGCTGCAGGGTCTTGTGATCTGAGATGGTGCAATTTCTGAACCAGGCTATGATGCAGCTGCTCAGGATGCTCTCAATACAACCTCTGTAGAATGTGGTGAGGGTGGAGATGGGAGTTGTGCCCCTGTAGAAAGTTCTATCCATGTTTGTACCAAGTCTGTATTGAGGCCAGCAGCCAAGTATTTCTGGTTAATGACAGAATGAAGTGATATTAGGATAGTGCTGGAAAAGGTGCTGAAGTAGAAAGTCAGCTGTAATATTGATGATGAAGTCCTGATGAAGAGTCTTGGCCCAAAATGTTGACCCCTTACTCCTTTCCATAGATGCTGCCCGGCCTGCATTTTGTGTGAGTTGCTTTGGATTTCCAGCATCTGCAGACGTTCTTGTTTATGTGATATTGATGAATGGTGTATATAATCAAAAGTGTGGATGGCCCATTCCTGCTGCTATATGCTATTTGATATTTTTTCAGAAGTATCCCATTCAAGCATCATTCACAAACAGCACAATTGGTTCTTGGTGCTTTGTGGAAGCTCCTTCGGCTGAGGGGCTTAACCACGCATGCACTCTGCAGAATGCATGGGGTGCAACAATAGACAGGGCAATGAAACAATGGACAATGAGTAAAGAAATTCTGCTCTCCAATGCTATCTCATAAACACAAGAGATTCTGTAGATGCTAGAAATATAGACTGACACATACAAAATGCTGAAGGAACTCAGCAAGCCAAGGGGCATCTATGGAGGGGAATAAACAGCCAACACTTCTAGCTGAGACTCTTCATATGGACTGGAAAGGAAGGGGACAGAAGCCCGACTTTACAATTCTGATGAAAGGTCCCAGCCCAAAACATCAATTGTTTATTCCTCTCCATAGATGCTGCCTGGTTTGCTGAGTTCCTCTAGCATTTTCTAATGGCATCTACTGCTCAGAAAGGATATCCAGTTGCTTCCTGATGGCAAATCACTCTTCCTAAAGAGTTTAGGCTGTCTCTGTGTGACACAGACATGACCTCTCACTTCATCAGGGTGATAGAAGCAGGGTAAACTTGTAATGCTTTGTCGGAGCCTCACCACAGCTATATCCTGATCCAGGAAGCGGAAGTAGATCAGAATGGTTATTACACTGTTGCTATCACAGCTGCACGTTGATGGCTGGGACTGAACATCTGGGGTGTTGAATGTTTAGAAGTATGGCCAAAAAAGGTGAGAAGGTAGGATTAGGAAAGGAGGACATCAATGTAGTAGCGAGGATGGACACTGGCTAGAAAATCTTGGTGTGGATGGAGCTAAGAAACACCAGGGGCCAGGGAACGTTGGTGTAAGCTACATGTCGACACCCAGACAGTGTTAATGAACTAGGAGATGAAGTTAAACAGAAACTAGAACAAGGGTACTATTGTAATGGCGAGTGACTTCAATCAACATAAAGACAGGTCAAACCAATTTGGCAATAACACCATGGAGGAGCTGTTTCTGCAGTGTATACAAGATGATTTTTAAGATCAGCTGTTTGATCGACTTGTTGGTGCATGGCCAAGTGGTTAAGGCGTTCGTCTAGTGATTTGAAGGTCGTGAGTTCGAGCCTTGGCTGAGGCAGCGTGTGTGTCCTTGAGCAAGGCACTTAATCGGACATTGCTCTGCGACGACACTGGTGCCAAGCTGTATATGTCCTAATGCCCTTCCCTTGGACAACATCGGTGTCGTGGAGAGGGGAGACTTGCAGCATTGGCAACTGCTGGTCTTCCATACAACCTTGCCCAGGCCTGTGCCCTGGAAACTTTCCAAGGCGCAAATCCATGGTCTCATGAGACTAACGAATGCCTATAAATATATATTTGATCGACTATAATGAGGCTATCCTGATTGAGGAAGAAATAATTAACAGTTCTGCTGTGTGGAGTCCCCTTGCTAAAAGTGACCATAACATGACAGAATTCCTCAGCAAAATGGAGACCAAAATCAAAAGCTCAGGTTGTAAATCAGAAGGAAAGTATAGGAGTATGATTCCCAGGTTGGTTGTAATAGATGGTTTGGTTGTAAATGGGGAATGGATTCAAGATTTAAGATAGTTTAATGCCATTTCTGGCACACAGATGTAAAGGAGAACAAAATAATTGTTACTCTGGATCCACTGCAGCATAGAAAAAAAACACAAGAGAAAAAAAAATAAAAAAGCACAATATAAATACATAAGATAGCTTATATACATAGATTGATTTTATGTCTACAAAGTAACACCAGGCACAGGAGAGTCTGTATATAAGGTGACTGACGGGAAGTGATAAAATAGTGGTGTTGGGGGGGGGAGTGAATTAGTGGGCAGTGTTGATTAGCCTTACTGCTTGGGAAAGGTAATTGTTTTTGGGACTGTATGGTCCTGGTGTGGATGCTACATAGCTTCCTTCCTGATGGGAGTGAGACAAACATTCTATGAGCAGGGCGGGTGGGATCCTCCATGATGATGCTGGCCCTTTTCTGGCACCTTTTTGTATCTATATCCTTGATGGTGCGTAGGCTGGTGCCAGTGATGGACTGGGCAGTTTTGACTATCTGTTGGCGAGCCTTCCTGTCCACCGCAGTGCAGTTTCTGTACAATGCAGTGATGCATCTTGTTAGGACTCTCTACTGCATGTCTGTAGAATAACACTAATATAGATGTGCATAGTTCAACTGTTTTCAGCCTCCTCAGGAAGCAGAATGTGTTCTGGGACTTTGAGGTTGTGCAAGATGTGCACTTCTAAAGAAGGTATATATTAATGACACCAATTCTTCATTTGGGGTACAAAATTAAGTTGGGAAAGACGACTCAATAATGGCATAGGCAGGAACTCAGAGATAGGACTAGATACAAAGAGGAGGCATATAAAACTGAGGAAGTACAGACCAGTTAATCTGACACAATTATAAGAGATATGCTTAAGCCTATTATAAAAAAGCAATTATGAAGTGTATTCCTGAAGGTGGAGATGTATTTCTTAAAGCTGCAGTGATCGAAAACCATGGAGAGAAGGTGGGAACAGGGCACTGAAATGGATGATCAACCAAGATTTTGAATAATGGAGGTGTCTGGAAGATATACTCCTCTTCCATGTTCGGGAGATGGGAGTGTTGCTGGACCCTTAAAACAGAGGTTGTGCTGTGTGAATGTAGCAATAAACTCCTTCTATTCTCCTTGCATCTCTTGCATTCTATGAGATAGATCTGACAGTAGCTGACCTCCTCTGTGTGTTCACATCCATTTTATCGACCAACCATCTAAAATGTGGTTTTGTCAGAGTCCTCTGCAACAGAATAGATTTACGGACCACCAATACCACCACACTCCAGCATGGCTCCCCACCAAGTTCCCTCACTCAATGCTAGGCTGTATGCAACTCCTGTTTGGCCAGACTATGATCATCATACTGCCCCTCCTCCTCCTCCTACAAACTAAGGAAGTCAAGGATGGTTTGAAATTGGAAGATGTGCAACATTGGGAGGATTGATGGTAGGTCAGAAGATTGGGGACATTTTTGGAAGCAACAAAGGATGACAAAAAGAAATTAAGAGAGAGATGAGAATAAAGTAGCAGATAATAAAAACAGACAGTAAGTTTCTACAAGTTTTTTTTAAACTAAATATTTCTCTGTTAAAAGGCAAGCTGTAAGCATGAACTTTCAATTGTGGCCCCTGCCATTGATCTCGGCGGCTCCAACACCTCAGGACATATTCAAAACCCGGACTCCAGCAATGACCATGGACACATTCAAAGTGATTGCGCAACCACCAACTGCGACTCCAGCCTTGAACTCCAGGCCGGGTCTTTATGTGCTGCTGTTGTGACTCCCGTCTCCCCTTCCCCCACCACCACTCTGCAGCCCCGTCTTCCTCAGATCCCACCATCAACTCCTAGGCCCTCAGAGGCTCCATCTTCCTCTCACCCCAACCCTCCCCTCTCCACTGACACCACCAGCCTCCCCGCCCCCCCTCTGATCCCAGCTCTCATCCGTGCCGGGTCTTTACCATCCCCTCCAACCTTCAACTGTTGGAGGCAGAACGCTCTGTCCTCAGTAAGGGCCTCACGTTTGTCCCCCTTCACCCACACCTCAGCGAGTTCCGTGTTCGCCATGATGCGGAACTTTTCTTCCGCCGTCTCCGTCTCCGAGCCTACTTCTTCGGCAAGGACTCTTCCACCCCCACCGATGACTCCTTCTCCCGTCTTCAACCCTCCTCTTCTTCATGGACACCCCGCTCTGGTCTTCTGCCTGCTCTGGATCTCTTTATTGCTAACTGCCGACGGGACATCAACCGTCTCGACTTCACCGCACCTTGTTCCCATTCTAACCTCACTCCTTCGGAACGCTCTGCTCTCCACTCCCTCCGCACTAATCCTAACATTATTATTAAACCCGCTGATAAAGGGGGTGCTGTTGTAGTCTGGCGTACTGACCTCTACCTTGCCGAGGCACAGTGACAACTCGCGGATACCTCCTCTTATTTACCCCTCGATCGTGACCCCACTAAGGAGCACCAGGCCATTGTCTCCCACACCATCACCGACTTTATCCGCTCAGGGGATCTCCCATCCACTGCTACCAACCTTATAGTTCCCACACCCCGCACTTCCCGTTTCTACCTCCTACCCAAGATCCACAAACCTGCCTGTCTTGGCCGACCTATTGTCTCAGCTTGTTCCTGCCCCACCGAACTCATTTCTGCATACCTCGACACTGTTTTATCACCCCTTCCGACCTATGTTCGTGACACTTCTCACGCTCTTAAACTTTTCGATGATTTTAAGTTCCCTGGCCCCCACCGCTTTATTTTCACCATGGATGTCCAGTCCTTATATACTTCCATCCCCCATCAGGAAGGTCTCAAAGCTCTACGCTTCTTTTTGGATTCCAGACCTAATCAGTTCCCCTCTACCACCACTCTGCTCCGTCTAGCGGAATTAGTCCTTACTCTTAATAATTTCTCCTTTTGCTCCTCCCATTTCTTCCAAACTAAAGGTGTAGCTATGGGCACCCGTATGGGTCCTAGCTACGCCTGCCTTTTTGTTGGGTTTGTGGAACAATCTATGTTCCGTGCCTATTCTGGTATCTGTCCCCCACTTTTCCTTCGCTACATCGACGACTGCATTGGCGCTGCTTCCTGCACGCATGCAGAACTCGTTGACTTTATTAACTTTGCCTCCAACTTTCATCCTGCCCTCAAGTTTACCTGGTCCATTTCCGACACCTCCCTCCCCTTTCTAGATCTTTCTGTCTCTGTCTCTGGAGACAGCTTATCCACTGATGTCTACTATAAGCCTACTGACTCTCACAGCTATCTGGACTATTCCTCTTCTCACCCCGTCTCTTGCAAAAACGCCATCCCCTTCTCGCAATTCCTCCGTCTCCGCCGCATCTGCTCTCAGGATGAGGCTTTTCATTCTAGGACGAGGGAGATGTCTTCCTTTTTTAAAGAAAGGGGCTTCCCTTCCTCCACTATCAACTCTGCTCTTAAACGCATCTCCCCCATTTCACGTACATCTGCTCTCACTCCATCCTCCCACCACCCCACTAGGAATAGGGTTCCCCTGGTCCTCACCTACCACCCCACCAGCCTCCGGGTCCAACATATTATTCTCCGTAACTTCTGCCACCTCCAACGGGATCCCACCACTAAGCACATCTTTCCCTCCCCCCCTCTCTCTGCATTCCGCAGGGATCGCTCCCTACACAACTCCCTTGTCCATTCGTCACCCCCATCCCTCCCCACTGATCTCCCTCCTGGCACTTATCCGTGTAAGCGGAACAAGTGCTACACATGCTCTTACACTTCCTCCCTTACCACCATTCAGGGCCCCAAACAGTCCTTCCAGGTGAGGCATCACTTCACCTGTGAGTCGACTGGGGTGATATACTGCGTCCGGTGCTCCCGATGTGGCCTTTTATATATTGGTGAGACCCGACGCAGACTGGGAGACCGCTTTGCTGAACATCTACGCTCTGTCCGCCAGAGAAAGCAGGATCTCCCAGTGGCCACACTTTTTAATTCCACATCCCATTCCCATTCTGACATGTCTATCCACGGCCTCCTCTACTGTAAAGATGAAGCCACACTCAGGTTGAAGGAACAACACCTTATATTCCGTCTGGGTAGCCTCCAACCTGATGGCATGAACATCGACTTCTCTAACTTCCGCTAAGGCCCCACCTCCCCCTCGTACTCCATCTGTTACTCATTTTTATGCACACATTCTTTCTCTCACTCTCCTTTTTCTCCCTCTGTCCCTCTGAATATACCTCTTGCCCATCCTCTGGGTCACCCCCCCCTCCTTGTCTTTCTTCCTGGACCTCCTGTCCCATGATCCTCTCGTATCCCTTTTGCCTATCACCTGTCCAGCTCTCGGCTCTATCCCTCCCCCTCCTGTCTTCTCCTATCATTTTGCATCTCCCCCTCCCCCTCCAGCTTTCAAATCCCTTACTCACTCTTCCTTCAGTTAGTCCTGACGAAGGGTCTCGGCCTGAAACGTCGACTGCGCCTCTTCCTACAGATGCTGCTTGGCCTGCTGCGTTCACCAGCAACTTCGATGTATGTTGCTGTAAAATTAAAGGGTTTTTAAAGGGAAGACTTTAAAACCTCATTCACTACAGAAAAATAACTACTCTGAATAATGGGGCTAAAGCAAACAAGTCCCCTGGATCTGAAGGCCATCATCCTAATGTTTAAGAAGTAGTTGCAGAGATATCAGTTGTATTTTGTGAATGGTGAAATATCATCACACCTTTGAAAATGTTTGGACATTTGGGGAGAGCAAAAAGATTAAGAGAATCAGGGATTAAAAATGTGTTCAGGCCAAGAATCAGATCAGCAATGGACACTGAATGCTACAGCAGGCTTGGGCACCATCTTGTCCCATTCAGACTCCTGTTCTGTACATTTTTTTATAATAGGATTGAACATACAGGGGAAACTGAGAAGGAAGGAAAGTACATTGGTGGTCACTGTCCACAGAAATGGGGAGAGAAAGGATAAAGTGTGCAGATCAGTTGTTGGTAGTATAACCACAGGATGGGGTAAACGTTTATGACAAATAATGTGTGGAAGGATGACTACAGTCAATAGATATTGGTGAAGTACACATGGTTATGGAGTGATTGTATTGTGTGATAGGGTAATGTGTTCACTAGTGGGTTCTAAGCTAAGCTGAGTGCAGGTACCACATTCTCTGCCACTGGAGGTGTGTGATCATGCAGCTGGGTGAGAGTTTGGTTCCTTGTATGCTCCATCTACTGCTTGAGGCTGGCCTCCAGATACTCCTTTCAGAGGGAGCCAAAGTGCTTGGTATCCTCCCTAATGCTTCATCATCAGTTTGAGCAGCCTTGGTCCAGGCATTCCCAGTCAGGAAGTTACATTTTTCAAGAACGCTTTGAAGAAGCTCTTGACGCATTTATCCCTCTCTTCCTGGCAATGTCTTGCTGTAATGGAGCCTGGAGGAGAGCACTTGATCAGGAGTCTGCAGTCAGACATGGAGACAATGTGATCTTGCCTCCAGACCTGGATGAGTGGAATGAGCACTGCAAAGTTGGTGATATTGGGACATTGGTACAGCAAGGGATACTGTCATTGGTTTGCCTATCTTGTCAGTAGATATGGAGCTGCTCTTTGATGCAAACGTTATTTACTCCCTGTTGCAGTATAAGGGGTTCCAAAGGCAGATGAGTTGCAAAGTCTCTGGAGCAGACTAAATCCCCAATGATGTACTAAAACATAATAGAGAAATTGGCATGACCTCTCCTTCATCCAGGCAGATGCCAGGGGATTTCCAGAGATTCCATGATCGTGACCATCAGTAGAAAAAGGAAAACCATTAGAAACTACAGAGGAACTTCCTTGTGTACCACAGGGAGAACCACTGCCCATTGCAACAATTCTCCTCTTGGGAACCATGGAGCTTGGCATCCCAAAGGTGATCCTACATATTGAGGCACTCTGAATCATCACTGCACAATAAACCCTGGAGCAGCATTAATCACCATGTGTGGTTTCCTTTAACTTGCAAAATCTTTGAACTCTATCAGCAAAGATGGATGGAGATTCTTCAGTTAGTCTGCAAATAAAATGGGAGGCCATCCTCTATCTGCTCCACAATGAAATGCACACTGTGTTCCTCACCAATGGGCACATAATGCACCCATTCGAAGTTCAACTATGTCTCTCTGTTGTCACACTACCTTCATCTTGACTCCAACTCCTTGCTGGAGTAAGAGCTGAACAGAAGCAGGAAGAGGAAACTCTTCAACTTCGCAGCCTTTGCCAAGATCACAACTGCAGCCAGAGATAGTCTTCAGATGCTATTTATACTGGTGTCTACTTGGAGGAAAAACTCCAAATCTTGTCCATTCCTTCAGTGAATTGTACGAGAGGATGGACTCAGGATATATGAGGAATGGAAGGAAATTGAATGATGAGTAGACCCATTTGAACTGATGTTACGTACCCCGTAACTGGGTTGCCAAACCAGCAGAAATGGATCACTCAGTTGGAGTCTGGAGTACTAGAACTAAGAAAGTTTTATTAAAGAAACAAGCAACACAGTAATCGAAAGGATAATAAATGCAACAGTTCAGCGATGATAAACACACATGTGCACAGAATTAAGATAACAGCATCAATCAAGCTCTATCGTTGTCTAGGGGTAACTGACCAAATTTCAAAGTGACTCAAAGTTCAGTCCAGTTTAGTAGTTCAGTTCGCAGTAATCGTTGCCATGGCGATGGACAACGTGGGGGGAGAGAGAGAGAGAAAACAGGAACAACTGATCATTCAGACACGGCTTCACTCACAGACCGGCGATATGGCTCACAAGCAGCTTTTGGGCGGGTCCTTGGTGATGTCACCTGAGGTCACCGACTGTGACCCCTCCTCCAGATGCGGTCGATCCTCTGCAGTGAACCCGGCACCCAGGCAAGGGCGGACACACACCGGGTTCCCGCTGATCGTACCTTTCCACCCTGACCGTTGTCTGGTACTTCCCACCGACTCGTGAGAGGCGCACCACTTCCAGGGTCTCGTTACCTCGGGTGGCGTGTGTGTCCTGCCTTAGTGAACCTGTCCCTTTTTATCCCCCTGCTGGGGCATCGCCTGTCCACCACTTCAAACAGTTCAGGGTTCAAAGGGGGAGCCGCTCCAGACAGCTCTCTCTTCCCCATCCCTTCATTACACATCTCCAGACGCTGCTCCATTGTTCCTTATCTCTCCTTCCCCTGAGGGCAGGTGGCAGACCACTTGCTGATGTCACTGATGCTAACCCAGGCCAGCAAACATCTTAATTTTATGTGTATTCTCGTCACACTGAGTACATAGTTAACTAAGTGATTAAAGCCCAAGGAACTACTTTTGAGAAACAGGTGGGGAACTCATTAGGCCATAATGTACAGTCCCCCAAACAGTAGTAATGATGTGGTCTACAAATTACAATAGGAGATAGAAAATGCATGCCAAAAGGTCAATGTTACAATAGTCATGAGGGATTTCGATATACAAGTAGATGGGGAAAATAAGATTGGTGTCGGATTCCAAGAGGGGGAACTTCTTGAGAAATGGCTTTTTCAAGCAGCTTCTGGTTGAGCCACTAGGGGATCAGTTATTCTGGATTGGGTGTTATGCAATGAACCAGAATTGATTAGAGAGTTTAAGGTAAAAGAACCCATAGGGGCGGGTAATCATAATATGATCAAATTCACCATGACATTTGAAAAGGAGAAGCTAAAGTCAGATATATTAGTATTACAGTAGAGTAAGGGGAATTGCAGAGGCTTGAGAAAGGAGTTGGCCAGAATTGATTGGAAAATAACACTGCCAGGAATAATGGCAGTGCAGCAATGGCTGGGATTTCTGGAAGCAATTTGTAATGCACAGGATATATACATCTCAAAGAGGAATAAGTATTCTATAGGCAAGATGACACAACCGTGGTTAACAAGAGAAGTCAAAGCCAACACAAAAGCCTCAAAGAGGGCATACAATAGAGCAAAAATCAGTGGGAAGCTAGAGGATTGGGAAGCTTTAAAAAAAACAAAAGGCAACTAAAAAATTAATTAAGGTAAAAATGGAATATGAAAGTACGCTAGTCAATAATATTAAAGAGAATACCAATAGTTTCTTCAGATACATACAGTGTAAAAGAGAGGTGAGAGTGTATATTGGACCACTGGATAACAATGCTAGAGAGGTGGTACTGGGGACAAGAAATAGCGGGAGAACTAAGTAAGCATTTTATATTGTATTCACTGTGGAAGACACCAGCAGTATGGTGGTGCCAGAGGTCATGAAGTGTATTAAGTTACCATTACTAGGGAGAAGGTTCTGCAGAAACTGGAAAGTCTGAAGGTAGGTAAGTTATTTGGACCAGATGGAGTACACCCCAGGGTTCTAAAAGAGGTGGCCGAAGAGATTGTGGGTGCATTAGTAATGATTTATCAAGAAACATTATTCTGATATCGTTATGGAAGATTGGAAAATTGCAAATGTCACTCCACTCTTCAAGAAGGGAGAGAGACAGAAGAAAGGAAATTATAGGCCAGTTAGTCTGACCTCAGTGGTTGTGAAGATGTTGGAATTGATTGTTAAGGATGTGGTTTTGAGGTATTTGGAGGCATATGATAAAATTTAAACTGTAGTCAGCATGGTTCCCCCAAGGGCAAATCTTGCTTGACAAATCTGTTGGAACTCCGAAGAAATAAAAAGGATAGACAAACGAGAATCAGTTGATATTGTGTACTTTGATTTTCAGGCCTTTGACAACATGCCGCACATGAAACTGCTTAACAAGCTGCGAGCCCATGGTATTACAGGAAAGTCTAGCATGGATAAAGTGGTGGTTGATTGCCTGGAGGCAAAGAGTGGAAATAAAGGGAGCCTTTTCTGGTTGGTTGCCAGTGACCAGTGGTGATTTAGAGTTCTGAGTTGGGATTGATTCTTTTTACACTATATGTAAATGACTTGGATGATAGAATTGATGGCTTTGTTGCAGTTTGCAGACGATACGAAGATCGGTGGAGGAGCAAGTAGTTTTGAGGACGTAGAGAGGCTACAGAAGGACGGATAGATTAGAAGAATGGGCAAAGAAGTGGCAGATAGACTACAATGTCCGGAAGTATATGGTCATGCAATTTGGTAGAAGAAATGAAAGGGTTGATGGATAGAAAATATAAAAATTTGAGGTGCAAAGGGACTTGGGAGTCCTTGTGCTGGATTCCATAAAGGTTAATTTGCAGGTCGAGTCTGTGGTGCGAAAGGTAAATGCGATATTAGCACTCATTTCAAGAGGACTGGAATATAAAAGCAAGGATGTAACGTTGCGATTTTATAAAGCATTGGCAAGGCCTCATTGGAGTACTGGGAGCAGTTTTGGGCCCCTTAGAAAGGATGAGCTGAAACTGGAGAGGGTTCAAAGGAGGTTCATGAAAATTATACCAGGATTGAACAGCTTTTCATATGAAAAGCTTTTGATGGCTCTGAACCTGTATTCACTAGAATACAGAAGAATGAGGGATGCCCTCATTGAAACCTATTGAATGGTGAAAGGCCTTGATAGAGTAGATGTGGAGAGGATGTTTCCTATGGTGGGAGTGTCTATGACTAGAGGATACAAGCTCAGAATAGAGGGTTGTCCTTTTAGAATGGAGATGAGGAGGATTTTCTTCGGCCAGAGTGGTGAATCTGTAGAATTCGTTGCCACAGGCAGCTGTGAGGCCAAGCCTTATGTATATTTTAGGCAGAAGTTGATAAAATTATTGATTAGTCAGGGCATGAAGGGTTATGGGGGGGGGGGGGAAGAGACAGGAGATTGGGGCTGAGAGGGAAAATGAAGCAGCCATGATGAAAAGGCAGAGCATACTCAATTGGCCGAATGGCCTAATTCTGCTCCTGTATCTTATGGCATTGGTCATGTGTTGATACCATTACTTCAGGTATCTACAAGGAGACCTCACATTCTGTATGAAGTCCTGAAGAAGGGTCTCAGCCTGTTTGTCATTTCCATGGATGCTGCCTGGCCTACTGTGTTCCTCCAACACTGTGCGATTTATTCTGTATGAAGTGTTCATCCTCTTCAGAAATCCTGCTTAAATTTTCCCTGCTTTTGCCCTTACTTCTCAGTACTGATACTAATGTAAGGGTTTTCTTCTTTTATGTTACTGCTAAGGCTAATGAAAATGGATTCTTTGTTATGTTAACTGCTGAGAAAGTGCTTCTGTATAGCGGCTTGTTTGGGTTATAATTACTGATAGAGAGAATTGTATTCATTTGTTAACCAACTGGGATAGATGTTATTCTTTCTTGTGTCTCTGTAAGCTATTGTTTTCGCGGGCTTTGGGGTAGAAGGCATCATGGGGACAGAGAGAGGAGACGCGATGCTGTAAGCTAGGCGACGGAACGGACCCCGAGTGGGAGTCCAAGGCACAGGGTCTTCGGCAAGGAGGAGACGAGGACAGACTCCTGTGGAGCGTCTGGTTGACCACCGTGGTTGGGCCCAGGCGGCAGGTCGAGGAGGTCAGAGGGGATCGAATGGTGGAAAGAAGACTCCGTTAATTGAGCTCCAACGGTTGTGCACGAAGTGGCTGAACTTTGATAAGTTTGTTGCCTTTTACTTTCCTTTTATATTGTATCTCTATTAATTACATAGTTCCAGTAAATCTATAAAGTGATAGATATTCCATTTAATCACATATGGTGTATTGTCTGTTATTTGGCATGGTTGGGTACATCACACAGCATCTACACAAACTTGATTACCCAGTTTGGCGGGGCTGAAGGCTGCTCCCCCAAGACGAAAGCGAGCTGAGTGAGCCTGAGGCTTACCGGGGGCTACACTAGCCTGCAGTCTTGATTTTCTTTAGTCTTTCCCCCTACTCTGGTGGTGATCTGTAAATCCCTCTCTCTGCAGAATTTGCAGAGATTCTTTATTCTCGTGCTCATTCAATAAAATCAGAGAATCTTCTAATGTTCGATGCAAATGTATTGGTCTACTCAGTGGAATGTGACAACACGCACTCTGCAATCAGATGGAGTCTAGAGCGAGTGTGAAGGCTGCTCCTGTGGCCCTTCACTCTGATTTTTTTTAAAATCCATTTAAAGTTAGGTTTAACATGTAACTACTGGTTTTAATTATTCCTGATGCATGTATACTGGCTTTTATAAGTTTATCTTAATCAAAATATCCTCTAATCTTCCTTACATTAGCATAACACTGCTGAGTAGTTACATCTCAGAACTCTGGAGCAGAAGAGGGGAAGGATCATCATTGCTATGACTTCTACAATCCTCAGGCTACTTATTTAAAGGAGTTTGCTATGAGAACAACCACTGGTCCCCATTTTGTTGAACCTGCTGAATTACATTAACTTCCAATTCCAAACACACAGGCTTCACATTATATGTGAGAGTGTTGGTAGCCTTGTACTGATATATCTTACCTTTCTGATAGAGCCAGCAGACATTATCTGCTTGATGCTCTACTCACGTCCAACATCACAAACTCTGGCCGGTTTAAGATGGTGCTGGTGTAGCCCAGCGACTACTTATTGGTGGCAAACAAAACAAAGAAAACAACTAAATTCTTTATTAATAATGCTTTTTCTGGTACACAATCACTGCAAATATTGGAGAGGTGAGCGGAGGCAAGGCAGAGTCGAGGCGGGCGGAGGTGAAGTCCGTCGCAGAGAACGGGGAAGCACCCAAGGTATGATCAATTTAAGCGCTGGGCCAAATGCGAAAGGTTGGGTAATTGTGGCAGAGGGCCCTGGCCCCAGAGCGTATGAAAACAACAGGGCCCATTGTTTGGCCAATTTAAGCACCAAACCAGATTGAAAAGATCAAGGTGTCAGGACCAGATGCGAGAGACGTTTACTTGGCTCTGTCTGTCCAGCTGCATTGATGCCCAGCTTTGTGTCTGTGGACTCACTCTCGTAAAAGTTCTCAATGCTTTTTGTTTACTTCTATTGTTTGAACAATTTGTTTTTTCTCTACACATTGAGTGTTTGACAGTCTCTTTTTTTCCAAAAAGGGGTTCTTTTGGGTTTCTTTGTTTTGTAGCTGCCTGTGAAGAGATGAATTTCAAAGGTGTATAACGTATACATACTTTGAACTTTGAATGAACCTTCACACTGATTCTATATACTCGATGGAGATGGTGGTGAGTGACAGCCACTCTATAGAAATGAATGCAGACTGTCGCACAGCTCAAGGTGAGGGGAACTGCATGCTCTGAACTCGGGTGCAGAGAGGTTGAAATTGTCTCTTTGCATTGAAATCAATTACTTTAATTGGTTCAAGACACAAACCTTGTTAAATGAACTTAGCAGGATAACATTTACAAAGTGGTTTAGTGTTTGACCACGCTCTATTTTGCCTGGAGAGGAGCCACCATTAGACTATAATACATTTTAGAAAAATCAGAACGCTGCACAAACCTGCTTTATTGAACAGACTTCAACACATGGCAGTTAACGTATTCTAGACTGGCAGGCTTGTTGTTAATAGTGGTACCTCAGTCAAGAGGTGCCAGTGCAGCACTGGGGCTGAGTGCCACTTCTCACTGCTGGTGGGGGAACAGTCACTGGAAGACGAACAGTCCCAGGGGTTGAAGCACCAGTTATGGAAACGTTCACATCAGCCAACCTTCCACCTGTTGTCACCAAACTGGAATTTTGGTTATGAGATTAGGAAAATAAAAGTAAATGAATTTATTAATAAAAATAATTAGGACAACCTCTCCCTCTTGGCCTAGAGGGTGCATGCAGTGCTACATTGCACGCTAAGATAAGGAAGATGGCAAGAACCTGGGAAAAGATGCTTGCAGGACAGGTTGCTGTTAGTGTGCCTGCTAGTGAGGTGGGGAAAGGGCTCAAGATCTCAGAGTGTAACCCCTATGCAGCTCCTCCCAGACAGGGTCAGACTCGCTGATCTATCTCACTGCAAACAGAGACTGGAGTGAGGTATATAATGTCTCCAGTACGGTCCACGTCCTGGTGAAGAGCTGAAGTGCGAGGGGGTGAGGGATATGGGATGGGCAAGCAGGGAGTACCGAGTGAGGGAGGTGCGAGAGGGAGGGGGAGGACGGGAAGTTAAGGTTTGGGGGAGCAGGAAACAAAAACCTTCCATTAAGAATGCAAGGGGAGCAGGTGAAGCAAGTGACTAATTGCGTACAGAAATCTCCTCATTTCCCCCATTTTCCAAGTCTTTTTTACCTTTCTTAGAAAGGTGCTGTGATCTTGGTGGAGTGCCTCCTCCCCACTAATGTGGCATACTGTGGAATACCTCTCAAAGATCATTCCTACTAATCCCTGGTTAACATCAAGGGAATTAAAGTAAAAGTGTTTCTTGTTTCAATCAGACCATCTCATTCCATCATAAAATACATTGTGCCAGTGTGGATCAACACTACATCATTAAAAACATCATTGTAAACAAAATCATACAAATCACATCCCCCCCACCCTTTGCCCACAACCCAGTTTGTCCCATTCACAGCTCCTCGCCAACATGCATTTACACAAATCGCTTCTGATCAAGTGCATAATTCCGCCCAGCTGGAGCCTTCCGGAAAAAAAGACTGTTCCCTCGGCCCATGTTCCCCTGAAAGAGAAATGAGGAAATATTAAGAAAGGAACTCTTGAAACAGAATGGGAGAGGAGCTGGAAGTACAGAGTCATAGAGTGCTACAGCGCGTTCCACACTCACACCACTCTGAGTGAAAAAGTTCCTCATCAGGTTTCCTTTAAATATTTCACTTTTCTCCCTTAACCTACGACCTCCAGTTTCAGTCTCACGCAACCTTAGTGGAAAAAGCTTGCTTGCATTTATCCCATCTATACCCCTCACAATTTTGTATACCTCCATCAAATCTTCCCTCCTCCTACAATCCAAGGAATAAAATCTTAACCTGTCCTATAACTCAAGTCCTGGCAACATGCTTGTAGATTTTTTCCATACTCTTCCAATTTTATTAATATCTTTCCCGTGGGTAGCAGACCAGACCTGCACACAATACTCCACATGAGGCCTCACCAACTTGTTATACAACATCCCAACTCTTTTACTCAATTTATGAAGGCCAATGTGACCCTAGCTAATTGTGACTCTATATTCTAGGAATAATGGATCCAAATCATTTTGTTCTACCACACTCCTCAGTGCTCTACCATTCCCTGTGCAAGTCCTACACTGGTTTGTCCTTCCAAAGTGCAACACTTTGGTAATGAAAATATTTAAAAATTTGTTCCTTGCCCTGTTCTGATTCAACAATCAAAGAAGGCAATGTACATGTGTTAAAGGTTATAAGGAGTAATTTGAGTTATATAAAGAAAAACATAAGAAAAATGATTTTAAAAAGCAGGAAAAGTGACAAAATAATGCTTAAGCTGATAAAATTTAAGGGAAAGGGAGACTCTCAAGATTCCTGTAAACAATGGATTCAGTACCGACTATGTCTGTGACTGTAGTGTGTTTGAGTGATGTCTCACAGCTGCCTTCTTTGGAGCAAGATAATTAGCATTTGCCCAGATCCACATCAGATGTCTCTGGGCTTTTCACACCTTTTGATTTTGACAAAAGGCAGTGCCTGATGGAAATTGGACAGAACATTCCTTTCTTAATTAAAGCATAAATTTGACGGATGTTCTTATCTTTGTAATTAAGTTGTGACTCCAGAAAACCAGGTAGGACATTCTTTTCTTTAATTAAGGTGGCTGGAGTGTCTAACAAATTGATTGTACTTTTGTATCAATAGTCCATTGTCTTGGCCGGAATAGTTATCAAACTAATTGTTCTCTGTATCACCATTGACTTGACCGGAATGGTTATCAAACCGATTGTTCTTTTGTATCGGTAGCCTTATAACTTCTGACAATTCTGATATCGGGCAGTGAACTTGTAGAACCGCCAGGGAGATGAGAAAGGTTCTTCCCCTGATGTCAGGTCCACGTTCACTCGCCGGCTGAGCTTGAAGAAATAAACGGGTGGAAAGATAAGTAACGATCTTTTTGTGCTGTCGTTATTTGATCTAGCAAAGTTACGTTTACAAAGCCACTCCACACAACATACTGTCAATGCCCGACAGCTAGCTAGCTAGCTGCCTGCCTCTCTCAAAACTAGCTACAACCCAGCCTAAGAGAAGGTTCACCCTACTGCACCAATCTTTTTAGGCCTTCAAAACCTCTTCAAAAAATAACACAAAAATAACATTTACCTCAATACTTTTCCATCCCTTAGTGGTACTAGCTTATACTTTCGGCTTAGTCTCATAACTTAGAAACAGAGACAGCAGGTCTGCAAACGTCCTTCATCAGTACCTAATTTCAAGGCTGTGCATCCATACACATCTCCAGACTATAGAATAGTACTTACACTAAGTTCTCAAAACATGGCTGTAGATTTGTTCCCTTGTACTTTCTCTAAACATTCTCACATCCCAGACTAACACTAGTTTGTTTTACAAGCTTCCATTTTGTATTACACATTTTAGCATATAGCAATTGGTAATAAAATTCAACTACTTCCTTACAGTCTCAGACGTATTTGCATTAAATTCCATCTGTCATTTTCTGCCCATCTTTCCAATTGGTCCAGATTCTACTGCAAGCTTTGATAGCCTTCCTCACTGTCCACTATTCCTCCAGTCTAGGTGTCATCCACAAATTTGCTGATCCAGTTTACCACATTATCATCCAAATATTAATGTAGATGACAAGCATCAATGGATTCAACACCAATCCCTGCAGCACACCACTACTCACAAGCCTCCAGTCAGAGAGGCAACAATCTACTACCATTCTCTAGCTTCTTCCACTAAGTCAATATTGAATCCAATTTTGATTGCCAAGCAACTGAACAGTGTGGCTCAGCCTCCCTTGCGGGACTTTGTCAAAGGCCTTGCTAATGTCCATGCAGACAACACTCACTGTCTATCCTTCATCAACTTTCAGTAACTTCCTTGAAAAATTCTAAAAGTGTATAGACATGTCCTATCACGCACAAAGCCATGTCAACTATCCCTAATCAGGCCCTGTTTATCTAAATACTTGTATATCTTGTCCCTTCGAATATCTTCCAATAATTTACCCACTACTGACATCAGGCTCACTGGCCTATAATTTCCTGGCTTATTCTTAGAGCTTTCCTTGAACAATGGAAGAACATTAGCCATCCTCCAGTCCTCTGGACTCACCCATGGCTAAGGGCATTTTAAATATCTCTGTGAGGGCCCCTGCAGTTTCTGTACTAGCCTCCTAAAGCATCTGAGGGGACACCTTGTTAGACCCTGTGGACTTATCCACTCTAATCTGCCTCATGCCAGCAACCCTTGATTCTACAGACTTCGTGTCTGCTTCTCAAGTAAATACAGATGCAAAAATCCACTTAAGATCTTCCCTTTTCTCTTTCTGCTCCGTGCATAGATGATCACACTGATCATCAAGTGGATATATATTTATAGAAGCCTTTGGAATTCTCCTTCACCTTTTGCCAGAGTAACATCATGCCTTCTTTTAGTACTCCTGATCAGTGCTCTTGTACGAACGTTTGTATTTCTTATGTTCCTTAAATGCTTCATTTGCCCCTTCCTGCCTGTACCTGTTATGCACCTCCTTCTTAACCAAGGCCTCAATATCTGTCATAAACCAAGGTTCTCTAAACCCGTTGGACTTGGCTTTTATTCTAACAGGAACATACAACCTCTATACTCAAAATCTCACTTTTGAAAGCCTTCCACTTACCATGCCTCCCTTTGCCAGAAAACAACCCATCCCAATCCACAATTGCCAGATCCTTCTAACGCCATCAGAATTGGCCTTTTGCCAATTTAGAATCTCAACCCATGGACCAGTCCTATCGTTCTCCATATATATCTGAAGCTAAGGGAATTATGATCACTAGATCCAAAGTGTTCCCTAATAGGAGATCTACTATCTCAATATATTGATAAAGGAAACTTTCCTACAATATTTGACAAATTCTAGCCCATCCAGCCATTTTACAGTATGGGAGTCCCAGTTAACATGTAGAAAGTTAAAATCATCTATCATAGCCTTATTTTTCTTGCAACTGTCTGCTATCTCTCTACAAATTAGCTCCTCTAATTACTACTGGTTATTGGGAGGTCAATAATATAATCCTAATAATGTGGTCAGTTCCATCCACATAGCCTGAATTTGTGAGCCCTCCAGTCTCAGCATTGCTATGATATTTTCCCTAACTAGTAATGCCATTCCTTCCTCTTTAATACCTCCCCTTCTATCATGTCTAAAACTATGGAACCCTAGAATACTATCTGCTAGTCCTGCCTGCATGGAACCATGTCTCACTCTCTGAGGCCTCCATTGGTCAGGGTCGATCATGGATGTTGTGCCTTGCTGTCTAGATATGCAAGCCCCCCCCCCCCCACCCCAAGGATCTGATGAACCCTAAAGGAAAGATACAGTGGCTTGTGGCTATAACATCATAATTCCATGTGCTGATCTACGATCTAAGCTCATATACCTTATCCACAATACTCTTTGCATTGAAATTGATGCAACTCTGAATGAAAGTCCCACCATGCTCAAACTTTTGCTTCCTGGAGGCTTAACATCTGCTTTCCCCACAACGAGGGGAACACCCAGGGTTGTGTGCTCAGCCCACTGCTGTTCACTCTGCTGACCCACGACTGTGCAGCAATACACAGCTTGAATTACATCATCAAGTTCGCGATGACACGACTGTGGTGGGTCTCATCTGTAAGAACGATGAGTCAGCATACAGAGAAGAGGTGCAGTGGCTAATGGACTGGTGCAGAGCCAACAACCTGTATCTGAATGTGAACAAAACAAAAGAGATGGTTGTTGACTTTAGGAGAGCACAGAGCGACCACTCTTCGCTGAACATCGATGGCTCCTCCGTAGAGATTGTTAACAGCACCAAATTTCTTGGTGTTCACCTCGCGGAGAACCTCACCTGGTCCCTCAACACCAGCTCCATAGCCAAGAAAGCCCAACAGCGTCTCTACTTTCTGCGAAGGCTGAAAAAAGTCCATCTTCCACCCCCCATCCTCACCACATTCTACAGAGAGTATCCTGAGCGGCTGCATTACTGCCTGATTCGGAAATTGCACTGTCTCAGATTGCAAGACCCTGCAGCGGATAGAGAGATCAGCTAAGGGGATCATTGGGGTCTCTCTTCCCGCCATTACAGACATTTACACCACACGCTGCATCCGCAAAGCTAACAGCATTATGAAGGACCCCACGCACCCCTCATATAAACTCTTTTCCCTCCTGCCATCTGGCAAAAGGTAGCGAAGCAATCGGGCTCTCACGACCAGACTGTGTAACAGTTTCTTCCCCCAAGCCATTAGACTCCTCAATTCCCAGAGTCTAGTCTGACACCAACTTACACACATACTCAACTGAACACCATTCCACTCCCTTTGCAATATTTGCTCAGTTCTTTCTCAATTCCTGCTAAAACATTGTTTACATTTACATCATTTATTATATTGTAATTTGTCCTTTACTGTGCCTATTGTCTTGTTTATTAATTATTGTACTGTCTTGCATTGTTTTGTGCACTTTATGTAGTCCCGTGTAGGCCTGAAGTCTAGTGTAGTTTTGTGTCGTTTCAGGTAGCACCATGGTCCTGGAGGATCATTGTTTCGTTTTTACTGTGTACTGTACCAGCAATTATGGTTGAAATGACAATAAAAATGACTTGGCTTGATTAGTTGCCATGGCACTTTGGTTCCACTCCCCTGCAACCCGAGCTTAAACCCCTGGAGTAGCACTAGCAAACCTTCCAACAAGGATAAATGTAAGGACACCCAAGGTACAGATGAGCATGTGTGCACTTCCATATATATACTAAGCAATGACATATGCCTGGACCCAAACTTGGAGCAGAGATCCAACTGCTAGAGTAATGGACTTGACAGAGTCTTGTCCGTAATGTGCCTGTGCAAACAATATGAATGACTGGCAGGTCAATACTGTGTGCCAGACCTTGCTTAGCTAACTTATCCAATACGTAAAAGCCTATCCAACTAACTTCAATAAATGTTACGGCCCATATAACTTAACATGCCCAATTAAAAAATAATCCAGCTGAATAGCAAAAAGGTGTATGCTCTCAGCTTGATGCACAACAGCCAGCATCCCCAGTCCAGAATCAACCTTGTGCAAGTTGCAAAGAGATGTTAGGAACCATCGCACAGAAACCCTGCTAACTCCACAGGGCCTGTCGGTGAGAACCATCTTAATCTGTGTGGTATATTCCAGCTACATCATATCAGCTGGATAATGTAGCAGTTGAGAATATCCACAATGGTATGTAATAAGGCAGGACATAGAGTTAGAGTTACTCAGCAAGGAAGTAGGCCATTTTGCCCCAAAATCCATGCTAACTAAGTTATATAGCTAAACTAGTCCCAGTTAGGTTCGTGGGAAATAGGCTTGTGCTTAGCCGATTTCCCTTTAAATCTTTCCTCTCCATGTATCCAAATGTCTTTTAAACATTGTAATTGTACCTGCCCATGGCAGCTTTTTCCACATACCCACTAGCCACTGTGATAAACTTGCCTCTCTTAAATCTTTCCCCTCTCACCTTAAACATGTCCTTCAAAGAAAAAGTGTGACTATCTGCCCAATCTATGATCCTGGTGATTTTGTAACTCTTTATAAGCTCACTCCTCCACCTCCTTCACTCCAGGGAAATTAATCCTGGCCTATTCAGTCTCTCCTTATAACTCAAGCATTCAGTCTCAGCAACATCTTTGTGAATATTCGTTGTACTGCAGTGACCAGAACTGCACACAAGTGTGGTCTCACCAATGTCTTGCATAATCAGAACATCCCAACTCTTGTACTCAGTGACACAAATATGCCACCAACCTTCTTCACCACTCTGTGTAGCCACTTTCAGAGAATATGTACGTTTCTCTGTTCAGCAACACTCCCCAGAGAACTGCCATCTTAACCATAATTTTCTCCAAACACAAAGCCATGCTGACGACCCCTAATCAGTCTCTGACTTTCCAGACACAAATACAAACGTGTACTATCTCCAGGAGTTTTCCCACCACTAATATTGACTCACTAGCCTATAGTTTCCTGGCTTGTCCTTGCAGCCCTCCTTAAGTAAAGGGACATTAACCACCTCCTAATACCTCACATACAGCTCACTCCTCAGCTTTGTTGACACGATTCTCATTCACTTAGTAAAGGATGGTTTGTGTCTAATGAGTCTAACCAAAGTCAGAAATATACATATGTATATTTTGTATAGATTTATGGAAACTATATGATAAAGTGCAAATTAATACTTATGAATTGATGAAAATGCATTGATCTTAGTTATCTGGTAGAAGGTAGAGGAAGGATAATGAAATGAAGTCTTTTAAAAATCTCTGCTGGGACCTCAGTTATTCAGTATGTGGAATACAGCATCAGATAAATCAAGAGGCAGTCTTATGAGAGGGGAATAATGTAATAGAACTCAAGTACACAAAAGTAGAGTCGACAAGAAGAAAAGCAGTTGATGCAGTGTAATGGCATTTCTAAAAGTCATTTGACACAAAATGTTTACGGCATCAGGGTTATTACACCAGCACAGATAAAGACAGGTTAAGTTTTAAAAATACAGAATACAAGGATAAACTGTTCACTTTCACATGGATAAATCATGACATACAGTGCAACAGGGATTAATGCTGGGACCACCACTATTTACAAACTAGCAATGAGTAAGGTAGGGGGAGCTGGTGTATTAAATCAAAGTTTGCTGCTGATATGAAGACAGCAGGGAAAGCAAACTGTAAAGAAAGTACGAGTAGACCGCAAAAGCATTAAACAGTTAACTCAATGAGCAAGACTGTGAAAGATGCAGCTAAACGTGCATAAAGGTGACATTATCCACACTGGGAAGAGAATAGTAAAACAAGATTATTTAAGTTGAAAACCACTGTTTAGAGAAATGTTGATACAAAGAAACAACATGCTGGTACAGTAATTAAGGCAGCGCATAAAATGTTCCCTTTTACTGCAAGGAAAATGAAGTATTACAGCATGAAGCACGAGGAATCCTGCAGATGCTGGAAATTCAAGCAACACACATCAAAGTTGCTGGTGAACGCAGCAGGCCAGGCAGCATCTCTAGGAAGAGGTATAGTCGACGTTTCGGGCCAAGACCCTTCGTCAGGACTAACTGAAAGAAAAGCTAGTAAGAGATTTGAAAGTGGGAGGGGGAGGGGGAGATCCAAAATGATAGGAGAAGACAGGAGGAGGACTGATGGAGCCAAGAGCTGGAGAGGTGATTAGCAAAAGGGATATGAGAGGATAATGGGACAGGAGGCCTAGGGAGAAGGAAAAGGGGGGAGGGGGGGAAAAAACCCAGAGGATGGGCAAGGGGCATAGTCAGAGGGACAGAGGGAGAAAAAGGAGAGAGACAGAAAGAATGTGTGCATAAAAATAAGTAACAGATGGGGTATGAGGGGGAGGTGGGACATTAGTAGAAGTTAGAGAAGTCAATGTTCATGCCATCAGGTTGGAGGCTACCCAGATGGAATATAGGGTGTTGTTCCTCCAACCTGAGTATGGCTTCATCTTCACAGTAGAGGAGGCCGTGGATAGACATGTCAGAATGGGAATGGGATGTGGAATTAAAACGTGTGGCCACTGGGAGATCCTGCTTTCTCTGGCAGACAGAGCATAGGTGTTCAGCAAAACGAACTCCCAGTCTGCGTCAGGTCTCACCAATATATAGAAGGCCACATCGGGAGCACCGGACGCAGTATAACACCCCAGCCGACTCACAGGTGAAGTGTCGCCTCACCTGGAAGGACTGTCTGGGGCCTTGGATGGTGGTAAGGGAGGAAGTGTAAGGGCATGTGTAGCACTTGTTCCGCTTATAAGGATAAGTGCCAGGAGGGAGATCAGTGGGGAGGGATGGGGGGGACGAATGGACAAGGGAGTCGCATAGGGAGCGATCCCTGCGGAAAGTGGGGGGGGGGGAGGGAAAGATGTGCTTAGTGGTGGGATCCCGTTGGAGGTGGCGGAAGTTACGGAGAATAATATGTTGGACCCAGAGGCTGGTGGGTGGTAGGTGAGGACCAAGGGAACCCTATTCCTAGTGGGATGACGGGAGGATGGAGTGAGAGCAGATGTGAGAGGAGATGTGTTTGAGAGCAGAGTTGATGGTGGAGGAAGGGATCTCAGCACTAAGCACATCTTCCCCCCAGCCACTCCCCTGCTTTCCGCAGGGATCACTCCCTACACAACTCCCTTGTTCATTCGTTCTCCCTCATCCCTCCCCACTGATCTCCCTCCTGGCACTTATCCTTGTAAGTGGAACAAGTGCTACACATGTTACACACGTTTTCGGGGGATGAAAACACCATTTTAGTGTGGACAGAGGGTCAAAACGAAGAGAAAAAGCTTCGTTTTCAAAATTATCCGGCGCAGTATGGACGTAGCCTCAGGATCAGCCATGATCTTATTGATAGCAAGACATGCTTGAAGAACCATACACTCTAATTTTCCTAACACTTCATTGGAATTGGGAATGTGTTTTAACATTAACCCTGGCTACCAGTTGGAGTGGAGAAGCAAATGTGGGTCTCTGATCTGCCAAGTATTGTAACATTTATCAAAGTAAAAAGGATTAAATCTCTTAATTGCAGATTTGCTGCTTTCCCAACCTACCTATACCACAGGCTGTTCAGTCTGATATTAAAGAACTGGCAACTTTACAGGTCTCACTATACAACACATTCCAATTGTGGTGGATGAGAACTCTTGTCTTGTCCATACCGCACCAACCGCCGCCACTGGGCTATTAACGTGCAGGAGCAATGTGTGGTTAAGTGCCTTGCTCAAGGACACAACACGCTGCCTCAGCTGAGGCTTGAACTCGCAACCTTCAGATCACTAGTCCAACGCCTTAACCACTTGGCCACACGCTAACACAGATCTCTGGACTCTCCAATCAGTGTAATACCAGTGCCATGTGTTTATTTTTCAAGAACGCTTCATATCCAGCAGTATTTTCTAAAGCTCAGCCAGTTCTGCAACCCTTTCTCTCCTGCTGTAAAGCTCAGCTCTTTGATATTTCAGATCAGTCTAATTCTCTTTGGTGATTCTGGCTATGGTGTACCACGCCATTTACCCAAAATGTCAGGTGAACCATCAGTCTCTGGACACCTGTCAGTCATCTACCTGGCTATATATTCTGTTAACTAACTCAACCAATTGCCTTCTGACCTCTCCAAATTCAGCCCACACAGCTAAGGAGAACCCTGGAGGAGACATGACACAGAGGCATTTTCTGGCCATTTATAGTCAAAATGTGTCATAGATGCTTTCCCTGGGCAGTTTGTTCTCCAGCCTCAAGTCTTTCCCTTCATCTGCAATGGCAAAAGCAGGAAGCAGAATGTTGATACCTTCCTCCACAAAGCAAGAATTAGGTAATTATTTTTAAACTTTCCAACTCCGACTTTGTTTTAAACTGCTGAAGAAATCGCTGAGCTAACGCCACTCTAATTGCAGCCCTTGGCCAGACTGCCCTGTGTCAGCTTTCCAAAGCTATAATTTTCCAGCACGTGAAACTGATGAAGAAGCATTCTTTACACTGGACTGGCCTGGGCTTGGAGAGAAAGATTCCTGAGAGAGCTGGTAGCAAGAAAGGTGAATTGGGAATTGCAAGATCATACCCACAAGTACACATATCAGGGACAAGCATTAGCTGGGGCCATTTGCTCACTCCCCACTCATCTACCCCAGAAACCAGTCCACACAATGACTCTACATAGTGGCTGCCGCTGCTTCCAGCCCATCGAGTACTGGCAGTTCAATATGTAACCTGACAGTCAACATAGCAGAAGCAGCTCAACTCACCTCTCTGCTCAACTGGCGCCAGCAGTCAATCCAAGAACTGTACACAGCAGCATAAGGGGGGAGACCACCAACCAGACTGCGGAAAAATACATATGTGCAGAAACATTACTGTAAGTCACCAATACAGTATCTACAGGAGAGTGTGCTGTTAGATGTTTGGAGAAATAAAACACACCCTCCAATATATTGATCAACAGCTTCGCACAGGAGCTGCCAAAATGCTGAATGATGTTCTGATAGGCATCACTCCTCACTTCACAATAATGCAGGAAATGTCTCCCAAGGCTGAAAGGCCACATCAAAGGGACACTCTTTATACTGCAGCAACTTTCAACCCCAGGATCTAATGGACTGCCTCATTTCCAGTGGAATGCGGTACAACATTCGCTGCCCAAAGCTTCAATAACCCAGTGTATCAGTCTCAATCATTGAAAAGGAGGCAGTTATTGACTGTGCCATCAAAAAATAGCTTAACCCCACGTTCCAGAACTGAGCTGACTGTCCTGTAGATCACAACTTCACCGTTTAAATGTAATGGGTTTCTGCCTCTCCTGCCCTTTCAGGCAGTGAGGAGCAGCTCTGAGTGAAACAGTTCTTTCATTATCTCCTAATTCTACATTCATTTGACCCCTTTACTAAAGGAAATAGGTTACTTCTATTTGTTCTATGTGAACCACTTCTAATATTGTTGCACCTCAGCCAAGTTCCCCTCCCTACCCCGACCAAATCCCCAGCCTCCTATTCTAAAATGCACAACTCCAGTCTATTCAATCTTTCCTCTCTTCTACATTCTTCCTGACCTGGCAACATCCACATAAACATCCTCTGCACACTCTCTAATATGGTCACATCCTTCCCATAATGTGGGGGAATAACCTCCATACTGTATATTTTATGGCTCAAATGTAGGAACATTCGCCTGCTGCCTTGAATGATCTGTGGACATACACACCAAGATTCTTTTGCTTCCTCACTCAACCCTCCACCTTTGCTTTGTTGTACCTTCCCAATTTTCTGAATTGAATTTTCTTGGTCACTTCCCTGTTCAACTGACCCATCTTCCTGCACTCTGAAGCTTTTTCTTCTCCAGCCAATCACACAATCAATTATCGTAGCACCTGCTAAAGCCTGATTTATACTTCTACGTTAACTAGGCGCCGTAACCCATGCAAGTGGCCTACGCACGTTGTGAGCATTTATACTTGTGCGTTGGTGTGTCTGTACGCACGTCACGCATGCGCACTCACCTGCCCGCGTAAGGCTTCATGGTCATGGTAGTCTCGGGGTAAACAAGACGTGAGCGTCTTTTTTCGTGCGAAATGTGTCCTCCATAATTTCAGAGATCTGTAAAGCTTTATGGAAAGCATTGCAGCCAGAGTTCCTTCCCTGCCCTTCAGTCACCCAATGGGAAGCTACTGCAGTGTAGGATGACATGCGATGCTACCAAGCAGACCAATCACAGCTGTTGCTTTCTGCGTTGCCGCGACACGCGGTTACATTTTGGGAGAGGTGCGCGTCGCAGCAAAGTAGGCTCTCCCGTAGGGTTCCGCGTCGGCTTTGCGGCGACGCAGACCTTACGATGATGAGTTGACGCAGAAGTATAAATCAGGCTTAACTTCCTTCCCTCATCTTTAAACCAAATTAGTATACCTTACTTATCAGAAGGTAAGGAATCAAAAATGACTTCTGTGGAACACTACCAGTAACAGCCTTCCACTCACAAAATCACCTCTCAACCATGATCCTTTGCTTCCCATCACAGTCTTTGGATCCCACAGGCTTTTACTGCTTTGACCAATCAGCCACATGGGAACTGTCAAAAACTTTGCTAAAATCTGTAGACTAAATCTTTATCTCCTTTATCCACTTTATCTCCTCAAAAAAAAATTCATTCAAATCAATGACTCACAAACTTCCTTTTATAACCCCATGCTAAATGAAGGTTTACATTGTCCCTTAGAATGGAATTTGAAAATATTCACTTAAGTTGAATTAGTTATAATTACTGGGTCTGGCTCTCTTCCTCCTCATTTTAAACAATGGTACAAAATTGCTGTTGTTTATTCTGAAACTGGGGAGGTTTGAGTCGCTGCAATTTCCTCATTTGCTTCATTTAACAGCTGGACTAACTAGACATGAGAACTCATCCATGGTCAATGATGCTGAACCCCTTAATTAGGCCTCATTGACAATACTTATCACATACAATATTTCACACAGCCTCCTGAACAACTGCAGTCATACACTCTTCCCCTTTGCAAAGAGGCCTGCACAGTATTTAAGAACCTTCCCTACATTGCCCACCTCCACACACTGATTACCTTTCAGTGTCTTCATCAGCCCTGCTCTTTCCTGTGTGAACCTCAAGCTCCATGCACTCATAAGACACCCTTCTTTTCATTTAATGGCATTGTTTTACATTGCCTCTCTTTACTTTCCTTATCCTCCTTTTAATCTCTCTCTCAGGTTTTCTGAACTCTTCCAAAGCTTTATGCTGTATTCTTTCTCTCTCTCTCTCTCATACATACACAATTGTTTCCATGTTTTTGCCTTTTTTTACATTCCTATTTTAACTTTGCCCTTGTCCATTAACTGTGCTAAGCTTACCTAATTTATGACCACTAACTAACCTGTAATGAGCCTGTCCTGGGTTATGTTGGGTACAAGGAACAGAGAAAATGAAACCCAATTTCCCACATCGTAAGACCATAAAGCATAGGAACAGAATTAGGCCATTCGTCCCATTGAGTCTGCTCAGCCATTTCCCTCTCAACACCCTTCTCCTGCCTTCTTCTCATAGCCTTTCATTGCCTGAATCAAGAACCTATCAACCTCCACCGTAAATGCACCCAGTGGCCTGGCCTCCACAGCTGCCCGTGGCAATAAATTCCACAGATTCACCACCCTCTGGCTAAAGAAATTCCTCTTCATTTCTGTTCTATTTTGAGGCTGTGCCTTCTGGTCCTAGACTCTCCCACCAAAAAGAAACATCCTCTTTACTCCACTCCAGGCCTTACAATACTCAGTAGGTTTCAATTAGATCCCCACTTATTCTTCTAAATTTCAGCAAGTACAAACCCAGAGCATTTAATCACTGCTCATATGATAATCCTCTCATTCCTGGAATCATTCTCGTGAAACTCCTCTGAACCCTTTCCAATGTCAGTACATCTTTTCTTAAATAAGGGGCCTAAAACTGCTCACCATACTCCAAATGAGGTCTGACCAGTGTCTTACACAGCCTCAGCATTACATCCTTGCTTTTATTTTCTTATCCTCTTGAAATTAATGCTAAAAATTGCATTTGCCTT
The DNA here is from genome assembly GCF_963921235.1 of Mobula hypostoma. Classification (NCBI taxonomy): domain Eukaryota; kingdom Metazoa; phylum Chordata; class Chondrichthyes; order Myliobatiformes; family Myliobatidae; genus Mobula; species Mobula hypostoma. The sequence continues at coordinate 73,198,727 of NC_086107.1, read as the reverse complement.
CATCACCACCAATTCAACCTGCAAAATAACCTTTAGGTAATCCTGCACAAGGACTCCCAAATCCCTGTGCACCTCAGAATTTTGAATTCTCTTTTTAGAAAATAGTCTGTGCTTTCATTCCTTCTACCAAAGTGCATGACCATACACTTCCCAACACTGTATTTCATCTGACACCCTTTTGCCCATTCTCCTAGTTTGTCTAAGTCCTTCTATAGCCTCTCTGCTTCCTCAACACTACCTGCCTCTTCACCTATCTTCTTATTGTCCACAAAGCCATCAATTTCATCATCCAAATCATTGACATACAATGTAAAACAAAATGGTCTCAACACAAATCCCTGTGAAACACCACTAGTCACTGGCAGTCAATCCAAAAAGGATCTCTTTATTCCCCACTGATTGTCTCCTGCTAATCATCTATCCATGCTAGTATCTTTCTTGTAATACCCTGAGCTCTTATCTTGCTTAGCAGCCTCACGTGTGACACCTTAAGACCTTCTGAAAATCCAAGTACACAACCTCCATCGATTCTCCTTTGTCTATCCTGCTTGTTATTTCTTCAAATAATTCCAACAAATTTGTCAGGCAAGATTTTCCCTTAAGGAAACCATGCTGAATCAAGAGTCTAATGGTTCTTGAAAGATCATTACTAATGCCTTCACAATCTCTTCAGCTACCTCTTTTAGAACGCTGGGGTGTAGTCCATCAGGTCCAGGTGACTTACCCACCTTCAAACCTTTCACTTTCCCAAGCACCTTCTCCATAGTAATAGTTCACTTCTGCCCCTTGACACTCTCAAACTTCTGGCATACTACTTCTTCCAAAGTGAAGTATGATGCAAAATAAATATAAAGTTTTTCTGCCATTTCCTTGTTTCCCCATTATTATCTTCCTAGCGTCATTTTGTAGTGGTCTAATATCTACTCTAGTCTCTCTTTTACTCTTTACATATCTGAAAAAAACTTTTGGTATCATTTTTGATATTATTGGCTAGCTAATCATACTTCATCTCCCCCCATGTTTTTTTTAGTTGCTTTCTGTTGGTTTTTAAAAATTTCCCAATCCTCTAACTTCCCACTAATTTTTACCCTCATTTTGGCTTTGAGTTCACCTGACAGCCACGGTTGTGTTATCCTGCCTTTAGGATGTATCTACCTTGCGCTTTCCAAATTGCTTTCAGAAACTCCGGCTACCGCTGCTCTGCCCTTATCCCTGCTGGTGTCTCTTCTAATCAGCTACTCTCCCAGGTCTCTGTGACTCCACTGTAATACTGATACATCTGACTTTAGCTTCTTCCTCTCAAATTGCAGTGTGAATTCTATCACATTTTGATCACTGTCTCCTAGGGGGTTCCATTACCAAAACCTCCCTAACCATATCCAGTTCACTACACAACACCCAATCCAGAACTGCTGATCACCTAGTGGGCTCAGCCACAAGCTGCTCCAAAAAGCCATCCTGGAGGGCTTCCGCAAATTCTCTGGCTTGGGATCCAGCATCAATTTGATTTTCCTGATCTACTGGGCATATTTAAATCCCCAATGACTAACATAATATTACCTCCACCATCAGGAGGAAAAAGCTCAAACTGAAATTGACATGGAATTGCGAGCTTACAAATTGTAGGCCTGTATTGCCCTTCCTGAGTACTCCTCACCTGGATCTAAGAAATGAAAGGCTCAACTCACCCACAGTTATTGACTGCCATCAGGTTGGAGACAAGAACAAAAGGATAAGTCAGCATACTGGCCAGGAACTGTAAGGAAAGCAACAATGAAGAGATTGTCATAAACAAGGCTCCAATAAAGCAACTTGAACCACTTTGAAATATGAAGGAATATGCAGATGAAGGAAGCCGAGACAACAAAGCACATTGCTAGATGCTAGATGCTCTATGAATTACATTGGAGGTAATAGGTTAAGAATTGTTTCTCTGTGGTCCATTAGGATTTAGCAACCCCAAGCATCAAGGTTATTCGCTGTCAGATTCTATCAGCCTTAGTACTGCTTGCAAGTTGCCCTCTGAGCCACTTCCTCACATAGTGAAGGAATAGCATGGGCTAATTAGTTAACACCAAGGCGTTATAAGTTGAATAGGGAGAATTTGCTTGCTTGATCATTTCAGGGGTTCAAATAAAGCAAAGAGCCAATCCTTTCTCAAAGTAAAAGAAACACTTAGTGGGAGCCTTTGCACCTCTGACAGTCAATCTGCAATAGTTTTCCTTTGCCCCAGCTAAATGAGGGCAGGGCCTGCTGAGGCAGACGGCTCTATACACTACATGACCTTCAAGAGCGTGAGCATGCAGGGGCAACTTGAGGATGTGGATAGCTAACCCAAAGCACGCGGGAGATGTACACAGATGGCAGGACAACTGGTGCTGAACAACACTCACCCCGGTCACAGCTTGCGAGTAACTCCTCAGCTCCCCAATATGTGAGCCCTGAAATATGGCAGAGAAGACAATCACAAGCAACATACACAGTGGGGTACAGCTTAGAACACAGCCCAAGACACACTACTCCACCCCAGTCTGAATTCAGCTCAAGGCTGCCCACTCAGTTTTCCACTAAAGGCTCGTCCCACCAAGTCAGTTGACAGTACCAGTACCACTCGTTTCCCCCATTTGTTCCAAGAAAGCCAGCTGCTGCAGTTTCTGATTTTATTTCAATTTCCAGGAGTTTCTTTTCTGTGGGGTCTATAATAATTCAAATTACTTTGTTTCCCAGAAAAACAGTTAAAATGACAGAGAAGTCTGTTTCAAAGAAAGCTGCAGGGTATAATTTTGGCCAGCTGCAATTACTGGGCTGAGATAGGACCTGTAACTGACCACAGCTGCAGGGAGTGGAACATCTCACAGAGCGGCTGGCAGGCATAGGACACACAGCAACTCCGAGAAATCAGAAAATGGTGTGTTGTACTGCCCTACCCTCACCACAGACCTACCCTGACACCCTCAGGATCCACAGTGGGCCTCAAAGCAATTTCTTTGGATCTTCCCTTACCAGCTTTATCGTCACGCCTTTGCTCCGAAACCCGTTCTGCACTATGTCCTGCAAATCCACAGAAGCTCACTGGTCTGAAAGGCAGACTTTATACAGTAGCAGGAACTCTACTGCAGTGTGGTGGGGGGATATCACAGGAAACACTGAAGACAGCTGGTTAGAAGGCACAGAGCCTGGGTAAAAGCTGATCACCTGGCAGTATGGCACCAGCCTCTCTGCCCTTTGGCTCCCTTGCCACTATCCGGGAGCTTATCCCCGACCTTGTCCTTCACTTTTCCCCACCCTTTATGCCGTCCCTTCAGTGCGCTGAGTGACAGCTGGTGTCTTGCCTGCCCAGATGTTGACCCAAGGATCTCTGTTACAGTGACCCACCTGGCTGGGGGGCTCCAGGATGTAGGTGTTGATGACATACGCCAGCAAATTGCAAAGCCACAAAGAAATCATGTCACCCAGGAGTCGAGGAATCAGGCCACTGTAGGGATACACACAGGGCAGGTGTTAAAAGAGGTTCCTCTATCATCCTACCATTGTTCCCTAGTAGACAATAGAGGGTCTCCCCATCCATCACCTTACCATCCCTCACCTAGTTTGGCACTGGAGAATGTACCCATCGTCCTTCATCCAAGCTGATACTAGATAATCTACCCATGACCCTATACCAATCCCCAGGTGAGTAATACAGGATGCAAAGAAAAACAAACTGCTGGAAGAATTCAGTGAGTCAGGCAGCATCTGTGGGGCAGAGGGATGGTCAGCTGAGAGTGTAAAGGGGAGATAGCTGATATAATGAGGTGAGGGGAGGGGTGAGGCAGGGCTAGAAGGTGATAGGCAGAACGGGCTGATGAACAGATGGAGCCCAGTGCGGAAGGGAAGGGGAACAGTCGAGATAGTGGAGATGACAAGGTCTGCAGATTCTGGAATCCAATCGATAAGGAAGGTGAAAAGTGGAAGCAGATAAGGGAGGGATGATGACACCTGGTGGTGGTGGTGGGAGAGACTGAAGCTGGGCAATGGGAATTGCAAAGTATGGGTTTGAAAAATGGCTGGTATGAGAAGCTGGGTGATCAGGTGGTGAAGTAAAATCATTGGGGCGGGCGGGTTTGAGTCACTTGAAAATTGGAACTTCAATGTTCATACCACTGAGTTGTAGACTACCATGTAGAATATGAGGAGAATGAACACAGAGATAGTTTCCCTGGTGCTCACCTTTCACCCTACCAGACTCCATATCAACACATCATCCTGCATCATTTCTGCCATATGCAACAAGATCTCACCACTTGTCACATCTTCTCCTCCCCAACTGACTCCATCTGCTAGGTCTACCTGCAACCATTATCTCCCTGCTTCTATCTCCTAACTTCACCCGTTGTTCTTCACCATTCCTTGGTTCATCATTCACCTCAGGCTCCTGCCTCAACCCTCCCCTTCTATACTGGCTACCTGTCCTGATGCAGGGTCTATACCCAAAACATCAACAATTCCTTCTCCAGCCAAACACAGACATCCCTCCAGTAGATTGTTTGTTGCTCCATCTCTGTTCTGAGTGAGGGAGAGGTGGGGTTAAAACACAAGTACGAGCAATGGAGATGTGACAGTGGCTCTATTAATTACAATAGAAGGGGAGCCATGTTTCCTGATAGCAGATATTTCAGATATCCTGGAAAGGAAGGCCTCATCTTGAGGACAGATGCAGCAGACACGTATAAACTGAGAGAATATGATGGCATATGTATGAGGGACCAAGTAGGAAGAGGTGTGGTCTAGATAGCTGTAGGGAGTCAATGGATTTATGATAAATGTTAGAAGATAGTTTGTCTTGGGAGACAGAAACAAAGAGATCCAGAAAAGTGAGAGAGATGTAAAAAAATGGTCCAAGTGAATTTGAGAATGGAGTGGAAGATAGTAGTGAAAATGATCAATTTATGAATTCCACACAAGAACAAGAAACAGCACCCGATGTACGGCGAAAGAGTTGGTGAGTCGTACCAGACCAGGTTTGGAACATGGACTGCTGTACGTAACCAACAAAAACACAAGCCCAGCTGGGGTCCATGCCCAAGGCTGCAGCTTTGATTTGTAGAAAGTGAGAGAAATCAAGAGAGATGTTCAGTGTAAGAACAAGTTCTGTCAGGCAGATAAGAGTGTCGGTGTAGTGGTACTGGCTGGATTTTCATTCCACAAAGAAGCAGAAGGCCCCAAACTATTTCCTGATGAGGGATGAGGTCATGGGGGCCAGGGAAACAGATGTTGTCAAAATAGTAGTAGGCATGCAAGGTGTCCCAGATGTAAGTGGGAAGGGATTGGACAAGGAGACATTAAAGTGTAGAGGTATGTGGAGTTAAGTTCAGTGGGTCAAGAACAGACAGAAATAATGTGCATAGCAGGGCTGGTCCTCAACTGGAGCCTTGACCCAAAACATTGATTGCCCATGGAAACTGCCTGTTCCTCCGAGTTCCTGTAACTCAGTAGATATCTCCTGTCGCTAAACTTGTCTATAGATATGCTGTCTACTCACCTCAAAGCTGCACAAGCAATCATTGTGGTTTAAGGCTACAGAGTAATTCATTCGCAGTTAAAATTATACTTACGCAAAGAAGCCTAATAATCCTTCTTCTCGGTAGATTGTTACTACCGAACCGAATACCCCACTGGAGAGTTAAAGACAAAAAAACTATCAATCCTCAAAAAAAAAAATCCAGTGTCTGCATTTTGACATCAATTTAGCATTACTTAATCCATCAAAATAGTGGTTGTGTGTAATTCAAGCATTAATGTGCTGTAACTGGATAGAACTTCAGTTAAAAAAAAACATTGCCCAGCCAAGTCAGAGATGAGGCAAAGTAGTTTCTCTCCAAAAGTCACAAATTATAACTCTTCCCGAGAGACCACTAGAAGCAGAATTCTGAATATTTTTAAAACAAGTAGATTCTTGATAGGCAAGGTGGGGAGGTTAAGTAGGGATATAAAACTGAGTTTACAAGCTTTCAATAACAGGAACAGTTCAGAGATGAGTGTCCTACTCCTGCTGCAAACTCATATGTTTGTTTGTTCGTATCCATTCTTTAACTCTGTATCAGGACACAGTTCCAATGCGGGTTGGTAGATTACTTGGCCACTGTAAATTGTCCTTATAGTGTGGGTGAGTGGTGGAATCTGGGGGGGACGGGGGGGAGAATGCGTGAATGTGGGGAGAATGAATAAAGAATTAATGTAAATAGCTGAGAAAGACTTGGTGGTTGAAGGGCTATTGTGACATACCTATTCACAGGATGAGGATATCATTAGTAATTTATTATAGTCATACGCACATAATCAGGCACTTTTTGCCACCATGCCCTGTCTCACCTAATCCCACTTTCCAGCACTTGGCCTGTAGCATTCTATGCCATAGCATTTAAGTGGCCTTCTAAACTTCTTAAAGGCAGGAATATCTGATCTATCACCCCTCAGGGAGTGAAATATGGAATAGATTCACCCTGAGAGAAAAAAATTCTTCTTTAAATCTCTCTCCTGTTGCTTTCAACTTATGCCTGGAGTCACCTCTACTCCAGAGGAGACCCAGCCTAATTTGACTCTCCTCATGGATGGACCACTCCATCCTGGTGAACGTCCTCTGCATCCTCTCCAATGTAATCATGTGAGCGAACAGAAATGCAAATCTGTTTTCTCTATCCCTCCATCTTCTGAACTGAGGAGGCAGGTAAGAAACAATGACAGTCGTGGGTTTGGATAAGTTATGGGTGAGTAAGGATGGTAAATTTCCTTCTGTGAAGGATGTAATGGTTCAAACTGGATTTTTAAAAACAATCCAGTAATTTCATGGCTAACTTTACTGACACCAAATACTTTTTTTAAAATTCTAGACTTTTTTCCCCTCCATTAACTGTTCAATTTAAAATTCTCTGCTGCCACAGTTAAGATTTGAATTATGTCTCTAAGTCAGCTGTCAAGAACTCTAGCTATCTGTGTAACTTAATACCATAACATGAACCAACAAATCATCCATTCACTGTGCTTGTGCACAAGCTCAGTCATTATATGCTCTGCTATAGCTGTATGCACACTCAGGTATCATCACACCAGATGATCCACCATTTCATGCATCGGATCACTGAATGCACACAGCACACCATGGTTGGACAGACACGCGAGTATCAGTACAACTGTGCACATGTTTCGGCTTTAATACACTCCGGTGATGTGCATGCTTGAGCATCAAGAGAACATGGTCATGCAATTGATAATCTCAGTACGCTCTGGCTGTGTATCAGTTTTGTACAATAGCACAGGTCCCCGGACCAAAGCATACACTAAAACATCAAACACCCTGGCTGTGTGCACCATCCTCAGTTTAAATGCTGTGCCTATGCAAAAGCTTCTGAATTCAAATACACTGCCTATGCTTGCCCTCCTGAATCCACTTACTGGTGTAGGCTTGCTAGTCCACACAGCCTCCTCCTATGTCATAAGATATTTTGAGAATTCACACAATTTGTCTGTATGCATTGCCCTGAATTCATATGCTGTTCATGTACACACTCCTGTATTAATATGCGAGTTATTATCATACTCGACGCCGGCCCCCTAGGCCTGAGTCGACGTAGTAGTCATTATCATACTGCAGAATTCAGATATAAACATGAGAGGATGGTAGGTAAGGGGCTCACTCAATTCTACTCCACCATTCAATTAGTTCAGGGCTAGTCTGACTGTGACCTCAAGTCTACATTCCCTTGGCAATATTTACTCCTTTGTTTATTAAGACTCTACCCAAGAAGATTAAGAATCTACTCTGCTTCTTTGAGGAACAGTTCCAGAGAGCTGTGATCCTCAGAGAAAATTTTCACTTGATTGCGGTCTTAAATTGGAGTACATATTTAAACCATGACCCCCAATTCTAGTTTTTCCACAAGTGAAAACATCCTCTCTACATCCACCCTCAAGATCGTAAGTTTTCATTCAGTCCACTCTCACTCTTCTCATCTCCAAGCAGACACAAGCCAAGCCTGCCCAGTCTTCTCTGAATAAGCCATGCTTGTGTGCGAGTTCGACACTGCAGATGTGCACATGCTCCTGAAACAGTATGTCATACCTGCGTACAGATTGCTGAATTAACATGCTGTGCCCATGTGAATGTTCCTGAATTCATATGCCATGCCCATGAGGACACTTGAGTTAATATTCTGTGCCTGTGTGCAAAATCCTAAATTAACATGCTGCACAAATGTCCACAGTTTTGAATCGATATGCCTGTGAGCACACACCTGAGCTCCTGTGCCATGCTTGGGCAAGCACTCCAGTGTATAAACAGGAGCATCGATACAGTTGTTCATTAAATGCTCTTGAATTCACATCATCACTATGTGCACACACTCAGTGACAGGCTGTGTCTCTACTGCGTTGCCAAATACATTATAGATGCCAACATGATGTGTGCACTTTGAAAATGATTATGCCTTGGATTTTGCATTTTAAATCTGGATGTGGCTATGCACATTCTCCAGAGTTTGATGTTGTGACTGTGCACTACAAATGTGCTGAGTCTACGGACATAGTCATGGAACACTGCTGATGAGGGTGAATTATAATTTGGAGGCAATTTCAGATACTTCCAGGTGCTGTGGTTTCCTTGCCTCTTCCAAGACATACCGGTTAGTAGGTTAATTGGTCATTGTAAATTGTCTTGTGATTAGACTAGGGTTAAATTGGAGATTGCTGGGCTTACTCCACACTGTATCTCAATAAAATAAAATAAAATATAAGCATTTCCACCAATGCACAACACTGGCATGTATATGGTTGGTGGAATGCCCTCTGAGTGAGTCATAAATTACTTTTATTCCATGAACTGAGAGGCAAATTTGCTGCAGTCACTTCCAGCATGTCCTAGGTGCTCAATGTTTCTTTATCATCTAGTGAGGGAAACATTCATCACATTTGGATCACCACCAGCTTCCCGAGCCTATCCTTGACCAGTCAATTCTCTGCACTCACCTGTACTTAGTTTCCTGTCCAATGAACTGTATCATACATCTCAAGGTAATCACTGTAATGAAACAACTTCACATTACACCTCTGTGCATTCTTCACTGATGCAATATAGTAAATGTAGTTAAAGGCAGCAGCAATCTTACCATGGAAGGGGTGGGTGACAATAGTGGCTGTGGAGCGAGCAATCATCTCCCGCGTTGTCTAAAGACAAAGAAAATACTTATTTTAAAAGCACAGATGTCCCATTGCTCAAACCTCTTATGGCCCAGTCAGCAGAAGTTAAACTGCAGAGGGAGTTACATTCGACCTAACCTGTGTTGTAATTAATTTATAGTCCTGCAAAGTTGACGGTTATGATAAGATTCATCCCCAATACCCCCACTACTGTTAAAGAAACATTAACAGGGGGTGGACATTGAGGATTTGATGAGGACTGACTTGATAATGATATTGAAGATTAGATAAAGGTGACGGGTAGGGGTATTGCTTACCTTATATGAGGTAAGGACTGGTTTGACGAGGAAGAGGTAAATTCTGCTTAAAGGTTGAAATATAATGTGATAGAAGAACTGACCATGGTACATCAACAAACAGAGGGCTTGGAGCGGACCAGTCTTAACAAACAGAGGGCTCGGAGCGGACCAGTCTTAACAAACAGAGGGCTCGCAGCGGACCAGTCTTAACAAACAGAGGGCTCGCAGCGGACCAGTCTTAACAAACAGAGGGCTCGGAGCGGACCAGTCTTAACAAACAGAGGGCTCGGAGCGGACCAGTCTTAACAAACAGAGGGCTCGGAGCGGACCAGTCTTAACAAACAGAGGGCTCGGAGCGGACCAGTCTTAACAAACAGAGGGCTCCGAGCGGACCAGTTTTAATAAAACTGGCATTCATCGTTTCATTTGGATAGTCAAGTGGTATTGATAAGGATCAATAGCACAATCAGGGCTATAAGGAATAACTGCAATGCAGGAGTACATAGTTATGCAGTACTGTGTCTCTACATAGTACATCAGCAACAACATTTGATTCTCTTTCAGTCCTGCAAATAGTACTTTTTCCTGAAAGTATGTTAAAAATTAGAGGAATGGTTCCTTGTTTCATTGTCCTGGATAATGAGCTTCAGCAGGCCAGCCAAGCTTACCTCTTCAAACACACGATACAATGAAGATGAACCTGCAAGCTTTCCCAATTCTAAGCACTGCAAGGAAAAATAAAAACTATCATTGGTAAGTAACCAGTGCAGTGAAGGTCTGCAAAGTACTAGTGTTCATTACATTCACGAGGGGAACTCTTGAATTGTCAGTTGGCTTACGTTATATCTAGCTTTACATCAACAATCAACTGAAGAAAACTTATGGAAAGAGGCACTAGTTTGCCATTTTGAAAAGATGTATTCACACCAATGAAAGTTAAAGAATAGATTGCAAACAAGAGGTCCAGTTGGTTTACAAGCAAAATAAGACATCCTGCAGTCTGCTCAAACAGATGGTGTGGTCTTGCATACAGCATAATGGACACACATAACAAGGTTGCAGACTGAAGTAGGGCGATTTTGGCATAGGAAATGAATTCCATGAGCCAAGGACAATTGCTCCTGATGAGAAATAATGGTGATTGAGTGTCTATGAAAAAAGAACCAATTTCAGAAACAGCCTACTTAGTAAATGGACAAGTCTCAAGGTTTTTACTGAGAGCCCAAGGTAATGGATGAGAGATCTGTTTCCCTTCCCTTTAAATCAGTGTAGTTGCTTAAATGGATGACTCAGTGTCATGTGGCTCCTGATGACAGCTTCTGTCTGTTCCTTCACACATTCTTTTCTACAGAAGGTCAGCTATTTTCATCTGCAATAACACAGAGACACAACTAGAAAGAGTTCAACTGCAAAGCAGACACTCACCTCAGTAACTTTTGTATCATGGTAGTGCTGTAACAAAACGAGACAGAGTGAGAGAGGAAGGGACTGCAGAACAACTGAGGATATGTCTGTAAAGGAAGTGGTCATATTCAGCTAGCAGTTCAATTCCTAGTCTACTAGCAGCTCCTTCCCAGGCTTTGAGCATCCCAGCTCCCCAGCCTCGTCTACTTGTGGAGTACGTTACACTGTTAAGTATGCACGGAGCAAGAACAATAGAGTAGTAGACTAAACGTTTTTACTAAGGCATGTTAATAATGTTACATGCTTACATTGTTGGAGCTATGAAGCAGGTCTGCTGAGGCGAAGAGACATGCACACTTGAAAACCCACATGAAAAGGGAGAGCTCTCCATGCATAGGAGGCCAAATTGATTCACCGCCCAATCAATCAGCGCATGCATACTTGCAACATTCTCACAATCCATCCAATGCAGATCAGTGCATACTAAGCCAGCACACTGGGTGACAGACATAGCTTACTGTGAGAAGAGCCATGAACTTGTCATGGGATACCGCCCAACATTCCCTGATGCAGTGACTAGTATAGTAGTACGACTCCTCGGCTCACCATTGATAGTGTACTCACTTGCAGCACCTTGCTATGTACGACCGTCCCAATGGTACCTGCACACAGCCGGGGAACTAGGCCTTTAAAAAGGCCTCGCTTTCCATCAATTTTCACAATGTGCTTGGCTGCAAGACAAATGACAATTAAGTATCAATGCTATTGCAAGTAATGTTTACAACAATAGAAGAATATTGTCAGGATGCAAAACAAGAATTTGCATTGCTGATTCATAGCAACCTCACTCTCTTTACATTGAAGGACAGTTAAACAGGTGTATAATGTCAAACTCCCTCTACAGTGCCCACCAAGGATCACTATGCTCAGCTTGAGCTTCCTTCAGGCTGTCCATCTCACATTGCCAGGGCAGACACAGCATAAACAGTTATAATGCCCTGGTTAAGATTTCTACTGTTATGGTGTAGGTATTTCATTTTAGCAGTTTTCTGTAAAAGATGTGTCCTGCTGGTACAGTATTTTGGTTTTGGCTAAAGGAACCATGTTGTTCAACTTAGGAATGTTGTGTCAATCAGGATGGTACGATCAAAAGAAAATTCTAGAGAGACGTGTCGGACAGTGGTTGGTTTCTCGGTCTTTCGGTGGGAGATGTGGAGAAGAGTGTATTTGGGAGGATGCCTAGAGGATCTGATCCGAAGGGGAGACCCTAATGTAAGGAGTGCTTCACGACACGAGGGAGTCCATGAAGGGGAAGCTCTTTCTGTGATTGGTGATGAGAATACATCACCGTGAGTAAAGCTGTACACCCGACCACCACAGACACGACACGAGCTCCAATGACTATGTGCATATTTACACTGGTTTAATTGTAATGGGCCTTTTTTTAACGTATTAACTGTTTGATAAAGCTGAAATTGATAAACATACTTTCTTTGTAATTTTATACGGTGCACAATCTATTATTTCTCACCGAACAATAATTATGTATGGACAGCATTTACACAGAATTCACTCAAATCAAGATTACTTTAATTAGAATTCTCAATGTTCCTGTTTTGTTGAACCCTAAATCATACCAACCCTAGACGTATATTGTTTATGAAATGTGGCCTTCTCACTACTGAGTGACGTGGCTGTTAGCAGAGTTAGGTAACGAGCCAAGTTTATATATGAGCCCTGGTGAAAGTGTTACACAGTGAAAACGCTAGCTACCCTGTGGCTAAGGATATCCAAAACGCAGGAACCTTAGCAAACAGCAATCTGCAGGACATTCAGTATTCTAATTTACTTTGATACTTACCATAAGCAAAGAGCCCAGGCAGCTGGAAAACAGGCCGTCCGAAGATGTTCCGGCCTGGAGTAGGAGGCAGTGGTTCATGACCAACCTAACAACAAGAGAAAGACAACTTTATCAGGTTGACCTGCGAGCCACCACCTCAATGATGAGTCTTTCTTCACATCATAAATGCTAAACATCCCACGGTACTCTTCCACGGAATATTGAGGAAAGTGTTGACAATAACCTGGACAACATTTATTCTCCTGTAATGTTTACCCCTGTACCACTGGTGGAAACTCAATTGTGTAGGCACTGGCTGCTGCATTGCTTACATGAAAACCTCTAGCCATATTATTTCCATTGCTCTGTCCTGCCCGTAGTTTTGGAGGTGCTAAAGAATTACGTCTTTTTACAACTTATACATCTAATGAGCGTCAGTAATGACACAGCCAGCTAGCTCTGTGACAGGCCACCATTGAGCAAGACACAATAAACACATAGCTACTTAAAATAGCCTGGTTTAAAGAGTGACACTTTTATTTTCTGTCCCCATAATTGCTATGGTAGAGTGCACTTAACCAAGATCAGGTCCCACCCACACCATGCATTGCTGCCAGGACTGGACCTTCAATATTACATCTGCTCATGCTCTCTCACTCCCATTTTGCATGCTCACTTCTGATATACAGCACAATTAGCATCTCTCAAACGTGGCTTACGGTCACGCCTGTGGCAGGATGCTGTCTTGAGTACCCATACGTCCTTGCTGTGCCAACATGTAGCTCTGCACCACCATCCACCTGCTCTCCTTGTTCCACATCCCCAGGACCTCACACATTGTCCACCGTCTCCCAACATGCATCCAGGCTTGCACCTAAAATGTGTCTGCAGTGGAACAAGGTTTGTGTGGTTAGAGAGGGCCATATACCTCTCCCTTGCTGCACATGGACAGGGATTAACGATACCTAGGTAGGGCAAATGTAAGGAGACGGTTCAAGACCCTTAACAGTGTTGCTGAGCAGAGAGATCTTGGGGTCCAAGTTCATAGCTCCTTGAAAGGGGCCACAGGCCAATAGAGTGGTTAAGAAGGCTCAGGGAATGCTTGTTTTTATTAGTCGAGGCATTGAGCTCAAAAGTCACTAAGTTATGTTAAAATTTTATAGAGTTCTGGTTGCCCCACTGTAGGATGGATGTTCAGGCTCTGGAGAGTGCAGAAGTGGTTAACCAGGGTGCTTGCCTGGTTTAGGGGACATGTGCTATCATGAGAGACTGGACAAAGCTTGTGTTGTTTTCTCTGGAGGCCGAGGGGAAATCTAATAGAGGTTTATAAAATTATGAGAGGCATAGAGAGAGTAGACAGGGAGTGCTTTTTTCCCCCAGGGTAGAAATGTCTAATACCAGAGGGCATGCATTGAAGGTGAGAGGGGGTAGATTCAAGGAAGATGTGAGTGGTAAGTTTTGTACTCAGAAAGCTGTGGATGCCTGGAACGTGCCATCTAGTATGGTGTTAGAGGCAAATACATTAGGGGCTTTTAAGAGATCTTTAGATAGGCACGTGAATAAGAGGAAGATGGAGGGATATGGGCATTGAATAGGTAGGTGGGATTAGTTCTGGAGATTTTTTGATTTACTTTTTAGCTGGCTTGGCACAACGTTGTGGGCAAAGGGCCTGTTATTGTGCTGTACTATTCTATGATCTGCATTCTAAGTTCAAATAGGACTTTCCTCTATCCTAGACTCAGCCAATGATTTAACACACCCAAAACAGGTATCTATTACCAACTGGCTGGTAGAGTAAATCTGGGACCCTCTTTCCGAGAAAGCAGCTGAGGCTGGGGGGAGGGGATGGGGGTCAACTAAATATTTCAAACCCATGATTAACAGATATTAAGACATTAAGCAGGAATGGAGTTAAGGTAATGGAGTAAGCCAAGATCTCAAGGAATGAGGGAACCAGCCCTATGGGTTGAATGGCTCATTCCTGTCTTCACACCTAGATTTTGTTGTGTAGCTCTTTCGATGAAACAAGTTAACCCCAATCCCGTAAATTCCTGTTGACATTGAAGCATTCTCATTCCTAAAATACCTGAATTAATGATTTCTGCAATGTGACTGGATTAAGGATTTCAAATAACTTTGTTGTTAAATGTATTAATGAGGTAATGACTTTGCTGATTAATGAGTTTGTTCAAATAAGATAGATATTTTATTGATCCCAAAGGAAATTACAGTGTCAAAGTACCATTACAAGTGCACAGAGATAAATATAAGAGAAGTAGAAAGAATTAAAAAAAAGTTGCCACAAGCAGTCTAAAAGGAGGGGATTATCACTTTCCCGGCTGTAGGCTGACTCATTGTAGAGCCTAATGGCTGAGGGTAAGAATGACCTCACATAGCGCTCTTTGGAGCAGCACAGTAGTCTTAGTCTATCACTAAAAGTGCTCCCCTGTTCAGTCACGGTGGCCTGCAGAGGGCGAGAAACATTGTCCAGAATTGCCAGGATTTTCTGTAGGATTCTTTGTTCTACCACAGCCTCCAGTGCGTCCAGTTTGACTCCTATAACAGAGCCAGACTTTCTAATCCGTTTATTGAGCCTGTTGGCATCACCCGTGTTGATGTCTTTGCCCCAGCACACCACCACATAGAAAATTGTACTGGCAACAACAGACTGGCAGAACATGTGAAGGAAAGGCCTGCATACTCCAAAGGACCTCAATCTCCTCAGGAAGTAGAGGTGACTCTGGACTTTCTTGTACACAGCCTCTGTGTTGGTACTCCACTCTGCATCCCCCAGTACTTGTAAGTCCTCACCACATCTATGTCCTCACCATCAACAGTAACAGGGAGCAATGCAGGTTTAGTCTTCCTAAAGTCCATCACAATCTCCTTTGTCTTACTGATGTTGAGCTGCAGATGATTCAGCTTGCACCATTTGACAAAGTCCTCAACCAGGGCCCTGTATTCATCCTCCCGTCCTCCTTTCATACACCCAACTATCATTGAGTCATTAGAGTACTTCTGCAGATGACATCACTCAGTGTTCTATCTGAAGTCCAAGGTATACAGGGTAATCAGGAGGGAGCCAGTGCTGCTCATAGCCATGTCTGACACACAGCTCTGAAGGCACACAAACTGTGGTCTGTGTTAGTCCATTATCCAGGAATCAATGGAAGTGCCAATCTGCATTGAACAGAGCTTTTCCCCCCAGCAATGAGGGCTGTATGGTATTGAAGGCACTTGAGAAATGAAAAAACATGATCCTCGCAGTGCTGCCCTGCTTATCCAAATGGGAGTTGGTTCTCCTGGTAGGCAAACTGCAGGGAATCGAGGGCTGATTCGACCAGGGGTCGGAGGTGAGCCAGGACCAACCTCTCTAGGGTCTTCATGATGTGTGAGGTCAGAAGTCATTCAAGACTTTTGGTTGGCCCTTCTTGGGTACTGGGATCACACGTGATGTTTATTACACACACAGGATCCTTTCCAGGCTGAGACTCAGAATGAAAATGCGCTGAAGAACTCCACACAACTGCTCAGAACACTCCTTCAGGACGTTGGGGTTCACACCATCCGGTCCCAATGCTTTGCCGAGTCTGAGTTTCCCCAGAGACCTTCTCACCTGCTCAGCAGTGAAGGCGAGTCCATGATGTTTGGGGAGTTGGTGGAAGATGAAGATCGGGATGATAGCAGTTGTATGTGGGGGAGTTGGTGGAAGGTGGGGCTTGGGGAGGTGAAGATTGGGATGATAACAGTTGGTATGTGGAGGTGTGCATGGTAGGTGCAGGGCAAGGAAGGGATGTGGACAGTGGTGGCCTGTGTTATTCATCCACATGTTGAATTGGAGGGGGGTGGAGGGAGGAGGGGAGGCGTTGGTGCTGAGGGAGCATTGGGTGCCCCTGCACTGGTGTGCTGAGGGGAGCATGGACAGGAGGGCAATTGTCAAACCTCTTGAAGAATTGGTTTAACTCATTCACGGCTGCATTCCGAGGCTCTACAGCTAGGCTGATTGAAGCCGGTGATGTTCTTCATGCCGCTCCACACCTCCTGTGTGCTACTCAGCCCAAGCTTAACCTCCAGCTCTCTCCTGTATTCCTCTTTAGCCACCTTCATCATCTCCTTTAGCTCCCTTTGCACACGTTTCAATTCCTCCCTGTCTCCTGATTTAAAGGATCCCTCTTTGTGGTTGAGAAGAGCCTTTAGATCACTGGTGACCCATGGTTTGTTGTTATGGAAGCAGCAAATAGTCCTTGATGGTATTACAGTGTCCACACAGAACTTGATGAAGCCAGTGATGCAATCAGTAAGTCCGTTAATGTCCTCCCCATATGGTTCAGAAAGCACATTCCAGTCAGTAACCTCAAAGCAGCCCTTCAAAGCCTCTGAAGACCATTTCTCTACTATCTTAGTGGCAACAAGCTGTTGCTGTACTTTGGGCTTATACAAGGCCATGAAGTGAACCAGGTTGTGATCAAATCTTCCAAGTGGGGTGACAGCTGTGGAGCTGGGTGTATCTTTAACATTTGCATACAAGAGATCCAGCTTTGCTTCCTCTTGTATGACAGTTGACAAACTGATGGAAGGTGGAGAGGGTTGTTGAGATAGAAACATGGTTGAAGTATCCCCTTACTGCAATGAACACATCGGTATTGAGGCTGGAGTCTCGCAATGGTAGGGTGTATGACATCAGACACTGAATGTGGAAGGTAAAATGTAGACAACGAGCGATATGGCATAGCTGATCCCATGTGGTAGATAAAATGGTCGCATATTCACAGCAAGCGGTTTCTGTCCAGACTGCAGATTCGTTCTTTTACAGAAATGTGACCGGATTACACCATCTGTTGTTCACAAGCACAGCAAGCCCACCTCCCTTCCTCTTACTGCACTGTAGATTAACTATTTGCTCGTAGCCTTGAAAACCCATTCACAGTAGTGTTGGAATCTGGGATTTGCTCGTGTAACCAGGTTTCAATGAAACCCAATACACCTGATATTCATTCTGTGTCCTTGCGAGCACTGCTAGTTCCTCCATCTTATTTGCCAGTGATCTTATGCTCCCCATAATGACAGGCGGGAGATATGGTTATATCTCCGTCTTTTGTTGCGTCGCTTTTCACCCAATCTGCAGCCTCGGTATCTCCCTCTCAGCTCGTCCAGAATAACTGATTAAAACTTATAATGGTTAGAAAATATGCAGTTAAGAGTAAAGAAAAAAAAGCAAGTATGTCAAATATGCTGGGCATGATGGTGATGTTATCTATTGTACACAGTTTTAACTTTGTTGGAGGAATTGATGCTGTAAACTGCCTTGTTAAAATTTCCCTCATTGTTTGAGAAATGGTTTCCACCAATACCATCCTTACTTAACTTCTTTCCCATTTCAGAATGAAACTTAATGGGTGAGGACAGTGTTCTAACAAGCTGGGGCAGAACAACCAGTCTCTCCAAGTAATAGCCAAATAGAAAACACAATTATTTCATTATTCATGCTGAAAATTACTTCTAATTGTAAATTACTTCATACACAGCCAGTTTTCATATCAGGATGGTGCTGTTTGTAAATGAATTCTGGTCTTAGTTTTAGCCTGTAGAAATTGGCACTTTCCAATCTCATTTGAGACAATGATTTACTGAGAGTAGATACGGAACACAGTGCAGCAGACAGAAAATGATGTGTCAGTTTGCTTTTGGGCTGACTATGACAATAATCCTGAGTGCAAAGATCACTGGTCTCTCTTGAATTAAATACAGACACGTGGGCAAGATCACTCTGTTACCCATTTCTGCTGCTTTAATTGTGCAGAAGCAGCTATGATCTCGTTTTCAGCTGAATCAAATAATGAAAACCCCTTGCTGCATTGGAAAAAAATTTGCCAAACTCAGGATGTAACTTTCTAACTATAGCAAACCCAAACATGATCTGATTCTATGGATATGATTACTTGTGTCAACATTTTTTTAAAATTACATACATTTCTCCTGTGGTTTTATTGAGCTCTGCCCCTAACATTAAATACATTCTTGACAACCACAGTGGCTGATACTAAAGTAAGAGTTCTTTGGCTGGAGGGATCCAGGTGGGGAAGAGGTGGGAGAAACATGGGAGATGGAATTAAAAGTCAAAGGAGGACAGCTGCCCTATGTGGAGATCGGTCTTCAAGCTGCACTTATGACAGATGAAAACTCAACTGAGAAAAGCAAAATAATTTCCAACCAAGAACAGCAAAGACAGTGAAACCATATACTGTGGCAGACAGTAACACGTTTCAGGACAAAACTATAATCATAGTAACTTCTTTTTGGAGCACTTTTCACACAGACGATGTACTTCAAACAATGGCATAAAGCACAAATATGAAACTAAAAGACAAGATGTTAGTTAAAAGCAATAAATAGGTTTATTACCTATTAAAACTAAATAAATAGGTTTTGAGCTGGTGTTTAAAGCTTCAGCTGAGCCTGTCATCATCTTTTGGGGGAGATTGTTTAATTTAAGAAACTGACAGAAGAAGACCTGAGAGCTCGAGCAGGATTATAAAGTCAAAGTGATTCTGTGATGTACTCCAGTCCCAGGACACGGTGTGATATCTGCCTCTCAGGATTGGGAATGGAATGTTCTCTAGAAGCCACAAAGTGTCAAGAAGAGCGTGCACAATTAGAACCACCAGGACTGCTCAGAATATACATTCCACAGGCAACAATAACCCAACCAAATATACCAACACCCAAAGCTCTAATACCGATTTAACTGCTTGAAAAAGGAACAGCAGCAGCAAATAAGAGGAGTGGGAAGCCCATGAAAAATGCACTAACTTCACATTTATAATTTCAAGGTACAGGAACCACTTCATTTTTTTTTGCCTAACACTACCTGTGTTCATTTTCACACCCGCTCATAAATACAATCAAATAGTTTTTAGACAATTTTCACCCAAAAGAAACATAAAGGCTGTTCTTTTCTTGACTCAGACCTGCACAAATAACCTGGACTGCTTAGAATCAATTGCACTGGTCAGATAAAAACAGATTTCGGTGAATGAGAGATGTCAGAAGGGCGGGCCAAGGATCACATGATGCATGGAATGGGAGGACAGATAAACAGCACTGAATATAAGCCTGGAAAGCACAGTTACAGAGAGTGAGCAGACGAGATGATGAAGGGGCTCTCAGCATGGGTTTTGTGTGCGATCTGGCTGTGCCATTGCCCCAGTGCTGAGCCAGGTCAGTCTTTAGTCCGGGACCGGGCGCGACGAGGGCTCATAGACATGGCAGTGACCTTGTGGTGTTACCGCTCCAAGCTCAGAATCTCCCTCCTCAAGCTCCACAATTATGGCTGCTACTGTGGAACTGGGGGCTCCAGCAGGCCTGTGGACCAGGTGGACCACTGCTGCTTCCTGCATGACTGCTGCTACTACCATACCAGGGTGACCCTTGGCTGCCACAGCCACGTCAAGTGGGGTCTGTACAACTACACATGTCAGAAAGCACAGACAGAGTGCAAGGGGCAGACTGTGTGCAACAGGATGTCATGCGAGTGTGACCGGGCTTTTGCAGAGTGTTTGTCGCGGGCGAAGCCAAATGATCTGCACTACTTCTACAAGGCCAGGTTCTGCAAGGAGAACAAATCTGTTTGCCCGGACATCTTTCCCAACTCCTCAACTATCGTGGACTGGATTAAACAAGGCATCTAAGTCTAAGGCAACTCCAGCTCCTGGATGCATTGCTTGTTCAAACCAGCCTGTTGCATCAGGTCCACAATGAAGTGACTGTTTCAGTGGTCGCAGAGGTGACACAGGGAAGAGCACTCAGTAAGGTGACCGAGCGTGCAGACACTGACAGTGCCTACAAGGCATCATTTTATACAAGATACAGATTTTAGTAGCCATGGAACACTGTATTACTGCACAATTTTCAGCTTCTGTAATTTGTATTAACATACAGTGTATCAGTCTCAAAGTTGGTGCTGAGATGAAGCAATAGTTGGTATTAGAATGCATTAAATACATCATGTTGTAGGGTCTGATGCCATGTTTGTTCTACAGCTAACTGTTAAACTGACGGGTAAATTGAAACTTGTTGCGCAGCAGAAATCAGCTAAGATTCCTGCTACATTGTACATACTTTAAAGGGAGATGAAAGCATAAAAAAACAGAGAAACAACTTAAACCACTTATCAGGTCAGGCAATATCTGGAATGAGGAAGAAAGAGTTACAAGTTGAAGACTTTCCAAGAACTGGAAAAGAAAAGGAATGCAAACAACAGGAATTCGGCAGATGCTGGAAATTCAAGCAATTCTTCGTCCTGAAATGTCGACTGCACCTCTTCCTAGAGATGCTGCCTGGCCTGCTGCATTCACCAGCAACTTTTATGTGTGTTCAAAGAAAAGAAATGAGTGAGTTTAAGCTGCAGGAAGGCTTGGACTGGGACGGACAGAACAAAACCAGCATCTCTGCTGGGATGTGTGAGGGAGGGTCGGGAGGAGAAAAACAAGTTGTGTCATGCATAGCAGAGCTGCTGGGGATCTAGAAAAATGTTGGCAATGCCCAGAAATGTCAGTGGAGTGAGAACATCAGAATTAATATTATAGATACCTTATAAAAGAGTTGGCCAGGCCTGATACAAACAGACAAAGCTGAAAGGGTTAAATTTGAAACCGAGTCAAGTCCGAAATGCTGCATTGTGCCCTGCCAGGCTTCACTGGAGTAAGGTGGAAGACACAAACAGATGGGTCAGAGTGCGATGGAAATATCAAGTGAACAGGCAAAAGGAAGCCTGGGGTCACTCCTACAGATTGAAATGGGGATCACTCAATCTGTGTTTGGTTTCTCAGCTGTCGAGGAGACCACAATGCAAGTGAAAGTGAGGACATGGAGAACTCTGTCCAAGTGAGGGAGTGAGAGATGGTATGTGAGAAATGGATGACATACAGTCAAAGGCTTTGTCACCTCCAGTAAAGGGAATCCTTGGAACAAAACTAGACACCTCAGTGTTGTAAACAACAGGAATTCTGCAGATGCTGGAAATTCAAGCAACACACATCAAAGTTGCTGGTGAACGCAGCAGGCCAAGCAGCATCTATAGGAAGAGGCGCAGTCGACGTTTCAGGCCGAGACCCTTCGTCAGGACTAACTGAAGGAAGAGTGAGTAAGGGATTTGAAAGTTGGAGGGGGAGGGGGAGATGCAAAATGATAGGAGAAGACAGGAGGGGGAGGGATAGAGCCGAGAGCTGGACAGGTGATAGGCAAAAGGGATACGAGAGGATCATGGGACAGGAGGTCCAGGAAGAAAGACAAGGAGGGGGGGGTGACCCAGAGGATGGGCAAGAGGTATATTCAGAGGGACAGAGGGAGAAAAAGGAGAGTGAGAGAAAGAATGTGTGCATAAAAATGAGTAACAGATGGGGTACGAGGGGGAGGTGGGGCCTTAGCGGAAGTTAGAGAAGTCAATGTTCATGCCATCAGGATGGAGGCTACCCAGACGGAATATAAGGTGTTGTTCCTCCAACCTGAGTGTGGCTTCATCTTTACAGTAGAGGAGGCCGTGGATCGACATGTCAGAATGGGAATGGGATGTGGAATTAAAATGTGTGGCCACTGGGAGATCCTGCTTTCTCTGGCGGACAGAGCGTAGATGTTCAGCAAAGCGGTCTCCCAGTCTGCGTCGGGTCTCACCAATATATAAAAGGCCACATCGGGAGCACCGGACGCAGTATATCACCCCAGTCGACTCACAGGTGAAGTGATGCCTCACCTGGAAGGACTGTTTGGGGCCCTGAATGGTGGTAAGGGAGGAAGTGTAAGGGCATGTGTAGCACTTGTTCCGCTTACACGGATAAGTGCCAGGAGGGAGATCAGTGGGGAGGGATGGGGGGGACGAATGGACAAGGGAGTTGTGTAGGGAGCGATCCCTGCGGAATGCAGAGAGAGGGGGGGAGGGAAAGGTGTGCTTAGTGGTGGGATCCCGTTGGAGGTGGCCGAAGTTACGGAGAATAATATGTTGGACCCGGAGGCTGGTGGGGTGGTAGGTGAGGACCAGGGGATGTGGCCTTTTATATATTGGTGAGACCCGACGCAGACTGGGAGACCGCTTTGCTGAACATCTACGCTCTGTCCGCCAGAGAAAGCAGGATCTCCCAGTGGCCACACATTTTAATTCCACATCCCATTCCCATTCTGACATGTCTATCCACGGCCTCCTCTACTGTAAAGATGAAGCCACACTCAGGTTGGAGGAACAACACCTTATATTCCGTCTGGGTAGCCTCCATCCTGATGGCATGAACATTGACTTCTCTAACTTCCGCTAAGGCCCCACCTCCCCCTCGTAGCCCATCTGTTACTCATTTTTATGCACACATTCTTTCTCTCACTCTCCTTTTTCTCCCTCTGTCCCTCTGAATATACCTCTTGCCCATCCTCTGGGTCACCCCCCCCTTGTCTTTCTTCCCGGACCTCCTGTCCCATGATCCTCTCGTATCCCCTTTTGTCTATCACCTGTCCAGCTCTCGGCTCTATCCCTCCCCCTCCTGTCTTCTCCTATCATTTTGCATCTCCCCCTCCCCCTCCAGCTTTCAAATCCCTTACTCACTCTTCCTTCAGTTAGTCCTGACGAAGGGTCTCGGCCTGAAACGTCCACTGCGCCTCTTCC
The DNA here is from genome assembly GCF_963921235.1 of Mobula hypostoma. Lineage (NCBI taxonomy): Eukaryota > Metazoa > Chordata > Chondrichthyes > Myliobatiformes > Myliobatidae > Mobula > Mobula hypostoma. The sequence continues at coordinate 73,175,368 of NC_086107.1, read as the reverse complement.
TATAGATGCTGCTTGGCCTGCTGCGTTCACCAGCAACTTTGATGTGTGTCACCTCAGTGTTGTGTCATCTGTGTGGAAAGCTTCATTGTCAGAGCAGATACTACAAAGATTGAAGAACTAGGAGAAAAGAACAACATTCTTCTAGGAAGTAGGATGGGAATAAGCGTAGTTCAGACAGCTGAAGATTTTCACCTGCTTGTAAAGAATGTTTGCCGTAAGACAGAGACAGAAAAATCCAGAATTGGAAGATGAAAATTAGCAGTGCAAGTAATTAATTTTTTGAGTTCTGTATAATTGCAGAAACAGAACCAATTGTTACCAAGGGAACTGCTGGTAACAGTTACCAATGGCGTGAGAACTGAGGGACAGGGCCCTGACTTGGCCTAAAATAAGTTATATTCCATATATCCCACAAAAAGCCAGACTTGGTTTGTGCCCAAGTTACACCTTGCAACTGGACCTGGAGAGCAGATGTTTATTGCTAATACATCCTGCAACGAAGACAGAGAGATTCAAGAAAGGGCATAGACAAGGTGAGGGCAGAGTAGAAACTAAAAGGTCGTAGCTCTCGAAGGTTAACTCTGTCTCTCATTCCACAGCCACTGCCTGGTCTCCTGGGTATTGCTGATATCTGTGTTTTAATTTCAGACTTTGAGCAGCTGATTTAAAAAAAAATTCAGGCCTACTGGCATCAAGGCAAATCACAACCATTCACTGCCAAGCTCTCTCAATGCATGGCATGTGGGTAAGGTGTCAGAAACTACACAGGTAGCTTAGTTCCTTCAGCAAGAGATAGGCCAGTTTCTAGCACTCACTTTACATATCAGGGAGCCTGTCATCCAACCAATCTGCTCATTTTTGGGAAGGTGAGAGGAACCACAGTGGAAACCAGTGTGGGTGCAGCGACAGTGTGCAAACTCTACCCAGACTGCACCTGAGGTCAGGATAGAAACTGGGTCTCCAGCACTGTGAGGCAGCGGCCCTACTACCTGTGTCACGCTACCGCCTTTAAACTCACTGGCACAAACAGAAGCAAGAATCCTGCACACTCCAGAGGCAAAACACCACACATGCGAAAATAAAAACAGAAAAATACCAGAAATATGTAGGAGGTCAGGAGGCATAATTAGAGAGAAAACCAAATAATATTTCAGATTGATAATTTTTTAAAGATCTTTGACTTTGAGAAAATTAAATCAAAGATATTTTGAGTTGAGATAAAGTAAGGAGGCTAGAGAAAACAAAAAGGGAGGTTCATGACAGGGCAGAGACCAAGGTTTGAGTGTCTGTAGGAAGTGTTACCATCCACCTTATCAATACCTCTCATAGTTTTAAACACTTCTTTAAGGACACCCCTCAGCCTCCTGCACATCTTGGGCACTCACCAACTCCCCGAATCAAGAATCCCACAAATTTACTGAAGCATGGACTGGTATATGTTCCCCAAGCCCTCAATTTTACAGACTTGACTCTGCTTCAGCATTTGGAGCGTGGGCCTGAATGGTACATACTTTACCATCCACCACTCACCCACAGCGTGGAATTTCAAAGTGAATGCTTCAATTTGAACCTTCAGGTAACAGTATTAATGTTGCAATATGGATTTTCTTTAAACTCTTAGTCAAGCCAAATGGACAGGCAGAGCCTGTCTGATCCTATGACCTTGAGGCTAGAGGAGAAAATCTCCTTCTCTATGACCTTGAAGTAGGCCAAAAGCAGTTAATTACATTATTGCAAAACTCTTCTGAAAAATGTTTTCTAAATGCTCATAAGCAACAAAAGGCTTCTATAATGAAACAAAGCAATGTTAATGGAGTAAATTAGTGAGAAAGTGATGGGAGTCCATCACTTATCTGGGTCTCACAAAAATAACAAGAACAAGAAATTAAGAAGATGGGAAGGAGCCAAGTGTTCCGTCCTCATTGTTGCTGGGGTAATAAATAGCATCATCCTGTGTGAAGCAATTCCATAGCTGCAACAATGCACTTTTACTGTCTGCTGGAGCTGCAAGATTAGACAATAAATCCAGTATCAGGAGTCCAGTCTCTTAAAAGAACACCCCTATCAACACAGCACGACAACACATCCTCAGTGTTTAAACAGCACCCTCAGCCTTCCCCCAGCACTGTCCATCAGATTAGGAACGCTGATGGTGCGTCACCCAAAGCACTATGCCCACCACAACACAATACACCTGCAGCACTGCCATTAGGGAGGGGGGAATTGACAGATCATAATGCATCAGAGGTAATATTACTGGGAGAATTAAGGGGGTGCTGAGGACGTGAGACTGAACAAGGAAAACTGGAGAGAAAGGACAAAGAGGATCACCAAGAGCAGGGAAGACAAAAGCATTGGAACAACATGGGAATAAACACCAAAATGAGGGATGGGAAAGGATGGCTGGTCCCTTGTGGAGAGGAGGGGCAAAGGGTAAGCGATCACAGGGAGGGGAAAGGGGCAAAGGGTAGGAATCACAGAGAGGAAGAGCAAAGAGTGGAGTGACACAGGGATGGGAGAGGAGTAAAAGGTGCAGAGTCACAGGGATGCTGATGATGGTGAGGGGGTGGTTACAAGGAGCAGAAAGACAAAAAGCTAGAGGGTGGAGTTTACAGGGAGAGAAAGAGCACATGGTGGGGGGATTTACAGGGAGAAGAAGGGCAAAGGCTGGGAGGGGTTACTGGATGACGGTCACCAATTTGGGAGAGGCGAAGGGTGGGATCAAGTGGAGGTAAAGGGGTCATGTGGGATTGCTCAGGCCCGTTGTCATGGGGACTGCAACCCCGGCCCGCACTGCCACTATGAAGACCTGCCCTCCCACAAGATTTCTCCCCGGGGCCACTCACCTGAATCAGCACCTTGACATACATAAGCGGGTGTGACAGGACAGTGAGTCCCGCCCCAAGGTACAACTGGCTCAACGTGTCCGCCATTGCCGGCTCACCGAGCAGCGCCGGAACTGTGTCCCCGGCAGTGGGCGGGCTGCGGAAGTGACGAGCGGAACGTCGGGTTCTCTTCACGGGCGCGCTGGGGGGATTGAACCCGCCCCTTCCCCCTCCCCCTCCCCCTCCCCCTCCCCCTCCCCCTCCCCTCCCCTCCCCTCCCCTGCTCCTCCCTCTCCCCCTCTCTCTCCCTCCTCCTCCCTCTCCCCCTCCCTCTCCCTCCTCCAATCCCCCTCCCCCTCCCTCTCCCTCTCCCACCTCCAATCCCCCTCCCCTCATCCCTTCCTCCAATCCCCCTCTCCTCCTCCCTCCTCCAATACCCCTCCCTTCCTCCCCTCCTCCCTCCTCCAATACCCCTCCCCTCCTCCCCTCCTCCCTCCTCCAATATCCCTCCCCTCCTCCCCTTCTCCCCTCCACTCCCCCCACTTCTCCTAACTTTCCTCCCCGTTTCCCCCTCCCCATCAGTAAGTAATGTATGGGATGGTCAGCAACCCTTCAGAATCAGATTTGTTATCACTGACATATGTCGCGAAATTTATTGTTTTGAGGCAGCAACATTAATATAAGTTACACTGAGAAGAAGTGTAAAAAGAGAGCAAAAGTGAGTTAGTGTTCATGGACTGTTCAGAAATCTGATGGTGAAGGGCAGAAGCTGATCCTAAAATGCTGAATGTGTGTCTTCGGGTCTGTACCTCCTGGTTGATGGCAGCAATGAGAAAGCCCATGTCCTGGATGGTGGGGGTCCCTGCTGATGGAGTCTGCCGTATTGAGACATTGCCTGTTGAAGGTGACGGGGAGGCTGGTGCCCAGCATGGAGCTGACTGAGGTTACAATCCTCTTCAGCCTCCATACCAGATGGTGATGTAACCAGTCAGACTGCTCTCCATGGAAAAGCTTGAGAAATTCTCTCGAGTCTCCGGTGACATACCAAATCTCCTCAAACTCGGAATGAAATATAGCTGCTGGCGTGTGTTCTTCATAATTGTTGGGCCCAGGATAGGTCGTGACCACTGGGCTTTCTTCGGGTGCTCCGGCTCCCTCCCACATTCCAAAGGTGAATGAGTTAGGGCTGGTTGTGTTATGAGCGTGCTATGTTGACAATGGAAACAGCGACTCTTGTAGGCTGCCCCCAGGGCATCCTCAGGCTATGTTGGTTGTTGACACAAACAACACATAGTGGTATATGTTTTGATGCAAATAAAGCTCATTTAATCTAATCTTCAGAGTTGTTGACACCCGGGAATTTGAATCTGTTCATGGTTAGTGCTGACTCTTAATGAGGACGAGTGCGTGTTCTCACAACTTCCCCTTCCTGAAGTCCACACTCAGTTCTTTGGTCTTACTGGCATTGAGTGCAAGGTTGCTGTTGCAACACCACTCAACCAGCCAATCTGTCTTGCTCCTGGTCGCCATCTGATACTCTGCCAGCACCAGTTGTGTCATTGGCCGTTCACAGAGTGGCCTAGTGGTGCCACCACTGCTCCGTGCCTCTGGAGACCTGAGTTCGATCGCGACTCTGGGCACAGTTTGCTCCTGCTCAGTGTGACCACGCGGGGTTCCTTTGGGTGCTCCAGTTGCTTCCATGTCCCAATGACACGCCAGTTTGTAGGTTAAATGGCCTCTGGTATGTGGATATGTGGGTGAGTATATGGAGGGGGTGTGGTTGATAGGAATGTGAAGAGAATAAGATTATTAGGATTGATATAAATGGGTGTTTGATGGTCAGCTTGGATGGTGGGGCCTGAGGGCCTGTTTCTCTCCTCTATCCCACTGGTAATGCACCTTCACAGCATCTCTTTTTAATCATCCCTTTACTCTGACCTTTCTCTCTTTGACCTTTTCTTCGACAGCCTTCCTCACAGATTTCTCCTCTAACATTCAAATGAAAGTCACAGGCCTGAAACATTAACTCTGACCTTTCTCTTCAGGCACTCTCCGACATGCTGACAATTCATTCCACGCTTCCCACCAGTTACCAGTTTTGCGACTGGTTTGTAACTCAGTCGCATTTGTTTCCTAGACAGTTTGGTATTTATTGTGTGTTTTGCTGTTGACAAATGATGACAATTGTAATATGCAATTATACACTGGAATAGTAGGAAGCTATTCTTTATACATGAATCGGAATTGCACTGTACCACTGCACAGGTAGTTGTGTTTTGGTAAATAAGAGATTGTTTAATACAGTGCCCATTATTAAATGGACTGAAGCTCCAATAAAGTCTTACAGCCAGTGGACAATCATGGCTCCAAGGGCTGTGTTTTTTTCTGTGTGTCAAATGTAGTAATTCTGGGAGACTTCCAGCCCCCGGATAACCACACCAGGAGCAGCTCCTCAGATCATGTGATAAGGAACTGGAAACGCCGCTCGATGACCTTCCGCTCGTACAGAAGTGATAGATAGGAGCTACGGAGAGGCAGTCACACCTAGGTTGCTGGAAGCAGGCGACTGTCAGGAGAAGGGCAGCCCCTGTGGCCGTTCCTCTCAATAATCTGTTGAGAGGGATGACCTACTGGGGGGGAGCAGCAGTGACCAGGTCTCGGACACAGATTCAGCCTGGTGCTGTGGCTCAGAAGAGTAGAGAGCTGAAAAGCACTGCTGTACTAATAGAGGAATAGAGAGGAGATTCTACGGATGCCTCCTATGTGTCAGGGTCAGGATTGGGTCTATGACATTCTAAAGGGGAAGGTGAGCAGCCAGAAGTCTTGGTACATATTAGCACCAATGACATAGGTAGGAAAAGGAGGAGACCCTGAGGAAAGGTTTTAGGGAGTTAGGTAGAAAGCTGAAAATCAGGACCTCTGGGGTAGTAATCTCAGGATCATTGCCTGTGCTGCACGCCAGTGAGAGTTAGAGTAGGATGATTTCGCAGATTGATGCGTGGCTGAGGAACTGGTGCAGGGGGCAGGGTTTAGATTTCATTGGGGTCTCTTCTGGGAATGGTATGACCTGTATAAAAAGGGACAGGTTACATTGGAACCCGAGGGGATAATGTCCTTGCGGGCAAGTTTGCTCGAGCTGTCCGAGAGGATTTAGACTAATTTGTCAGAGGGATGGGATCCAGAGTGAGAGGGCTGAGGATGGGGCAGTTGGTTTACAAACAGAAGCACTGTGTAGTGAGACTCATAGCAAGGAGAAGCTTCCTTCGCTACATCGACGACTGCATTGGCGCTGCTTCCTGCACGCATGCTGAGCTCATTGACTTCATTAACTTTGCCTCCAACTTTCACCCTGCCCTCAAGTTTACCTGGTCCATTTCTGACACCTCCCTCCCCTTTCTAGATCTTTCTGTCTGTATCTCTGGAGACAGCTTACCTACTGAAGTCTACTATAAGCCTACGGACTCTCACAGCTATCTGGACCATTACTCTTCCCACCCTGTCTCTTGCAAAAACGCCATCCCTTTCTCGTAATTCCTCCACCTCCGCCGCATCTGCTCTCAGGATGAGGCTTTTCATTCGAGGATGAAGGAGGTGTCTTCCTTTTTTAAAGAAATGGGCTTCCCTTCCTCCACCATCAACTCTGCTCTCAAACACATCTCTCTCATTTCACGTACATCTGCTCCCACCCCATCCTCCCGCCACACCACTAGGAATAAGGTTCCCTTGTCCTCACCTACCGCCACACCAGCCTCCAGGTCCAACATATAATTCTCCGTAACTTCCGTCACCTCCAATGGGATCCCACCACTAAGCACATCTTTCCCTCCCCCCCCTCTGCTTTCCGCAGGGATCGCTCCCTACACGACTCCCTTGTCCATTCGTACCCCCCATCCCTCCCCACCGATCTCCCTCCCGGCACTTATCCTTGTAAGCAGAACAAGTGCTACACATGCCCTTACACTTCCCCCCTCACCACCATTCAGGGCCCCAGACGGTCCTTCCAGGTGAGGCGACACTTCACCTGTGAGTCGGCTGGGGTGATATACTGTGTCCGGTGCTCCCGATGCGGCCTTCTATATATTGGTGAGACCCGATGCAGACTGGGAGATCATTTTGCTGAACACCTACGCTCTGTCCACCAGAGAAAGCAGGATCTCCCTGTGGTCAGACATTTTAATTCCACATCCCACTCCCATTCTGATATGTCTATCCACGGCCTCCTCTACTATCAAGATGAGGCCACACTCAGGTTGGAGGAAGAACATCTTGTATTTTGTCTGGGTAGCCTCCAACCTGATGGCATGAACATTGACGTCTCTAACTTCCGTTAATGCCCCACCTCCCCCTCGTACCCCATCCGTTATTTATCTATCTATCTATTTATTTATTTATTTATTTATTTATCCCTCTTTTCTCTCTGTCCCTCTCACTATAACTCTTTGCCTGCTCTCCATCTTCCTCTGGGCTCCCCTCCCCCTTTCTTTCTCTCTAGGCCTCCCATCCCATGATCCTCTCCCTTCTCCAGCCTTGTATCTCTTTTGCCAATCAACTTTCCAGCTCTTAGCTCTATCCCTCCCCCTCCTGTCTTCTCCTATCATTTCAGATCACCCACTCCCACTCCCACTTTCAAATCTCTTACTATCTCTTCTTTCAGTTAGTCCTGATGAAGGGTCTCAGCCCGAAATGTCGACTGCTTCTTCCTTTGGATACTGTCTGGCCAGCATTGTGTGTGTGTTGCCTGAATTTCCAGCATCTGCAGCTTTCCTCGTGTTTGCAAGGAGAAGATGATGACAGGGCAAAATTGCAGTCAATGGGATGAGTTACAATGTAAGAGAGGGACAAAATCAAAAAGGGTGCTGTTGTGTGCTGGGGCAGCAGGCTGAGGGTAGCAGACACCAACAGAATCAACAAACTCATCCGTAAGGCCAGTGATGTTGTGGGGATGGAACTGGACTCTCTCACTGTGGTGTCTGAAAAGAGGATGCTGTCTAAGTTGCATGCCATCTTGGTCAAAGTCTCCCATCCACTACATAATGTACTAGGTGGGCACAGGAGTACATTCAGCCAGAGACTCATTCCTCCGAGATGCAGCACTGAGCATCATAGGAAGTCATTCCTGCCTGTGGCCATCAAACTTCACAACTCCTCCCTTGGAGGGTCAGACACCCTGAGCCAATAGGCTGGTCCTGGACTTATTTCATAATTTACTGGCATAATTTACATATTACTATTTAACTATTTATGGTTCTATTACTATTTATTATTTATGGTGCAACTGTAACGAAAACCGGTTTCCCCTGGGATCAATAAAGTATGACTATGACTATGAATACAGGACTGAAAGTTCAAAATAAAATTTATTGTCTGAATACATATATGTCATCACATACAATGCTGAGATTCTTTTTATGCAGGCAAGTCAGAACAGAACAGTAACTGTAAACTGTAAACAAACTGTGCAAATACAGATATAAATAAATAGCAAAAAACAAGCATGAAATAACAAAATAAAAGAGAAGATAAAAGTCCTTAAGTGAGTGTAGCTATCCCCTTTTGTTCAAGACTCTGATGGTTGAAGGATAGTAACTGTTCTTGAACCTGGTGGTGTGAGTCCTGAGGCTCCTGTACCTTCTACCCTGATGGCAGCAGTGAGAAGAGAGCCTGGTTTGGGTGGTGAGGATTTTTGATGATGGGTGCTTCTTTTCCACAGCAATGTTTCATGTAGATGTGCTCAACAGTGTTTTACCTGTGATGTAAATGCCATACCAGGCCGTAATGCAGCCAGTCAGCACACTTTCCACCACACATTTATAAAAGTTTGCCAAGGCTTTTGATGACGTGCCAAATCTCCGCAGACTCCTGAGGAACTAGAGGTGCTGTCGTGTTTTCTTAGTAATTATATTTATATGCTGGGTCCAGGACAGGTCCTCTGAGATAGTGACAACCAGGAATTTAAAGTTACTGACTCTCTCCACCTCTGATCCTCCGATGATTACTGGCTCATGGACCTCTGGTTTCCCTCTCCTGAAGTCTACAATAAGTCTCTTGATCTTGTTGACATTGAGTGAGAGGTGCTTGTTATTACACTACTCAGCCAAGTTTTCAATCTCCCACCTTTAATACGGCCCACACAGTGGTGTCATCAACAAACTTGTATATGGTGTTAAAGCTATACTTAGCCACACAGACATAGGTGTAAAGCAAGTAGAGCAGGGGGCTAAACACACATCCCTGTGGTGTTTCTGTGCTGGTGGAGATTGTGGAAGAGATGTATTTGCCAATCCTAACTGACAAGTGAGGAAATCCAGGATCCAATTGAACAATGGGATCGTATTGGTCCCAGGTCTTGGGGTTTACTGATTATTTTTGAAGGGATGATGGTTTTAAATGCCGAGCTGTAATCGATAAAGAGCATCCTGGTGTATGTATCTTTATTGTCCAGATGTTCCAGAGTTGAGTGAAGAGCCAACGAGATAGTGTCTGCTGTAGACCTGTTGCTTCAGTAGGTGAATTGGAGTGGATCCGAGTTTCCACTCAGACAGGAGCTGATATGTTTCAACACCAGCCTCTCAAAGCACTTCATTACTGTGGATGTAAGTGCTACTGGGCAGTAGTCATTCAGTCTGGTTACCATGCTCTTCTTGGTCACCAAGACAATTGAAGCCTGCTTGAAGCAGTTGGGTAAGGCACTGGTGAGGCCTCACTTGGAGTATTATGAGCAGCTTTGGGCCTTTTATCCAAGAAAGAATGTGTTGACATTGAAAAAGGTTCAAAGGAGGCTCATGGAGATTATTCTGGTATTGAAAGGTTTATCAGATGAAGAGTGTTTGATGGATCTAGGCCTGTACTCACTGGAATTCAGAAGAATGGGAGGTAACTCATTGAAACCTATTGAATATTGAAAGGCCTTGATAGAGTGGATGTGGAGAGGATGTTTCCTGTAGTGGGAGAGTCTAAGACCAGAGCACACATTCTCAGAATGGAGGGACGTCCACTTAGAACGGATATGGAGAGGAATTTCATTAGCCAGAGCGTGGTGAATCTGTTGAATATGTTGTCACAGGAGGCCGTGGAGGCCAAATCATTTGGTCTATTTGGCAGAGGTTGATAGATACTTGATTAGTCAGGGCATGAAGGCAGGACTTTGGGTCCGAGAGGAAAATGGATCAGCCGTGATGAAATGGCGGAACAGACTCAATGGGTCAAAAGCCTAATACTATATCTTTTGGTCTCTATCTTCTGCTCCTGTATCTTATGGTTTTAAGACAAAGAAACATTTTCCCTAGTAGTTGCAATGCTCCATCCTGACCCAGAATACTGGTTTATGCAGTGAACACATCAGTCAGCATCTGTGATCAAAGTGTTTTTTGAGTTGAGACCCTTTATCTGGACTAAAAGAGTAAAGTGGAGCTAGGTGATGTTGGAATTGGTTGTCTTTATATGTTTTTATTAAGATATTAGTGAATTAATGCAAAAGTAAAATCATAGTTTTACTAATACACAATTGGAATTTTTAACTTGTCTATTTTCACAATATGTAGTATTTGTCTCCACCGAATGGCGGAAGAGTGATATAGCAGATATGTTATGGTTTGTCACCTTTTCATTTTTCATTGGTTACCTCGACGCGTGCTGTGATTGACTTTTATTTGGTCTTTCTTTATCCTAGGAATTTGTCTTCACTCAAGTTCAAAAGTGCCAGCCTCTGAAAACATTGCCATCTTTGTCTCTTTGTCCCTTGTGGTTTCATATGCCCTGTATCTGTTCTTTTGTTTAATTTTAAAACTAAACAGTTGTGAAGCAATACATTTTCACTTACTCTTGGACTCCTAAAAGAACCTGGCTATTGAGGAATCACCAGATCCCACAGTGGATCCCAGTGAGGAGAGGTATTGAACAGACGTTGGAGGAAACAGTGGAACAGTGACAGGTTGGGAGTGATAGATGGAGGTGACAGAGGGCAACAAATGATGGAATCTGATTGGAGATGAAGATGAAGCATGGAACCAAATAATGGAAGATAGCAATAGCAGGGGAAAGGAGACTCCGCGGGAGAAGTAAGTGGGTGATGGATTAGGTGGGTTGTGGGGGAATAACTGGGAGATGGGTTAGAAAAAAGATGGTGTAAGAGAGGGCCTGGGTAAAGCACAAGGAGAGAGAATGGAGCAGAGGCAGAAGCTACCCAGTTGGAATACAAGGTGCTGATCCCCTAGTTTGAGTTTGGCCTCACCCTTTCAATGGAGGATGCTGAGGATAGACATATTGATGTGGCAATAGCAAAGGGGTGGGCAGATGTTCAAATGCCTGGCAAATGGGAGCTCCAGATATCCATGGTGGACTCAGACTCAGACTCAGAGTACAGACTCAGAAAAGCCTCACTTGGTCTGCCATGTGAGGTGGGCAGGGGAAGATGTAACTTCTGTGAATGTGAAAGGAAATGAATGGAAAGATGCTTCATCTACACGACCAACTGAGTTTTCTGTAGCACCCTGCATTTTTTTCTAGGTTCCAGTCTTTAAAATCTCTGAGAAAATGCTGCATGGTCACAGGTTCCATATTTGGAATTCATTTAACTGTGGCTTTATTTTTAGAGTAGGAGAGTTTTCCTGGCAATCCAGAGAGCACTTAACTTCCATCAACATTAGTATGCCCTGCTGAAGGGTTTTGGCTTGAAACATCGACTGTACTCTTTTCCATAGATGCTGCCTGGCCTGCTGAGTTCCCCCAGCACCTTGTGTCCGATGCTCTGGATTTCCAGCATTTGCAGAGTTTCACTTGCTAGTGTGCTGATTATCTGGTGGCCCTCATATTGCTGATGTGGGATCTGGCTTTTCTACACCACAGCCAGTCACCGGGCTCAAACAAGACCCGCGCTCTGCTCAGAATGTTTAGCTTTTTTGCTGCCACAACATTTTTACAATCTTGTTGTAAAGCTAGACAGGATGGTGAAGAAGGTACTTGGCATGCTGGCTTTCTTCAGTCAGGGCACTGTGTACAAGAGTTGGGATATCCAGATACAGTTGTACAGGACATTGATTATACTCCAGTTAAGAGCATTGTGTGCAGTTCTGGTCACCCAGCTAGGAGAATGACAGGAAGGGTGCAGAAATGATTCAGGACGATGATGCTGGCATTGGAGGGTTGAGACTTTCATCCCCTGGAGCATAGGAGACTGAAGGGTGACATTACAGAGGGGCATTGATAAAGTCAATGGAGCCAGTCTACCTTTCCCGAGTGGAGGGGAGCCCCAAAACTAGCACAGATAGATTTCAGGTGAGAGGGGAAAGATTCAGGTTAAAGGGGACCTGAGGAGCAAGTTTTTCCACACAGATGCTGGTGGGTGTATGGAATGAATTGCCAGAGGGAGTGGTAGATGCAGCATTTACAGCAAAGTATTTAAAAGACATTTGGAAAAGTTAATGGATGAGGAGGATTCATTGGGATATGAGCCAATTACAGGCAAATGGGACTAACTTGGGTTGGCTACTTATTTGGCTTGTTTGAGTTGGGCCAAGGGGCTTGCTTTGGTGCTGTATAACTTCATGGCTCCATCACTATGTGCTTGAAGTGATTAATTTTGCAAATCAGACACTGGCATGGTGCTTGGGAAAGTTTTGTACGACTCCTTCCTGAATGATGGAGGGCAATACGGTAACCTGGGTCAGTGTAGAATCTGGGATTCAATATCACATTCAATCCAAATGATAATGAGAGTTCCATAGTCAGAATTCAGTCACGGGATAGCATGCAGACAATGGATTGTAATTCAATCAGAGGACTGCATGCAGACTGTTCAATGGACCATTGATTGTAATTCAGTCACAGGATAGCATGAATCAAGTCAAACAAGTGGAAACAATCAAAGGTTGGAGTTCAGTACTGAGAGTAGAAAGGGCTCTGGAATTGGTTAAAGAAACACAAGCATTGGAGTTAAATATTGACACAGGCAAAGGGATTCAATGAATTCTATATGGTCATGAGATTTGATACAAGGTAGATCGCAGGACTAGGATTTATTGCAGGGCACAGTTTAGGGAGAGGAACTGAGATCCGAAGGTTGGTGGTGTGATGTAGAAAGTTGTCATTGGTTACATTAATAGGATGCTGAACTGTGCTGTGAATTGGAAGATGGAGTTCAATTCAGAAAAGTATTAAGTGAGGCTACTAAACGAGCTAAGAGCCCATGGTATTACAAGAAAGATACTAACATGAACAGAAGATTGGCTGACTGGCAGGAAGCAAAGTGGGAATGAAGCTGGTATTTTCTTGTTGCCTGCTGGTGATGAATGGTGTTCCGCAGGGGTCGGTGCTTCCTTTCACATTGTATGGCAATGATTTGGATGACAGAATGATGGCTTTGAGACCAAGTTTGTGGACAATACAAAGATGGGTGGAGGGGCAGGTAGTGTTGAGGAAGCAGAGAATTTGCAGAAGGACTTAGATTAAGAGAATGAGCGAAGAGGTGTCAGATGAAATACAGTATCGGGAAGTGTATGGTCATGCACTTTGGTAGAAGGAATAAAAGCATAGACTATTTTCTAATTGGGGAGCAAATTCAGAAATCAGAGTGTATACGGCCTTGGGAGTCCTCATGCAGGATTTCCTAAAGGTTAACTTGCAGGTTGAGTCGGTGGTAAGGAAGGGAAATACAATGTTAGCACTCATTTCAAAAGGACTATGGTAGGGGATTCTAAAACAAGAGGGCATGACTTCAGGATTGAAGGATGCCGTTTTAGAACTGAGATGCGGAGAAATTAACTTTAGTCAGAGGGTGGGAAATCTGGAATTTGTTGCCACAAGGGGCTGTGGAGGCCAAGTCATCAGGTGTATTTAAGGCAGAGATAGATAGGTTCTTGATTAGCCAGGGCACAATGGGTATGGGGTGAAACAGGAGAGTGGGGATGACTGGAAGAATTGGATCAGCCCGTGACCGAATGGCGGAGCAGACTCGATGGGCCGAATGGCCTACTTCTGCTCCTATATCTTATGGTCTTATGGACTAGAATATAAAAACGAGGATGTAATACTGAGGTTTTATATGGCATTGGTCAGATCGCACTTGGAGTATTGTGAGCAGTTTTTGGCTCCTTATCTTCGAAAGGATGTGCTTGCCTTGGAGAGGGTCTCGAGGAGGTTGATGAGAATTATTGTGGGACTGAAAGGGTTAATGTATGAGGAGTGATTGATCACTTTGGGCCTGTACTTGCTGGAGTTAGAAGAATGAGGGGAAATCTCATTGAAACCTATTGAATATTGAAAGGCCTAGACAGAGAAGAGGGGGAGAGGATATATCCTGTAGTGGGAGAGTCCAGGACCAAGGGCTGCCCGTGGTTATAGACCACACTTGGACTATTGTGAAGGTGCAGAGAACATTTACCATGCTGCTGGATTACAGAGCATGTCTTGTGAGAAAGGTTGTGTGAGCTAGGATTTTAATCTTTGCAGCAAAGGAGGATGGGAGGAGTCGTATAAGATGATAAGAGGCACAGACAGAGCTGTCAGCTAGTGCCTCTTCCCCAGGAAGGAAGTGGCTTATATGAGAGGGCATACTTTTAAGGTGATTATAGGAGGAATATCAGAGTTAGCTTTTTAACAAAGAGAGTGGTGGGTGCATGGAATGTGCTGCCAAAGATGGTGGTAGAGGCAGATACATCTGGGACATCAGAAGATTATTGGATGGGCACATGGATGTAAGTAAGATGGGGGCTAGGTGGTAGGAAGCATTGGATTGACCTTGGAGTAAGTTAAAAGGTTGGCACCACATTATGGGTCAAAGAGCCTCTACTGTCCTCTCCTATGTATGCTCTATGGGGAAGGACACAGTGCATGGACTGGGACAGGGATCAGATGCAGGATGGTCCTTAAGACATTGGAGCATAATTTATCCATTTGGCCCATCTGCTCCGACATTCGATCATGGCTGATCTATTTTCCCTCTCAAATCCATTCTCCTGCCTCCTCCCCATAACCTTTGATGCCTTTATTAATTAAGGCCATTCAATCTCTTCATATCCAATGAATTAACCTCCACAGCTATCAGTGGCAATGAGTTTCACAGATTCATCACGCTCTGGCCAAAGAAATTCTTCCTCATCTCTGTTCTAAAGGGATGTTCTTCTATTCTGAGGTCATGCCCTTTGGACCTAAACTCTCCCACTACTTGAAAATCCTCTCCATGTCCACTGTACCGAGGCTTCTCAATATTCAGTA
Source organism: Mobula hypostoma (assembly GCF_963921235.1). Classification (NCBI taxonomy): domain Eukaryota; kingdom Metazoa; phylum Chordata; class Chondrichthyes; order Myliobatiformes; family Myliobatidae; genus Mobula; species Mobula hypostoma. The sequence goes on along the minus strand of NC_086107.1, from coordinate 73,160,333 downwards.
TTTTTCAATGAGATCCTCCCTCATTCTTCTGAACTCCAGTGAGTACAGGCTCAGTGTCATCAAACACTCCTCATACATTAACCCTTCCAATCCTATCACTCTTGTAAACCTCCTCTGGACCCACTCCAATGCCAGCACATCCTTTCTTAGCTATGGGGATCAAAACTGTTCACGTTACTCCAATTGTGGTCTGACCAATGTAGCATAGTGCCTCAGTATTATAAAATCCTTGCTTTTATATTCTCGTCCTCTTGAAATGAACGTTAACATTGCATTTGTCTTCCTTACTACCAACCCAACCTGCAAGTTAACCTTTAGGGAATCCTGCACAAGGACTCCAAAATCCCTTTGCAGCTCCGATTTCCGAATTTACTCCCTGTTTTGAAAATAATTTTCACCTTTTATCATACACTTCCTGACAATGTATCCATCTGCCAATTCTTTGCCCATTCTCCAAATATGTCCATTTCCTTCTGCAGATTCCTTGCTTTCTCATCATTATTTGCCCCTCCACCTATCTTTTATCATCCACAAACTTGGCCACAAAGCCATTAATCCTGCCATCCAGATCATTAACATATAACATGGAAAATAGCAGATCCAACACCATTGAGAAACACTGGCAGCAAAACCAAAAAAGGCTTTTTTTATTCCTACTATTTGCCTCCTGCCAGTCAGCCAGTCTTCTGTCCATGCTAGTATCTTCCCTGTAATACCATGGACTTTTAACTTGCTGAACAGCCTCACGTGTGGCATCTTGTCAAAAGGCTTCTGAAAATCCAAGTGAACAACATCCACTGACTCTCCTTTGTCTATCCTGCCTGTTATTTCCTCAACGAATTCCAATACATTTGTCAGGCAAGATTTCCCCCTAAGGAACTCATGCTGACTTCAGCCTGTTTCATTGTGTGTCTCCAAGTACCCCTAAACCTCATCCTTAGTTCCAGGCTTGGAATGGAATTTGGTGCACAAGGTGTCTAGGAACTGGGATGGGGTTTCAGTGGATGAAAGTTCATATCACTAGATAACGTTTGGCACGGGTTCTTCCTCATGCACCAATAACAGTGGATTGTTGGCCTTGACTGTACATCTGTAATCTTTGGGGTGTATTGGTCACTGCTGTTCTCTGGTTTCATCAGCTGCCTGGAGAGGTGGGGCACGTTGCTCGGGCAACAGCTTGCTCTCCATATCATACTGAGTATCACATAGACAGCTGAGATATAACATCCATGGCCGACCCCAACCATGGAGATCCTTACTATTGTAATCTTTGTTAGACCCTGAGTGGTACTAGAGTAAATGGGTAATGAGAGGTTTACAGAATTAAGTTTTTATTTACTGTGTAAACTGCACATATACCATACACAAATAAGAACAAATCAGATATAAAAATAGAATCAATTTAACATTGACCATAAGAGTATATTCCTTCCAAAGATATATCGGTGGAAAATAGGAGCAGAGTGTTTCCAGTGGGATTGGGAAAACTGACCCAATGGTTAAGTGGCACCACTAGTGCTGGATAGCTTTGCCAAGTTTGTTTGCTGCTGGTTGTCCTGCCACAGGCCTGCGATGGACAACTGGTCTTTGGGGGTTTCCACATGCAAATTTCATTCCACATTCTGTTGTTTATCACACTCTGAGTCCTCTTCCTGTATTTCTGGTGGCTTCCTGCTGGTTGCCTGCCTGTGTTCATCTGCACTGTCTGTAGCAGTGGAGTCCAAAGGCTGCCTTGTACTCGAAGGTCCTCTGCTGGGATTGTGCATTGCCACTGTTGTTCCACTCACAACTTTGGGTAGCAAGAGTTTGTTGGCCCCGACCATCAGTTTTAGGAGTCTCTGTGCTTTGATCTTCTTGCAATTCACTGCAGGGTTGATGGCTTGAGATGCTGATGGACAGGAGTCAAGTGAAGTTGGGAGTTTGGAGATCCCATCCTCAGTATTGTTCACATCTCTGTCAAAGTGTCACAAGATACCCTCGTTATTGTACATAAGAGAACAGTAGTGTACCAACACCATGCAAACTTGAAAGGTAATAATCCAAATTTAGACAGGATACTTTATACTGCAGCCCAGTAATGGGCTTCCTCCTCGTCACAGTCTGAAAACAGAGACTGGGATATGATGCAGGATACAGTCTAGGGATAAGGTTTTTGGACAGGGATTGGGATACATGCAAGGGGCAGGGCCTAGTCTTTAAAGTAGGACACTGTCTAAGGATAGGCATTTGGGATTAGGATTCGGATCATTGCAAAGTACCGTTCAGCATTTACTGTCGGCTACTATCTAGGCATAGGGATTTGGGATTGATGTAGGATAATACAGCGCAGAGACAGACGATACAGTCTATGGTCAGGGTCAGAAACCGAGGAATACAATGCCTAGGAAGAAAGGTATAGGGTGCTACCCACATTCCCTCAAATTCTCCTCAGCCTCTTCCCCTCCCAAAAGCCCCTCTTCATCCCTGTCTGCCATTTCATCTCAAACACACACATTATATCATTTTAGCATCCTAATGTAAACCAGAAAAATGGGGCTTGTTGAGGTTTGATCTTAGTCCCTCCTGGTATCCTGCCCAGCTGTATCTGAGCCTTGGCTGCTCACAACAGCTCAGGAACCAGGATACTGCTGTGTAACAATGGGTAGTCTGTTTCTCAGGAGACAGTCCTTAGCCCTCAGGGCTCCTGAATACGTTTGTTGCTTGATAGCCCTCCCTCCTCCTCCTCCTCCTGCTATAGCTTCCAGTGATGGCCAATGGAACATAAAGTGGGCAGGTGTCAGCAGGCCCAGTTAGGTTCAAGATGGATGCTGAAGGATGAGAGAATATGAGTTGGAGGACCAAGAGATGATATCCCAGTTCAGAATACAACAAAAATTAGTGCTGAAGAAAAAAAAAGTACAATTTTACAAAACTGGAAAGTTGCACAGACACACACACACACACACACACACACACACACACAAAAAAGAACAGGTCAGCCAGAATCTATGGCGGGAAATGAACAGTTGATATTTCGGGCATCAGATCCCGGCCTGAAACATCAACTGTTGGTTTTCTTCCATCGATGCAGCCTCACCTGCTGACACCGTCTGGCATTTTGTAGATATGCAGTATCTACAGAATCTCGTGCCAACATCTCAGAACGGATGTAAATTATCGTACAAGGATGCACAAGATTCGGAGCAGATGTATTACAAATTAAAGCAGGAGCACACACATTTAGAGTTCAAGGATAGGTCGCATTAACATAGCCTGTATTCTCTTAAATAGAGCAGGTTGAGATGCTGTGATTAGGATTAAAGGATTAAGGATTAAATGCAGGAATGGACAGAAAGCACTCCCACTGGCAAGAAACTCTGAGTAAGCCAGCCAAAAAAACAGGATGTTGAGAGGTGCAAACCCTCAGCTCTCCTCCCCATCCTCACCCACCTTCAGGTGAGCTGAGCCCAGTTCCATCCGGGGCTGGGAGCTCCCAATGTCCTGGCACAAACAACACCTCCCTCCAAGACAACTTACTCATTCTGCTCCTGAACAGTGTCCAGGCTGACCAGGGAAGCTGTGGCCATCCTGAGCATGACTGGTGGTGCCTGCTTCCCCTTCTCAGTCTTGTGCACTCTTGATCCACTGCTACTCTGAACCATTTTCGGAGACTTGCTGACATCAGGCAAAGCTTTGATATACTTCCTGTATACAGACAGAAACCAAGATTAATAGAAGAAAGTACTACACCAGGCACATCAAGGACTCTGCAGAGGATGACAGCATGCAGTGTGGGCACTGGCCTGAGTGTTGATACTGTGTGGGTACTGGACTGAGTGACCACACACAATGTGGGCATTGGACTGAGTGTCGGTACAGTGTGGGTACTGGGCTGAGTGTCGGTACATTGTGGGTACTGGACTGAGTGTCGGTACAGTGTGGGCACTGGGCTGAGTGTAAGTAGAGTGTGGGTCCTGGGCTGAGTGTCGGTACAGTGTGGGTACTGGGCTGAGTGACCACACACAATGTGGGCATTGGACTGAGTGTCGGTACAGTGTGGGCACTGGGCTGAGTGTAAGTAGAGTGTGGGTCCTGGGCTGTGTGTTGGTACAGTGTGGGTCCTGGGCTGAGTGTCGATACAGTGTGGGTACTGGGCTGAGTGTCGGTACAGTGTGGGCATTGGACTGAGTGACCACACACAATGTGGGCATTGGACTGAGTGTCGGTACAGTGTGGGTACTGGGCTGAGTGTCGGTATAGTGTGCGTACTGGGCTGAGTGTCGGTACAGTGTGGGCATTGCACTGAGTGTCGGTACAGTGTGGGTACTGGGCTGAGTGTCGGTACACTGTGGGTACTGGACTGAGTGTCGGTACGGTGTGGGTACTGGGCTGAGTGTCGGTACGGTGTGGGTACTGGGCTGAGTGTCAGTACAGTGTGGGTACCGGGCTCAGTGTCGGTACAGTGTGGGTACTGGACTGAGTGTCGGTACAGTGTGGACACTGGGCTGAGTGTCGGTACAATGTGGGTACTGGACTGAGTGTCGGTACAGTGTGGGTACTGGGCTGAGTGTCGGTACAGTGTGGGTACTGGACTGAGTGTCGGTACAGTGTGAGTGCTGGGCTGAGAGTCGGTACAGTGTGGGTAGTAGATTGAGTGACCACACACAATGTGGGTACTGGGCTGAGTGTCGGTAGAGTGTGGGTACTGGGCTGAGTGTCGGTACAGTGTGGGTACTGGGCTGAGTGTCGGTACAGTGTGGACACTGGGCTGAGTGTCGGTACAGTGTGGGCATTGGACTCAGTGTCGGTACAGTGTGGGTACTGGGCTGAGTGTCAGTACAGTGAGGGCGCTGGGCTAAGTGTCGGTACAGTGTGGGTACTCGGCTGAGTGTCGGTACAGTTTGGGCACTCGGCTGAGTGTCGGTACAGTGTGGGCACTGGGCTGAGTGTTGGTACAGTGTGGGTACTGAGCTGAGTGTCGGTACAGTGTGGGTACTGGGCTGAGTGTCGGTACAGTGTGGGCATTGGACTGAGTGTCGGTACAGTGTGGGTACTGGGCTGAGTGGCGGTATTGTGTGGGCACTGGGCTGACTGTCGGTACAGTGTGGGTACTGGACTGAATATCGGTACAGTGTGGGCATTGGACGGAGTGTGGGTACAGTGTGGGTACTGGGCTGAGTGTCGGTACAGTGTGGGTACTGGACTGAGTGTCGGTACAGTGTGGACACTGGGCTGAGTGTCAGTACAGTGTGGGTACTGGGCTGAGTGTCGGTCCAGTGTGGGTACCGGGCTGAGTGTCGGTATAGTGTGGGTACAGTGTGGGCACTGGGCTGAGTGTCGGTACAGTGTGGGCACTGGGCTGAGTGTAAGTAGAGTGTGGGTCCTGGGCTGAGTGTCGGTACAGTGTGGGTACTGGGCTGAGTGACCACACACAATGTGGGCATTGGACTGAGTGTCGGTACAGTGTGGGCACTGGGCTGAGTGTAAGTAGAGTGTGGGTCCTGGGCTGTGTGTTGGTACAGTGTGGGTCCTGGGCTGAGTGTCGGTACAGTGTGGGTACTGGGCTGAGTGTCGGTACAGTGTGGGCATTGGACTGAGTGACCACACACAATGTGGGCATTGGACTGAGTGTCGGTACAGTGTGGGTACTGGGCTGAGTGTCGGTATAGTGTGGGTACTGGGCTGAGTGTCGGTACAGTGTGGGCATTGCACTGAGTGTCGGTACAGTGTGGGTACTGGGCTGAGTGTCGGTACACTGTGGGTACTGGACTGAGTGTCGGTACGGTGTGGGTACTGGGCTGAGTGTCGGTACGGTGTGGGTACTGGGCTGAGTGTCGGTACAGTGTGGGTACTGGACTGAGTGTCGGTACAGTGTGAGTGCTGGGCTGAGAGTCGGTACAGTGTGGGTAGTAGATTGAGTGACCACACACAATGTGGGTACTGGGCTGAGTGTCGGTACAGTGTGGGTACTGGGCTGAGTGTCGGTACAGTGTGGGTACTGGGCTGAGTGTCGGTACAGTGTGGACACTGGGCTGAGTGTCGGTACAGTGTGGGCATTGGACTCAGTGTCGGTACAGTGTGGCACTGGACTGAGTGTCGGTACAGTGTGGGTACTGGGCTGAGTGTCAGTACAGTGAGGGCGCTGGGCTAAGTGTCGGTACAGTGTGGGTACTCGGCTGAGTGTCGGTACAGTTTGGGCACTCGGCTGAGTGTCGGTACAGTGTGGGCACTGGGCTGAGTGTTGGTACAGTGTGGGTACTGAGCTGAGTGTCGGTACAGTGTGGGTACTGGGCTGAGTGTCGGTACAGTGTGGGCATTGGACTGAGTGTCGGTACAGTGTGGGTACTGGGCTGAGTGGGGGTATTGTGTGGGCACTGGGCTGACTGTCGGTACAGTGTGGGTACTGGACTGAATATCGGTACAGTGTGGGCATTGGACGGAGTGTGGGTACAGTGTGGGTACTGGGCTGAGTGTCGGTACAGTGTGGGTACTGGACTGAGTGTCGGTACAGTGTGGACACTGGGCTGAGTGTCAGTACAGTGTGGGTACTGGGCTGAGTGTCGGTCCAGTGTGGGTACCGGGCTGAGTGTCGGTCCAGTGTGGGTACCGGGCTGAGTGTCGGTATAGTGTGGGTACCAGGCTGAGTGTCGGTACAGTGTGGGTACTGGACTGAGTGTCGGTACAGTGTGGGTACTGGGCTGAGTGTCGGTACAGTGTGGGTACTGGACTCAGTGTCAGTACAGTGTGGGTACTGGGCTGAGTGTCGGTACAATGTAGGTACTGGGCTGAGTGTAAGTACAGTGTGGGTACTGGACTGAATGTCGGTACAGTGTGGGTACTGGGCTGAGTGTCGGTACAGTGTGGGTACTGGGCTGAGTGTAGGTACAGTGTGGGTACTGGACTGAGTGTCGGTACCGTGTGGGTACTGGACTGAATGTCGGTACAGTCTGGGCATTGGACTGAGTGTCGGTAAAGTGTGGGTACTGGGCTGAGTGTTGGTACAGTGTGGACACTGGGCTGAGTGTCGGTACAGTGTGAGCGCTGGGATGAGTGTCGGTACAGTGTGAGTGCTGGGCTGAGTGTCGGTACAGTGTGGGTACTGGTCTGAGTGTAGGTACAGTGTGGGCATTGGACTGAGTGTAGGTAGAGTGTGGGTACTGGACTGAGTGTCGGTACAGTGTGGGCACTGGGCTGAGTGTTGGTACAGTGTGGGTACTGGGCTGAGTGTAAGTACAGTGTGGGTACTGGGCTGAGTGTCGGTAAGTGTGGACACTGGGCTGAGTGTCGGTACAGTGTGGGCGTTGGACTGAGTGTAGGTAGAGTGTGGGTACTTGACTGAGTGTCTGTACAGTGTGGGTACTTGACTGAGTGTCGGTACAGTGTGGGTACTGGACTGAGTTTCAGTACAGTGTGGGAATTGGACTGAGTGTCGGTACAGTGTGGGTACTGGGCTGAGTGTCGGTACAGTGTGGGTACTGGATTGAGTGTCGGTACAGTGTGGACACTGGGCTGAGTGTCAGTACAGTCTGGGCATTGGACTGAGTGTCGGTACAGTGTGGGTACTGGGCTGAGTGTCAGTACAGTGTGGCACTGGGCTGAGTGTCGGTACAGTGTGAGTGCTGGGCTGAGTGTCGGTACAGTGTGGGTACTGGCTGAGTGTCGGTACAGGGTGGACACTGGGCTGAGTGTCAGTACAGTGAGGGCGCTGGGCTTAGTGTCGGTACAGTGTGGGTACTCGGCTGAGTGTCGGTACAGTGTGGGCACTCGGCTGAGTATCGGTACAGTGTGGGCACTGGGCTGAATGTCGGCACAGTATGGGTACTGAGCTGAGTGTCGGTACAGTGTGGCCACTGGGCTGAGTGTCGGTACAGTGTGGGTACTGGGCTTAGTGTCGGTACAGAGTGGGCATTGGACTGAGTGTCGGTACAGTGTAGGTACTGGGCTGAGTGTCGGTACAGTGTGGACACTGGGCTGAGTGTCAGTACACTGTGGGTACTGGGCTGAGTGTCGGTACAGTGTGGGTACTGGGCTGAGTCTAAGTACAGTGTGGGTACTGGGCTGAGTGTCGGTATAGTGTGGCACTGGGCTGAGTGTCGGTACAGTGTGAGTACCGGGCTGAGTGTCGGTATAGTGTGGGTACCGGGCTGAGTGTTGGTACAGTGTGGGTACCGGACTGAGTGTCGGTACAGTGTGGGTACTGGACTGAGTGTAGGTACAGTGTGGGCATTGGACTGAGTGTAGGTAGAGTGTGGGTACTGGACTGAGTGTCGGTACAGTGTGGGTACTGGGCTGAGTGTAAGTACTGTGTGGGTACTGGGCTGAGTGTCGGTACAGTGTGGGTACTGGGCTGAGTGTCGGTACAGTGTGGGCATTGGACTGAGAGTAGGTACAGTGTGGGTACTGGACTGAGTGACCAAACACAATGTGGGCATTGGACTGAGTGTCGGTAAAGTGTGGGTACTGGGCTGAGTATCGGTACCATGTGGGTACTGGAATGAATGTCGGTACAGTGTGGGCATTGGACTGAGTGTCGGTACAGTGTGGGCACTGGCCTGAGTGTTGATACTATGTGGGTACTGGACTGAGTGACCACACACAATGTGGGCATTGGACTGAGTGTCGGTACAGTGTGGGCACTGGCCTGAGTGTTGATACTGTGTGGGTACTGGATTGAGTGACCAGACACAATGTGGGCATTGGACTGAGTGTAGGTACACTGTGGGTAATGGGCTGAGTGTCGGTACAGTGTGGGTACTGGGCTGAGTGTCGGTACAGTGTGGGTACTGGACTGAGGGTCGGTACAGTGTGGGTACTGGGCTGAGTGTCGGTATAGTGTGGGTACTGGACTGAGTGTCGGTACAGTGTGGGCACTGGGCTGAGTGTAATTATAGTGTGGGTCCTGGGCTGTGTGTTGGTACAGTGTGGGTCCTGGGCTGAGTGTCGGTACAGTGTGGGTACTGGGCTGAGTGTCGGTACAGTGTGGGCATTGGACTGAGTGACCACACACAATGTGGGCATTGGACTGAGTGTCGGTACAGTGTGGGAACTGGGCTGAGTGTCGGTATAGTGTGGGTACTAGGCAGAGTGTCGGTACAGTGTGGGCATTGGACTGAGTGTCGGTACAGTGTGCGTACTGGGCGGTGTGTAAGTACAGTGTGGGTACTGGACTGAGTGTCGGTACAGTGTGGGTGCTGGGCTGACTGTCGGTGCAGTGTGGGTGCTGGGCTGAGTGTCGGTACGGTGTGGGTACTGGGCTGAGTGTCGGTACAGTGTGGGCATTGGACTGAGTGACCACACACAATGTGGGCATTGGACTGAGTGTCGGTACAGTGTGGGAACTGGGCTGAGTGTCGGTATAGTGTGGGTACTAGGCAGAGTGTCGGTACAGTGTGGGCATTGGACTGAGTGTCGGTACAGTGTGCGTACTGGGCGGTGTGTAAGTACAGTGTGGGTACTGGACTGAGTGTCGGTACAGTGTGGGTGCTGGGCTGACTGTCGGTGCAGTGTGGGTGCTGGGCTGAGTGTCGGTACGGTGTGGGTACTGGGCTGAGTGTCGGTACAGTGTGGACACTGGGATCAGTGTCGGTACAGTGTGGGTACTGGACTGAGTGTCGGTACAGTGTGGACACTGGGCTGAGTGTCGGTACAATGTGGGTACTGGACTGAGTGTCGATACAGTGTGGACACTGGGCTGAGTGTCGGTACAGTGTGGGTACTGGACTGAGTGTCGGTACAGTGTGAGTGCTGGGCTGAGAGTCGGTACAGTGTGGGTAGTAGATTGAGTGACCACACACAATGTGGGTACTGGGCTGAGTGTCGGTACAGTGTGGGTACTGGGCTGAGTGTCGGTACAGTGTGGCACTGGACTGAGTGTCGGTACAGTGTGGGTACTGGGCTGAGTGTCAGTACAGTGAGGGCGCTGGGCGAAGTGTCGGTACAGTGTGGGTACTCGGCTGAGTGTCGGTACAGTTTGGGCACTCGGCTGAGTGTCGGTACAGTGTGGGCACTGGGCTGAGTGTTGGTACAGTGTGGGTACTGGGCTGAGTGTCGGTACAGTGTGGGCATTGGACTGAGTGTCGGTACAGTGTAGGTACTGGGCTGAGTGGCGGTATTGTGTGGGCACTGGGCTGACTGTCGGTACAGTGTGGGTACTGGACTGAATGTCGGTACAGTGTGGGCATTGGACGGAGTGTGGGTACAGTGTGGGTACTGGGCTGAGTGTCGGTACAGTGTGGGTACTGGACTGAGTATCGGTACAGTGTGGACACTGGGCTGAGTGTCAGTACAGTGTGGGTACTGGGCTGAGTGTCGGTCCATTGTGGGTACCGGGCTGAGTGTCGGTCCAGTGTGGGTACCGGGCTGAGTGTCGGTATAGTGTGGGTACCGGGCTGAGTGTCGGTACAGTGTGGGTACCGGACTGAGTGTCGGTACAGTGTGGGTACTGGGCTGAGTGTAAGTACAGTGTGGGTACTGGGCTGAGTGTCGGTACAGTGTGGGTACTCGACTGAGTGTCGGTACAGTGTGGGTACTGGGCTGAGTGTCGGTACAGTGTGGGTACTGGGATGAGTGTCGGTACAGTGTGGGTACTGGACTCAGTGTCAGTACAGTGTGGGTACTGGACTCAGTGTCAGTACAGTGTGGGTACTGGGCTGGGACTCGGAGGAAGAGGGGAGAGGGGAAAGGACTGGAAGGAAGAGGGGAGAGCGGAAAGGACTGGGAGGAAGAGGAGAGAGGGGAAGGAACTGGGAGGAAGAGGGGAGAGGGGAAGGGACTGGGAGGAAGAGGGGAGCGGGGAAAGGACTGGGAGGAACAGGGGAGAGCGGAAGGGACTGGGAGGAATAGAGGAGAGGGGAAAGGACTGGGAGGAAGGGGGAGATGGGAAAGGACTGGGAGGAAGAGGGAGAGGGGAAAGGACTGGGAGGAGGGGGAGAGGGGAAAGGACTGGGAGGAAGTGGGGAGAGGGGAAAGGACTGGGAGGTAGAAGGGAGAGGGGAAAGGACTGGGAGGAAGGGGGAGAGGGGAAAGGACTGTGAGGAAGGGGGAGAGGGGAAAGGACTGGGAGGAAGAGGGGAGAGGGGCAAGGACTGGGAGGAAGAGGGGAGAGGGGAAGGGACTGGGAGCAAGAGGGGAGAGGGGAAATGACTGGAAGGAAGAGGGGAGAGGGGAAGAGACTTGGTGGAAGAGGGGAGAGGGTAGTAACTGGGAGGAAGAGGGGAGAGAGGAAAGGACTGGGAGGAAGAGGGGAGAGGGGAAAGAACTGGAAGGAAGAGGGAAGAGGGGACAGGATTGGGAGGAAGAGGGGAGAGGGGAAGGGACTGGTAGGAAGAGGGGAGAGGGGAAAGGAATGGGAGGAAGGGGGAGAGGTGAAAGTAATGGGAGGAAGAGAGTAGGGGGAAAGGACTGGGAGGAAGGGGAAGAGGTTAAAGGACTGGGAGGAAGAGGGGAGAGGGGCAAGGACTGGGAGGAATAGAGGAGAGGGGAAAGGAATGGGACGAAAGGGGAGAGGGGAAAGGACTGGGAGGAAGAGGGTTTGGGGAAAGGACTTGGAGGAAGAGGGGAGAGGGGAAAGGACTGAGAGGACAAGGAGAGGGGGAAAGGAATGGGAGGAAGAGAGCAGAGGGGAAAGCACTGGGACGAAGAGGGGAGAGGGGAAAGGACTGGGAGGAAGAGGGGAAAGGGCTGGACGGAAGAGGGGCGAGTGGAAAGGACTGGGAGGAAGTGGGGAGAGCGGAAGGGACTGGGAGGAAGAGCGGAAAGGGGAAAGGAATGGGAGGAAGAGCGAGAGGGGAAAGGACTGGGAGGAAGAGAGGAGAGGGGAAAGGACTGGGAGGTAAGGGGAGAGGGGAAAGGACCGGGAGGAAGAGGGAGAGGGGAAAGTACTTAGAGGAAGAGGGGAGAGGGGAAAGGACTGAGAGGAAGAGGAGAGGGGGACAGGAATGGGAGGAAGAGAGCAGAGGGGAAAGCACTGGGACGAAGAGGGGAGAGGGGAAAGGACTGGGAAGAAGTGGGGAGAGGGGAAAGGACTGGAAGGAAGAGTGGAGAGGGGAAAGGACTGGGAGGAAGAGCGGAAAGGGGAAAGGAATGGGAGGAAGAGCGAGAGGGGAAAGGACTGGGAGGAAGAGAGGAGAGGGGAAAGGACTGGGAGAAAGAGGGGAGAGGAGAAAGGATTGGTAGGAAGAGAGAAGAGGGGAAGGGACTGGGAGGAAGAGGGATGAGGGGAAAGGAATGGGAGGAAGGGGGAGAGGGGAAGGGACTGGGAGGAAGAGGGGAGAGGGGAAAGGACTGTGAGGAAGAGGGGAGAGGGGAATGGACTGGGAGGAAGAGGGGAGAGGGGGAAGGACTGGGCGGAAGAGGGGAGAGGGGAAAGGACTGGGAGGAAGGGGGGACAGGGTAAAGGACTGGGAGGAAGAGGGGAGTGGGGAAAGGAATGGGAGGAATGGGGAGAGGGGAAAGGACTGGGAGGCAGGGGGAGAGGGGAAAGGAATGGGAGGAAGAGAGGAGAGGAGAAAGGACTGGGAGGAAGAGAGGAGATAGGAAAGGACTGGGAGGAAGAGGGGAGAGGGGAAAGGGCTGGGAGGAAGAGAGGAGAGGGGAATGGACTGGGAGGAAGAGGGGAGAGGGGAAAGGACTGGGAAGAAGGGGGAGAGGGGAAAGGACTGGGAGAAATAGGGGAGAGGGGGAAGGACTGGGCGAAAGAGAGGAGAGGGGAAAGGACTGGGAGGAAGGGGGTAGAGGGTAAAGGACTGGGAGGAAGAGGGGAGGGGGGAAAGGAATGGGAGGAAAGGGGAGAGGGGAAAGGACTGGGAGGAAGAGGGGAGAGGGGAAAGGACTGGGAGGAAGAGAGGAGAGTGGAAAGGACTGGGAGGAAGGGGGAGAGGGGAAAGGACTGGGAGGAATAAGGTAGGGGGAAAGGACTGGTAGGAAGAGAGGAGAGGGGAAAGGAATGGGAGGAAGAGGGGAGAGTGGAAAGTACTGGGAGGAAGGGGGAGAACAGAAAGGACTGGGAGCAACGGGGAGAGGGGAAATGACTGGGAGGAAGGCGGAGAGGTGAAAGGAATGGGATAAGAGAGGAGAGGGGAGAGGACTGGGAGAAAGAGGGGAGAGGAGAAAGGACTGGGAGGAAGAGAGGAGAGGGGAATGGACTGGGAGGAAGAGGGGAGAGGGGAAAGGGCTGGGAGGAAGAGAGGAGAGGGGAATGGACTGGGAGGAAGAGGGGAGAGGGGAAAGGTCTGGGAGGAAGGGGGAGAGGGGAATGGACTGGGAGGAAGAGGGTAGAGGGGAAAGGACAGGGAGGAAGAGGGGAGAGGGGAAAGGAATGTCAGGAAGAGGGGAGAGGGGAAAATACTGGGAGGAAGAGGTGAGGGGGAAAGGACTGGGAGGAAGGGGGAGAGGGGAATGGACTGTTAGGAAGGGGGAGAGGGGAAAGGACTGGGAGGAAGCAGGGAAAGGGGAATGGAATGGGAGGAAGAGAGGAGAGGGGAAAGGACTGGCAGGAAGAGGGGAGAGGGGAAAGGATTGGCAGGAAGAGGGGATTGGGGAAAGGACTGGGAGGAAGTGGGGAGAGGGGAATGGAATGGGAGGAAGAGGGAGAGGGGAAAGGACTGGGAGGAAGGGGGAGAGGGGAAAGGACTGGGAGGAAGTGGGGAGAGGGGAAAGGACTGGGAGGTAGAGGGGAGAGGGGAAAGGACTGGGAGGAAGGGGGAGAGGGGAAAGGACTGTGAGGAAGGGGGAGAGGGGAAAGGACTGGGAGGAAGAGGGGAGAGGGGCAAGGACTGGGAGGAAGAGGGGAGAGGGGAAGGGACTGGGAGCAAGAGGGGAGAGGGGAAAGGACTGGAAGGAAGAGGGGAGAAGGGAAGGGACTGGGAGGAAGAGGGGAGAGGGGAAAGGACTGGAAGGAAGAGGCGAGAGGGGAAGAGACTTGGTGGAAGAGGGGAGAGGGTAGTAACTGGGATGAAGAGGGGAGAGAGGAAAGGACTGGGAGGAAGAGGGGAGAGGGGAAAGAACTGGAAGGAAGAGGGAAGAGGGGACAGGATTGGGAGGGAGAGGGGAAGGGACTGGGAGGAAGAGGGGAGAGGGGAAAGGACTGGGAGGAAGAGAGGAGAGGGGAAAGGACTGGGAGGAAGGGGGAGAGGGGAAAGGACTGGGAGGAAGAGGGGAGAGGGGAAGGGACTCGGAGGAAGAGGGGAGAGGGGAAAGGACTGGAAGGAAGAGGGGAGAGCGGAAAGGACTGGGAGGAAGAGGGGAGAGGGGAAGGGACTGAGAGGAAGGGGAAGAGGTTAAAGGACTGGGAGGAAGAGGGGAGAAGGGCAAGGACTGGGAGGAATAGAGGAGAGGGGAAAGCAATGGGAGGAAGAGGGGAGAGGGGAAAGGACTGGGAGGAAGAGAGTTAGGGGAAAGGACTTGGAGGAAGAGGGGAGAGGGGAAAGGACTGAGAGGACAAGGAGAGGGGGAAAGGAATGGGAGGAAGAGAGCAGAGGGGAAAGCACTGGGACGAAGTGGGGAGAGGGGAAAGGACTGGGAGGAAGAGGGGAAAGGGCTGGACGGAAGAGGGGCGAGTGGAAAGGACTGGGAGGAAGTGGGGAGAGCGGAAGGGACTGGGAGGAAGAGCGGAAAGGGGAAAGGAATGGGAGGAAGAGCGAGAGGGGAAAGGACTGGGAGGAAGAGAGGAGAGGGGAAAGGACTGGGAGGTAGAGGGGAGAGGGGAAAGGACCGGGAGGAAGAAGGAGAGGGGAAAGTACTTAGAGGAAGAGGGGAGAGGGGAAAGGACTGAGAGGAAGAGGAGAGGGTGAAAGGAATGGGAGGAAGAGAGCAGAGGGGAAAGCACTAGGACGAAGAGGGGAGAGGGGAAAGGACTGGGAAGAAGTGGGGAGAGGAGAAAGGACTGGAAGGAAGAGGGGAGAGGGGAAAGGACTGGGAGGAAGAGGGGAGAGCGGAAGGGACTGGGAGGAAGAGCGGAAAGGGGAAAGGAATGGGAGGAAGAGAGGAGAGGGGAAAGGACTGGGAGGAAGAGAGGAGAGGGGAAAGGAATGGGAGGAAGAGGGGAGAGTGGAAAGTACTGGGAGGAAGGGGGAGAACAGAAAGGACTGGGAGCAACGGGGAGAGGGGAAATGACTGGGAGGAAGGCGGAGAGGTGAAAGGAATGGGATAAGAGAGGAGAGGGGAGAGGACTGGGAGAAAGAGGGGAGAGGGGAAAGGACTGGGAGGAAGAGAGGAGAGGGGAAAGGACTGGGAGGAAGAGGGGAGAGGGGAAAGGGCTGGGAGGAAGAGAGGAGAGGGGAATGGACTGGGAGGAAGAGGGGAGAGGGGAAAGGTCTGGGAGGAAGGGGGAGAGGGGAAGGGACTCGGAGGAAGAGGCGAGAGGGGAAAGGACAGGGAGGAAGAGGGGAGAGGGGAAAGGAATGTCAGGAAGAGGGGAGAGGGGAAAATACTGGGAGGAAGAGGTGAGGGGGAAAGGACTGGGAGGAAGGGGGAGAGGGGAATGGACTGTTAGGAAGGGGGAGAGGGGAAAGGACTGGGAGTAAGCCGGGACAGGGGCATGGAATGGGAGGAAGAGGGGAGTGGGGAAAGGACTGGCAGGAAGAGGGGAGAGGGGAAAGGATTGGCAGGAAGAGGGGATTGGGGAAAGGACTGGGAGGAAGTGGGGAGAGGGGAATGGAATGGGAGGAAGAGGGAGAGGGGAAAGGACTGGGAGGAAGGGGGAGAGGGGAAAGGACTGGGAGGAAGTGGGGAGAGGGGAAAGGACTGGGAGGAAGAGGGGAGAGGGGAAAGGACTGGGAGGAAGGGGGAGAGGGGAAAGGACTGTGAGGAAGGGGGAGAGGGGAAAGGACTGGGAGGAAGAGGGGAGAGGGGCAAGGACTGGGAGGAAGAGGGGAGAGGGGAAGGGACTGGGAGCAAGAGGGGAGAGGGGAAAGGACTGGAAGGAAGAGGGGAGAAGGGAAGGGACTGGGAGGAAGAGGGGAGGGGGAAAGGACTGGAAGGAAGAGGCGAGAGGGGAAGAGACTTGGTGGAAGAGGGGAGAGGGTAGTAACTGGGATGAAGAGGGGAGAGAGGAAAGGACTGGGAGGAAGAGGGGAGAGGGGAAAGAACTGGAAGGAAGAGGGAAGAGGGGACAGGACTGGGAGGAAGAGGGGAGAGGGGAAGGGACTGGGAGGAAGAGGGGAGAGGGGAAAGGACTGGGAGGAAGAGAGGAGAGGGGAAAGGACTGGGAGGAAGGGGGAGAGGGGAAAGGACTGGGAGGAAGAGGGGAGAGGGGAAGGGACTGGGAGGAAGAGGGGAGAGGGGAAAGGACTGGAAGGAAGAGGGGAGAGCGGAAAGGACTGGGAGGAAGAGGGGAGAGGGGAAGGGACTGAGAGGAAGGGGAAGAGGTTAAAGGACTGGGAGGAAGAGGGGAGAAGGGCAAGGACTGGGAGGAATAGAGGAGAGGGGAAAGCAATGGGAGGAAGAGGGGAGAGGGGAAAGGACTGGGAGGAAGAGAGTTAGGGGAAAGGACTTGGAGGAAGAGGGGAGAGGGGAAAGGACTGAGAGGACAAGGAGAGGAGGAAAGGAATGGGAGGAAGAGAGCAGAGGGGAAAGCACTGGGACGAAGAGGGGAGAGGGGAAAGGACTGTGAGGAAGGGGTAGAGGGGAAAGGACTGGGAGGAAGAGAGGAGAGGGGAAAGGACTGGGAGGAAGTGGGGAGAGCGGAAGGGACTGGGAGGAAGAGCGGAAAGGGGAAAGGAATGGGAGGAAGAGCGAGAGGGGAAAGGACTGGGAGGAAGAGAGGAGAGGGGAAAGGACTGGGAGGTAGAGGGGAGAGGGGAAAGGACCGGGAGGAAGAAGGAGAGGGGAAAGTACTTAGAGGAAGAGGGGAGAGGGGAAAGGACTGAGAGGAAGAGGAGAGGGTGAAAGGAATGGGAGGAAGAGAGCAGAGGGGAAAGCACTAGGACGAAGAGGGGAGAGGGGAAAGGACTGGGAAGAAGTGGGGAGAGGAGAAAGGACTGGAAGGAAGAGGGGAGAGGGGAAAGGACTGGGAGGAAGAGGGGAGAGCGGAAGGGACTGGGAGGAAGAGCGGAAAGGGGAAAGGAATGGGAGGAAGAGAGGAGAGGGGAAAGGACTGGGAGAAAGAGGGGAGAGGAGAAAGGACTGGTAGGAAGAGAGAAGAGGGGAAAGGACTGGGAGGAAGAGGGGAGAGGGGAAAAGAATGGGAGGAAGAGAGGAGAGGGGAACGGACTGGGAGGAAGAGGGGAGAGAGGAAAGGACTGGGAGGAAGAGAGGAGAGGGGAAAGGACTGGGAGGAAGTGGGGAGAGGGGAAAGGACTGGGAGGAAGAGAGGAGAGGGGAAAGGACTGGGAGGAAGAGGGGAGAGGGGAAAGGACTGGGAGGAAGAGAGGAGAGGGGAAAGGACTGGGAGGAAGAGGGGAGAGAGGAAAGGACTGGGAGGAAGGGGGAGAGGGGAAAGGAATGGGAGGAAGAAGGAGAGGGGAAAGTACTGGGAGGAAGAGAGGAGAGCGGAAAGGACTGGGAGGAAGAGGGGAGGGGGAAAGGACTGGGAGGAACGGGGAGAGGGGAGAGGAATGGGAGGAAGGGGGAGAGGGGAATGGACTGGTAGGAAGGGGAGAGGGGAAAGGACTGGGAGGAAGCGGGGAGAGGGGAAAGGACTGGGAGGAAGCAGGGAGGGGGGAATGGAATGGGAGGAAGAGAGGAGAGGGGAAAGGATTGGAAGGAATAGGGGAGAGGGGAAAGGACTGGGAGGAAGCAGGGAGAGGGGAATGGAATGGGAGGAAGAGGGAGAGGGGAAAGGACTGGGAGGAAGAGAGGAGAGGGGAAAGTATTGGGAGGAAGGGGGAGAGTGGAAAGGAATGGGAGGAAGAGAGGAGAGGGGAAAGGACTGGGAGGAAGAGAGGAGAGGGGAAAGGAATGGGAGGAAGGGGGAGAGGGGAAAGGACTGGGAGGAAGAGGGGAGAGGGGAAGGGACTGGGAGGAAGAGGGGAGAGGGGAAAGGACTGGAAGGAAGAGGGGAGAGCGGAAAGGACTGGGAGGAAGAGGAGAGAGGGGAAGGAACTGGGAGGAAGAGGGGAGAGGGGAAGGGACTGGGAGGAAGAGGGGAGAGGGGAAAGGACTGGAAGGAAGAGGGGAGAGGGGCAAGGACTGGGAGGAAGAGGGGAGAGGGGAAGGGACTGGGAGGAAGAGGGGAGAGGTGAAAGGACTGGGAGGAAAAGGGGAGAGCGGAAGGGACTGGGAGGAAGAGGGGAGAGGGGAAAGGACTGGAAGGAAGAGGCAAGAGGGGAAAGGACTGGGAGGGAGAGGGGAGAGGGGAAAGGACTGGTAGGAAGACGGGAGAGGGGAAAGGCATGTGAGGAAGAGGGAGAGGGGAAAAGACTGGGAGGAAGAGAGGAGAGGGGAAAGTACTGGGAGGAAGAGAGGAGAGGGGAAAGGAATGGGAAGAAGGGTGAGAGGGGAAAGGACTGGGAGGAAGAGGGGAGAGGGGAAAGGAATGGGAGGAAGGGGGAGAGGGGAAAGGACTGGGAGGAAGAGGGGAGAGGGGAAAGGAATGGGAGGAAGGGGGAGAGGGGAAAGGACTGTGAGGAAGAGGGGAGAGGGGAACGGACTGGGAGGAAGAGGGGAGAGGGGAAAGGACTGGAAGGAAGAGGGGAGAGGGGAAAGGACTGGGAGGAAGAGGGGAGAGGGGAAGGGACTGGGAGGAAGAGGGGAGAGGGGAAAGGACTGGAAGGAAGAGGGGAGAGGGCAAGGACTGGGAGGAAGAGGGGAGAGGGGAAGGGACTGGGAGGAAGAGAGGAGAGGGGAAAGGACTGGGAGGAAGAGAGGAGAGGGGAAAGGACTGGGAGGAAGAGGGGAGGGGGAAAGGACTGGGAGGAAGGGGGAGAGGGGAAAGGAATGGGAGGAAGCAGGGAGAGGGGAAAGGAATGGGAGGAAGAGAGGAGAGGGGAAAGGACTGGGAGGAACGGGGAGAGGGGAAAGGAATGGGAGGAAGGGGGAGAGGGGAAAGGACTGGGAGGAAGGGGGAGAGGGGAAAGGACTGGGAGGAAGCAGGGAGAGGGGAATGGAATGGGAGGAAGAGAGGAGAGGGGAAAGGACTGGAAGGAAGAGGGGAGAGGGGAAAGGACTGGGAGGAAGCAGGGAGGGGGGAATGGAATGGGAGGAAGAGAGGAGAGGGGAAAGGACTGGAAGGAAGAGCGGAGAGGGGAAAGGACTGGAAGGAAGAGGGGAGAGGTCAAGGACTGGGAGGAAGAGGAGAGAGGGGAAGGGACTGGGAGGAAGAGGGGAGAGGGGAAAGGACTGGAAGGAAGAGGGGAGAGGGCAAGGACTGGGAGGAAGAGGGGAGAGGGGAAGGGACTGGGAGGAAGAGGGGAGAGGGGAAAGGACTGGGAGGAAGAGAGGAGAGGGGAAAGGACTGGGAGGAAGAGGGGAGAGGGGAAAGGACTGGGAGGAAGGGGGAGAGGGGAAAGGACTGGGAGGAAGAGAGGAGAGGGGAAAGGACTGGGAGGAACGGGGAGAGGGGAAAGGAATGGGAGGAAGGGGGAGAGGGGAATGGACTGGTAGGAAGGGGGAGAGGGGAAAGGACTGGGAGGAAGAGAGGAGAGGGGAAAGGACTGGGAGGAAGAGGGGAGAGGGGAAAGGACTGGGAGGAAGCAGGGAGAGGGGAATGGAATGGGAGGAAGAGAGGAGAGGGGAAAGGACTGGGAGGAAGAGGGGAGAGGGGAAAGGACTGGGAGGAAGCAGGGAGAGTGGAATGGAATGGGAGGAAGAGGGAGATGGGAAAGGACTGGGAGGAAGAGAGGAGAGGGGAAAGGACTGGGAGGAAGGGGGAGAGGGGAAAGGACTGGGAGGAAGAGGGGAGAGGGGAAAGGACTGGGAGGAAGAGAGGAGAGGGGAAAGGAATGGGAGGAAGGGGGAGAGGGGAAAGGACTGGGAGGAAGAGGGGAGAGGGGAAGGGACTCGGAGGAAGAGGGGAGAGGGGAAAGGACTGGAAGGAAGAGGGGAGAGCGGAAAGGACTGGGAGGAAGAGGAGAGAGGGGAAGGAACTGGGAGGAAGAGGGGAGAGGGGAAGGGACTGGGAGGAAGAGGGGAGAGGGGAAAGGACTGGAAGGAAGAGGGGAGAGGGGCAAGGACTGGGAGGAAGAGGGGAGAGGGGAAGGGACTGGGAGGAAGAGGGGAGAGGTGAAAGGACTGGGAGGAAAAGGGGAGAGCGGAAGGGACTGGGAGGAAGAGGGGAGAGGGGAAAGGACTGGGAGGAAGACGGGAGAGTGGAAAGGCATGTGAGGAAGAGAGGAGAGGGGAATGGAATGGGAGGAAGAGGGAGAGGGGAAAGGACTGGAAGGAAGAGGTAAGAGGGGAAAGGACTGGGAGGGAGACGGGAGAGGGGAAAGGACTGGGAGGAAGACGGGAGAGGGGAAAGGACTGGGAGGAAGAGAGGAGAGGGGAAAGGACTGGGAGGAAGGGGGAGAGGGGAAAGGACTGGGAGGAAGAGGGGAGAGGGGAAAGGACTGGGAGGAAGAGGGGAGAGGGGAAAGGACTGGGAGGAAGAGGGGAGAGGGGAAAGGACTGGAAGGAAGAGGGGAGAGGGGCAAGGACTGGGAGGAAGAGGGGAGAGGGGAAGGGACTGGGAGGAAGAGAGGAGAGGGGAAAGGACTGGGAGGAAGAGAGGAGAGGGGAATGGAATGGGAGGAAGAGGGAGAGGGGAAAGGACTGGAAGGAAGAGGCAAGAGGGGAAAGGACTGGGAGGGAAAGGGGAGAGGGGAAAGGACTGGTAGGAAGACGGGAGAGGGGAAAGTACTGGGAGGAAGGGGGAGAGAGGAAAGGACTGGGAGGAAGAGGGGAGAGGGGAAAGGACTGGGAGGAAGAGAGGAGAGGGGAAAGGAATGGGAGGGAGGGGGAGAGGGGAAAGGACTGGGAGGAAGAGGGGAGAGGGGAAGGGACTCGGAGGAAGAGGCGAGAGGGGAAAGGACTGGAAGGAAGAGGGGAGAGCGGAAAGGACTGGGAGGAAGAGGAGAGAGGGGAAGGAACTGGGAGGAAGAGGGGAGAGGGGAAGGGACTGGGAGGAAGAGGGGAGTGGGGAAAGGACTGGAAGGAAGACGGGAGAGGGGAAAGGACTGGGAGGAAGACGGGAGAGTGGAAAGGCATGTGAGGAAGTGGGAGACGGGAAAGGACTGGGAGGAAGAGGGGAGAGGGGAAAGGACTGGAAGGAAGAGGGGAGAGCGGAAAGGACTGGGAGGAAGAGGAGAGAGGGGAAGGAACTGGGAGGAAGAGGGGAGAGGGGAAGGGACTGGGAGGAAGAGGGGAGTGGGGAAAGGACTGGTAGGAAGACGGGAGAGGGGAAAGGACTGGGAGGAAGACGGGAGAGTGGAAAGGCATGTGAGGAAGTGGGAGACGGGAAAGGACTGGGAGGAAGAGGGGAGAGGCGAAAGGAATGGGAAGATGGGGGAGACGGGAAGGGACTGTGAGGAAGGGCGAGAGGGAAAAGGACTGGGAGGAAGAGAGGAGAGGGGAAAGGACTGGGAGGAAGGGGGAGAGGGGAAAGGACTGGGAGGAAGAGGAGAGAGGGGAAGGAACTGGGAGGAAGAGGGGAGAGGGGAAGGGACTGGGAGGAAGAGGGGAGAGGGGAAAGGACTGGAAGGAAGAGGGGAGAGGGGCAAGGACTGGGAGGAAGAGGGGAGAGGGGAAGGGACTGGGAGGAAGAGAGGAGAGGGGAAAGGACCGGGAGGAAGAGAGGAGAGGGGAATGGAATGGGAGGAAGAGGGAGAGGGGAAAGGACTGGAAGGAAGAGGCAAGAGGGGAAAGGACTGGGAGGGAAAGGGGAGAGGGGAAAGGACTGGTAGGAAGACGGGAGAGGGGAAAGTACTGGGAGGAAGAGAGGAGAGGGGAAAGTATTGGGAGGAAGGGGGAGAGAGTAAAGGACTGGGAGGAAGAGGGGAGAGGGGAAAGGACTGGGAGGAAGAGAATAGAGGGGAAAGGAATGGGAGGAAGGTGGAGAGGGGAAAGGACTGGGAGGAAGAGGGGAGAGGGGAAGGGACTCGGAGGAAGAGGGGAGAGGGGAAAGGACTGGAAGGAAGAGGGGAGAGCGGAAAGGACTGGGAGGAAGAGGAGAGAGGGGAAGGAACTGGGAGGAAGAGGGGAGAGGGGAAGGGACTGGGAGGAAGAGGGGAGAGGGGAAAGGACTGGAAGGAAGAGGGGAGAGGGGAAAGGACTGGGAGGGAGAGGGGAGAGGGGAAAGGACTGGTAGGAAGACGGGAGAGGGGAAAGGACTGGGAGGAAGACGGGAGAGTGGAAAGGCATGTGAGGAAGAGGGAGACGGGAAAGGACTGGGAGGAAGAGGGGAGAGGCGAAAGGAATGGGAAGATGGGGGAGACGGGAAGGGACTGTGAGGAAGGGGGAGAGGGAAAAGGACTGGGAGGAAGAGAGGAGAGGGGAAAGGACTGGGAGGAAGAGGGGAGAGGGGAAAGGACTGGGAGGAAGAGGGGAGAGGGGAAAGGAATGGGAGGAAGAGGGAGAGGGGAAAGGACTGGGAGGAAGAGAGGAGAGGGGAAAGGACTGGGAGGAAGAGGGGAGAGGGGAAAGGACTGGGAGGAAGAGGGGAGAGGGGAAGGGACTGGGAGGAAGAGGGGAGAGGGGAAAGGACTGGAAGGAAGAGGCGAGAGGGGAAAGGACTGGGAGGGAGAGGGGAGAGCGGAAAGGACTGGGAGGAAGAGGAGAGAGGGGAAGGAACTGGGAGGAAGAGGGGAGAGGGGAAGGGACTGGGAGGAAGAGGGGAGAGGGGAAAGGACTGGAAGGAAGAGGGGAGAGGGGCAAGGACTGGGAGGAAGAGGGGAGAGGGGAAGGGACTGGGAGGAAGAGGGGAGAGGTGAAAGGACTGGGAGGAAAAGGGGAGAGCGGAAGGGACTGGGAGGAAGAGGGGAGAGGGGAAAGGACTGGAAGGAAGAGGCAAGAGGGGAAAGGACTGGGAGGGAGAGGGGAGAGGGGAAAGGACTGGTAGGAAGACGGGAGAGGGGAAAGGACTGGGAGGAAGACGGGAGAGTGGAAAGGCATGTGAGGAAGAGGGAGAGGGGAAAGGACTGGGAGGAAGAGGGGAGAGGCAAAAGGAATGGGAAGATGGGGGAGACGGGAAGGGACTGTGAGGAAGGGGGAGAGGGAAAAGGACTGGGAGGAAGAGAGGAGAGGGGAAAGGACTGGGAGGAAGAGGGGAGAGGGGAAAGCAATGTGAGGAAGAGGGAGAGGGGAAAGTACTGGGAGGACGAGAGGAGAGGGGAAAGGAATAGGAGGAAGAGGGGAGAGGGGCAAGGACTGGGAGGAAGAGGGGAGAGGGGAAGGGACTGGGAGGAAGAGGGGAGAGGGGAAAGGACTGGAAGGAAGAGGCGAGAGGGGAAAGGACTGGGAGGGAGAGGGGAGAGCGGAAAGGACTGGGAGGAAGAGGAGAGAGGGGAAGGAACTGGGAGGAAGAGGGGAGAGGGGAAGGGACTGGGAGGAAGAGGGGAGAGGGGAAAGGACTGGAAGGAAGAGGGGAGAGGGGCAAGGACTGGGAGGAAGAGGGGAGAGGGGAAGGGACTGGGAGGAAGAGGGGAGAGGTGAAAGGACTGGGAGGAAAAGGGGAGAGCGGAAGGGACTGGGAGGAAGAGGGGAGAGGGGAAAGGACTGGAAGGAAGAGGCAAGAGGGGAAAGGACTGGGAGGGAGAGGGGAGAGGGGAAAGGACTGGTAGGAAGACGGGAGAGGGGAAAGTACTGGGAGGAAGACGGGAGAGTGGAAAGGCATGTGAGGAAGAGGGAGAGGGGAAAGGACTGGGAGGGAGAGGGGAAAGGAATGGGAAGATGGGGGAGACGGGAAGGGACTGTGAGGAAGGGGGAGAGGGAAAAGGACTGGGAGGAATAGAGGAGAGGGGAAAGGACTGGGAGGAAGGGGGAGATGGGAAAGGACTGGGAGGAAGAGGGGAGAGGGGAAAGGAGTGGGAAGATGGGGGAGAGGGGAAAGGACTGGTAGGAAGAGGGGAGAGGGGAAAGCAATGTGAGGAAGAGGGAGAGGGGAAAGTACTGGGAGGACGAGAGGAGAGGGGAAAGGAATAGGAGGAAGAGGGGAGAGGGGCAAGGACTGGGAGGAAGAGGGGAGAGGGGAAGGGACTGGGAGGAAGAGGGGAGAGGGGAAAGGACTGGAAGGAAGAGGCGAGAGGGGAAAGGACTGGGAGGGAGAGGGGAGAGCGGAAGGGACTGGGAGGAAGAGGGGAGATGGGAAAGGAGTGGTAGGAAGAGGGGAGAGGGGAAAGGACTGGGAGGATGACGGGAGAGTGGAAAGGCATGTGAAGAAGAGGGAGAGGGGAAAAGACTGGGAGGAAGAGAGGAGAGGGGAAAGGACTGGGAGGAAGAGAGGAGAGGGGAAAGGAATGGGAGGAAGGGGGAGAGGGGAAAGGACAGGGAGGAAGAGGGGAGAGGGGAAAGGAATGGGAGGAAGGGGGAGAGGGGAAAGGACTGGGAGGAAGAGGAGAGAGGGGAAGGAACTGGGAGGAAGAGGGGAGAGGGGAAGGGACTGGGAGGAAGAGGGGAGAGGGGAAAGGACTGGAAGGAAGAGGGGAGAGGGGCAAGGACTGGGAGGAAGAGGGGAGAGGGGAAGGGACTGGGAGAAAGAGAGGAGAGGGGAAAGGACTGGGAGGAAGAGAGGAGAGGGGAATGGAATGGGAGGAAGAGGGAGAGGGGAAAGGACTGGAAGGAAGAGGTAAGAGGGGAAAGGACTGGGAGGGAGAGGGGAGAGGGGAAAGGACTGGTAGGAAGACGGGAGAGGGGAAAGTACTGGGAGGAAGAGAGGAGAGGGGAAAGTATTGGGAGGAAGGGGGAGAGAGGAAAGGACTGGGAGGAAGAGGGGAGAGGGGAAAGGACTGGGAGGAAGAGAGGAGAGGGGAAAGGAATGGGAGGAAGGGGGAGAGGGGAAAGGACTGGGAGGAAGAGGGGAGAGGGGAAGGGACTCGGAGGAAGAGGCGAGAGGGGAAAGGACTGGAAGGAAGAGGGGAGAGCGGAAAGGACTGGGAGGAAGAGGAGAGAGGGGAAGGAACTGGGAGGAAGAGGGGAGAGGGGAAGGGACTGGGAGGAAGAGGGGAGTGGGGAAAGGACTGGAAGGAAGAGGGGAGAGGGGCAAGGACTGGGAGGAAGAGGGGAGAGGGGAAGGGACTGGGAGGAAGAGGGGAGAGGTGAAAGGACTGGGAGGAAAAGGGGAGAGCGGAAGGGACTGGGAGGAAGAGGGGAGAGGGGAAAGGACTGGGAGGAAGAGGGGAGAGGGGAAAGGAGTGGGCAGATGGGGGAGAGGGGAAAGCAATGTGAGGAAGAGGGAGAGGGGAAAGTACTGGGAGGACGAGAGGAGAGGGGAAAGGAATAGGAGGAAGAGGGGAGAGGGGCAAGGACTGGGAGGAAGAGGGGAGAGGGGAAGGGACTGGGAGGAAGAGGGGAGAGGGGAAAGGACTGGAAGGAAGAGGCGAGAGGGGAAAGGACTGGGAGGGAGAGGGGAGAGCGGAAAGGACTGGGAGGAAGAGGAGAGAGGGGAAGGAACTGGGAGGAAGAGGGGAGAGGGGAAGGGACTGGGAGGAAGAGGGGAGAGGGGAAAGGACTGGAAGGAAGAGGGGAGAGGGGCAAGGACTGGGAGGAAGAGGGGAGAGGGGAAGGGACTGGGAGGAAGAGGGGAGAGGTGAAAGGACTGGGAGGAAAAGGGGAGAGCGGAAGGGACTGGGAGGAAGAGGGGAGAGGGGAAAGGACTGGAAGGAAGAGGCAAGAGGGGAAAGGACTGGGAGGGAGAGGGGAGAGGGGAAAGGACTGGTAGGAAGACGGGAGAGGGGAAAGGACTGGGAGGAAGACGGGAGAGTGGAAAGGCATGTGAGGAAGAGGGAGAGGGGAAAGGACTGGGAGGAAGAGGGGAGAGGGGAAAGGAATGGGAAGATGGGGGAGACGGGAAGGGACTGTGAGGAAGGGGGAGAGGGAAAAGGACTGGGAGGAAGAGAGGAGAGGGGAAAGGACTGGGAGGAAGAGGGGAGAGGGGAAAGGACTGGGAGGAAGAGGGGAGAGGGGAAAGGACTGGGAGGAAGAGGAGAGAGGGGAAGGAACTGGGAGGAAGAGGGGAGAGGGGAAGGGACTGGGAGGAAGAGGGGAGAGGGGAAAGGACTGGAAGGAAGAGGGGAGAGGGGCAAGGACTGGGAGGAAGAGGGGAGAGGGGAAGGGACTGGGAGGAAGAGGGGAGAGGTGAAAGGACTGGGAGGAAAAGGGGAGAGCGGAAGGGACTGGGAGGAAGAGGGGAGAGGGGAAAGGACTGGAAGGAAGAGGCAAGAGGGGAAAGGACTGGGAGGGAGAGGGGAGAGGGGAAAGGACTGGTAGGAAGACGGGAGAGGGGAAAGGACTGGGAGGAAGACGGGAGAGTGGAAAGGCATGTGAGGAAGAGGGAGACGGGAAAGGACTGGGAGGAAGAGGGGAGAGGCGAAAGGAATGGGAAGATGGGGGAGACGGGAAGGGACTGTGAGGAAGGGCGAGAGGGAAAAGGACTGGGAGGAAGAGAGGAGAGGGGAAAGGACTGGGAGGAAGGGGGAGAGGGGAAAGGACTGGGAGGAAGAGGGGAGAGGGGAAAGGAGTGGGAAAATGGGGGAGAGGGGAAAGGACTGGTAGGAAGAGGGGAGAGGGGAAAGCAATGTGAGGAAGAGGGAGAGGGGAAAGTACTGGGAGGACGAGAGGAGAGGGGAAAGGAATAGGAGGAAGAGGGGAGAGGGGCAAGGACTGGGAGGAAGAGGGGAGAGGGGAAAGGACTGGGAGGAAGAGGGGAGAGGGGAAAGGACTGGAAGGAAGAGGCGAGAGGGGAAAGGACTGGGAGGGAGAGGGGAGTGCGGAAAGGACTGGGAGGAGGAGGAGGAGGGGAAGGAACTGGGAGGAAGAGGGGAGAGGGGGAAGGGACTGGGAGGAAGAGGGGAGAGGGGAAAGGACTGGAAGGAAGAGGGGAGAGGGGCAAGGACAGGGAGGAAGAGGGGAGAGGGGAAGGGACTGGGAGGAAGAGGGGAGAGGTGAAAGGACTGGGAGGAAAAGGGGAGAGCGGAAGGGACTGGGAGGAAGAGGGGAGAGGCGAAAGGACTGGAAGGAAGAGGCAAGAGGGGTTAGGACTGGGAGGGAGATGGGAGAGGGGAAAGGACTGGTAGGAAGACGGGAGAGGGGAAAGGACTGGGAGGAAGACGGGAGAGTGGAAAGGCATGTGAGGAAGAGGGAGACGGGAAAGGACTGGGAGGAAGAGGGGAGAGGCGAAAGGAATGGGAAGATGGGGGAGACGGGAAGGGACTGTGAGGAAGGGGGAGAGGGAAAAGGACTGGGAGGAAGAGAGGAGAGGGGAAAGGACTGGGAGGAAGGGGGAGAGGGGAAAGGACTGGGAGGAAGAGGGGAGAGCGGAAAGGACTGGGAGGAAGAGGAGAGAGGGGAAGGAACTGGGAGGAAGAGGGGAGAGGGGAAGGGACTGGGAGGAAGAGGGGAGAGGGGAAAGGACTGGAAGGAAGAGGGGAGAGGGGCAAGGACTGGGAGGAAGAGGGGAGAGGGGAAGGGACTGGGAGGAAGAGGGGAGAGGTGAAAGGACTGGGAGGAAAAGGGGAGAGCGGAAGGGACTGGGAGGAAGAGGGGAGAGGGGAAAGGACTGGAAGGAAGAGGCAAGAGGGGAAAGGACTGGGAGGGAGAGGGGAGAGGGGAAAGGACTGGTAGGAAGACGGGAGAGGGGAAAGGACTGGGAGGAAGACGGGAGAGTGGAAAGGCATGTGAGGAAGAGGGAGACGGGAAAGGACTGGGAGGAAGAGGGGAGAGGCGAAAGGAATGGGAAGATGGGGGAGACGGGAAGGGACTGTGAGGAAGGGCGAGAGGGAAAGGACTGGGAGGAAGAGAGGAGAGGGGAAAGGACTGGGAGGAAGGGGGAGAGGGGAAAGGACTGGGAGGAAGAGGGGAGAGGGGAAAGGAGTGGGAAAATGGGGGAGAGGGGAAAGGACTGGTAGGAAGAGGGGAGAGGGGAAAGCAATGTGAGGAAGAGGGAGAGGGGAAAGTACTGGGAGGACGAGAGGAGAGGGGAAAGGAATAGGAGGAAGAGGGGAGAGGGGAAGGACTGGGAGGAAGAGGGGAGAGGGGAAGGGACTGGGAGGAAGAGGGGAGAGGGGAAAGGACTGGAAGGAAGAGGCGAGAGGGGAAAGGACAGGGAGGGAGAGGGGAGAGCGGAAAGGACTGGGAGGAAGAGGAGAGAGGGGAAGGAACTGGGAGGAAGAGGGGAGAGGGGAAGGGACTGGGAGGAAGAGGGGAGAGGGGAAAGGACTGGAAGGAAGAGGGGAGAGGGGCAAGGACAGGGAGGAAGAGGGGAGAGGGGAAGGGACTGGGAGGAAGAGGGGAGAGGTGAAAGGACTGGGAGGAAAAGGGGAGAGCGGAAGGGACTGGGAGGAAGAGGGGAGAGGGGAAAGGACTGGAAGGAAGAGGCAAGAGGGGAAAGGACTGGGAGGGAGAGGGGAGAGGGGAAAGGACTGGTAGGAAGACGGGAGAGGGGAAAGGACTGGGAGGAAGACGGGAGAGTGGAAAGGCATGTGAGGAAGAGGGAGAGGGGAAAGGACTGGGAGGGAGAGGGGAAAGGAATGGGAAGATGGGGGAGACGGGAAGGGACTGTGAGGAAGGGGGAGAGGGAAAAGGACTGGGAGGAATAGAGGAGAGGGGAAAGGACTGGGAGGAAGGGGGAGAGGGGAAAGGACTGGGAGGAAGAGGGGAGAGGGGAAAGGAGTGGGAAGATGGGGGAGAGGGGAAAGGACTGGTAGGAAGAGGGGAGAGGGGAAAGGACTGGGAGGAAGAGGGGAGAGGGGAAAGGACTGGGAGGAAGAGGGGAGAGGGGAAGGGACTGGGAGGAAGAGGGGAGAGGGGAAAGGACTGGAAGGAAGAGGGGAGAGGGGCAAGGACTGGGAGGAAGAGGGGAGAGGGGAAGGGACTGGGAGGAAGAGGGGAGAGGGGAAAGGACTGGGAGGAAGAGGGGAGAGCGGAAGGGACTGGGAGGAAGAGGGGAGAGGGGAAAGGACTGGAAGGAAGAGGCAAGAGGGGAAAGGACTGGGAGGGAGAGGGGAGAGGGGAAAGGACTGGTAGGAAGACGGGAGAGGGGAAAGGACTGGGAGGAAGACGGGAGAGTGGAAAGGCATGTGAGGAAGAGGGAGAGGGGAAAGGACTGGGAGGAAGAGGGGAGAGGCGAAAGGAATGGGAAGATGGGGGAGACGGGAAGGGACTGTGAGGAAGGGGGAGAGGGAAAAGGACTGGGAGGAATAGAGGAGAGGGGAAAGGACTGGGAGGAAGGGCGAGAGGGGAAAGGACTGGAAGGAAGAGGGGAGAGCGGAAAGGACTGGGAGGAAGAGGAGAGAGGGGAAGGAACTGGGAGGAAGAGGGGAGAGGGGAAGGGACTGGGAGGAAGAGGGGAGAGGGGAAAGGACTGGAAGGAAGAGGGGAGAGGGGCAAGGACTGGGAGGAAGAGGGGAGAGGGGAAGGGACTGGGAGGAAGAGGGGAGAGGGGAAAGGACTGGGAGGAAGAGGGGAGAGCGGAAGGGACTGGGAGGAAGAGGGGAGAGGGGAAAGGACTGGAAGGAAGAGGCAAGAGGGGAAAGGACTGGGAGGGAGAGGGGAGAGGGGAAAGGACTGGTAGGAAGACGGGAGAGGGGAAAGGACTGGGAGGAAGACGGGAGAGTGGAAAGGCATGTGAGGAAGAGGGAGAGGGGAAAGGACTGGGAGGAAGAGGGGAGAGGCGAAAGGAATGGGAAGATGGGGGAGACGGGAAGGGACTGTGAGGAAGGGGGAGAGGGAAAAGGACTGGGAGGAAGAGAGGAGAGGGGAAAGGACTGGGAGGAAGGGGGAGAGGGGAAAGGACTGGGAGGAAGAGGGGAGAGGGGAAAGGAGTGGGAAGATGGGGGAGAGGGGAAAGGACTGGTAGGAAGAGGGGAGAGGGGAAAGCAATGTGAGGAAGAGGGAGAGGGGAAAGTACTGGGAGGACGAGAGGAGAGGGGAAAGGAATAGGAGGAAGAGGGGAGAGGGGAAGGACTGGGAGGAAGAGGGGAGAGGGGAAGGGACTGGGAGGAAGAGGGGAGAGGGGAAAGGACTGGAAGGAAGAGGCGAGAGGGGAAAGGACAGGGAGGGAGAGGGGAGAGCGGAAAGGACTGGGAGGAAGAGGAGAGAGGGGAAGGAACTGGGAGGAAGAGGGGAGAGGGGAAGGGACTGGGAGGAAGAGGGGAGAGGGGAAAGGACTGGAAGGAAGAGGGGAGAGGGGCAAGGACTGGGAGGAAGAGGGGAGAGGGGAAGGGACTGGGAGGAAGAGGGGAGAGGTGAAAGGACTGGGAGGAAAAGGGGAGAGCGGAAGGGACTGGGAGGAAGAGGGGAGAGGGGAAAGGACTGGAAGGAAGAGGCAAGAGGGGAAAGGACTGGGAGGGAGAGGGGAGAGGGGAAAGGACTGGTAGGAAGACGGGAGAGGGGAAAGGACTGGGAGGAAGACGGGAGAGTAGAAAGGCATGTGAGGAAGAGGGAGAGGGGAACGGACTGGGAGGGAGAGGGGAAAGGAATGGGAAGATGGGGGAGACGGGAAGGGACTGTGAGGAAGGGCGAGAGGGAAAAGGACTGGGAGGAAGAGAGGAGAGGGGAAAGGACTGGGAGGAAGGGGGAGAGGGGAAAGGACTGGGAGGAAGAGGGGAGAGGGGAAAGGAGTGGGAAGATGGGGGAGAGGGGAAAGGACTGGAAGGAAGAGGGGAGAGCGGAAAGGACTGGGAGGAAGAGGAGAGTGGAGAAGGAACTGGGAGGAAGAGGGGAGAGGGGAAGGGACTGGGAGGAAGAGGGGAGAGGGGAAAGGACTGGAAGGAAGAGGGGAGAGGGGCAAGGACTGGGAGGAAGAGGGGAGAGGGGAAGGGACTGGGAGGAAGAGGGGAGAGGTGAAAGGACTGGGAGGAAAAGGGGAGAGCGGAAGGGACTGGGAGGAAGAGGGGAGAGGGGAAAGGACTGGAAGCAAGAGGCAAGAGGGGAAAGGACTGGGAGGGAGAGGGGAGAGGGGAAAGGACTGGTAGGAAGACGGGAGAGGGGAAAGGACTGGGAGGAAGACGGGAGAGTGGAAAGGCATGTGAGGAAGAGGGAGACGGGAAAGGACTGGGAGGAAGAGGGGAGAGGCGAAAGGAATGGGAAGATGGGGGAGACGGGAAGGGACTGTGAGGAAGGGCGAGAGGGAAAAGGACTGGGAGGAAGAGAGGAGAGGGGAAAGGACTGGGAGGAAGGGGGAGAGGGGAAAGGACTGGGAGGAAGAGGGGAGAGGGGAAAGGAGTGGGAAAATGGGGGAGAGGGGAAAGGACTGGTAGGAAGAGGGGAGAGGGGAAAGCAATGTGAGGAAGAGGGAGAGGGGAAAGTACTGGGAGGATGAGAGGAGAGGAGAAAGGAATAGGAGGAAGAGGGGAGAGGGGCAAGGACTGGGAGGAAGAGGGGAGAGGGGAAGGGACTGGGAGGAAGAGGGGAGAGGGGAAAGGACTGGAAGGAAGAGGCGAGAGGGGAAAGGACAGGGAGGGAGAGGGGAGAGCGGAAAGGACTGGGAGGAAGAGGAGAGAGGGGAAGGAACTGGGAGGAAGAGGGGAGAGGGGAAGGGACTGGGAGGAAGAGGGGAGAGGGGAAAGGACTGGAAGGAAGAGGGGAGAGGGGCAAGGACAGGGAGGAAGAGGGGAGAGGGGAAGGGACTGGGAGGAAGAGGGGAGAGGTGAAAGGACTGGGAGGAAAAGGGGAGAGCGGAAGGGACTGGGAGGAAGAGGGGAGAGGCGAAAGGACTGGAAGGAAGAGGCAAGAGGGGTTAGGACTGGGAGGGAGAGGGGAGAGGGGAAAGGACTGGTAGGAAGACGGGAGAGGGGAAAGGACTGGGAGGAAGACGGGAGAGTAGATAGGCATGTGAGGAAGAGGGAGAGGGGAACGGACTGGGTGGGAGAGGGGAAAGGAATGGGAAGATGGGGGAGACGGGAAGGGACTGTGAGGAAGGGGGAGAGGGAAAAGGACTGGGAGGAATAGAGGAGAGGGGAAAGGACTGGGAGGAAGGGGGAGAGGGGAAAGGACTGGGAGGAAGAGGGGAGAGGGGAAAGGAGTGGGAAGATGGGGGAGAGGGGAAAGGACTGGTAGGAAGAGGGGAGAGGGGAAAGCAATGTGAGGAAGAGGGAGAGGGGAAAGTACTGGGAGGACGAGAGGAGAGGGGAAAGGAATAGGAGGAAGAGGGGAGAGGGGCAAGGACTGGGAGGAAGAGGGGAGAGGGGAAGGGACTGGGAGGAAGAGGGGAGAAGGGAAAGGACTGGAAGGAAGAGGCGAGAGGGGAAAGGACTGGGAGGGAGAGGGGAGAGCGGAAGGGACTGGGAGGAAGAGGGGAGATGGGAAAGGACTGGTAGGAAGAGGGGAGAGGGGAAAGGACTGGGAGGATGACGGGAGAGTGGAAAGGCATGTGAGGAAGAGGGAGAGGGGAAAAGACTGGGAGGAAGAGAGGAGAGGGGAAAGGACTGGGAGGAAGAGAGGAGAGGGGAAAGGAATGGGAGGAAGGGGGAGAGGGGAAAGGACAGGGAGGAAGAGGGGAGAGGGGAAAGGACTGGGAGGAAGAGGAGAGAGGGGAAGGAACTGGGAGGAAGAGGGGAGAGGGGAAGGGACTGGGAGGAAGAGGGGAGAGGGGAAAGGACTGGAAGGAAGAGGGGAGAGGGGCAAGGACTGGGAGGAAGAGGGGAGAGGGGAAGGGACTGGGAGGAAGAGGGGAGAGGGGAAAGGACTGGGAGGAAGAGGGGAGAGGGGAAGGGACTGGGAGGAAGAGGGGAGAGGGGAAAGGACTGGAAGGAAGAGGCAAGAGGGGAAAGGACTGGGAGGGAGAGGGGAGAGGGGAAAGGACTGGTAGGAAGACGGGAGAGGGGAAAGGACTGGGAGGAAGACGGGAGAGTGGAAAGGCATGTGAGGAAGAGGGAGAGGGGAAAGGACTGGGAGGAAGAGGGGAGAGGGGAAAGGAATGGGAAGATGGGGGAGACGGGAAGGGACTGTGAGGAAGGGGGAGAGGGAAAAGGACTGGGAGGAAGAGAGGAGAGGGGAAAGGACTGGGAGGAAGGGGGAGAGGGGAAAGGACTGGGAGGAAGAGGGGAGAGGGGAAAGGAGTGGGAAGATGGGGGAGAGGGGAAAGGACTGGTAGGAAGAGGGGAGAGGGGAAAGCAATGTGAGGAAGAGGGAGAGGGGAAAGTACTGGGAGGACGAGAGGAGAGGGGAAAGGAATAGGAGGAAGAGGGGAGAGGGGCAAGGACTGGGAGGAAGAGGGGAGAGGGGAAGGGACTGGGAGGAAGAGGGGAGAGGGGAAAGGACTGGAAGGAAGAGGCGAGAGGGGAAAGGACTGGGAGGGAGAGGGGAGAGCGGAAAGGACTGGGAGGAAGAGGAGAGAGGGGAAGGAACTGGGAGGAAGAGGGGAGAGGGGAAGGGACTGGGAGGAAGAGGGGAGAGGGGAAAGGACTGGAAGGAAGAGGGGAGAGGGGCAAGGACAGGGAGGAAGAGGGGAGAGGGGAAGGGACTGGGAGGAAGAGGGGAGAGGTGAAAGGACTGGGAGGAAAAGGGGAGAGCGGAAGGGACTGGGAGGAAGAGGGGAGAGGCGAAAGGACTGGAAGGAAGAGGCAAGAGGGGTTAGGACTGGGAGGGAGAGGGGAGAGGGGAAAGGACTGGTAGGAAGACGGGAGAGGGGAAAGGACTGGGAGGAAGACGGGAGAGTGGAAAGGCATGTGAGGAAGAGGGAGAGGGGAAAGGACTGGGAGGGAGAGGGGAAAGGAATGGGAAGATGGGGGAGACGGGAAGGGACTGTGA
The DNA here is from genome assembly GCF_963921235.1 of Mobula hypostoma. Classification (NCBI taxonomy): domain Eukaryota; kingdom Metazoa; phylum Chordata; class Chondrichthyes; order Myliobatiformes; family Myliobatidae; genus Mobula; species Mobula hypostoma. The sequence continues at coordinate 73,126,541 of NC_086107.1, read as the reverse complement.
GGAAGGGGGAGAGGGAAAAGGACTGGGAGGAATAGAGGAGAGGGGAAAGGACTGGGAGGAAGGGGGAGAGGGGAAAGGACTGGGAGGAAGAGGGGAGAGGGGAAAGGAGTGGGAAGATGGGGGAGAGGGGAAAGGACTGGAAGGAAGAGGGGAGAGCGGAAAGGACTGGGAGGAAGAGGAGAGAGGGGAAGGAACTGGGAGGAAGAGGGGAGAGGGGAAGGGACTGGGAGGAAGAGGGGAGAGGGGAAAGGACTGGAAGGAAGAGGGGAGAGGGGCAAGGACTGGGAGGAAGAGGGGAGAGGGGAAGGGACTGGGAGGAAGAGGGGAGAGGTGAAAGGACTGGGAGGAAAAGGGGAGAGCGGAAGGGACTGGGAGGAAGAGGGGAGAGGGGAAAGGACTGGAAGGAAGAGGCAAGAGGGGAAAGGACTGGGAGGGAGAGGGGAGAGGGGAAAGGACTGGTAGGAAGACGGGAGAGGGGAAAGGACTGGGAGGAAGACGGGAGAGTGGAAAGGCATGTGAGGAAGAGGGAGACGGGAAAGGACTGGGAGGAAGAGGGGAGAGGCGAAAGGAATGGGAAGATGGGGGAGACGGGAAGGGACTGTGAGGAAGGGCGAGAGGGAAAAGGACTGGGAGGAAGAGAGGAGAGGGGAAAGGACTGGGAGGAAGGGGGAGAGGGGAAAGGACTGGGAGGAAGAGGGGAGAGGGGAAAGGAGTGGGAAAATGGGGGAGAGGGGAAAGGACTGGTAGGAAGAGGGGAGAGGGGAAAGCAATGTGAGGAAGAGGGAGAGGGGAAAGTACTGGGAGGACGAGAGGAGAGGGGAAAGGAATAGGAGGAAGAGGGGAGAGGGGCAAGGACTGGGAGGAAGAGGGGAGAGGGGAAGGGACTGGGAGGAAGAGGGGAGAGGGGAAAGGACTGGAAGGAAGAGGCGAGAGGGGAAAGGACTGGGAGGGAGAGGGGAGAGCGGAAAGGACTGGGAGGAAGAGGAGAGAGGGGAAGGAACTGGGAGGAAGAGGGGAGAGGGGAAGGGACTGGGAGGAAGAGGGGAGAGGGGAAAGGACTGGAAGGAAGAGGGGAGAGGGGCAAGGACAGGGAGGAAGAGGGGAGAGGGGAAGGGACTGGGAGGAAGAGGGGAGAGGTGAAAGGACTGGGAGGAAAAGGGGAGAGCGGAAGGGACTGGGAGGAAGAGGGGAGAGGGGAAAGGACTGGAAGGAAGAGGCAAGAGGGGTTAGGACTGGGAGGGAGAGGGGAGAGGGGAAAGGACTGGTAGGAAAACGGGAGAGGGGAAAGGACTGGGAGGAAGACGGGAGAGTAGATAGGCATGTGAGGAAGAGGGAGAGGGGAACGGACTGGGAGGGAGAGGGGAAAGGAATGGGAAGATGGGGGAGACGGGAAGGGACTGTGAGGAAGGGGGAGAGGGAAAAGGACTGGGAGGAATAGAGGAGAGGGGAAAGGACTGGGAGGAAGGGGGAGAGGGGAAAGGACTGGGAGGAAGAGGGGAGAGGGGAAAGGAGTGGGAAGATGGGGGAGAGGGGAAAGGACTGGTAGGAAGAGGGGAGAGGGGAAAGCAATGTGAGGAAGAGGGAGAGGGGAAAGTACTGGGAGGACGAGAGGAGAGGGGAAAGGAATAGGAGGAAGAGGGGAGAGGGGCAAGGACTGGGAGGAAGAGGGGAGAGGGGAAGGGACTGGGAGGAAGAGGGGAGAGGGGAAAGGACTGGAAGGAAGAGGCGAGAGGGGAAAGGACTGGGAGGGAGAGGGGAGAGCGGAAGGGACTGGGAGGAAGAGGGGAGATGGGAAAGGACTGGTAGGAAGAGGGGAGAGGGGAAAGGACTGGGAGGATGACGGGAGAGTGGAAAGGCATGTGAGGAAGAGGGAGAGGGGAAAAGACTGGGAGGAAGAGATGAGAGGGGAAAGGACTGGGAGGAAGAGAGGAGAGGGGAAAGGAATGGGAGGAAGGGGGAGAGGGGAAAGGACAGGGAGGAAGAGGGGAGAGGGGAAAGGAATGGGAGGAAGGGGGAGAGGGGAAAGGACTGGGAGGAAGAGGGGAGAGGGGAAGGGACTCGGAGGAAGAGGGGAGAGGGGAAAGGACTGGGAGGAAGAGGGGAGAGCGGAAAGGACTGGGAGGAAGAGGGGAGAGGGGAAGGGACTGGGAGGAAGAGGGGAGAGGGGAAGGGACTGGGAGGAAGAGGGGAGAGGGGAAAGGACTGGAAGGAAGAGGGGAGAGGGGCAAGGACTGGGAGGAAGAGGGGAGAGGGGAAGGGACTGGGAGGAAGAGGGGAGAGGTGAAAGGACTGGGAGGAAAAGGGGAGAGGGGAAAGGACTGGAAGGAAGAGGCAAGAGGGGAAAGGACTGGGAGGGAGAGGGGAGAGGGGAAAGGACTGGTAGGAAGACGGGAGAGGGGAAAGGACTGGGAGGAAGACGGGAGAGTGGAAAGGCATGTGAGGAAGAGGGAGAGGGGAAAGGACTGGGAGGGAGAGGGGAAAGGAATGGGAAGATGGGGGAGACGGGAAGGGACTGTGAGGAAGGGGGAGAGGGAAAAGGACTGGGAGGAATAGAGGAGAGGGGAAAGGACTGGGAGGAAGGGGGAGAGGGGAAAGGACTGGGAGGAAGAGGGGAGAGGGGAAAGGAGTGGGAAGATGGGGGAGAGGGGAAAGGACTGGTAGGAAGAGGGGAGAGGGGAAAGCAATGTGAGGAAGAGGGAGAGGGGAAAGTACTGGGAGGACGAGAGGAGAGGGGAAAGGAATAGGAGGAAGAGGGGAGTGGGGAGAGGACTGGGAGGAAGAGGGGAGAGGGGAAGGGACTGGGAGGAAGAGGGGAGAGGGGAAAGGACTGGAAGGAAGAGGCGAGAGGGGAAAGGACTGGGAGGGAGAGGGGAGAGCGGAAGGGACTGGGAGGAAGAGGGGAGAGGGGAAAGGACTGGGAGGAAGAGGGGAGAGGGGAAAGGACTGGGAGGATGACGGGAGAGTGGAAAGGCATGTGAGGAAGAGGGAGAGGGGAAAGGACTGGGAGGAAGAGAGGAGAGGGGAAAGGACTGGGAGGAAGAGAGGAGAGGGGAAAGGAATGGGAGGAAGGGGGAGAGGGGAAAGGACTGGGAGGAAGAGGGGAGAGGGGAAGGGACTGGGAGGAAGAGGGGAGAGGGGAAGGGACTGGGAGGAAGAGGGGAGAGGGGAAAGGACTGGGAGGAAGAGGGGAGAGGGGAAAGGACTGGGAGGAAGAGGGGAGAGTGGAAGGGACTGGGAGGAAGAGAGGAGAGGGGAAAGGACTGGGAGGAAGAGAGGAGAGGGGAATGGAATGGGAGGAAGAGGGAGAGGGGAAAGGACTGGGAGGAAGAGAGGAGAGGGGAAAGGATTGGGAGGAAGGGGGAGAGGGGAAAGGACTGGGAGGAAGAGGGGAGAGGGGAAAGGACTGGGAGGAAGGGGGGAGAGGGGAAAGGACTGGGAGGAAGGGGGAGAGGGGAAAGGACTGGGAGGAAGAGGGGAGAGGGGAAAGGACTGGGAGGAAGAGAGGAGAGGGGAAAGGACTGGGAGGAAGAGGGGAGAGGGGAAAGGACTGGGAGGAAGAGGGGAGAGCGGAAGGGACTGGGAGGAAGAGGGGAGAGGGGAAAGGACTGGAAGGAAGAGGCAAGAGGGGAAAGGACTGGGAGGGAGAGGGGAGAGGGGAAAGGACTGGTAGGAAGACGGGAGAGGGGAAAGGACTGGGAGGAAGACGGGAGAGTGGAAAGGCATGTGAGGAAGAGGGAGAGGGGAAAGGACTGGGAGGGAGAGGGGAAAGGAATGGGAAGATGGGGGAGACGGGAAGGGACTGTGAGGAAGGGGGAGAGGGAAAAGGACTGGGAGGAAGAGAGGAGAGGGGAAAGGACTGGGAGGAAGGGGGAGAGGGGAAAGGACTGGGAGGAAGAGGGGAGAGGGGAAAGGAGTGGGAAGATGGGGGAGAGGGGAAAGGACTGGTAGGAAGAGGGGAGAGGGGAAAGCAATGTGAGGAAGAGGGAGAGGGGAAAGTACTGGGAGGACGAGAGGAGAGGGGAAAGGAATAGGAGGAAGAGGGGAGAGGGGCAAGGACTGGGAGGAAGAGGGGAGAGGGGAAGGGACTGGGAGGAAGAGGGGAGAGGGGAAAGGACTGGAAGGAAGAGGCGAGAGGGGAAAGGACTGGGAGGGAGAGGGGAGAGCGGAAGGGACTGGGAGGAAGAGGGGAGATGGGAAAGGACTGGTAGGAAGAGGGGAGAGGGGAAAGGACTGGGAGGATGACGGGAGAGTGGAAAGGCATGTGAGGAAGAGGGAGAGGGGAAAAGACTGGGAGGAAGAGATGAGAGGGGAAAGGACTGGGAGGAAGAGAGGAGAGGGGAAAGGAATGGGAGGAAGGGGGAGAGGGGAAAGGACAGGGAGGAAGAGGGGAGAGGGGAAAGGAATGGGAGGAAGGGGGAGAGGGGAAAGGACTGGGAGGAAGAGGGGAGAGGGGAAGGGACTCGGAGGAAGAGGGGAGAGGGGAAAGGACTGGGAGGAAGAGGGGAGAGCGGAAAGGACTGGGAGGAAGAGGAGAGAGGGGAAGGAACTGGGAGGAAGAGGGGAGAGGGGAAGGGACTGGGAGGAAGAGGGGAGAGGGGAAAGGACTGGAAGGAAGAGGGGAGAGGGGCAAGGACTGGGAGGAAGAGGGGAGAGGGGAAGGGACTGGGAGGAAGAGGGGAGAGGTGAAAGGACTGGGAGGAAAAGGGGAGAGGGGAAAGGACTGGAAGGAAGAGGCAAGAGGGGAAAGGACTGGGAGGGAGAGGGGAGAGGGGAAAGGACTGGTAGGAAGACGGGAGAGGGGAAAGGACTGGGAGGAAGACGGGAGAGTGGAAAGGCATGTGAGGAAGAGGGAGAGGGGAAAGGACTGGGAGGGAGAGGGGAAAGGAATGGGAAGATGGGGGAGACGGGAAGGGACTGTGAGGAAGGGGGAGAGGGAAAAGGACTGGGAGGAATAGTGGAGAGGGGAAAGGACTGGGAGGAAGGGGGAGAGGGGAAAGGACTGGGAGGAAGAGGGGAGAGGGGAAAGGAGTGGGAAGATGGGGGAGAGGGGAAAGGACTGGTAGGAAGAGGGGAGAGGGGAAAGCAATGTGAGGAAGAGGGAGAGGGGAAAGTACTGGGAGGACGAGAGGAGAGGGGAAAGGAATAGGAGGAAGAGGGGAGTGGGGAGAGGACTGGGAGGAAGAGGGGAGAGGGGAAGGGACTGGGAGGAAGAGGGGAGAGGGGAAAGGACTGGAAGGAAGAGGCGAGAGGGGAAAGGACTGGGAGGGAGAGGGGAGAGGGGAAAGGACTGGGAGGATGACGGGAGAGTGGAAAGGCATGTGAGGAAGAGGGAGAGGGGAAAGGACTGGGAGGAAGAGAGGAGAGGGGAAAGGACTGGGAGGAAGAGAGGAGAGGGGAAAGGAATGGGAGGAAGGGGGAGAGGGGAAAGGACTGGGAGGAAGAGGGGAGAGGGGAAGGAACTGGGAGGAAGAGGGGAGAGGGGAAGGGACTGGGAGGAAGAGGGGAGAGGGGAAAGGACTGGAAGGAAGAGGGGAGAGGGGAAAGGACTGGGAGGAAGAGGGGAGAGGGGAAGGGACTGGGAGGAAGAGAGGAGAGGGGAAAGGACTGGGAGGAAGAGAGGAGAGGGGAATGGAATGGGAGGAAGAGGGAGAGGGGAAAGGACTGGGAGGAAGAGAGGAGAGGGGAAAGTATTGGGAGGAAGGGGGAGAGAGTAAAGGACTGGGAGGAAGAGGGGAGAGGGGAAAGGACTGGGAGGAAGAGAATAGAGGGGAAAGGAATGGGAGGAAGGTGGAGAGGGGAAAGGACTGGGAGGAAGAGGGGAGAGGGGAAGGGACTCGGAGGAAGAGGGGAGAGGGGAAAGGACTGGAAGGAAGAGGGGAGAGCGGAAAGGACTGGGAGGAAGAGGGGAGAGGGGAAGGGACTGGGAGGAAGAGGGGAGAGGGGAAGGGACTGGGAGGAAGAGGGGAGAGGGGAAAGGACTGGAAGGAAGAGGGGAGAGGGGAAAGGACTGGGAGGAAGAGGGGAGAGGGGAAGGGACTGGGAGGAAGAGGGGAGAGGGGAAAGGACTGGGAGGAAGAGGGGAGAGGGCAAGGACTGGGAGGAAGAGGGGAGAGGGGAAAGGACTGGGAGGAAGAGGGGAGAGTGGAAAGGACTTGGAGGAATAGGGGAGAGCGGAAGGGATTGGGAGGAAGAGGGGAGAGGGGAAAGGACTGGAAGGAAGAGGCAATAGGGGAAAGGACTGGGAGGGAGAGGGGAGAGGGGAAAGGACTGGTAGGAAGTCGGGAGAGGGGAAAGGACTGGGAGGAAGACGGGAGAGTGGAAAGGCATGTGAGGAAGAGGGAGAGGGGAAAGGACTGGGAGGAAGAGGGGAGAGGCGAAAGGAATGGGAAGATGGGGGAGACGGGAAGGGACTGTGAGGAAGGGGGAGAGGGAAAAGGACTGGGAGGAAGAGAGGAGAGGGGAAAGGACTGGGAGGAAGGGGGAGAGGGGAAAGGACTGGGAGGAAGAGGGGAGTGGGGAAAGTAGTGGGAAGATGGGGAGAGGGGAAAGGACTGGTAGGAAGAGGGGAGAGGGGAAAGCAATGTGAGGAAGAGGGCGAGGGGAAAGTACTGGGAGGACGAGAGGAGAGGGGAAAGGAATAGGAGGAAGAGGGGAGAGGGCAAGGACTTGGAGGAAGAGGGGAGAGGGGAAGGGACTGGGAGGAAGAGGGGTGAGGGGAAAGGACTGGAAGGAAGAGGCGGGAGGGGAAAGGACTGGGAGGATGACGGGAGAGTGGAAAGGCATGTGAGGAAGAGGGAGAGGGGAACGGACTGGGAGCAAGAGGGGAGAGGGGAAAGGAATGGGAGGAAGAGGGGAGAGCGGAAAGGACTGGGAAGAAGAGGGGAGAGGGGAATGGAATGGGAGGAAGAGGGAGAGGGGAAAGGACAGGAGGAAGGGGGAGAGGGGAAAGGACTGGGAGGAAGAGAAGAGAGGGGAAAGGACTGGGAGGAAGAGGGGAGAGGGGAAAGGACTGGGAGGAAGAGGGGAGAGGGGAAAGGACTGGGAGGAAGAGGGGAGGGGGAAAGGACTGGGAGGAAGGGGGAGAAGGGAAAGAAATGGGAATAAGGGGAGAGGTGAATGCACTGGTAGGAATGGGAAGAGGGGAAACGACTGGGAGGAAGCGGGAAGAGTTGTATGAAATGGGAGGAATGGAGGAGAGGCAAAAGGACTGGGAGGAAGTGGGGAGAGGGGAATGGACTGGGAGGAAGAGGGAGAGGGGAAAGGACTGGGAGGAAGGGGGAGAGGGGAAAGGACTGGGAGGAAGAGGGGAGAGGGGAAAGGACTGGGAGGAAGAGGGGAGAGGGGAAAGGACTGGGAGGAAGAGAGGAGAGGGGAAAGGACTGGGAGGAAGGGGGAGAGGGGAAAGGACTGGGAGGAAGAGGGGAGAGGGGAAAGGACTGGGAGGAAGAGGGGAGAGCGGAAGGGACTGGGAGGAAGAGGGGAGAGGGGAAAGGACTGGGAGGAAGAGGGGAGAGGGGAAAGGACTGGGAGGAAGAGGGGAGAGGGGAAAGGACTGGGAGGAAGAGGGGAGAGGGGAAAGGACTGGGAGGAAGAGGGGAGAGGGGAAAGGACTGGGAGGAAGAGGGGAGAGGGGAAAGGAATGGGAGGAAGAGGGGAGAGGGGAAGGGACTGGGAGGAAGAGGGAGAGGGGAAAGGACTGGGAGGAAGAGGGGAGAGGGGAAAGGACTGGGAGGAAGAGGGGAGAGGGGAAAGGACTGGGAGGAAGAGGGGAGAGGGGAAAGGACTGGGAGGAAGAGGGGAGAGGGGAAAGGACTGGAAGGAAGAGGGGAGAGGGGAAAGGACTGGGAGGAAGAGGGGAGAGGGGAAAGGACTGGGAGGAAGAGGGGAGAGGGGAAAGGACTGGGAGGAAGAGGGGAGAGGGGAAAGGACTGGAAGGAAGTGGGAGAGGGGAAAGGACTGGGAGGAAGAGGGGAGAGGGGAAGGGACTGGGAGGAAGAGGGGAGAGGGGAAAGGACTGGGAGGAAGAGGGGAGAGGGGAAAGGAATGGGAGGAAGGGGGAGAGCTGAAAGGACTGGGAGGAAGAGAGGAGAGGGGAAAGGACTGGGAGGAAGGGGGAGAGGGGAAAGGACTGGGAGGAAGAGGGGAGAGGGGAAAGGACTGGGAGGAAGAGGGGAGAGGGGAAAGGAATGGGAGGAAGAGGGGAGAGGGGAAAGGACTGGGAGGAAGAGGGGAGAGGGGAAAGGACTGGGAGGAAGAGGGGAGAGGGGAAAGGACTGGGAGGAAGAGGGAGAGGGGAAAGGACTGGGAGGAAGGGGGAGAGTGGAAAGGAATGGGAGGAAGAGAGGAGAGGGGAAAGGACAGGGAGGAAGAGAGGAGAGGGGAAAGGACTGGGAGGAAGTGGGAGAGGGGAAAGGACTGGGAGGAAGAGGGGAGAGGGGAAAGGACTGGGAGGAAGAGGGAGAGGGGAAAGGACTGGGAGGAAGAGGGGAGAGGGGAAAGGACTGGGAGGAAGGGGAGAGGGGAAAGGACTGGGAGGAAGAGGGGAGAGGGGAAAGGACTGGGAGGAAGAGGGGAGAGGGGAAAGGACTGGGAGGAAGAGAGGAGAGGGGAAAGGACTGGGAGGAAGGGGGAGAGGGGAAAGGGGTGGAAGGAATAAGGTAGGGGGAAAGGACTGGTAGGAAGAGGGAGAGGGGAAAGGACTGGGAGGAAGAGGGGAGAGGGGAAAGGACTGAGAGGACAAGGAGAGGAGGAAAGGAATGGGAGGAAGAGAGCAGAGGGGAAAGCACTGGGACGAAGCGGGCAGAGGGGAAAGGACTGGGAGGAAGAGGGGAGAGGGGAAAAGACTGGAAGGAAGAGGGGAGAGCGGAAAGGACTGGGAGGAAGAGGGGAGAGGGGAAAGGAATGGGAGGAAGAGGGGAGAGGGGAAAGGACTGGGAGTAAGAGGAAGAGGGGAAAGGACTGGGAGGAAGAGGGGAGAGGGGAAAGGACTGGGAGGAAGAGGGGAGAGGGGAAAGGACTGGGAGGAAGGGGGAGAGGGGAAAGGACTGGGAGGAAGAGGGGAGAGGGGAAAGGACAGGGAGGAAGAGGGGAGAGGGGAAAGGACTGGGAGGAAGAGGGGAGAGGGGAAAGGACTGGGAGGAAGAGGGGAGAGGGGAAAGGACTGGGAGGAAGGGGGAGAGGGGAAAGAAATGGGAGGAAGGGGAGAGGTGAATGGACTGGTAGGAAGGGGGAGAGGGGAAAGGACTGGGAGGAAGCGGGAAGAGTGGTATGGAATGGGAGGAAGAGAGGAGAGGGGAAAGGACTGGGAGGAAGTGGGGAGAGGGGAATGGAATGGGAGGAAGAGGGAGAGGGGAAAGGACTGGGAGGAAGGGGGAGAGGGGAAAGGACTGGGAGGAAGTGGGGAGAGGGGAAAGGACTGGGAGGAAGAGGGGAGAGCGGAAAGGACTGGGAGGAAGAGAGGAGAGGGAAAAGGAATGGGAGGAAGGGGGAGAGGGGAAAGGACTGTGAGGAAGGGGTGAGGGGAAAGGACTGGGAGGAAGAGGGGAGAGAGGCAAGGACTGGGAGGAAGAGGGGAGAGGGGAAAGGGACTGGGAGGAAGAGGGGAGAGGGGAAAGGACTGGGAGGAAGAGAGGAGAGGGGAAAGGACTGGGAGGAAGAGGGGAGAGGGGAAAGGACTGGGAGGAAGAGGGGAGAGGGGAAAGGACTGGGAGGAAGAGGGGAGAGGGGAAAGGACTGGGAGGAAGAGGGGATAGGGGAAAGGACTGGGAGGAAGGGGGAGAGGGGAAAGGACTGGGAGGAAGAGGGGAGAGGGGAAAGGACTGGGAGGAAGAGGGGAGAGGGGAAAGGACTGGGAGGAAGAGGAGAGAGGGGAAAGGAATGGGAGGAAGGGGGAGCGCTGAAAGGACTGGGAGGAAGAGAGGAGGGGGAAAGGACAGGGAGGAAGGGGGAGATGGGCAAGGACTGGGAGGAAGAGGGGAGAGGGGAAATTACAGGGAGGAAGAGGGGAGAGGGGAAAGGAATGGGAGGAAGAGAGGAGAGGGGAAAGGACTGGGAGGAAGGGGGAGAGGGGAAAGGACTGGGAGGAAGAGGGGAGAGGGGAAAGGACTGGGAGGAAGAGGGGAGAGGGGAAAGGACTGGGAGGAAGAGAGGAGAGGGGAAAGGACTGGGAGGAAGAGAGGAGTGGGGAAAGGACTGGTAGGAAGAGGGGAGAGGGGAAAGGATTGCGGAAAGAATGGAGAGGGGAAAGGACTGGGAGGAAGACAGGAGAGGGGAAAGGACTGGGAGGAAGAGGAGAGAGGGGAAAGGAATGGGAGGAAAGGGGAGAGGGGGAAGGACTGCGAGGAAGAGGGGAGAGGGGAAAGGACTGGGAGGAAGAGAGGGGAAAGGACTGGGTGGAAGGGGGAGAGGGGAAAGGACTGGGAGGAAGGGGGAGAGGGGACAGGACTGGGAGGAAGAGGGGAGAGGGGAATGGACTGGGAGGAAGAGGGGAGAGGGGAAAGGACAGGGAGGGAGAGGGGAAAGGACTGGCAGGAAGAGGGGAGAGGGGAAAGGACTGGGAGGAAGAGGGGAGAGGGGAAAGGACTGGGAGGAAGGGGGAGAGGGGAAAGGACTGGGAGGAAGGGGGAGAGGGGAAAGGACTGGTAGGAAGGGGGAGAGGGGAAAGGACTGGGATGAAGCGGGACGAGTGGTATGGAATGGGAGGAAGAGAGGAGAGGGGAAAGGACTGGGAGGAAGTGGGGAGAGGGGAAAGGAATGGGAGGAAGAGGGGAGAGGGGAAAGGACTGGGAGGAAGGGGGAGAAGGGAAAGGACTGGGAGGAAGTGGGGAGAGGGGAAAGGACTAGGAGGTAGAGGGGAGAGCGGAAAGGACTGGGAGGAAGAGAGGAGAGGGAAAAGGAATGGGAGGAAGGGGGAGAGGGGAAAGGACTGTGAGGAAGGGGGAGAGGGGAAAGGACTGGGAGGAAGAGGGGAGAGGGGCAAGGACTGGGAGGAAGAGGGGAGAGGGGAAGGGACTGGGAGGAAGAGGGGAGAGGGGAAAGGACTGGGAGGAAGAGAGGAGAGGGGAAAGGACTGGGAGGAAGAGGGGAGAGGGGAAGGGACTGGGAGGAAGAGGGGAGAGGGGAAAGGACTGGGAGGAAGAGGGGAGAGGGGAAAGGACTGGGAGGAAGAGGGGAGAGGGGAAAGGACTGGGAGGAAGAGGGGAGAGGGGAAAGGACTGGGAGGAAGAGGGGAGAGGGGAAAGGACTGGGAGGAAGAGGGGAGAGGGGAACGGACTGGTAGGAAGAGGAGAGAGGGGAAAGGAATGGGAGGAAGGGGGAGTGCTGAAAGGACTGGGAGGAAGAGAGGAGGGGGAAAGGACTGGGAGGAAGGGGGAGATGGGCAAGGACTGGGAGGAAGAGGGGAGAGGGGAAAGGACTGGGAGGAAGAGGGGAGAGGGGAAAGGAATGGGAGGAAGAGAGGAGAGGGGAAAGGACTGGGAGGAAGGGGGAGAGGGGAAAGGACTGGGAGGAAGAGGGGAGAGGGGAAAGGACTGGGAGGAAGAGGGGAGAGGGGAAAGGACTGGGAGGAAGAGAGGAGAGGGGAAAGGACTGGGAGGAAGAGAGGAGAGGGGAAAGGACTGGGAGGAAGAGGGGAGAGGGGAAAGGACTGCGAGAAAGAATGGAGAGGGGAAAGGACTGGGAGGAAGACAGGAGAGGGGAAAGGACTGGGAGGAAGAGGAGAGAGGGGAAAGGAATGGGAGGAAAGGGGAGAGGGGAAAGGACTGGGAGGAAGAGGGAGAGGGGAAAGGACTGGGAGGAAGAGAGGGGAAAGGACTGGGAGGAAGAGGGGAGAGGGGAAAGGACTGGGAGGAAGAGGGGAGAGGGGAAAGGACTGGGAGGAAGAGGGGAGAGGGGAAGGGACTGGGAGGAAGAGGGGAGAGGGGAAAGGACTGGGAGGAAGAGGAGAGAGGGGAAAGGACTGGGAGGAAGAGGGGAGAGGGGAAAGGACTGGGAGGAAGAGAGGAGAGGGGAAAGGACTGGGAGGAAGAGGGGAGAGGGGAAAGGACTGGGAGGAAGAGGGGAGAGGGGAAAGGACTGGGAGGAAGAGGGGAGAGGGGAAAGGAATGGGAGGAAGAGGGGAGAGGTGAAAGGACTGGGAGGATGGGGAAGAGGTGAAAGGACTGGGAGGAAGAGGGGAGAGGGGAAAGGACTGGGAGGAAGAGGGGAGAGGGGAAAGGACTGGGAGGAAGAGAGGAGAGGGGAAAGGACTGGGAGGAAGAGAGGAGAGGGGAAAGGACTGGGAGGAAGAGGGGAGAGGGGAAAGGACTGGGAGGAAAGAGGGAGAGGGGAAAGGACTGGGAGGAAGAGAGGAGAGGGGAAAGGACTGGGAGGAAGAGTGGAGAGGGAAAGGACTGGGAGGAAGAGGGGAGAGGGGAAAGGACTGGGAGGAACAGGGGAGAGTGGAAAGGACTGGGAGGAAGGGGGAGAGGGGAAAGGACTGGGAGGAAGAGGGGAGAGGGGAAAGGACTGGGAGGAAGAGGGGAGAGGGGAAAGGACTGGGAGGAAGGGGGAGAGGGGAAAGGACTGGGAGGAAGAGGGGAGAGGGGAAGGGACTGGGAGGAAGAGGGGAGAGGGGAAAGGACTGGGAGGAAGAGGGGAGAGGGGAAATTACAGGGAGGAAGAGGGGAGAGTGGAAAGGAATGGGAGGAAGAGGTGAGAGGTGAAAGGACTGGGAGGATGGGGAAGAGGTGAAAGGACTGGGAGGAAAAGGGGAGAGGGGAAAGTACTGGGTGGAACAGGGGAGAGCGGAAAGGACTGGGATGAAGAGAGGCGAGGGGAAAGGACTGGGAGGAAGAGAGGAGTGGGGAAAAGACTGGTAGGAAGAGGGGAGAGGGGAAAGGACTGGGAGAAAGATTGGAGAGGGGAAAGGACTCGGAGGAAGAGAGGAGAGGGGAAAGGACTGGGAGGAAGAGGGGAGAGGGGAAAGGACTGGGAGGAAGAGGGGAGAGGGGAAAGGACTGGGAGGAACAGGGGAGAGTGGAAAGGACTGGGAGGAAGAGAGGAGAGGGGAAAGGACTGGGAGGAAGGGGTAGAGGGGAAAGGACTGGGAGGAAGAGAGGAGAGGGGAAAGGACTGGGAGGAAGGGGGAGAGGGGAAAGGACTGGGAGGAAGAGGGGAGAGGGGAAAGGACTGGGAGGTAGATGGGAGAGGGGAAAGGGCTGGGAGGAAGAGGGGAGAGGGGAAAGGACTGGGAGGAAGAGGGGAGAGGGGAAAGGACTGGGAGGAAGGGGGAGAGGGGAAAGGACTGGGAGGAAGAGGGGAGAGGGGAAAGGACTGGGAGGAAGAGGGGAGAGGGGAAAGGACTGGGAGGAAGAGGGGAGAGGGGAAAGGACTGGGAGGAAGAGGGGAGAGGGGAAAGGACTGGGAGGAAGGGGGAGAAGGGAAAGAAATGGGAATAAGGGGAGAGGTGAAAGGACTGGGAGGAAGAGGGGAGAGGGGAAAGGACTGGGAGGAAGGGGGAGAGGGGCAAGGACTGGGAGGAAGAGGGGAGAGGGGAAAGGACTGGGAGGAAGAGGGGAGAGGGGAAAGGATGGGGAGGGGAGAGGGGAAAGGAATGGGAGGAAGAGAGGAGAGGTGAAAGGACTGGGAGGAAGAGGGGAGAGGGGAAAGGACTGGGAGGAAGAGGGGAGAGCGGAAAGGACTGGGAGGAAGAGAGGAGAGGGGAAAGGACTGGGAGGAAGAGAGGAGAGGGGAAAGGAATGGGAGGAAGAGGGGAGAGGGGAAAGGACTGGGAGGAAGAATGGAGAGGGGAAAGGACTGGGAGGAAGAGAGGAGAGGGGAAAGAACTGGGAGGAAGAGGAGAGAGGGGAAAGGAATGGGAGGAAGGGGGAGAGGGGGAAGGACTGCGAGGAAGAGAGGAGAGGGGAAAGGACTGGGAGGAAGAGGGGAGAGGGGAAAGGACTGGGAGGAAGGGGGAGAGGGGAAAGGACTGGGAGGAAGGGGGAGAGGGGAAAGGACTGGGAGGAAGAGGGGAGAGGGGAAAGGGACTGGGAGGAAGAGGGGAGAGGGGAAAGGACTGGGAGGAAGAGGGGAGAGGGGAAAGGAATGGGAGGAAGGGGGAGAGGGGAAAGGACTGGGAGGAAGAGGGGAGAGGGGAAAGGACTGGGAGGAAGAGGGGAGAGGGGAAAGGACTGGGAGGAAGAGAGGAGAGGGGAAAGGACTGGGAGGAAGAGAGAGAGAGAGGAAAGGACTGGGAGGAATAGGGGAGAGGGGAAAGGACTGGGAGGAAGAATGGAGAGGGGAAAGGACTGGGAGGAAGAGAGGAGAGGGGAAAGGACTGGGAGGAAGAGGAGAGAGGGGAAAGGAATGGGAGGAAGGGGGAGAGGGGGAAGGACTGCGAGGAAGAGAGGAGAGGGGAAAGGACTGGGAGGAAGAGAGGGGAAAGGACTGGGAGGAAGGGGGAGAGGGGAAAGGACAGGGAGGAAGGGGGAGAGGGGACAGGACTGGGAGAAAGAGGGGAGAGGGGAAAGGACTGGTAGGAAGAGAGAGAGGGGAAAGGAATGCGAGGAAGGGGGAGAGGTGAAAGGACTGGGAGGAAGAGAGGAGGGGGAAAGGACTGGGAGGAAGGGGGAGAGAGGCAAGGACTGGGAGGAAGAGGGGAGAGGGGAAAGGACTGGGAGGAAGAGGGGAGAGGGGAAAGGACTGGGAGGAAGAGAGGAGAGGGGAAAGGACTGGGAGGAAGAGGGGAGAGGGGAAAGGACTGGGAGGAAGAGGGGAGAGGGGAAAGGACTGGGAGGAAGAGAGGAGAGGGGAAAGGACTGGGAGGAAGAGAGGAGAGGGGAAAGGACTGGGAGGAAGAGAGGAGAGGGGAAAGGACTGGGAGGAAGAGGGAGAGGGGAAAGGACTGGGAGGAAGAGAGGAGAGGGGAAAGGACTGGGAGGAAGAGGGGAGGGGGAAAGGACTGGGAGGAAGAGGGGAGAGGGGAAAGGACTGGGAGGAAGAGGGGAGAGGGGAAAGGACTGGGAGGAAGAGGGGAGAGGGGAAAGGACTGGGAGGAAGAGAGGAGAGGGGAAAGGACTGGGAGGAAGAGGGGAGAGGGGAAAGGACTGGGAGGAAGGGGGAGAGGGGAAAGGACTGGGAGGAAGAGAGGAGAGGGGAAAGGACTGGGTGGAAGGGGTAGAGGGGAAAATACTGGGAGGAAAAGAGGAGAGGGGAAAGGACTGGGAGGAAGGGGAGAGGGGAAAGGACTGGGAGGAAGAGAGGAGAGGGGAAAGTATTGGGAGGAAGGGGGAGAGTGGAAAGGAATTGGAGGAAGAGAGGAGAGGGGAAAGGACTGGGAGGAAGAGGGGAGAGGGGAAAGGACAGGGAGGAAGAGTGGAGAGGGGAAAGGACTGGGAGGAAGAGAGGAGAGGGGAAAGGACTGGGAGGAAGAGGGGAGAGGGGAAAGAATTGGGAGGAAGAGAGAAGAGGGGAAGGGACTGGGAGGAAGAGGGAAGAGGGGAAGGGACTGGGAGGTAGAGGGGAGAGGGGAGAGGGGAAAGGACTGGGAGGAAGAGAGGAGAGGGGAAAGGACTGGGAGGAAGAGTGGAGAGGGGAAAGTACTGGGAGGAAGAGGGGAGAGGGGAAAGGAATGGGAGGAAGAGGGAGAGGGGAAAGGACTGGGAGGAAGAGGGGAGAGGGGAAAGGACTGGGAGGAAGAGAGGAGAGGGGAAAGGACTGGGAGGAAGAGGGGAGAGGGGAAAGGACTGGGAGGAAGAGGGGAGAGGGGAAAGGACTGGGAGGAAGAGGGGAGAGGGGAAAGGAATGGGAGGAAGGGGGAGAGGGGAAAGGACTGGGAGGAAGAGAGGAGAGGGGAAAGGACTGGGAGGAAGGGGGAGAGGGGAAAGGACTGGGAGGAAGAGGGGAGAGGGGAAAGGACTGGGAGGAAGAGGGGAGAGGGGAAAGGAATGGGAGGAAGAGAGGAGAGGGGAAAGGACTGGGAGGAAGGGGGAGAGGGGAAAGGACTGGGAGGAAGAGGGGAGAGGGGAAAGGACTGGGAGGAAGAGGGGAGAGGGGAAAGGACTGGGAGGAAGAGAGGAGAGGGGAAAGGACTGGGAGGAAGAGAGCAGTGGGGAAAGGACTGGTAGGAAGAGGGGAGAGGGGAAAGGACTTTGAGAAAGAATGGAGAGGGGAAAGGACTGGGAGGAAGAGAGGAGAGGGGAAAGGACTGGGAGGAAGAGGGGAGAGGGGAAAGGACTGGGAGGAAGGGGGAGAGGGGAAAGGACTGGGAGGAAGAGGGGAGAGTGGAAAGGAATGGGAGGAAGAGAGGAGAGGTGAAAGGACTGGGAGGAAGGGGAAGAGGTAAAGGGACTGGGAGGAAGAGGGGAGAGGGGAAAGGACTGGGAGGAACAGGGGAGAGGAGGAAAGGACTGGGAGGAAGAGAGGAGAGGGGAAAGGACTGGGAGGAAGGGGTAGAGGGGAAAGGACTGGGAGGAAGAGAGGAGAGGGGAAAGGACTGGGAGGAAGGGGGAGAGGGGAAAGGACTGGGAGGAAGTGGGGAGAGGGGAAAGGACTGGGAGGTAGAGGGGGGAGGGGAAAGGGCTGGGAGGAAGAGGGGAGAGGAGAAAGGACTGGGAGGAAGGGGAGAGGGGAAAGGACTGGGAGGAAGAGGGGAGAGGGCAAAGGACTGGGAGGAAGAGGGGAGAGGGCAAAGGACTGGGAGGAAGAGAGGAGAGTTGAAAGGACTGGGAGGAAGGGGGAGAGGGGAAAGGGGTGGAAGGAATAAGGTAGGGGGAAAGGACTGGTAGGAAGAGGGAGAGGGGAAAGGACTGGGAGGAAGAGGGGAGAGGGGAAAGGACTGAGAGGACAAGGAGAGGAGGAAAGGAATGGGAGGAAGAGAGCAGAGGGGAAAGCACTGGGACGAAGAGGGGAGAGGGGAAAGGACTGGGAGGAAGAGGGGAGAGGGAAAGGACCGGAAGGTAGAGGGGAGAGGGGAAAGGACTGGGAGGAAGAGGGGAGAGGGGAAAAGACTGGAAGGAAGAGGGGAGAGCGGAAGGGACTGGGAGAAAGAGCGGAAAGGGGAAAGGAATGGGAGGAAGAGCGAGAGGGGAAAGGACTGGGAGTAAGAGGAAGAGGGGAAAGGACTGGGAGGTAGAGGAGAGAGGGGAAAGTACTTGGTGGAAGAGGGGAGAGGGGAAAGGACTGCGAGGAAGGGGGAGAGGGGAAAGGACTGGGAGGAAGAGGGGAGAGGGGAAAGGACAGGGAGGAAGAGGGGAGAGGGGAAAGGACTGGCAGGAAGAGGGGAGAGGGGAAAGGACTGGGAGGAAGAGGGGAGGGGGAAAGGACTGGGAGGAAGGGGGAGAGGGGAAAGAAATGGGAGGAAGGGGAGAGGTGAATGGACTGGTAGGAAGGGGGAGAGGGGAAAGGACTGGGAGGAAGCGGGAAGAGTGGTATGGAATGGGAGGAAGAGAGGAGAGGGGAAAGGACTGGGAGGAAGTGGGGAGAGGGGAATGGAATGGGAGGAAGAGGGAGAGGGGAAAGGACTTGGAGGAAGGGGGAGAAGGGAAAGGACTGGGAGGAAGTGGGGAGAGGGGAAAGGACTAGGAGGTAGAGGGGAGAGCGGAAAGGACTGGGAGGAAGAGAGGAGAGGGAAAAGGAATGGGAGGAAGGGGGAGAGGGGAAAGGACTGTGAGGAAGGGGGAGAGGGGAAAGGACTGGGAGGAAGAGGGGAGAGAGGCAAGGACTGGGAGGAAGAGGGCAGAGGGAAAGGGACTGGGAGCAAGAGGGGAGAGGGCTAAGGACTGGAAGGAAGAGGGGAGAGTGTAAGGGACTGGGAGGAAGAGGGGAGAGGGGAAGGGACTGGGAGGAAGAGGGGAGAGGGGAAGGGACTGGGAGGAAGAGGGGAGAGGGGAAAGGACTGGGAGGAAGAGGGGAGAGGGGAAAGGAATGGGTGGAAGGGGGAGAGGTGAAAGGACTGGGAGGAAGAGAGGAGGGGGAAAGGACTGGGAGGAAGAGAGGAGGGGGAAAGGACAGGGAGGAAGGGAGAGAGGGGTAAGGACTGGGAGGAAGAGGGGAAAGAGGAAATGACTGGGAGGAAGAGGGGATAGGGGGAATGACTGGGAGGAAGATAGGAGAGGGAAAGGACTGGGAGGAAGGGGGAGAGGGGCAAGGACTGGGAGGAAGAGGGGAGAGGGGAAAGGACAGGGAGGAAGAGGGTAGAGGGGAATGGAATGGGAGGAAGAGAGGAGAGGGGCAAGGACTGGGAGGAAGGGGAAGAGGTGAAAGGACTGGGAGGAAGAGGGGAGAGGGGAAAGGACTGGGAGGAAGAGGGGAGAGGGGAAAGGACTGGGAGGAAGGGGGAGAGGGGAAGGCACTGGGAGGAAGAGGGGAGAGGGGAAAGGGCTGGGAGGAAGGGGGAGAGGGGAATGGAATGGTAGGAAGAGGGAGAGCGGAAAGGACTGGGAGGAAGGGGGAGAGGGGAAAGGACTGGGAGGAAGTGGGGAGAGGTGAAGGACTGGGAGGAAGAGGGGAGAGGGGAACGGACTGGTAGGAAGAGGAGAGAGGGGAAAGGAATGGGAGGAAGGGGGAGTGCTGAAAGGACTGGGAGGAAGAGAGGAGGGGGAAAGGACTGGGAGGAAGGGGGAGATGGGCAAGGACTGGGAGGAAGAGGGGAGAGGGGAAATTACAGGGAGGAAGAGGGGAGAAGGGAAAGGAATGGGAGGAAGAGAGGAGAGGTGAAAGGACTGGGAGGAAGGGGAAGAGGGGAAAGGACTGGGAGGAAGAGGGGAGAGGGGAAAGGACTGGGAGGAACAGGGGAGAGGGGAAAGGACTGGGAGGAAGAGAGGAGAGGGGAAAGGACTGGGAGGAAGAGAGGAGAGGGGAAAGGACTGGGAGGAAGAGGGGAGAGGGGAAAGGATTGGGAGGAAGACTGGAGAGGGGAAAGGACTGGGAGGAAGAGAGGAGAGGGGAAAGGACTGGGAGGAAGGGGGAGAGGGGAAAGGACTGGGAGGAAGAGGGGAGAGGGGAAAGGACTGGGAGGAAGAGGGGAGAGGGGAAAGGACTGGGAGGAAGAGGAGAGAGGGGAAAGGAATGGGAGGAAGGGGGAGAGGTGAAAGGACTGGGAGGAAGAGGGGAGAGGGGAAAGGACTGGGAGGAAGAGGGGAGAGGGGAAAGGACTGGGAGGAAGAGAGGAGAGGGGAAAGGACTGGGAGGAAGAGAGGAGTGGGGAAAGGACTGGTAGGAAGAGGGGAGAGGGGAAAGGACTGGGAGAAAGAATGGAGAGGGGAAAGGACTGGGAGGAAGAGAGGAGAGGGAAAAGGCCTGGGAGGAAGAGGAGAGAGGGGAAAGGAATGGGAGGAAGGGGGAGAGGGGGAAGGACTGCGAGGAAGAGAGGAGAGGGGAAAGGACTGGGAGGAAGAGAGGGGGAAGGACTGGGAGGAAGGGGGAGAGGGGAAAGGACAGGGAGGAAGGGGGAGAGGGGACAGGACTGGGAGGAAGAGGGGAGAGGGAAAGGACTGGTAGGAAGAGGAGAGAGGGGAAAGGAATGCGAGGAAGTGGGAGAGGTGAAAGGACTGGGAGGAAGAGAGGAGGGGGAAAGGACTGGGAGGAAGGGGGAGAGGGGAAAGGACTGGGAGGAAGAGGGGAGAGGGGAAAGGACAGGGAGGAAGAGGGGAGAGGGGAAAGGACTGGGAGGAAGAGAGGAGAGGTGAAAGGACTGGGAGGAAGAGGGGAGAGGGGAAAGGACTGGGAGGAAGAGGGGAGAGCGGAAAGGACTGGGAGGAAGAGAGGAGAGTGGAAAGGACTGGGAGGAAGAGAGGAGAGGGGAAAGGACTGGGAGGAAGAGGGGAGAGGGGAAAGGACTGGGAGGAATAGAGGAGAGGGGAAAGGACTGGGAGGAAGAGAGGAGAGGGGAAAGGACTGGGAGGAAGAGGGAGAGGGGAAAGGACTGGGAGGAAGAGTGGAGAGGGGAAAGGACTGGGAGGAAGAGGGGAGAGGGGAAAGGACTGGGAGGAAGAGAGGAGAGGGGAAAGGACTGGGAGGAAGAGAGGAGAGGGGAAAGGACTGGGAGGAAGGGGTAGAGGGGAAAGGACTGGGAGGAAGAGAGGAGAGGGGAAAGGACTGGGAGGAAGAGAGGAGAGGGGAAAGGACTGGGAGGAAGGGGTAGAGGGGAAAGGACTGGGAGGAAGAGAGGAGAGGGGAAAGGACTGGGAGGAAGGGGAGAGGGGAAAGGACTGGGAGGAAGAGGGGAGAGGGGAAAGAAATGGGAATAAGGGGAGAGGTGAATGCACTGGTAGGAATGGGGAGAGGCGAAACGACTGGGAGGAAGCGGGAAGAGTTGTATGGAATGGCAGGAATGGAGGAGAGGGAAAAGGACTGGGAGGAAGTGGGGAGAGGGGAATGGAATGGGAGGAAGAGGGAGAGGGGAAAGGACTTGGAGGAAGGGGGAGAAGGGAAAGGACTGGGAGGAAGTGGGGAGAGGGGAAAGGACTGGGAGGAAGAGGGGAGAGGGGAAAGGACTGGGAGGAAGAGGGGAGAGGGGAAAGGACTGGGAGGAAGAGGGGAGAGGGGAAAGGACTGGGAGGAAGGGGGAGAGGGGAAAGAAATGGGAGGAAGGGGAGAGGTGAATGGACTGGTAGGAAGGGGGAGAGGGGAAAGGACTGGGAGGAAGCGGGACGAGTGGTATGGAATGGGAGGAAGAGAGGAGAGGGGAAAGGACTGGGAGGAAGAGGGGAGAGGGGAATGGAATGGGAGGAAGAGGGAGAGGGGAAAGGACTTGGAGGAAGGGGGAGAGGGGAAAGGACTGGGAGGAAGAGGGGAGAGGGGAAAGGACTGGGAGGAAGAGGGGAGAGGGGAAAGGACTGGGAGGAAGAGGGGAGAGGGGAAAGGACTGGGAGGAAGAGGGGAGGGGGAAAGGACTGGGAGGAAGGGGGAGAGGGGAAAGAAATGGGAGGAAGGGGAGAGGTGAATGGACTGGTAGGAAGGGGGAGAGGGGAAAGGACTGGGAGGAAGCGGGAAGAGTGGTATGGAATGGGAGGAAGAGAGGAGAGGGGAAAGGACTGGGAGGAAGTGGGGAGAGGGGAATGGAATGGGAGGAAGAGGGAGAGGGGAAAGGACTTGGAGGAAGGGGGAGAAGGGAAAGGACTGGGAGGAAGTGGGGAGAGGGGAAAGGACTAGGAGGTAGAGGGGAGAGCGGAAAGGACTGGGAGGAAGAGAGGAGAGGGAAAAGGAATGGGAGGAAGGGGGAGAGGGGAAAGGACTGTGAGGAAGGGGGAGAGGGGAAAGGACTGGGAGGAAGAGGGGAGAGAGGCAAGGACTGGGAGGAAGAGGGCAGAGGGAAAGGGACTGGGAGCAAGAGGGGAGAGGGCTAAGGACTGGAAGGAAGAGGGGAGAGTGTAAGGGACTGGGAGGAAGAGGGGAGAGGGGAAGGGACTGGGAGGAAGAGGGGAGAGGGGAAAGGACTGGGAGGAAGAGGGGAGAGGGGAAAGGATGGGAGGAAGAGGGGAGAGGGGAAAGGAATGGGTGGAAGGGGGAGAGGTGAAAGGACTGGGAGGAAGAGAGGAGGGGGAAAGGACTGGGAGGAAGAGAGGAGGGGGAAAGGACAGGGAGGAAGGGAGAGAGGGGTAAGGACTGGGAGGTAGAGGGGAAAGAGGAATGGACTGGGAGGAAGAGGGGATAGGGGGAATGACTGGGAGGAAGATAGGAGAGGGAAAGGACTGGGAGGAAGGGGGAGAGGGGCAAGGGCTGGGAGGAAGAGGGGAGAGGGGAAAGGACAGGGAGGAAGAGGGTAGAGGGGAATGGAATGGGAGGAAGAGAGGAGAGGGGCAAGGACTGGGAGGAAGGGGAAGAGGTGAAAGGACTGGGAGGAAGAGGGGAGAGGGGAAAGGACTGGGAGGAAGAGGGAGAGGGGAAAGGACTGGGAGGAAGAGGGGAGAGGGGAAGGGACTGGGAGGAAGAGGGGAGAGGGGAAAGGACTGGGAGGAAGGGGGAGAGGGGAATGGAATGGGAGGAAGAGGGAGAGGGGAAAGGACTGGGAGGAAGGGGGAGAGGGGAAAGGACTGGTAGGAAGAGGAGAGAGGGGAAAGGAATGGGAGGAAGGGGGAGCGCTGAAAGGACTGGGAGGAAGAGAGGAGAGGGGAAAGGACTGGGAGGAAGGGGGAGAGGGGCAAGGACTGGGAGGAAGAGGGGAGAGGGGAAAGGACAGGGAGGAAGAGGGGAGAGGGGAAAGGAATGGGAGGAAGAGAGGAGAGGTGAAAGGACTGGGAGGAAGGGGAAGAGGTGAAAGGACTGGGAGGAAGAGGGGAGAGGGGAAAGGACTGGGAGGAACAGGGGAGAGCGGAAAGGACTGGGAGGAAGAGAGGAGAGGGGAAAGGACTGGGAGGAAGAGAGGAGTGGGGAGAGGGGAAAGGACTGGGAGGAAGAGGGGAGAGGGGAAAGGACTGGGAGGAAGAGGGAGAGGGGAAAGGACTGGGAGGAAGGGGGAGAGGGGGAAGGACTGCGAGGAAGAGAGGAGAGGGGAAAGGACTGGGAGGAAGAGAGGGGAAAGGACTGGGAGGAAGGGGGAGAGGGGAAAGGACTGGGAGGAAGGGGGAGAGGGGACAGGACTGGGAGGAAGAGGGGAGAGGGGAATGGACTGGGAGGAAGAGGGGAGAGGGGAAAGGACTGGTAGGAAGAGGAGAGAGGGGAAAGGAATGGGAGGAAGGGGGAGAGGTGAAAGGACTGGGAGGAAGAGGGGAGAGGGGAAAGGACTGGGAGGAAGAGGGGAGAGGGGAAAGGACTGGGAGGAAGAGAGGAGAGGGGAAAGGACTGGGAGGAAGAGAGGAGAGGGGAAAGGACTGGGAGGAAGAGGGGAGAGGGGAAAGGACTGGGAGAAAGAATGGAGAGGGGAAAGGACTGGGAGGAAGAGAGGAGAGGGAAAAGGCCTGGGAGGGAGGGGAAAGGAATGGGAGGAAGGGGGAGAGGGGGAAGGACTGCGAGGAAGAGAGGAGAGGGGAAAGGACTGGGAGGAAGAGGGGAGAGGGGAAAGGACTGGGAGGAAGGGGGAGAGGGGAAAGGACAGGAGGAAGGGGGAGAGGGGACAGGACTGGGAGGAAGAGGGGAGAGGGGAAAGGACTGGTAGGAAGAGGAGAGAGGGGAAAGGAATGCGAGGAAGGGGGAGAGGTGAAAGGACTGGGAGGAAGAGAGGAGGGGGAAAGGACTGGGAGGAAGGGGGAGAGGGGCAAGGACTGGGAGGAAGAGGGGAGAGGGGAAATTACAGGGAGGAAGAGGGGAGAGGGGAAAGGAATGTGAGGAAGAGAGGAGAGGTGAAAGGACTGGGAGGAAGAGGGGAGAGGGGAAAGGACTGGGAGGAACAGGGGAGAGCGGAAAGGACTGGGAGGAAGAGAGGAGAGGGGAAAGGACTGGGAGGAAGAGAGGAGAGGGGAAAGGACTGGGAGGAAGAGGGGAGAGGGGAAAGGACTGGGAGGAAGAGAGGGGAAAGGACTGGGAGGAAGGGGGAGAGGGGAAAGGACTGGGAGGAAGGGGGAGAGGTGAAAGGACTGGGAGGAAGAGGGGAGAGGGGAAAGGACTGGTAGGAAGAGGAGAGAGGGGAAAGGAATGCGAGGAAGGGGGAGAGGTGAAAGGACTGGGAGGAAGAGAGGAGGGGGAAAGGACTGGGAGGAAGGGGGAGAGGGGCAAGGACTGGGAGGAAGAGGGGAGAGGGGAAATTACAGGGAGGAAGAGGGGAGAGGGGAAAGGAATGTGAGGAAGAGAGGAGAGGTGAAAGGACTGGGAGGAAGAGGGGAGAGGGGAAAGGACTGGGAGGAAGAGGGGAGAGCGGAAAGGACTGGGAGGAAGAGAGGAGAGGGGAAAGGACTGGGAGGAAGAGAGGAGAGGGGAAAGGACTGGGAGGAAGAGGGGAGAGGGGAAAGGACTGGGAGGAAGATTGGAGAGGGGAAAGGACTGGGAGGAAGAGAGGAGAGGGGAAAGGACTGGGAGGAAGAGGGGAGGGGGAAAGGACTGGGAGGAAATGGGGAGAGGGGAAAGGACTGGGAGGAACAGGGGAGAGCGGAAAGGACTGGGAGGAACAGAGGAGAGGGGAAAGGACTGGGAGGAAGAGAGGAGAGGGGAAAGGACTGGGAGGAAGAGGGGAGAGGGGAAATGTCTGGGAGGAACGGGTAGCGGGGAAAGGACTGGGAGGAAGAGAGGAGAGGGGAAAGGACTGGGTGGAAGGGGTAGAGGGGAAAGGACTGGGAGGAAAAGAGGAGAGGGGAAAGGACTGGGAGGAAGGGGAAGAGGGGAAAGGACTGGGAGGAAGCGGGGAGAGGGGAAAGGACTGGGAGGAAGAGGGGAGAGGGGAAAGGACTGGGAGGAAGCGGGGAGAGGTGAAAGGAGTGGGAGGAAGAGAGGAGAGGGGAAAGGACTGGGTGGATGTGGGGAGAGGGGAAAGAATTGGGAGGAAGAGAGAAGAGGGGAAGGGACTGGGAGGAAGAGGGAGGAGGGGAAGGGACTGGGAGGTAGAGGGGAGAGGGGAGAGGGGAAAGGACTGGGAGGAAGAGAGGAGAGG
The DNA here is from genome assembly GCF_963921235.1 of Mobula hypostoma. Taxonomy (NCBI): domain Eukaryota; kingdom Metazoa; phylum Chordata; class Chondrichthyes; order Myliobatiformes; family Myliobatidae; genus Mobula; species Mobula hypostoma. Next base: position 73,102,045 of record NC_086107.1, on the reverse strand, counting down.
GGAAAGGACGGAGGAAGAGTGGAGTGGGGAAAGTACTGCGAGGAAGAGGGGAGAGGTGAAAGAAATGGGAGGAAGAGGGAGAGGGGAAAGGACTGGGAGGAAGAGCGGAGAGGGGAAAGGACTGGGAGGTATAGAGGAGAGGGGAAAGGACTGGGAGGAAGAGGGGAGAGGGGAAAGGACTGGGAGGAAGAGGGGAGAGGGGAAAGGACTGGGAGGAAGAGGGGAGAGTGGAAAGTAATGGGAGGAAGGGGGAGAGGTGAAAGGACTGGGAGGAAAAGAGGAGGGGGAAAGGACTGGGAGGAAGGGGGAGAGGGGCAAGGACTGGGAGGAAGAGAGGAGAGGGGAAATTACAGGAGGAAGAGGGGAGAGGGGAAAGGAATGGGAGGAAGAGAGGAGAGGTGAAAGGACTGGGAGGAAGGGGAAGAGGTGAAAGGACTGGGAGGAAGAGGGGAGAGGGGAAAGGACTGGGAGGAACAGGGGAGAGCGGAAAGGACTGGGACGAAGAGAGGAGAGGGGAAAGGACTGGGAGGAAGAGAGCAGTGGGGAAAGGACTGGTAGGAAGAGGGGAGAGGGGAAAGGACTTTGAGAAAGAATGGAGAGGGGAAAGGACTGGGAGGAAGAGAGGAGAGGGGAAAGGACTGGGAGGAAGAGGGGAGGGGGAAAGGACTGGGAGGAAAAGGGGAGAGGGGAAAGGAATGGGAGGAAGAGGGGAGAAGGGAAAGGAATGGGAGGAATAGAGGAGAGGTGAAAGGACTGGGAGGAAGGGGAAGAGGTAAAGGGACTGGGAGGAAGAGGGGAGAGGGGAAAGGACTGGGAGGAACAGGGGAGAGCGGAAAGGACTGGGAGGAAGAGAGGAGAGGGGAAAGGACTGGGAGGAAGAGAGGAGAGGGGAAAGGACTGGGAGGAAGGGGGAGAGGGGAAAGGACTGGGAGGAAGAGGGGAGAGGGGAAAGGACTGGGAGGTAGAGGTGGGAGGGTAAAGGGCTGGGAGGAAGAGGGGAGAGGAGAAAGGACTGGGAGGAAGGGGGAGAGGGGAAAGAGGTGGAAGGAATAAGGTAGGGGGAAAGGACTGGTAGGAAGAGGGAGAGGGGAAAGGACTGGGAGGAAGAGGGGAGAGGGGAAAGGACTGAGAGGACAAGGAGAGGAGGAAAGGAATGGGAGGAAGAGAGCAGAGGGGAAAGCACTGGGACGAAGAGGGGAGAGGGGAAAGGACTGGGAGGAAGAGGGGAGAGGGAAAGGACCGGAAGGTAGAGGGGAGAGGGGAAAGGACTGGGAGGAAGAGGGGAGAGGGGTAAAGACTGGAAGGAAGAGGGGAGAGCGGAAAGGACTGGGAGAAAGAGCGGAAAGGGGAAAGGAATGGGAGGAAGAGCGAGAGGGGAAAGGACTGGGAGGAAGAGGAAGAGGGGAAAGGACTGGGAGGTAGAGGAGAGAGGGGAAAGTACTTGGAGGAAGAGGGGAGAGGGGAAAGGACTGGGAGGAAGGGGGAGAGGGGAAAGGACTGGGAGGAAGAGGGGAGAGGGGAAAGGACAGGGAGGAAGAGGGGAGAGGGGAAAGGACTGGCAGGAAGAGGGGAGAGGGGAAAGGACTGAAAGGAGGAGGGGAGGGGGAAAGGACTGGGAGGAAGGGGGAGAGGGGAAAGAAATGGGAGGAAGGGGAGAGGTGAATGGACTGGTAGGAAGGGGGAGAGGGGAAAGGACTGGGATGAAGCGGGACGAGTGGTATGGAATGGGAGGAAGAGAGGAGAGGGGAAAGGACTGGGAGGAAGTGGGGAGAGGGGAATGGAATGGGAGGAAGAGGGAGAGGGGAAAGGACTTGGAGGAAGGGGGAGAGGGGAAAGGACTGGGAGGAAGTGGGGAGAGGGGAAAGGACTAGGAGGTAGAGGGGAGAGCGGAAAGGACTGGGAAGAAGAGAGGAGAGGGAAAAGGAATGGGAGGAAGGGGGAGAGGGGAAAGGACTGTGAGGAAGGGGGAGAGGGGAAAGGACTGGGAGGAAGAGGGGAGAGAGGCAAGGACTGGGAGGAAGAGGGGAGAGGGGAAGGGACTGGGAGCAAGAGGGGAGAGGGCTAAGGACTGGAAGGAAGAGGGGAGAGTGTAAGGGACTGGGAGGAAGAGGGGAGAGGGGAAGGGACTGGGAGGAAGAGGGGAGAGGGGAAGGGACTGGGAGGAAGAGGGGAGAGGGGAAAGGACTGGTAGGAAGAGGGGAGAGGGGAAAGGAATGGGTGGAAGGGGGAGAGGTGAAAGGACTGGGAGGAAGAGAGGAGGGGGAAAGGACTGGGAGGAAGAGAGGAGGGGGAAAGGACAGGGAGGAAGGGAGAGAGGGGTAAGGACTGGGAGGAAGAGGGGAAAGAGGAATGGACTGGGAGGAAGAGGGGATAGGGGGAATGACTGGGAGGAAGATAGGAGAGGGAAAGGACTGGGAGGAAGGGGGAGAGGGGCAAGGACTGGGAGGAAGAGGGGAGAGGGGAAAGGACAGGGAGGAAGAGGGTAGAGGGGAATGGAATGGGAGGAAGAGAGGAGAGGGGCAAGGACTGGGAGGAAGGGGAAGAGGTGAAAGGACTGGGAGGAAGTGGGGAGAGGGGAAAGGACAGGGAGGAAGAGAGGAGAAGGGAAAGGTCTGGGAGGAAGGGGGAGAGGGGAAGGCACTGGGAGGAAGAGGGGAGAGGGGAAAGGACTGGGAGGAAGGGGGAGAGGGGAATGGAATGGGAGGAAGAGGGAGAGCGGAAAGGACTGTGAGGAAGGGGGAGAGGGGAAAGGACTGGGAGGAAGTGGGGAGAGATGAAGGACTGGGAGGAAGAGGGGAGAGGGGAACGGACTGGTAGGAAGAGGAGAGAGGGGAAAGGAATGGGAGGAAGGTGGAGCGCTGAAAGGACTGGGAGGAAGAGAGGAGGGGGAAAGGACTGGGAGGAAGGGGGGAGGGAGCAAGGACTGGGAGGAAAAGGGGAGAGGGGAAAGGACTGGGAGGAACAGGGGAGAGCGGAAAGGACTGGGAGGAAGAGAGGAGAGGGGAAAGGACTGGGAGGAAGAGAGGAGAGGGGAAAGGACTGGGAGGAAGAGGGGAGAGGGGAAATGTCTGGGAGGAAGGGGTAGCGGGGAAAGGACTGGGAGGAAGAGAGGAGAGGGGAAAGGACTGGGAGGAAGGGGTAGAGGGGAAAGGACTGGGAGGAAAAGAGGAGAGGGGAAAGGACTGGGAGGAAGGGGAAGAGGGGAAAGGACTGGGAGGAAGCGGGGAGAGGGGAAAGGACTGGGAGGTAGCGGGGAGAGGTGAAAGGAGTGGGAGGAAGAGAGGAGAGGGGAAAGGACTGGTAGGAAGAGGGGAGAGGGGAAAGGATTGCGAGAAAGAATGGAGAGGGGAAAGGACTGGGAGGAAGAGAGGAGAGGGGAAAGGACTGGGAGGAAGGGGGAGAGGGGACAGGACTGGGAGGAAGAGGGGAGAGGGGAAGGGACTGGGAGGAAGAGGGGAGAGGGGAAAGGACTGGTAGGAAGAGGAGAGAGGGGAAAGGACTGGGAGGAACAGGGGAGAGCGGAAAGGACTGGGACGAACAGAGGAGAGGTGAAAGGACTGGGAGGAAGAGAGGAGGGGGAAAGGACTGGGAGGAAGAGGGGAGAGGTGAAAGGACTGGGAGGAAGAGAGTAGGGGGAAAGGACTGGGAGGAAGGGGGAGAGGGGCAAGGACTGGGAGGAAGAGGGGAGAGGGGAAATTACAGGGAGGAAGAGGGGAGAGGGGAAAGGAATGGGAGGAAGAGAGGAGAGGTGAAAGGACTGGGAGGAAGGGGAAGAGGTGAAAGGACTGGGAGGAAGAGGGGAGAGGGGAAAGGACTGGGAGGAAGAGGGGAGAGGGGAAAGGACTGGGAGAAAGAATGGAGAGGGGAAAGGACTGGGAGGAAGAGAGGAGAGGGGAAAGGACTGGGAGGAAGGGGGAGAGGGGACAGGACTGGGAGGAAGAGGGGAGAGGGGAAAGGTCTGGTAGGAAGAGGAGAGAGGGGAAAGGACTGGGAGGAACAGGGGAGAGCGGAAAGGACTGGGACGAACAGAGGAGAGGTGAAAGGACTGGGAGGAAGAGAGGAGGGGGAAAGGACTGGGAGGAAGGGGGAGAGGTGAAAGGACTGGGAGGAAGAGAGTAGGGGGAAAGGACTGGGAGGAAGGGGGAGAGGGGCAAGGACTGGGAGGAAGAGTGGTGAGGGGAAATTACAGGGAGGAAGAGGGGAGAGGGGAAAGGAATGTGAGGAAGAGAGGAGAGGTGAAAGGACTGGGAGGAAGAGGGGAGAGGGGAAAGGACTGGGAGGAACAGGGGAGAGCGGAAAGGACTGGGACGAAGAGAGGAGAGGGGAAAGGACTGGGAGGAAGGGGGAGCGCTGAAAGGACTGGGAGGAAGAGAGGAGGGGGCAAGGACTGGGAGGAAGGGGGAGATGGGCAATGACTGGGAGGAAGAGGGGAGAGGGGAAATTACAGGGAGGAAGAGGGGAGAGGGGAAAGGAATGGGAGGAAGAGAGGAGAGGTGAAAGGACTGGGAGGAAGGGGAAGAGGTGAAAGGACTGGGAGGAAGAGGGGAGAGGGGAAAGGACTGGGAGGAACAGGGGAGAGCGGAAAGGACTGGGACGAAGAGAGGAGAGGGGAAAGGACTGGGAGGAAGAGAGGAGTGGGGAAAGGACTGGTAGGAAGAGGGGAGAGGGGAAAGGATTGCGAGAAAGAATGGAGAGGGGAAAGGACTGGGAGGAAGAGAGGAGAGGGGAAAGGACTGGGAGGAAGGGGGAGAGGGGAAAGGACTGGGAGGAAGAGGGGAGAGGGGAAGGGACTGGGAGGAAGAGGGGAGAGGGGAAAGGTCTGGTAGGAAGAGGAGAGAGGGGAAAGGACTGGGAGGAACAGGGGAGAGCGGAAAGGACTGGGACGAACAGAGGAGAGGTGAAAGGACTGGGAGGAAGAGAGGAGGGGGAAAGGACTGGGAGGAAGGGGGAGAGGTGAAAGGACTGGGAGGAAGAGAGTAGGGGGAAAGGACTGGGAGGAAGGGGGAGAGGGGCAAGGACTGGGAGGAAGAGTGGTGAGGGGAAATTACAGGGAGGAAGAGGGGAGAGGGGAAAGGAATGTGAGGAAGAGAGGAGAGGTGAAAGGACTGGGAGGAAGAGGGGAGAGGGGAAAGGACTGGGAGGAACAGGGGAGAGCGGAAAGGACTGGGAGGAAGAGAGGAGAGGGGAAAGGACTGGGAGGAAGGGGGAGCGCTGAAAGGACTGGGAGGAAGAGAGGAGGGGGCAAGGACTGGGAGGAAGGGGGAGATGGGCAATGACTGGGAGGAAGAGGGGAGAGGGGAAATTACAGGGAGGAAGAGGGGAGAGGGGAAAGGAATGGGAGGAAGAGAGGAGAGGTGAAAGGACTGGGAGGAAGGGGAAGAGGTGAAAGGACTGGGAGGAAGAGGGGAGAGGGGAAAGGACTGGGAGGAACAGGGGAGAGCGGAAAGGACTGGGACGAAGAGAGGAGAGGGGAAAGGACTGGGAGGAAGAGAGGAGTGGGGAAAGGACTGGTAGGAAGAGGGGAGAGGGGAAAGGATTGCGAGAAAGAATGGAGAGGGGAAAGGACTGGGAGGAAGAGAGGAGAGGGGAAAGGACTGGGAGGAAGGGGGAGATGGGACAGGACTGGGAGGAAGAGGGGAGAGGGGAAGGGACTGGGAGGAAGAGGGGAGAGGGGAAAGGTCTGGTAGGAAGAGGAGAGAGGGGAAAGGAATGGGAGGAAGGGGGAGAGATGAAAGGACTGGGAGGAAGAGGGGAGAGGGGAAAGGACTGGGAGGAACAGGGGAGAGCGGAAAGGACTGGGAGGAAGAGAGGAGAGGGGAAAGGACTGGGAGGAAGAGAGGAGTGGGGAAAGGACTGGTAGGAAGAGGGGAGAGGGGAAAGGACTGGGAGAAAGAATGGAGAGGGGAAAGGACTGGGAGGAAGAGAGGAGAGGGAAAAGGCCTGGGAGGAAGAGGAGAGAGGGGAAAGGAATGGGAGGAAGGGGGAGAGGGGGAAGGACTGCGAGGAAGAGAGGAGAGGGGAAAGGACTGGGAGGAAGAGAGGGGAAAGGACTGGGAGGAAGGGGGAGAGGGGAAAGGACAGGGAGGAAGGGGGAGAGGGGACAGGACTGGGAGGAAGAGGGTAGAGGGAAAGGACTGGTGGGAAGAGGAGAGAGGGGAAAGGAATGCGAGGAAGTGGGAGAGGTGAAAGGACTGGGAGGAAGAGAGGAGGGGGAAAGGACTGGGAGGAAGGGGGAGAGGGGCAAGGACTGGGAGGAAGAGGGGAGAGGGGAAATTACAGGGAGGAAGAGGGGAGAGGGGAAAGGAATGTGAGGAAGAGAGGAGAGGTGAAAGGACTGGGAGGAAGAGGGGAGAGGGGAAAGGACTGGGAGGAACAGGGGAGAGCGGAAAGGACTGGGACGAAGAGAGGAGAGTGGAAAGGACTGGGAGGAAGAGAGGAGTGGGGAAAGGACTGTTAGGAAGAGGGGAGAGGGGAAAGGACTGGGAGAAAGAATGGAGAGGGGAAAGGACTGGGAGGAAGAGAGCAGAGGGGAAAGGACTGGGAGGAAGAGGGAAGGGGGCAAGGACTGGGAGGAAAAGTGGAGAGGGGAAAGGACTGGGAGGAACAGGGGAGAGCGGAAAGGACTGGGACGAACAGAGGAGAGGGGAAAGGACTGGGAGGAAGAGAGGAGCGGGGAAAGGACTGGGTGGAAGGGGTAGAGGGGAAAGGACTGGGAGGAAAAGAGGAGAGGGGAAAGGACTGGGAGGAAGAGAGGAGAGTGGAAAGGACTGGGTGGAAGGGGTAGAGGGGAAAGGACTGGGAGGAAAAGAGAAGAGGGGAAAGGACTGGGAGGAAGGGGAAGAGGGGAAAGGACTGGGAGGAAGGGGGAGAGGGTAAAGAAATGGGAATAAGGGGAGAGGTGAATGCACTGGTAGGAATGGGGAGAGGGGAAACGACTGGGAGGAAGCGGGAAGAGTTGTATGGAATGGCAGGAATGGAGGAGAGGGAAAAGGACTGGGAGGAAGTGGGGAGAGGGGAATTGAATGGGAGGAAGAGGGAGAGGGGAAAGGACTTGGAGGAAGGGGAGAAGGGAAAGGACTTGCAGGAAGTGGGGAGAGGGGAAAGGACTGGGAGGAAGAGGGGAGAGGGGAAAGGACTGGGAGGAAGAGGGGAGAGGGGAAAGGACTGGGAGGAAGAGGGGAGGGGGAAAGGACTGGGAGGAAGGGGGAGAGGGGAAAGAAATGGGAGGAAGGGGAGAGGTGAATGGACTGGTAGGAAGGGGGAGAGGGGAAAGGACTGGGATGAAGCGGGACGAGTGGTATGGAATGGGAGGAAGAGAGGAGAGGGGAAAGGACTGGGAGGAAGTGGGTAGAGGGGAATGGAATGGGAGGAAGAGGGAGAGGGGAAAGGACTTGGAGGAAGGGGGAGAAGGGAAAGGACTGGGAGGAAGTGGGGAGAGGGGAAAGGACTAGGAGGTAGAGGGGAGAGCGGAAAGGACTGGGAAGAAGAGAGGAGAGGGAAAAGGAATGGGAGGAAGGGGGAGAGGGGAAAGGACTGTGAGGAAGGGGGAGAGGGGAAAGGACTGGGAGGAAGAGGGGAGAGAGGCAAGGACTGGGAGGAAGAGGGGAGAGGGGAAGGGACTGGGAGCAAGAGGGGAGAGGGCTAAGGACTGGAAGGAAGAGGGGAGAGTGTAAGGGACTGGGAGGAAGAGGGGAGAGGGGAAGGGACTGGGAGGAAGAGGGGAGAGGGGAAAGGGACTGGGAGGAAGAGGGGAGAGGGGAAAGGACTGGTAGGAAGAGGGGAGAGGGGAAAGGAATGGGTGGAAGGGGGAGAGGTGAAAGGACTGGGAGGAAGAGAGGAGGGGGAAAGGACTGGGAGGAAGAGAGGAGGGGGAAAGGACAGGGAGGAAGGGAGAGAGGGGTAAGGACTGGGAGGAAGAGGGGAAAGAGGAATGGACTGGGAGGAAGAGGGGATAGGGGGAATGACTGGGAGGAAGATAGGAGAGGGAAAGGACTGGGAGGAAGGGGGAGAGGTGCAAGGACTGGGAGGAAGAGGGGAGAGGGGAAAGGACAGGGAGGAAGAGGGTAGAGGGGAATGGAATGGGAGGAAGAGAGGAGAGGGGCAAGGACTGGGAGGAAGGGGAAGAGGTGAAAGGACTGGGAGGAAGTGGGGAGAGGGGAAAGGACAGGGAGGAAGAGAGGAGAAGGGAAAGGTCTGGGAGGAAGGGGGAGAGGGGAAGGCACTGGGAGGAAGAGGGGAGAGGGGAAAGGACTGGGAGGAAGGGGGAGAGGGGAATGGAATGGAAGGAAGAGGGAGAGCGGAAAGGACTGGGAGGAAGGGGGAGAGGGGAACGGACTGGTAGGAAGAGGAGAGAGGGGAAAGGAATGGGAGGAAGGGGGAGCGCTGAAAGGACTGGGAGGAAGAGAGGAGGGGGCAAGGACTGGGAGGAAGGGGGAGATGGGCAATGACTGGGAGGAAGAGGGGAGAGGGGAAATTACAGGGAGAAAGAGGGGAGAGGGGAAAGGAATGGGAGGGAGAGGTGAAAGGACTGGGAGGAAGGGGAAGAGGTGAAAGGACTGGGAGGAAGAGGGGAGAGGGGAAAGGACTGGGAGGAAGAGGGGAGAGGGGAAGGGACTGGGAGGAAGAGGGGAGAGGGGAAAGGACTGGTAGGAAGAGGAGAGAGGGGAAAGGAATGGGAGGAAGAGAGGAGGGGGAAAGGACTGGGAGGAAGGGGGAGAGGGGAAAGGAATGGGAGGAAGGGGGAGAGGGGGAAGGACTGCGAGGAAGAGAGGAGAGGGGAAAGGACTGGGAGGAAGAGGGGAGAGGGGAAAGGACTGGGAGGAAGGGGGAGAGGGGAAAGGACAGGGAGGAAGGGGGAGAGGGGACAGGACTGGGAGGAACAGGGGAGAGCGGAAAGGACTGGGAGGAAGAGGGGAGGGGGCAAGGACTGGGAGGAAAAGGGGAGAGGGGAAAGGACTGGGAGGAACAGGGGAGAGCGGAAAGGACTGGGACGAACAGAGGAGAGGGGAAAGGACTGGGAGGAAGAGAGGAGCGGGGAAAGGACTGGGTGGAAGGGGTAGAGGGGAAAGGACTGGGAGGAAAAGAGGAGAGGGGAAAGGACTGGGAGGAAGGGGAAGAGGGGAAAGGACTGGGAGGAAGAGAGGAGAGGGGAAAGGACTGGGTGGAAGGGGTAGAGGGGAAAGCACTGGGAGGAAAAGAGAAGAGGGGAAAGGACTGGGAGGAAGGGGAAGAGGGGAAAGGACTGGGAGGAAGGGGGAGAGGGGAAAGAAATGGGAATAAGGGGAGAGGTGAATGCACTGGTAGGAATGGGGAGAGGGGAAACGACTGGGAGGAAGCGGGAAGAGTTGTATGGAATGGGAGGAATGGAGGAGAGGGAAAAGGACTGGGAGGAAGTGGGGAGAGGGGAATTGAATGGGAGGAAGAGGGAGAGGGGAAAGGAATGGGAGGAAGGGGGAGAGGGGGAAGGACTGCGAGGAAGTGGGGAGAGGGGAAAGGACTAGGAGGTAGAGGGGAGAGCGGAAAGGACTGGGAGGAAGAGAGGAGAGGGGAAAGGAATGGGAGGAAGGGGGAGAGGGGAAAGGACTGTGAGGAAGGGGGGAGAGAGGCAAGGACTGGGAGGAAGAGGGGAGAGGGGAAGGGACTGGGAGCAAGAGGGGAGAGGGCTAAGGACTGGAAGGAAGCGGGGAGAGTGTAAGGGACAGGGAAGAAGAGGGGAGAGGGGAAGGGACTGGGAGGAAGAGGGGAGAGGGGAAGGGACTGGGAGGAAGAGGGGAGAGGGGAAAGGACTGGTAGGAAGAGGGGAGATGGGAAAGGAATGGGTGGAAGAGGGGAAAGGGGAAGGGACTGGGAGGAAGAGGGAGAGCGGAAAGGACTGGGAGGAAGGGGGAGAGGGGAAAGGACTGGGAGGAAGTGGGGAGAGGGGCAAGGACTGGGAGGAAGAGGGGAGAGGGGAAGGGACTGGGAGCAAGAGGGGAGAGGGGAAACGACTGGAAGGAAGAGGGGAGAGGGGAAGAGACTGGGAGGAAGAGGGGAGAGGGTAGGGCCTGGGAGGAAGAGGGGAGAGAGGAAAGGACTGGGAGGAAGAGCGGAGAGGGGAAAGAACTGGAAGGAAGAGGGAAGAGGGGACAGGACTGGGAGGAAGAGGGGAGAGGGGAAGGGACTGGGAGGAAGAGGGGAGAGGGGAACGGACTGGTAGGAAGAGGAGAGAGGGGAAAGGAATGGGAGGAGGAGAGGGGAAAGGAATGGGAGGAAGAGAGGAGGGGTGAAAGGACTGGGAGGAAGAGGGGAGAGGGGAAAGGACTGGGAGGAACAGGGGAGAGCGGAAAGGACTGGGACGAAGAGAGGAGAGGGGTAAGGACTGGGAGGAAGAGAGGAGTGGGGAAAGGACTGGTAGGAAGAGGGGAGAGGGGAAAGGACTGGGAGAAAGAATGGAGAGGGGAAAGGACTGGGAGGAAGAGAGGAGAGGGGAAAGAACTGGGAGGAAGAGGAGAGAGGGGAAAGGAATGGGAGGAAGGGGGAGAGGGGGAAAGGACTGCGAGGAAGAGAGGAGAGGGGAAAGGACTGGGAGGAAGAGAGGGGAAAGGACTGGGAGGAAGGGGGAGAGGGGAAAGGACAGGGAGGAAGGGGGAGAGGTGACAGGACTGGGAGGAAGAGGGGAGAGGGGAAAGGACTGGTAGGAAGAGGAGAGAGGGGAAAGGAATGGGAGGAAGGGGGAGAGGTGAAAGGACTGGGAGGAAGAGAGGAGGGGGAAAGGACTGGGAGGAAGGGGGAGAGGGGAAAGGACTGGGAGGAAGAGGGGAGAGGGGAAAGGACTGGGAGGAAGAGGGGAGAGGGGAAAGGAATGGGAGGAAGAGAGGAGAGGTGAAAGGACTGGGAGGAAGAGGGGAGAGGGGAAAGGACTGGGAGGAACAGGGGAGAGGGGAAAGGACTGGGAGGAAGAGAGGAGAGGGGAAAGGACTGGGAGGAAGAGAGGAGTGGGGAAAGGACTGGTAGGAAGAGGGGAGAGGGGAAAGGACTGGGAGGAAGAGAGGGGAAAGGACTGGGAGGAAGGGGGAGAGGGGGAAAGGACAGGGAGGAAGGGGGAGAGGTGACAGGACTGGGAGGAAGAGGGGAGAGGGGAAAGGACTGGTAGGAAGCGGAGAGAGCGGAAAGGAATGGGAGGAAGGGGGAGAGGGGAAAGGACTGGGAGGAAGAGAGGAGAGGGGAAAGGACTGGGAGGAAGAGGGGAGAGGGGAAAGGACTGGGAGGAAGTGGGGAGAGGGGAAAGGACTGGGAGGAAGAGGGGAGAGGGGAAGGGACTGGGAGGAAGAGGGGAGAGGGGAAACGACTGGAAGGAAGAGGGGAGAGGGGAAGAGACTGGGAGGAAGAGGGGAGAGGGGAAGGGAATGGGAGGAAGAGGGGAGAGAGGAAAGGACTGGGAGGAAGAGTGGAGAGGGGAAAGAACTGGAAGGAAGAGGGAAGAGGGGACAGGACTGGGAGGAAGAGGGGAGAGGGGAAGGGACTGGGAGGAAGAGGGGAGAGGGGAACGGACTGGTAGGAAGAGGAGAGAGGGGAAAGGAATGGGAGGAAGGGGGAGCGCTGAAAGTATTGGGAGGAAGAGAGTAGGGGGAAAGGACTGGGAGGAAGGGGGAGAGGGGCAAGGACTGGGAGGAAGAGGGGAGAGGGGAAATTACAGGGAGGAAGAGGGGAGAGGGGAAAGGAATGGGAGGAGGAGAGGGGAAAGGAATGGGAGGAAGAGAGGAGGGGTGAAAGGACAGGGAGGAAGGGGAAGAGGTGAAAGGACTGGGAGGAAGAGGGGAGAGGGGAAAGGACTGGGAGGAACAGGAGAGAGCGGAAAGGACTGGGACGAAGAGAGGAGAGTGGAAAGGACTGGGAGGAAGAGAGGAGTGGGGAAAGGAATGGTAGGAAGAGGGGAGAGGGGAAAAGACTGGGAGAAAGAATGGAGAGGGGAAAGGACTGGGAGGAAGAGAGGAGAGGGGAAAGAACTGGGAGGAAGAGGAGAGAGGGGAAAGGAATGGGAGGAAGGGGGAGAGGGGGAAGGACTGCGAGGAAGAGAGGAGAGGGGAAAGGACTGGGAGGAAGAGAGGGGAAAGGACTGGGAGGAAGGGGGAGAGGGGAAAGGACTGGGAGGAAGAGGGGAGAGGGGAAAGGACTGGGAGGAAGAGGGGAGAGGGGAAGGGACTGGGAGGAAGAGGGGAGAGGGGAAAGGTCTGGTAGGAAGAGGAGAGAGGGGAAAGGAATGGGAGGAAGGGGGAGAGGTGAAAGGACTGGGAGGAAGAGGGGAGAGGGGAAAGGACTGGGAGGAACAGGGGAGAGCGGAAAGGACTGGGACGAAGAGAGGAGAGGGGAAAGGACTGGGAGGAAGAGAGGAGTGGGGAAAGGACTGGTAGGAAGAGGGGAGAGGGGAAAGGTCTGGGAGAAAGAATGGAGAGGGGAAAGGACTGGGAGGAAGAGAGGAGAGGGAAAAGGCCTGGGAGGAAGAGGAGAGAGGGGAAAGGAATGGGAGGAAGGGGGAGAGGGGGAAGGACTGCGAGGAAGAGAGGAGAGGGGAAAGGACTGGGAGGAAGAGAGGGGAAAGGACTGGGAGGAAGGGGGAGAGGGGAAAGGACAGGGAGGAAGGGGGAGAGGTGACAGGACTGGGAGGAAGAGGGGAGAGGGGAAAGGACTGGTAGGAAGAGGAGAGAGGGGAAAGGAATGCGAGGAAGGGGGAGAGGTGAAAGGACTGGGAGGAAGAGAGGAGGGGGAAAGGACTGGGAGGAAGGGGGAGAGGGGCAAGGACTGGGAGGAAGAGGGGAGAGGGGAAATTACAGGGAGGAAGAGGGGAGAGGGGAAAGGAATGTGAGGAAGAGAGGAGAGGTGAAAGGACTGGGAGGAAGAGGGGAGAGGGGAAAGGACTGGGAGGAACAGGGGAGAGCGGAAAGGACTGGGACGAAGAGAGGAGAGGGGAAAGGACTGGGAGGAAGAGAGGAGTGGGGAAAGGACTGGTAGGAAGAGGGGAGAGGGGAAAGGACTGGGAGGAAGAGTGGAGAGGGGAAAGGACTGGGAGGAAGGGGGAGAGGGGAAAGGACAGGGAGGAAGGGGGAGAGGTGACAGGACTGGGAGGAAGAGGGGAGAGGGGAAAGGACTGGTAGGAAGAGGAGAGAGGGGAAAGGAATGCGAGGAAGGGGGAGAGGTGAAAGGACTGGGAGGAAGAGAGGAGGGGGAAAGGACTGGGAGGAAGGGGGAGAGGGGCAAGGACTGGGAGGAAGAGGGGAGAGGGGAAAGGACTGGGAGGAAGAGGGGAGAGGGGAAAGGAATGTGAGGAAGAGAGGAGAGGTGAAAGGACTGGGAGGAAGAGGGGAGAGGGGAAAGGACTGGGAGGAACAGGGGAGAGCGGAAAGGACTGGGACGAAGAGAGGAGAGGGGAAAGGACTGGGAGGAAGAGAGGAGTGGGGAAAGGACTGGTAGGAAGAGGGGAGAGGGGAAAGGACTGGGAGGAACAGGGGAGAGCGGAAAGGACTGGGACGAAGAGAGGAGAGGGGAAAGGACTGGGAGGAAGAGAGGAGAGGGGAAAGGACTGGGAGGAAGAGGGGAGGGGGCAAGGACTGGGAGGAAATGGGGAGAGGGGAAAGGACTGGGAGGAACAGGGGAGAGCGGAAAGGACTGGGACGAACAGAGGAGAGGGGAAAGGACTGGGAGGAAGAGAGGAGCGGGGAAAGGACTGGGAGGAAGAGGGGAGAGGGGAAATGTCTGGGAGGAAGGGGTAGCGGGGAAAGGACTGGGAGGAAGAGAGGAGAGGGGAAAGGACTGGGTGGAAGGGGTAGAGGGGAAAGGACTGGGAGGAAAAGAGGAGAGGGGAAAGGACTGGGAGGAAGGGGAAGAGGGGAAAGGACTGGGAGGAAGCGGGGAGAGGGGAAAGGACTGGGAGGAAGAGGGGAGAGGGTAAAGGACTGGGAGGAAGCGGGGAGAGGTGAAAGGAGTGGGAGGAAGAGAGGAGAGGGGAAAGGACTGGGTGGATGTGGGGAGAGGGGAAAGAATTGGGAGGAAGAGAGAAGAGGGGAAGGGACTGGGAGGAAGAGGGAGGAGGGGAAGGGACTGGGAGGTAGAGGGGAGAGGGGAGAGGGGAAAGGACTGGGAGGAAGAGAGGAGAGGGGAAAGGACGGAGGAAGAGTGGAGTGGGGAAAGTACTGCGAGGAAGAGGGGAGAGGTGAAAGAAATGGGAGGAAGAGGGAGAGGGGAAAGGACTGGGAGGAAGAGCGGAGAGGGGAAAGGACTGGGAGGTATAGAGGAGAGGGGAAAGGCCTGGGAGGAAGAGGGGAGAGGGGAAAGGACTGGTAGGAAGAGGAGAGAGGGGAAAGGAATGCGAGGAAGGGGGAGAGGTGAAAGGACTGGGAGGAAGAGAGGAGAGGGGAAAGGACTGGGAGGAAGGGGGAGAGGGGCAAGGACTGGGAGGAAGAGGGGAGAGGGGAAATTACAGGGAGGAAGAGGGGAGAGGGGAAAGGAATGTGAGGAAGAGAGGAGAGGTGAAAGGACTGGGAGGAAGAGGGGAGAGGGGAAAGGACTGGGAGGAACAGGGGAGAGCGGAAAGGACTGGGACGAAGAGAGGAGAGGGGAAAGGACTGGGAGGAAGAGAGGAGTGGGGAAAGGACTGGTAGGAAGAGGGGAGAGGGGAAAGGACTGGGAGGAAGAGAGGGGAAAGGACTGGGAGGAAGGGGGAGAGGGGAAAGGACAGGGAGGAAGGGGGAGAGGTGACAGGACTGGGAGGAAGAGGGGAGAGGGGAAAGGACTGGTAGGAAGAGGAGAGAGGGGAAAGGAATGCGAGGAAGGGGGAGAGGTGAAAGGACTGGGAGGAAGAGAGGAGGGGGAAAGGACTGGGAGGAAGGGGGAGAGGGGCAAGGACTGGGAGGAAGAGGGGAGAGGGGAAATTACAGGGAGGAAGAGGGGAGAGGGGAAAGGAATGTGAGGAAGAGAGGAGAGGTGAAAGGACTGGGAGGAAGAGGGGAGAGGGGAAAGGACTGGGAGGAACAGGGGAGAGCGGAAAGGACTGGGACGAAGAGAGGAGAGGGGAAAGGACTGGGAGGAAGAGAGGAGTGGGGAAAGGACTGGTAGGAAGAGGGGAGAGGGGAAAGGACTGGGAGGAACAGGGGAGAGCGGAAAGGACTGGGACGAAGAGAGGAGAGGGGAAAGGACTGGGAGGAAGAGAGGAGAGGGGAAAGGACTGGGAGGAAGAGGGGAGGGGGCAAGGACTGGGAGGAAATGGGGAGAGGGGAAAGGACTGGGAGGAACAGGGGAGAGCGGAAAGGACTGGGACGAACAGAGGAGAGGGGAAAGGACTGGGAGGAAGAGAGGAGCGGGGAAAGGACTGGGAGGAAGAGGGGAGAGGGGAAATGTCTGGGAGGAAGGGGTAGCGGGGAAAGGACTGGGAGGAAGAGAGGAGAGGGGAAAGGACTGGGTGGAAGGGGTAGAGGGGAAAGGACTGGGAGGAAAAGAGGAGAGGGGAAAGGACTGGGAGGAAGGGGAAGAGGGGAAAGGACTGGGAGGAAGCGGGGAGAGGGGAAAGGACTGGGAGGAAGAGGGGAGAGGGTAAAGGACTGGGAGGTAGCGGGGAGAGGTGAAAGGAGTGGGAGGAAGAGAGGAGAGGGGAAAGGACTGGGTGGATGTGGGGAGAGGGGAAAGAATTGGGAGGAAGAGAGAAGAGGGGAAGGGACTGGGAGGAAGAGGGAGGAGGGGAAGGGACTGGGAGGTAGAGGGGAGAGGGGAGGGGGAAAGGACTGGGAGGAAGAGAGGAGAGGGGAAAGGACGGAGGAAGAGTGGAGTGGGGAAAGTACTGCGAGGAAGAGGGGAGAGGTGAAAGAAATGGGAGGAAGAGGGAGAGGGGAAAGGACTGGGAGGAAGAGCGGAGAGGGGAAAGGACTGGGAGGTATAGAGGAGAGGGGAAAGGCCTGGGAGGAAGAGGGGAGAGGGGAAAGGACTGGGAGGAAGAGGGGAGAGGGGAAAGGACTGGGAGGAAGAGGGGAGAGTGGAAAGTAATGGGAGGAAGGGGGAGAGGTGAAAGGACTGGGAGGAAAAGAGGAGGGGGAAAGGACTGGGAGGAAGGGGGAGAGGGGCAAGGACTGGGAGGAAGAGGGGAGAGGGGAAATTACAGGAGGAAGAGGGGAGAGGGGAAAGGAATGGGAGGAAGAGAGGAGAGGTGAAAGGACTGGGAGGAAGGGGAAGAGGTGAAAGGACTGGGAGGAAGAGGGGAGAGGGGAAAGGACTGGGAGGAACAGGGGAGAGCGGAAAGGACTGGGACGAAGAGAGGAGAGGGGAAAGGACTGGGAGGAAGAGAGCAGTGGGGAAAGGACTGGTAGGAAGAGGGGAGAGGGGAAAGGACTTTGAGAAAGAATGGAGAGGGGAAAGGACTGGGAGGAAGAGAGGAGAGGGGAAAGGACTGGGAGGAAGAGGGGAGGGGGAAAGGACTGGGAGGAAAAGGGGAGAGGGGAAAGGAATGGGAGG
The DNA here is from genome assembly GCF_963921235.1 of Mobula hypostoma. Classification (NCBI taxonomy): domain Eukaryota; kingdom Metazoa; phylum Chordata; class Chondrichthyes; order Myliobatiformes; family Myliobatidae; genus Mobula; species Mobula hypostoma. Next base: position 73,085,572 of record NC_086107.1, on the reverse strand, counting down.
AAGAGGGGAGAAGGGAAAGGAATGGGAGGAAGAGAGGAGAGGTGAAAGGACTGGGAGGAAGGGGAAGAGGTAAAGGGACTGGGAGGAAGAGGGGAGAGGGGAAAGGACTGGGAGGAACAGGGGAGAGCGGAAAGGACTGGGACGAAGAGAGGAGAGGGGAAAGGACTGGGAGGAAGAGAGGAGAGGGGAAAGGACTGGGAGGAAGGGGTAGAGGGGAAAGGACTGGGAGGAAGAGAGGAGAGGGGAAAGGACTGGGAGGTAGAGGTGGGAGGGGAAAGGGCTGGGAGGAAGAGGGGAGAGGAGAAAGGACTGGGAGGAAGGGGGAGAGGGGAAAGGGGTGGAAGGAATAAGGTAGGGGGAAAGGACTGGTAGGAAGAGGGAGAGGGGAAAGGACTGGGAGGAAGAGGGGAGAGGGGAAAGGACTGGGAGGAAGAGGGGAGAGGGGAAAGGACTGGGAGGAAGAGGGGAGAGGGGAAAGGACTGGGAGGAAGAGGGGAGAGGGGAAAGGACTGGGAGGAAGAGGGGAGAGGGGAAAGGACTGGGAGGAAGAGGGGAGAGGGGAAAGGACTGGGAGGAAGAGGAGAGAGGGGAAAGGACTGGGAGGAAGAGGGGAGAGGGGAAAGGACTGGGAGGAAGAGGGGAGAGGGGAAAGGACTGGGAGGAAGAGGGGAGAGGGGAAAGGACAGGGAGGAAGAGGGGAGTGGGGAAAGGACTGGCAGGAAGAGGGGAGAGGGGAAAGGACTGAAAGGAGGAGGGGAGGGGGAAAGGACTGGGAGGAAGGGGGAGAGGGGAAAGAAATGGGAGGAAGGGGAGAGGTGAATGGACTGGTAGGAAGGGGGAGAGGGGAAAGGACTGGGATGAAGCGGGACGAGTGGTATGGAATGGGAGGAAGAGAGGAGAGGGGAAAGGACTGGGAGGAAGTGGGGAGAGGGGAATGGAATGGGAGGAAGAGGGAGAGGGGAAAGGACTTGGAGGAAGGGGGAGAAGGGAAAGGACTGGGAGGAAGTGGGGAGAGGGGAAAGGACTAGGAGGTAGAGGGGAGAGCGGAAAGGACTGGGAAGAAGAGAGGAGAGGGAAAAGGAATGGGAGGAAGGGGGAGAGGGGAAAGGACTGTGAGGAAGGGGGAGAGGGGAAAGGACTGGGAGGAAGAGGGGAGAGAGGCAAGGACTGGGAGGAAGAGGGCAGAGGGAAAGGGACTGGGAGCAAGAGGGGAGAGGGCTAAGGACTGGAAGGAAGAGGGGAGAGTGTAAGGGACTGGGAGGAGGGGAGAGGGGAAGGGACTGGGAGGAAGAGGGGAGAGGGGAAGGGACTGGGAGGAAGAGGGGAGAGGGGAAAGGACTGGTAGGAAGAGGGGAGAGGGGAAAGGAATGGGTGGAAGGGGGAGAGGTGAAAGGACTGGGAGGAAGAGAGGAGGGGGAAAGGACTGGGAGGAAGAGAGGAGGGGGAAAGGACAGGGAGGAAGGGAGAGAGGGGTAAGGACTGGGAGGAAGAGGGGAAAGAGGAATGGACTGGGAGGAAGAGGGGATAGGGGGAATGACTGGGAGGAAGATAGGAGAGGGAAAGGACTGGGAGGAAGGGGGAGAGGGGCAAGGACTGGGAGGAAGAGGGGAGAGGGGAAAGGACAGGGAGGAAGAGGGTAGAGGGGAATGGAATGGGAGGAAGAGAGGAGAGGGGCAAGGACTGGGAGGAAGGGGAAGAGGTGAAAGGACTGGGAGGAAGTGGGGAGAGGGGAAAGGACAGGGAGGAAGAGAGGAGAAGGGAAAGGTCTGGGAGGAAGGGGGAGAGGGGAAGGCACTGGGAGGAAGAGGGGAGAGGGGAAAGGACTGGGAGGAAGGGGGAGAGGGGAATGGAATGGGAGGAAGAGGGAGAGCGGAAAGGACTGTGAGGAAGGGGGAGAGGGGAAAGGACTGGGAGGAAGTGGGGAGAGATGAAGGACTGGGAGGAAGAGGGGAGAGGGGAACGGACTGGTAGGAAGAGGAGAGAGGGGAAAGGAATGGGAGGAAGGTGGAGCGCTGAAAGGACTGGGAGGAAGAGAGGAGGGGGAAAGGACTGGGAGGAAGGGGGAGATGGGCAAGGACTGGGAGGAAGAGGAGAGAGGGGAAATTACAGGGAGGAAGAGGGGAGAGGGGAAAGGAATGGGAGGAAGAGAGGAGAGGTGAAAGGACTGGGAGGAAGGGGAAGAGGTGAAAGGACTGGGAGGAAGAGGGGAGAGGGGAAAGGACTGGGAGGAACAGGGGAGAGCGGAAAGGACTGGGACGAAGAGAGGAGAGGCGAACGGACTGGGAGGAAGAGAGGAGTGGGGAAAGGACTGGTAGGAAGAGGGGAGAGGGGAAAGGATTGCGAGAAAGAATGGAGAGGGGAAAGGACTGGGAGGAAGAGAGGAGGGGGAAAGGACTGGGAGGAAGGGGGAGAGGGGACAGGACTGGGAGGAAGAGGGGAGAGGGTAAGGGACTGGGAGGAAGAGGGGAGAGGGGAAAGGTCTGGTAGGAAGAGGAGAGAGGGGAAAGGACTGGGAGGAAGAGAGTAGGGGGAAAGGACTGGGAGGAAGGGGGAGAGGGGCAAGGACTGGGAGGAAGAGTGGAGAGGGGAAATTACAGGGAGGAAGAGGGGAGAGGGGAAAGGAATGTGAGGAAGAGAGGAGAGGTGAAAGGACTGGGAGGAAGAGGGGAGAGGGGAAAGGACTGGGAGGAACAGGGGAGAGCGGAAAGGACTGGGACGAAGAGAGGAGAGGGGAAAGGACTGGGAGGAAGAGAGGAGTGGGGAAAGGACTGGTAGGAAGAGGGGAGAGGGGAAAGGACTGGGAGAAAGAATGGAGAGGGGAAAGGACTGGGAGGAAGAGAGGAGAGGGGAAAGGACTGGGAGGAAGAGGGGAGGGAGCAAGGACTGGGAGGAAAAGGGGAGAGGGGAAAGGACTGGGAGGAACAGGGGAGAGCGGAAAGAACTGGGACGAACAGAGGAGAGGGGAAAGGACTGGGAGGAAGAGAGGAGCGGGGAAAGGACTGGGAGGAAGAGGGGAGAGGGGAAATGTCTGGGAGGAAGGGGTAGCGGGGAAAGGACTGGGAGGAAGAGAGGAGAGGGGAAAGGACTGGGTGGAAGGGGTAGAGGGGAAAGGACTGGGAGGAAAAGAGGAGAGGGGAAAGGACTGGGAGGAAGGGGAAGAGGGGAAAGGACTGGGAGGAAGCGGGGAGAGGGGAAAGGACTGGGAGGAAGGGGGAGAGTGGAAAGGAATTGGAGAAAGAGAGGAGAGGGGAAAGGACTGGGAGGAAGAGGGGAGAGGGTAAAGGACTGGGAGGTAGCGGGGAGAGGTGAAAGGAGTGGGAGGAAGAGAGGAGAGGGGAAAGGACTGGTAGGAAGAGGGGAGAGGGGAAAGGATTGCGAGAAAGAATGGAGAGGGGAAAGGACTGGGAGGAAGAGAGGAGAGGGGAAAGGACTGGGAGGAAGGGGGAGAGGGGACAGGACTGGGAGGAAGAGGGGAGAGGGGAAGGGACTGGGAGGAAGAGGGGAGAGGGGAAAGGTCTGGTAGGAAGAGGAGAGAGGGGAAAGGACTGGGAGGAACAGGGGGAGCGGAAAGGACTGGGACGAACAGAGGAGAGGTGAAAGGACTGGGGAGGAAGAGAGGAGGGGGAAAGGACTGGGAGGAAGGGGGAGAGGTGAAAGGACTGGGAGGAAGAGAGTAGGGGGAAAGGACTGGGAGGGAGGGGGAGAGGGGCAAGGACTGGGAGGAAGAGTGGAGAGGGGAAATTACAGGGAGGAAGAGGGGAGAGGGGAAAGGAATGTGAGGAAGAGAGGAGAGGTGAAAGGACTGGGAGGAAGAGGGGAGAGGGGAAAGGACTGGGAGGAACAGGGGAGAGCGGAAAGGACTGGGACGAAGAGAGGAGAGGGGAAAGGACTGGGAGGAAGAGAGGAGTGGGGAAAGGACTGGTAGGAACAGGGGAGAGGGGAAAGGACTGGGAGAAAGAATGGAGAGGGGAAAGGACTGGGAGGAAGAGAGGAGAGGGGAAAGGACTGGGAGGAAGAGGGGAGGGAGCAAGGACTGGGAGGAAAAGGGGAGAGGGGAAAGGACTGGGAGGAACAGGGGAGAGCGGAAAGGACTGGGACGAACAGAGGAGAGGGGAAAGGACTGGGAGGAAGAGAGGAGCGGGGAAAGGACTGGGAGGAAGAGGGGAGAGGGGAAATGTCTGGGAGGAAGGGGTAGCGGGGAAAGGACTGGGAGGAAGAGAGGAGAGGGGAAAGGACTGGGTGGAAGGGGTAGAGGGGAAAGGACTGGGAGGAAAAGAGGAGAGGGGAAAGGACTGGGAGGAAGGGGAAGAGGGGAAAGGACTGGGAGGAAGCGGGGAGAGGGGAAAGGACTGGGAGGAAGGGGGAGAGTGGAAAGGAATTGGAGAAAGAGAGGAGAGGGGAAAGGACTGGGAGGAAGAGGGGAGAGGGTAAAGGACTGGGAGGTAGCGGGGAGAGGTGAAAGGAGTGGGAGGAAGAGAGGAGAGGGGAAAGGACTGGGTGGATGTGGGGAGAGGGGAAAGAATTGGGAGGAAGAGAGAAGAGGGGAAGGGACTGGGAGGAAGAGGGAAGGGGGAAGGGACTGGGAGGTAGAGGGGAGAGGGGAGAGGGGAAAGGACTGGGAGGAAGAGAGGAGAGGGGAAAGGACGGAGGAAGAGTGGAGTGGGGAAAGTACTGGGAGGAAGAGGGGAGAGGTGAAAGGAATGGGAGAAAGAGGGAGAGGGGAAAGGACTGGGAGGAAGAGGGGAGAGGGGAAAGGACTGGGAGGAAGAGGGGAGAGGGGAAAGGACTGGGAGGAAGAGGGGAGAGGGGAAAGGAATGGGAGGAAGGGGGAGAGGGGAAAGGACTGGGAGGAAGAGAGGAGAGGGGAAAGGACTGGGAGGAAGAGAGGAGAGGGGAAAGGACAGGGAGGAAGGGGGAGAGGGGAAAGGACTGGGAGGAAGAGTGGAGAGGGGAAAGGACTGGGAGGAAGAGGGGAGAGGGGAAAGGAATGGGAGGAAGAGAGGAGAGGGGAAAGGACTGGGAGGAAGAGGGGAGTGGGGAAAGGACTGGCAGGAAGAGGGGAGAGGGGAAAGGACTGAAAGGAGGAGGGGAGGGGGAAAGGACTGGGAGGAAGGGGGAGAGGGGAAAGAAATGGGAGGAAGGGGAGAGGTGAATGGACTGGTAGGAAGGGGGAGAGGGGAAAGGACTGGGATGAAGCGGGTCGAGTGGTATGGAATGGGAGGAAGAGAGGAGAGGGGAAAGGACTGGGAGGAAGTGGGGAGAGGGGAATGGAATGGGAGGAAGAGGGAGAGGGGAAAGGACTTGGAGGAAGGGGGAGAAGGGAAAGGACTGGGAGGAAGTGGGGAGAGGGGAAAGGACTAGGAGGTAGAGGGGAGAGCGGAAAGGACTGGGAAGAAGAGAGGAGAGGGAAAAGGAATGGGAGGAAGGGGGAGAGGGGAAAGGACTGTGAGGAAGGGGGAGAGGGGAAAGGACTGGGAGGAAGAGGGGAGAGAGGCAAGGACTGGGAGGAAGAGGGGAGAGGGGAAGGGACTGGGAGCAAGAGGGGAGAGGGCTAAGGACTGGAAGGAAGAGGGGAGAGTGTAAGGGACTGGGAGGAAGAGGGGAGAGGGGAAGGGACTGGGAGGAAGAGGGGAGAGGGGAAGGGACTGGGAGGAAGAGGGGAGAGGGGAAAGGACTGGTAGGAAGAGGGGAGAGGGGAAAGGAATGGGTGGAAGGGGGAGAGGTGAAAGGACTGGGAGGAAGAGAGGAGGGGGAAAGGACTGGGAGGAAGAGAGGAGGGGGAAAGGACAGGGAGGAAGGGAGAGAGGGGTAAGGACTGGGAGGAAGAGGGGAAAGAGGAATGGACTGGGAGGAAGAGGGGATAGGGGGAATGACTGGGAGGAAGATAGGAGAGGGAAAGGACTGGGAGGAAGGGGGAGAGGGGCAAGGACTGGGAGGAAGAGGGGAGAGGGGAAAGGACAGGGAGGAAGAGGGTAGAGGGGAATGGAATGGGAGGAAGAGAGGAGAGGGGCAAGGACTGGGAGGAAGGGGAAGAGGTGAAAGGACTGGGAGGAAGTGGGGAGAGGGGAAAGGACAGGGAGGAAGAGAGGAGAAGGGAAAGGTCTGGGAGGAAGGGGGAGAGGGGAAGGCACTGGGAGGAAGAGGGGAGAGGGGAAAGGACTGGGAGGAAGGGGGAGAGGGGAATGGAATGGGAGGAAGAGGGAGAGCGGAAAGGACTGTGAGGAAGGGGGAGAGGGGAAAGGACTGGGAGGAAGTGGGGAGAGATGAAGGACTGGGAGGAAGAGGGGAGAGGGGAACGGACTGGTAGGAAGAGGAGAGAGGGGAAAGGAATGGGAGGAAGGTGGAGCGCTGAAAGGACTGGGAGGAAGAGAGGAGGGGGAAAGGACTGGGAGGAAGGGGGAGATGGGCAAGGACTGGGAGGAAGAGGAGAGAGGGGGAAATTACAGGGAGGAAGAGGGGAGAGGGGAAAGGAATGGGAGGAAGAGAGGAGAGGTGAAAGGACTGGGAGGAAGGGGAAGAGGTGAAAGGACTGGGAGGAAGAGGGGAGAGGGGAAAGGACTGGGAGGAACAGGGGAGAGCGGAAAGGACTGGGACGAAGAGAGGAGAGGCGAACGGACTGGGAGGAAGAGAGGAGTGGGGAAAGGACTGGTAGGAAGAGGGGAGAGGGGAAAGGATTGCGAGAAAGAATGGAGAGGGGAAAGGACTGGGAGGAAGAGAGGAGGGGGAAAGGACTGGGAGGAAGGGGGAGAGGGGACAGGACTGGGAGGAAGAGGGGAGAGGGTAAGGGACTGGGAGGAAGAGGGGAGAGGGGAAAGGTCTGGTAGGAAGAGGAGAGAGGGGAAAGGACTGGGAGGAAGAGAGTAGGGGGAAAGGACTGGGAGGAAGGGGGAGAGGGGCAAGGACTGGGAGGAAGAGTGGAGAGGGGAAATTACAGGGAGGAAGAGGGGAGAGGGGAAAGGAATGTGAGGAAGAGAGGAGAGGTGAAAGGACTGGGAGGAAGAGGGGAGAGGGGAAAGGACTGGGAGGAACAGGGGAGAGCGGAAAGGACTGGGACGAAGAGAGGAGAGGGGAAAGGACTGGGAGGAAGAGAGGAGTGGGGAAAGGACTGGTAGGAAGAGGGGAGAGGGGAAAGGACTGGGAGAAAGAATGGAGAGGGGAAAGGACTGGGAGGAAGAGAGGAGAGGGGAAAGGACTGGGAGGAAGAGGGGAGGGAGCAAGGACTGGGAGGAAAAGGGGAGAGGGGAAAGGACTGGGAGGAACAGGGGAGAGCGGAAAGAACTGGGACGAACAGAGGAGAGGGGAAAGGACTGGGAGGAAGAGAGGAGCGGGGAAAGGACTGGGAGGAAGAGGGGAGAGGGGAAATGTCTGGGAGGAAGGGGTAGCGGGGAAAGGACTGGGAGGAAGAGAGGAGAGGGGAAAGGACTGGGTGGAAGGGGTAGAGGGGAAAGGACTGGGAGGAAAAGAGGAGAGGGGAAAGGACTGGGAGGAAGGGGAAGAGGGGAAAGGACTGGGAGGAAGCGGGGAGAGGGGAAAGGACTGGGAGGAAGGGGGAGAGTGGAAAGGAATTGGAGAAAGAGAGGAGAGGGGAAAGGACTGGGAGGAAGAGGGGAGAGGGTAAAGGACTGGGAGGTAGCGGGGAGAGGTGAAAGGAGTGGGAGGAAGAGAGGAGAGGGGAAAGGACTGGTAGGAAGAGGGGAGAGGGGAAAGGATTGCGAGAAAGAATGGAGAGGGGAAAGGACTGGGAGGAAGAGAGGAGAGGGGAAAGGACTGGGAGGAAGGGGGAGAGGGGACAGGACTGGGAGGAAGAGGGGAGAGGGGAAGGGACTGGGAGGAAGAGGGGAGAGGGGAAAGGTCTGGTAGGAAGAGGAGAGAGGGGAAAGGACTGGGAGGAACAGGGGAGAGCGGAAAGGACTGGGACGAACAGAGGAGAGGTGAAAGGACTGGGAGGAAGAGAGGAGGGGGAAAGGACTGGGAGGAAGGGGGAGAGGTGAAAGGACTGGGAGGAAGAGAGTAGGGGGAAAGGACTGGGAGGAAGGGGGAGAGGGGCAAGGACTGGGAGGAAGAGTGGAGAGGGGAAATTACAGGGAGGAAGAGGGGAGAGGGGAAAGGAATGTGAGGAAGAGAGGAGAGGTGAAAGGACTGGGAGGAAGAGGGGAGAGGGGAAAGGACTGGGAGGAACAGGGGAGAGCGGAAAGGACTGGGACGAAGAGAGGAGAGGGGAAAGGACTGGGAGGAAGAGAGGAGTGGGGAAAGGACTGGTAGGAAGAGGGGAGAGGGGAAAGGACTGGGAGAAAGAATGGAGAGGGGAAAGGACTGGGAGGAAGAGAGGAGAGGGGAAAGGACTGGGAGGAAGAGGGGAGGGAGCAAGGACTGGGAGGAAAAGGGGAGAGGGGAAAGGACTGGGAGGAACAGGGGAGAGCGGAAAGGACTGGGACGAACAGAGGAGAGGGGAAAGGACTGGGAGGAAGAGAGGAGCGGGGAAAGGACTGGGAGGAAGAGGGGAGAGGGGAAATGTCTGGGAGGAAGGGGTAGCGGGGAAAGGACTGGGAGGAAGAGAGGAGAGGGGAAAGGACTGGGTGGAAGGGGTAGAGGGGAAAGGACTGGGAGGAAAAGAGGAGAGGGGAAAGGACTGGGAGGAAGGGGAAGAGGGGAAAGGACTGGGAGGAAGCGGGGAGAGGGGAAAGGACTGGGAGGAAGGGGGAGAGTGGAAAGGAATTGGAGAAAGAGAGGAGAGGGGAAAGGACTGGGAGGAAGAGGGGAGAGGGTAAAGGACTGGGAGGTAGCGGGGAGAGGTGAAAGGAGTGGGAGGAAGAGAGGAGAGGGGAAAGGACTGGGTGGATGTGGGGAGAGGGGAAAGAATTGGGAGGAAGAGAGAAGAGGGGAAGGGACTGGGAGGAAGAGGGAAGGGGGAAGGGACTGGGAGGTAGAGGGGAGAGGGGAGAGGGGAAAGGACTGGGAGGAAGAGAGGAGAGGGGAAAGGACGGAGGAAGAGTGGAGTGGGGAAAGTACTGGGAGGAAGAGGGGAGAGGTGAAAGGAATGGGAGAAAGAGGGAGAGGGGAAAGGACTGGGAGGAAGAGGGGAGAGGGGAAAGGACTGGGAGGTATAGAGGAGAGGGGAAAGGACTGGTAGGAAGAGGGGAGAGGGGAAAGGAATGGGTGGAAGGGGGAGAGGTGAAAGGACTGGGAGGAAGAGAGGAGGGGGAAAGGACTGGGAGGAAGAGAGGAGGGGGAAAGGACAGGGAGGAAGAGGGAGAGGGGCAAGGACTGGGAGGAAGAGTGGAGAGGGGAAATTACAGGGAGGAAGAGGGGAGAGGGGAAAGGAATGTGAGGAAGAGAGGAGAGGTGAAAGGACTGGGAGGAAGAGGGGAGAGGGGAAAGGACTGGAAGGAACAGGGGAGAGCGGAAAGGACTGGGACGAAGAGAGGAGAGGGGAAAGGACTGGGAGGAAGAGAGGAGTGGGGAAAGGACTGGTAGGAAGAGGGGAGAGGGGAAAGGACTGGGAGAAAGAATGGAGAGGGGAAAGGACTGGGAGGAAGAGAGGAGAGGGGAAAGGACTGGGAGGAAGAGGGGAGGGAGCAAGGACTGGGAGGAAAAGGGGAGAGGGGAAAGGACTGGGAGGAACAGGGGAGAGCGGAAAGGACTGGGACGAACAGAGGAGAGGGGAAAGGACTGGGAGGAAGAGAGGAGAGGGGAAAGGACTGGGAGGAAGAGGGGAGAGGGGAAATGTCTGGGAGGAAGGGGTAGCGGGGAAAGGACTGGGAGGAAGAGAGGAGAGGGGAAAGGACTGGGAGGAAGGGGTAGAGGGGAAAGGACTGGGAGGAAAAGAGGAGAGGGGAAAGGACTGGGAGGAAGGGGAAGAGGGGAAAGGACTGGGAGGAAGCGGGGAGAGGGGAAAGGACTGGGAGGAAGGGGGAGAGTGGAAAGGAATTGGAGAAAGAGAGGAGAGGGGAAAGGACTGGGAGGAAGAGGGGAGAGGGTAAAGGACTGGGAGGTAGCGGGGAGAGGTGAAAGGAGTGGGAGGAAGAGAGGAGAGGGGAAAGGACTGGGTGGATGTGGGGAGAGGGGAAAGAATTGGGAGGAAGAGAGAAGAGGGGAAGGGACTGGGAGGAAGAGGGAAGGGGAAGGGACTGGGAGGTAGAGGGGAGAGGGGAGAGGGGAAAGGACTGGGAGGAAGAGAGGAGAGGGGAAAGGACGGAGGAAGAGTGGAGTGGGGAAAGTACTGGGAGGAAGAGGGGAGAGGTGAAAGGAATGGGAGGAAGAGGGAGAGGGGAAAGGACTGGGAGGAAGAGGGGAGAGGGGAAAGGACTGGGAGGTATAGAGGAGAGGGGAAAGGACTGGTAGGAAGAGGGGAGAGGGGAAAGGAATGGGTGGAAGGGGTAGAGGTGAAAGGACTGGGAGGAAGAGAGGAGGGGGAAAGGACAGGGAGGAAGGGAGAGAGGGGTAAGGACTGGGATGAAGAGGGGAAAGAGGAATAGACTGGGAGGAAGAGGGGATAGGGGGAATGACTGGGAGGAAGATAGGAGAGGGAAAGGACTGGGAGGAAGGGGGAGAGGGGCAAGGACTGGGAGGAAGAGGGGAGAGGGGAAAGGACAGGGAGGAAGAGGGTAGAGGGGAATGGAATGGGAGGAAGAGAGGAGAGGGGCAAGGACTGGGAGGAAGGGGAAGAGGTGAAAGGACTGGGAGGAAGTGGGGAGAGGGGAAAGGACAGGGAGGAAGAGAGGAGAAGGGAAAGGTCTGGGAGGAAGGGGGAGAGGGGAAGGCACTGGGAGGAAGAGGGGAGAGGGGAAAGGACTGGGAGGAAGGGGGAGAGGGGAATGGAATGGGAGGAAGAGGGAGAGCGGAAAGGACTGGGAGGAAGGGGGAGAGGGGAAAGGACTGGGAGGAAGTGGGGAGAGGTGAAGGACTGGGAGGAAGAGGGGAGAGGGGAACGGACTGGTAGGAAGAGGAGAGAGGGGAAAGGAATGGGAGGAAGGGGGAGCGCTGAAAGGACTGGGAGGAAGAGAGGAGGGGGCAAGGACTGGGAGGAAGGGGGAGATGGGCAAGGACTGTGAGGAAGAGGGGAGAGGGGAAATTACAGGGAGGAAAAGGGGAGAGGGGAAAGGAATGGGAGGAAGAGAGGAGAGGCGAAAGGACTGGGAGGAAGGGGAAGAGGTGAAAGGACTGGGAGGAAGAGGGGAGAGGGGAAAGGACTGGGAGGAACAGGGGAGAGCGGAAAGGACTGGGACGAAGAGAGGAGAGGGGAAAGGACTGGGAGGAAGAGAGGAGTGGGGAAAGGACTGGGAGGAAGAGGGGAGAGGGGAAAGGATTGCGAGAAAGAATGGAGAGGGGAAAGGACTGGGAGGAAGAGAGGAGAGGGGAAAGGACTGGGAGGAAGGGGGAGAGGGGACAGGACTGGGAGGAAGAGGGGAGAGGGGAAGGGACTGGGAGGAAGAGGGGAGAGGGGAAAGGTCTGGTAGGAAGAGGAGAGAGGGGAAAGGAATGGGAGGAAGGGGGAGAGGTGAAAGGACTGGGAGGAAGAGGGGAGAGGGGAAAGGACTGGGAGGAACAGGGGAGAGCGGAAAGCACTGGGACGAAGAGAGGAGAGGGGAAAGGACTGGGAGGAAGAGAGGAGTGGGGAAAGGACTGGTAGGAAGAGGGGAGAGGGGAAAGGACTGGGAGAAAGAATGGAGAGGGGAAAGGACTGGGAGGAAGAGAGGAGAGGGAAAAGGCCTGGGAGGAAGAGGAGAGAGGGGAAAGGAATGGGAGGAAGGGGGAGAGGGGGAAGGACTGCGAGGAAGAGAGGAGAGGGGAAAGGACTGGGAGGAAGAGAGGGGAAAGGACTGGGAGGAAGGGGGAGAGGGGAAAGGACAGGGAGGAAGGGGGAGAGGGGAAAGGAATGCGAGGAAGGGGGAGAGGTGAAAGGACTGGGAGGAAGAGAGGAGGGGGAAAGGACTGGGAGGAAGGGGGAGAGGGGCAAGGACTGGGAGGAAGAGGGGAGAGGGGAAATTACAGGGAGGAAGAGGGGAGAGGGGAAAGGAATGTGAGGAAGAGAGGAGAGGTGAAAGGACTGGGAGGAAGAGGGGAGAGGGGAAAGGACTGGGAGGAACAGGGGAGAGCGGAAAGGACTGGGACGAAGAGAGGAGAGGGGAAAGGACTGGGAGGAAGAGAGGAGTGGGGAAAGGACTGGTAGGAAGAGGGGAGAGGGGAAAGGACTGGGAGAAAGAATGGAGAGGGGAAAGGACTGGGAGGAAGAGAGGAGAGGGGAAAGGACTGGGAGGAAGAGGGGAGGGGGCAAGGACTGGGAGGAAAAGGGGAGAGGGGAAAGGACTGGGAGGAACAGGGGAGAGCGGAAAGGACTGGGACGAACAGAGGAGAGGGGAAAGGACTGGGAGGAAGAGAGGAGCGGGGAAAGGACTGGGAGGAAGAGGGGAGAGGGGAAATGTCTGGGAGGAAGGGGTAGCGGGGAAAGGACTGGGAGGAAGAGAGGAGAGGGGAAAGGACTGGGTGGAAGGGGTAGAGGGGAAAGGACTGGGAGGAAAAGAGGAGAGGGAAAAGACTGGGAGGAAGGGGAAGAGGGGAAAGGACTGGGAGGAAGCGGGGAGAGGGGAAAGGACTGGGAGGAAGGGGGAGAGTGGAAAGGAATTGGAGAAAGAGAGGAGAGGGGAAAGGACTGGGAGGAAGAGGGGAGAGGGTAAAGGACTGGGAGGTAGCGGGGAGAGGTGAAAGGAGTGGGAGGAAGAGAGAAGAGGGGAAAGGACTGGGTGGATGTGGGGAGAGGGGAAAGAATTGGGAGGAAGAGAGAAGAGGGGAAGGGACTGGGAGGAAGAGGGAAGAGGGGAAGGGACTGGGACGTAGAGGGGAGAGGGGAGAGGGGAAAGGACTGGGAGGAAGAGAGGAGAGGGGAAAGGACGGAGGAAGAGTGGAGTGGGGAAAGAACTGGAAGGAAGAGGGAAGAAGGGACAGGACTGGGAGGAAGAGGGGAGAGGGGAAGGAACTGGGAGGAAGAGGGGAGAGGGGAACGGACTGGTAGGAAGAGGAGAGAGGGGAAAGGAATGGGAGGAAGGGGGAGCGCTGAAAGTACTGGGAGGAAGAGAGGAGGGGGAAAGGACTGGGAGGAAGGGGGAGAGGGGCAAGGACTGGGAGGAAGAGGGGAGAGGGGAAATTACAGGGAGGAAGAGGGGAGAGGGGAAAGGAATGGGAGGAGGAGAGGGGAAAGGAATGGGAGGAAGAGAGGAGGGGTGAAAGGACTGGGAGGAAGGGGAAGAGGTGAAAGGACTGGGAGGAAGGGGGGAGAGGGGAAAGGACTGGGAGGAACAGGGGAGAGCGGAAAGGACTGGGACGAAGAGAGGAGAGGGGAAAGGACTGGGAGGAAGAGAGGAGTGGGGAAAGGACTGGTAGGAAGAGGGGAGAGGGGAAAGGACTGGGAGAAAGAATGGAGAGGGGAAAGGACTGGGAGGAAGAGAGGAGAGGGGAAAGGACTGGGAGGAAGAGGGGAGGGGGAAAGAACTGGGAGGAAAAGGGGAGAGGGGAAAGGACTGGGAGGAACAGGGGAGAGCGGAAAGGACTGGGACGAAGAGAGGAGAGGGGAAAAGACTGGGAGGAAGAGAGGAGAGGGGGAAGGACTGGGAGGAAGGGGTAGAGGGGAAAGGACTGGGAGGAAGAGGAGAGAGGGGAAAGGAATGGGAGGAAGGGGGAGAGGGGGAAGGACTGGGAGGAAGAGAGGAGAGGGGAAAGGACTGGGAGGAAGAGAGGGGATAGGACTGGGAGAAAGGGGGAGAGGGGAAAGGACTGGGAGGAAGGGGGGAGGGGACAGGACTGTGAGGAAGAGGGGAGAGGGGAAGGGACTGGGAGGAAGAGGGGAGAGGGGAAAGGACTGGTAGGAAGAGGAGAGAGGGGAAAGGAATGGGAGGAAGGGGGAGAGGTGAAAGGACTGGGAGGAAGAGAGGAGGGGGAAAGGACTGGGAGGAAGGGGGAGAGGGGCATGGAGTGGGAGGAAGAGGGGAGAGGGGAAATTACAGGGAGGAAGAGGGGAGAGGGGAAAGGAATGGGAGGAAGAGAGGAGAGGTGAAAGGACTGGGAGGAAGGGGAAGAGGTGAAAGGACTGGAAGGAAGGGGAAGAGGTGAAAGGACTGGGAGGAAGAGGGGAGAGGGGAAAGGACTGGGAGGAACAGGGGAGAGCGGAAAGGACTGGGACGAAGAGAGGAGAGGGGAAAGGACTGGGAGGAAGAGAGGAGAGGGGAATGGACTGGGAGGAAGAGAGGAGAGGGGAAAGGACTGGGAGGAAGAGGGGAGGGGGAAAGGACTGAGAGGAAAAGGGGAGAGGGGAAAGGACTGGGTGGAACAGGGGAGAGCGGAAAGGACTGGGACGAAAAGAGGAGAGGGGAAAGGACTGGGAGGAAGAGAGGAGCGGGGTAAGGACTGGGAGGAAGGGGAAGAGGTGAAAGGACTGGGAGCAAGAGGGGAGAGGGGAAAGGACTGGAAGGAAGAGGGGAGAGGGGAAGAGACTGGGAGGAAGAGGGGAGAGGGTAGGGCCTGGGAGGAAGAGGGGTGAGGGGAGAGGGGAAAGGACTGTGAGGAAGAGGGGAGAGGGGAGAGGGTAAAGGACTGGGAGGAAGAGAGGAGAGGGGAAAGGACGGAGGAAGAGTGGAGTGGGGAAAGGACTGGGAGGAAGAGGGGAGAGGGGAAAGGAATGGGAGGAAGAGGGAGAGGGGAAAGGACTGGGAGGAAGAGGGGAGAGGGGAAAGGACTGGGAGGAAGATCGAAGAAGGGAAGGGACTGGGAGGAAGAGTGGAGAGGGGAAAGGACTGGGAGGAAGAGGGGAGAGGGGAAAGGATTGGGAGGAAGAGTGGAGAGCGGAAGGGACTGGGAGGAAGAGGGGAGAGTGGAAAAGAATGGGAGGAAGAGGGGAGAGGGGAAAGGACTGGGAGGAAGTGGGGAGAGCGGAAGGGACTGGGAGGAAGAGGGGAGAGGGGAAAGGACTGGGAGGATGGGGGAGGGGGAAAGTACTGGGAGGGAGAGGGGAAAGGACTGGGAGGAAGAGGGGAGAGGGGAAAAGACTGGGAGGAAGAGAGGAGAGGGGAAAGGACGGAGGAAGAGGGGAGTGGGGAAAGGACTGGGAGGAAGCGGGGAGAGGGGAAAGGAATGGGAGGAAGAGAGAGAGGCGTAAGGACTGGGAGGAAGTGGGGAGAGCGGAAGGGACTGGGAGGAAGAGGGGAGAGGGGAAAGGACTGGAAGGAAGTGGGGAGAGGGGAACGGACTGGGAGGAAGAGGAGAGAGGGGAAGGGACTGGTAGGAAGAGGGGAGAGGGGAAAGGACTGGGAGGAAGGGGGAGGGGGAAAGGACTGGGAGGGAGACGGGAAAGGACTGGGAGGAAGAGGGGAGAGGGGAAAAGACTGGGAGGAAGAGAGGAGAGGGGAAAGGACGGAGGAAGAGGGGAGTGGGGAAAGGACTGGGAGGAAGCGGGGAGAGGGGAAAGGAATGGGAGGAAGAGGGAGAGGCGTAAGGACTGGGAGTAAGGGGGAGAGGGGAATGGACTGGGAGGAAGAGGGGAGAGGGGAAAGGACTGGGACGAAGAGAGGAGAGGGGAAAGGACTGGGAGAAAGAGAGGAGCGGGGAAAAGACTGGGAGGAAGAGGGGAGAGGGGAAATGACTGGGTGGAAGAGGTAGCGGGGAAAGGACTGGGAGGAAGAGAGGAGAGGGGAAAGGACTGGGAGGAAGTGGGCAGAGGGGAAAGGACTGGGAGGAAGAGAGGAGAGGGGATAGGACTGGGAGGAAGTGGGGAGAGGGGAAATGACTGGGAGAAAGAATGGAGAGGGGAAAGGACTGGGAGGAAGAGAGGAGAGGGGAAAGGACTGGGAGGAAGAGGGGAGGGGGAAAGGACTGGGAGGAAAAGGGGAGAGGGGAAAGGACTGGGAGGAACAGGGGAGAGCGGAAAGGACTGGGATGAAGAGAGGAGAGGGGAAAGGACTGGGAGGAAGAGAGGAGTGGGGAAAGGACTGGGAGGAAGAGGGGAGAGGGGAAATGTCTGGGAGGAAGGGGTAGCGGGGAAAGGACTGGGAGGAAGAGAGGAGAGGGGAAAGGACTGGGAGGAAGGGGTAGAGGGGAAAGGACTGGGAGGAAGAGAGGAGAGGGGAAAGGGCTGGGAGGAAGGGGGAGAGGGGAAAGAACTGGGAGGAAGCGGGGAGAGGGGAAAGGACTCGGAGGAAGGGGGAGAGTGGAAAGGAATTGGAGAAAGAGAGGAGAGGGGAAAGGACTGGGAGGAAGAGGGGAGAGGGTAAAGGACTGGGAGGTGGCGGGGAGAGGTGAAAGGACTGGGAGGAAGAGAGGAGAGGGGAAAGGACTGGGAGGATGTGGGGAGAGGGGAAAGGATTGGGAGGAAGAGAGAAGAGGGGAAAGGACTGGGAGGAAGAGGGACGAGGGGACGGGACTGGGAGGTAGAGGGGAGAGGGGAAAGGACGGAGGAAGAGTGGAGTGGGGAAAGGACTGTGAGGAAGGGTGAGAGGGGAAAAGACTGGGAGGAAGAGGGGAGAGAGGCAAGGACTGGGAGGAAGAGGGGAGAGGGGAAGGGACTGGTAGGAAGAGGGGAGAGGGGAAAGGACTGGGAGGAAGGGGGAGGGGGAAAGGACTGGGAGGGAGAGGGGAAAGGACTGGGAGGAAGAGGGGAGAGGGGAAAAGACTGGGAGGAAGAGAGGAGAGGGGAAAGGACGGAGGAAGAGGGGAGTGGGGAAAGGACTGGGAGGAAGTGGGGAGAGGGGAAAGGAATGGGAGGAAGAGGGAGAGGCGTAAGGACTGGGAGTAAGGGGGAGAGGGGAAAGGACTGGGAGGAAGAGGGGAGAGGGGAAAGGACTGGGACGAAGAGAGGAGAGGGGAAAGGACTGGGAGAAAGAGAGGAGCGGGGAAAGGACTGGGAGGAAGAGGGGAGAGGGGAAATGACTGGGTGGAAGAGGTAGCGGGGAAAGGACTGGGAGGAAGAGAGGAGATGGGAAAGGACTGGGAGGAAGTGGGCAGAGGGGAAAGGACTGGGAGGAAGAGAGGAGAGGGGATAGGACTGGGAGGAAGTGGGGAGAGGGGAAATGACTGGGAGAAAGAATGGAGAGGGGAAAGGACTGGGAGGAAGAGAGGAGAGGGGAAAGGACTGGGAGGAAGAGGGGAGGGGGAAAGGACTGGGAGGAAAAGGGGAGAGGGGAAAGGACTGGGAGGAACAGGGGAGAGCGGAAAGGACTGGGACGAAGAGAGGAGAGGGGAAAGGACTGGGAGGAAAAGAGGAGCGGGGAAAGGACTGGGAGGAAGAGGGGAGAGGGGAAAGGACTGGGAGGAAGGGGTAGAGGGGAAAGGA
Organism: Mobula hypostoma; assembly: GCF_963921235.1. Classification (NCBI taxonomy): domain Eukaryota; kingdom Metazoa; phylum Chordata; class Chondrichthyes; order Myliobatiformes; family Myliobatidae; genus Mobula; species Mobula hypostoma. The sequence continues at coordinate 73,068,258 of NC_086107.1, read as the reverse complement.
CTGGGAGGAAGAGAGGAGAGGGGAAAGGGCTGGGAGGAAGGGGGAGAGGGGAAAGAACTGGGAGGAAGCGGGGAGAGGGGAAAGGACTCGGAGGAAGGGGGAGAGTGGAAAGGAATTGGAGAAAGAGAGGAGAGGGGAAAGGACTGGGACGAAAAGGGGAGAGGGTAAAGGACTGGGAGGTGGCGGGGAGAGGTGAAAGGACTGGGAGGAAGAGAGGAGAGGGGAAAGGACTGGGAGGATGTGGGGAGAGGGGAAAGGATTGGGAGGAAGAGAGAAGAGGGGAAAGGACTGGGAGGAAGAGGGAAGAGGGGAAGGGACTGGGAGGTAGAGGGGAGAGGGGAAAGGACTGGGAGGAAGAAGGGAGAGGGGAAAGGACTGTGAGGAAGAGGGGAGAGGGAAAGGACTGGGAGGAAGAGAGGTGAGGGGAAAGGACGGAGGAAGAGTGGAGTGGGGAAAGGACTGTGAGGAAGGGTGAGAGGGGAAAAGACTGGGAGGAAGAGGGGAGAGAGGCAAGGACTGGGAGGAAGAGGGGAGAGCGGAAGGGACTGGGAGCAAGAGGGGAGAGGGCTAAGGACTGGAAGGAAGAGGGGAGAGTGTAAGGGACTGGGAGGAAGAGGGGAGAGGGGAAGGGACTGGGAGGATGAGGGGAGAGGGGAAAGGACTGGTAGGAAGAGGGGAGAGGGGAAAGGAATGGGTGGAAGGGGGAGAGGTGAAAGGACTGGGAGGAAGAGAGGAGGAGGAAAGGACAGGGAGGAAGGGAGAGAGGGGTAAGGACTGGGAGGAAGAGGGGAAAGAGGAATGGACTGGGAGGAAGAGGGGATAGGGGGAATGACTGGGAGGAAGATAGGAGAGGGAAAGGACTGGGAGGAAGGGGGAGAGGGGCAAGGACTGGGAGGAAGAGGGGAGAGGGGAAAGGACAGGGAGGAAGAGGGTAGAGGGGAATGGAATGGGAGGAAGAGAGGAGAGGGGCAAGAACTGGGAGGAAGGGGAAGAGTTGAAAGGACTGGGAGGAAGAGGTGAAAGGACTGGGAGGAAGAGGGGAGAGGGGAAAGGACTGGGAGGAATATAGGAGAGGGGAAAGGAATGGGACGAAAGGGTAGAGTGGAAAGGACTGTGAGGAAGAGGGAGAGGGGAAAGGACTAGGAGGAAGAGGGGAGAGGGTAAAGGACTGGGAGGTAGCGTGGAGAAGGGAAACGTCTGGGAGGAAGAGAGGATTGGGGAAAGGACTGGGAGGAAGTGGGGAGAGGGGAAAGGACAGGGAGGAAGAGAGGAGAGGGGAAAGGTCTGGGAGGAAGGGGGAGGGGGTAAGGACTGGGAGGAAGAGGGGAAAGAGGAATGGACTGGGAGGAAGAGGGGATAGGGGGAGTCACTGGGAGGAAGATAGGAGAGGGAAAGGACTGGAAGGAAGGGGGAGAGGGGCAAGGTCTGGGAGGAAGAGGGGAGAGTGGAAAGGACAGGGAGGAAGAGGGGAGAGGGGAAAGGATTGGGAGGAAGAGAGGACAGGGGAAAGGACTGGGAGGAAGAGGGGAGAGGGGAAAGGACTGGGAGGAATAGAGGAGAGGGGCAAGGAATGGGATGAAAGGGTAGAGTGGAAAGGACTGGGAGGAAGAGGGAGAGGGGAAAGGACTAGGAGGAAGAGGGGAGAGGGGAAAGCACTGAGAGGACAAGGAGAGGGGGAAAGGAATGGGAGGAAGAGAGCAGAGGGGAAAGCACTGGGACGAAGAGGGGAGAGGGGAAAGGACTGGAAGGAAGAGAGGAGAGGGGAAAGGACTGGGAGGAAGAGGGGAGAGTGGAAAGTACTGGGAGGAAGGGGGAGAGCAGAAAGGACTGGGAGGAACGGGGAGAGGGGAAAAGCCTGGGAGGAAGAGGGAGAGGGGAAAGGACTGGGAGGAAGAGAGGAGAGGGGAAAGGACTGGGAGGAAGAGGGGAGAGGGGAAAGGACTGGGAGGAAGAGGGGAGAGGCGAAAGGGCTGGGAGGAAGAGGGGAGAGGAGAAAGGACTGGGAGGAAGAGGGGAGAGGGGAAAGGACTGGGAGAAAGGGGGAGAGGGGAAAGGACTGGGAGGAAGAGGGGAGAGGGGAAAGGACAGGGAGGAAGAGGGGAGAGGGCAAAGGACTGGCAGGAAGAGGGGAGAGGGGAAAGGACTGGGAGGAAGAGGGGAGGGGGAAACAACTGGGAGGAAGGGGGAGAGGGGAAAGAAATGGGAGGAAGGGGAGAGGTGAATGGACTGGTAGGAAGGGGGAGAGGGGAAAGGACTGTGAGGAAGCGGGAAGAGTGGTATGGAATGGGAGGAAGAGAGGAGAGGGGAAAGGACTGGCAGGAAGAGGGGAGAGGGGAAAGGACTGGGAGGAAGTGGGTAGAGGGGAATGGAATGGGAGGAAGAGGGAGAGGGGAAGGACTGGAAGGAAGAGGGGAGAGGGGAAAGGAATGGGAGGAAGGGGGAGAGGGGAAAGGACTGTGAGGAAGGGGGAGAGGGGAAAGGACTGGGAGGAAGAGGGGAGAGAGGCAAGGACTGGGAGGAAGAGGGGAGAGGGGAAGGGACTGGGAGGAAGAGGGGAGAGGGGAAGGGACTGGGAGCAAGAGGGGAGAGGTCTAAGGACTGGAAGGAAGAGGGGAGAGGGGAAGGGACTGGGAGGAAGCGGGGAGAGGGGAAAGGACTGGTAGGAAGAGGGGAGAGGGGAAAGGAATGGGTGGAAGATAGGAGAGGGAAAGGACTGGGAGGAAGAGAGGAGGGGGAAAGGACTGGGAGGAAGGGAGAGAGGGGTAAGGACTGGGAGGAAGAGGGGAAAAAGGAATGGACTGGGAGGAAGAGGGGATAGGGGGAATGACTGGGAGGAAGATAGGAGAGGGAAAGGACTGGGAGGAAGGGGGAGAGGGGCAAGGACTGGGAGGAAGAGGGGAGAGGGGAAAGGACAGGGAGGAAGAGGGTAGAGGGGAATGGAATGGGAGGAAGAGAGGAGAGGGGCAAGGACTGGGAGGAAAGGGAAGAGGTGAAAGGACTGCTGGGAAGAGGGGAGAGGGGAAAGGACTGGGAGGAATATAGGAGAGGGGAAAAGAATGGGATGAAAGGGTAGAGTGGAAAGGACTGGGAGGAAGAGGGAGAGGGGAAAGGACGAGGAGGAAGAGGGGAGAGGGTAAAGGACTGGGAGGTAGCGTGGAGAAGGGAAACGTCTGGGAGGAAGAGAGGAGTGGGGAAAGGACTGGGAGGAAGTGGGGAGAGGGGAAAGGACAGGGAGGAAGAGAGGAGAGGGGAAAGGTCTGGGAGGAAGGGGGAGAGGGGAAGGCACTGGGAGGAAGAGGGGAGAGGGGAAAGGACTGTGAGGAAGAGGGGAGAGGGAAAAGGACTGGGTGGAAGAGGGGAGAGGGGAAGGGACTGGGAGGAAGAGGGAGAGCGGAAAGGACGGGAAGGATGGGGGAGAGGGGAAAGGACTGGGAGGAAGTGGGGAGAGGGGCAAGGACTGGGAGGAAGAGGGGAGAGGGGAAGGGACTGGGAGCAAGAGGGGAGAAGGGAAAGGACTGGAAGGAAGAGGGGAGAGGGGAAGAGACTGGGAGGAAGAGGGGAGAGGGTAGGGCCTGGGAGGAAGAGGGGAGAGGGGAACGGACTGGTAGGAAGAGGAGAGAGGGGAAAGGAATGGGAGGAAGGGGGAGAGCTGAAAGGACTGGGAGGAAGAGAGGAGGGGGAAAGGACTGGGAGGAAGGGGGAGAGGGGCAAGGACTGGGAGGAAGAGGGGAGAGGGGAAATTACAGGGAGGAAGAGGGGAGAGGGGAAAGGAATGGGAGGAAGAGAGGAGAGGTGAAAGGACTGGGAGGAAGGGGAAGAGGTGAAAGGACTGGGAGGAAGAGGGGACAGGGGTAAGGACTGTGAGGAACGGGAAGAGGTGAAAGGACTGGGAGGAAGAGGGGAGAGGGGAAAGGACTGGGAGGAATAGAGGAGAGGGGAAAGGACTGGGAGGAAGAGGGGAGAGGCGAAAGGACAGGGAGGAAGAGGGGAGAGGGGAAAGGACTGGCAGGAAGAGGGGAGAGGGGAAAGGACTGGGAGGAAGAGGGGAGGGGGAAAAGACTGGGAGGAAGGGGGAGAGGGGAAAGAAATGGGAGGAAGGGGAGAGGTGAATGGACTGGTAGGAAGGGGGAGAGGGGAAAGGACTGGGAGGATGCGGGAAGAGTGGTATGGAATGGGAGGAAGAGAGGAGAGGGGAAAGGACTGGTAGGAAGAGGGGAGAGGGGAAAGGACTGGGAGGAAGTGGGGAGAGGGGAATGGAATGGGAGGAAGAGGGAGAGGGGAAAGGACTTGGAGGAAGGGGGAGAAGGGAAAGGACTGGGAGGAAGTGGGGAGAGGGGAAAGGACTAGGATGTAGAGGGGAGAGGGGAATGGACTGGGAGGAAGAGAGGAGAGGGGAAAGGAATGGGAGGAAGGGGGGGAGGGGAAAGGACTGTGAGGAAGGGGGAGAGGGGAAAGGACTGTGAGGAAGGGGGAGAGGGGAAAGGACTGGGAGGAAGAGGGGAGAGAGGCAAGGACTGGGAGGAAGAGGGGAGAGGGGAAGGGACTGGGAGTAAGAGGGGAGGGGGAAGGGACTGGGAGCAAGAGGGGAGAGGGCTAAGGACTGGAAGGAAGAGGGTAGAGGGGAAGGGACTGGGAGGAAGAGGGGAGAGGGGAAGGGACTGGGAGGAAGAGGGGAGAGGGGAAAGGAGTGGTAGGAAGAGGGGAGAGGGGAAAGGAATGGGTGGAAGGGGGAGAGGTGAAAGTACTGGGAGGAAGAGAGGAGGGGGAAAGGACTGGGAGGAAGGGAGAGAGGGGTAAGGACTGGGAGGAAGAGGGGAAAGAGGAATGGACTGGGAGGAAGAGGGGATAGGGGGAATGACTGGGAGGAAGATAGGAGAGGGAAAGGACTGGGAGGAAGGGGGAGAGGGGCAAGGACTGGGAGGAAGAGGGGAGAGGGGAAAGGACAGGGAGGAAGAGAGTAGAGGGGAATGGAATGGGAGGAAGAGAGGAGAGGGGCAAGGACTGGGAGGAAAGGGAAGAGGTGAAAGGACTGGCAGGAAGAGGGGAGAGGGGAAAGGACTGGGAGGAATATAGGAGAGGGGAAAAGAATGGGACGAAAGGGTAGAGTGGAAAGGACTGGGAGGAAGAGGGAGAGGGGAAAGGACGAGGAGGAAGAGGGGAGAGGGTAAAGGACTGGGAGGTAGCGTGGAGAAGGGAAACGTCTGGGAGGAAGAGAGGAGTGGGGAAAGGACTGGGAGGAAGTGGGGAGAGGGGAAAGGACAGGGAGGAAGAGAGGAGAGAGGAAAGGTCTGGGAGGAAGGGGGAGAGGGGAAGGCACTGGAAGGAAGAGGGGAGAGGGGAAAGGACTGTGAGGAAGAGGGAGAGCGGAAAGGACTGGGAGGAAGGGGGAGAGGGGAAAGGACTGGGAGGAAGTGGGGAGAGGGGCAAGGACTGAGAGGAAGAGGGGAGAGGGAAAGGGACTGGGAGCAAGAGGGGAGAGGGGAAAGGACTGGAAGGAAGAGGGGAGAGGGGAAGAGACTGGGAGGAAGAGGGGAGAGGGGAACGGACTGGTAGGAAGAGGAGAGAGGGGAATGGAATGGGAGGAAGGGGGAGAGCTGAAAGGACTGGGAGGAAGAGAGGAGGGGGAAAGGACTGGGAGGAATGGGGAGAGGGGCAAGGACTGGGAGGAAGAGGGGAGAGGGGAAATTACAGGGAGGAAGAGGGGAGAGGGGAAAGGAATGGGAGGAAGAGAGGAGAGCTGAAAGGACTGGGAGGAAGGGGAAGAGGTGAAAGGACTGGGAGGAAGAGGGGAGAGAGGAAAGGACTGGGAGGAACAGGGGAGAGCGGAAAGGACTGGGAGGAAGAGGGGAGAGGGGAAAGGACTGGGAGGAAGAGGGGAGAGGGGAAAGGACTGGGAGGAAGAGGGGAGAGTGGAAAGGACTGGGAGGAAGAGAGGAGAGGGGAAAGGAATGGGAGGAAGAGGGGCGAGGGGAAGGGACTGGGAGGAAGAGTGGAGTGGGGAAAGGACTGGAAGGAAGGGGGGAGAGCGGAAAGGACTTTGAGGAAGAGAGCGGAGGGGAAAGGACTGGGAGGAAGAGGGGAGAGGGGAAGGGACTGGGAGGAAGAGGGGAGAGGGGAAGGGACTGGGAGCAAGAGGGGAGAGGGCTAAGGACTGGAAGGAGGAGGGGAGAGGGGACGGGACTGGGAGGAAGCGGGGAGAGGGGAAGGGACTGGGAGGAAGAGGGGAGAGGGGAAAGGACTGGTAGGAAGAGGGGAGAGGGGAAAGGAATGGGTGGAAGGGGAGAGGTGAAAGGACTGGGAGGAAGAGAGGAGGGGGAAAGGACTGGGAGGAAGGGAGAGAGGGGTAAGGACTGGGAGGAAGAGGGTAAAGAGGAATGGACTGGGAGGAAGAGGGGATAGGGGGAATGACTGGGAGGAAGATAGGAGAGGGAAAGGACTGGGAGGAAGGGGGAAAGGGGCAAGGACTGGGAGGAAGAGGGGAGAGGGGAAAGGACAGGGAGGAAGAGGGTAGAGGGGAATGGAATGGGAGGAAGAGAGGAGAGGGGCAAGGACTGGGAGGAAAGGGAAGTGGTGAAAGGACTGGTAGGAAGAGGGGAGACGGGAAAGGACTGGGAGGAATATAGGAGAGGGGAAAGGAATGGGACGAAAGGGTAGAGTGGAAAGGACTGGGAGGAAGAGGGGAGAGGGTAAAGGACTGGGAGGTAGCGTGGAGAAGGGAAACGTCTGGGAAGAAGAGAGGAGTGGGGAAAGGACGGAGGAAGTGGGGAGAGGGGAAAGGACAGGGAGGAAGAGAGGAGAGGGGAAAGGTCTGGGAGGAAGGGGGAGAGGGGAAGGCTCTGGGAGGAAGAGGGGAGAGGGAAAAGGACTGGGTGGAAGAGGGGAGAGGGGAAGGGACTGGGAGGAAGAGGGAGAGCGGAAAGGACTGGGAGGAAGGGGGAGAGGGGAAAGGACTGGGAGGAAGTGGGGAGAGGGGCAAGGACTGAGAGGAAGAGGGGAGGGGGAAGGGACTGGGAGCAAGAGGGGAGAGGGGAAAGGACTGGAAGGAAGAGGGGAGAGGGGAAGAGACTGGGAGGAAGAGGGGAGAGGGTAGGGCCTGGGAGGAAGAGGGGAGAGGGGAACGGACTGGTTGAAAGAGGAGAGAGGGGAAAGGACTGGGAGGAAGGGGTAGAGGGGCAAGGACTGGGAGGAAGAGGGGAGAGGGGAAATTACAGGGAGGAAGAGGGGAGAGGGGAAAGGAATGGGAGGAAGAGAGGAGAGGTGAAAGGACTGGGAGGAAGGGGAAGAGGTGAAAGGACTGGGAGGAAGAGGGGAGAGGGAAAGGACTGGGAGGAACAGGGGAGAGCGGAAAGGACTGGGACGAAGAGAGGAGAGGGGAAAGGACTGGGAGGAAGAGAGGAGTGGGGACAGGACTGGGAGGAAGAGAGGAGAGGGAAAAGGACTGGGAGGAAGAGGAGAGAGGGGAAAGGAATGGGTGGACGGGGGAGAGGGCGATGGACTGCGAGGAAGAGAGGAGAGGGGAAAGGACTGGGAGGAAGAGAGGGGAAAGGACTGGGAGGAAGGGGGAGAGGGGAAAGGACAGGGAGGAAGGGGGAGAGGGGACAGGACTGGGAGGAAGAGCGGAGAGGGGAAAGGACTGGTAGGAAGAGGAGAGAGGGGAAAGGAATGCGAGGAAGGGGGAGAGGTGAAAGGACTGGGAGGAAGAGAGGAGGGGGAAAGGACTGGGAGGAAGGGGGAGAGGGGCAAGGACTGGGAGGAAGAGGGGAGAGGGGAAATTACAGGGAGGAAGAGGGGAGAGGGGAAAGGAATGGGAGGAAGAGAGGAGAGGTGAAAGGACTGGGAGGAAGGGGAAGAGGTGAAAGGTCTGGGAGGAAGAGTGGAGAGGGGAAAGGACTGGGAGGAAGAGGGGAGGGGGAAAGGACTGGGAGGAACAGGGGAGAGCGCAAAGGACTGGGACGAAGAGAGGAGAGGGGAAAGGACTGGGAGGAAGGGGGAGAGGGGAAAGGACTGGGAGGAAGACGGGAGAGGGGAAAAGACTGGGAGGAAGAGAGGAGAGGGGAAGGGACGGAGGAAGAGGGGAGTGGGGAAAGGACTGGGAGGAAGCGGGGAGAGGGGAAAGGAATGGGAGGAAGAGGGAGAGGCGTAAGGACTGCGAGTAAGGGGGAGAGGGGAAAGGACTGGGAGGAAGAGGGGAGAGGGGAAAGGACTGGGACGAAGAGAGGAGAGGGGAAAGGACTGGGAGAAAGAGAGGAGCGGGGAAAGGACTGGGAGGAAGAGGGGAGAGGGGAAATGACTGGGTGGAAGAGGTAGCGGGGAAAGGACTGGGAGGAAGAGAGGAGAGGGGATAGGACTGGGAGGAAGTGGGCAGAGGGGAAAGGACTGGGAGGAAGAGAGGAGAGGGGATAGGACTGCGAGGAAGTGGGGAGAGGGGAAATGACTGGGAGGAAGAGGTAGCGGGGAAAGGACTGGGAGGAAGGCGGAGAGGAGAAAGGACTGGGAGGAAGAGGGGATAGGGGAAGGGGCTGGGAGGGAGAGGGGTGAGGGGAAGGGACTGGAAGGAAGAGGGGAGAGGGGAAAGGACTGGGAGGAAGAGGGGAGAGGGGAAAGGACTGGAAGGAAGAGGGGAGAGGGGAAAGGACTGGGAGGAAGAGGGGAGAGCGGAAGGGACTGGGAGGAAGAGGGGAGAGTGGAACGGACTGGGAGGAAGAGAGGAGAGGGGAAGGGACTGCGAGGAAGACGGGAGAGGGGAAAGGACTGGGACGAAGAGAGGAGAGGGGAAAGGACTGGGAGGGAGAGAGGAGCGAGGAAAGGACTGGGAGGAAGAGGGGAGAGGGGAAATGTCTGGGTGGAAGGGGTAGCGGGGAAAGGACTGGGTGGAAGAGATGAGAGGAGAAAGGACTGGGAGGAAGAGAGGAGGGGGAAAGTAATGGGAGGTAGACGGTATAGAGGAAGAAAGACTGGAGGATGGGGGAGTGGGGATCAAGGGCTTGGAGGAACAGGGGAGAAGGGATAAAGTTGGGTAGAGGGGCTATGAGGAGAAGGGTTGGGATAGAATTTCCTGGCTGTAACAGAGAGGAGGAGGTGGAGGATGGAGGGAGGGTGCAGTGAGGAGGAGAGATTAGAAGGATAATGGCGGGGGTAGAGGAAAATTAGCGATGGGGAGGTGAGTATGGAGGGCTGGTAAGGTGAGAGTTGTCGGTAGGGAAGGAAGTGAGGGATTTGAAAGTGGAGCAGGGCGGAGAGGAAGTTGCGAGTTGTGGCCTCACTGTACACGTTTCCAATCGTATCAGTGATCATTTGACAGCCATTGTATCTCACACAGGATTAGATTTCCTGGGAATCTGGGAATTGAAACCCTGCCCTGATCATGGGCTGATCAGAGCCAAATGAACACAGCTGGGAATTGAAACACTGGGAGATGTCATGTGAACCCATTGACAGTGGCCTCTGTACCAGGTGTGCAGGTATGGAGGAGTCTGGTGTGGCTGGTCCTCCATTCAGAATCTGGTATGTATATACTGAACTACAGTATTAGACCAGAAGACTATAAGATATAGGAGCAGAAGTCGGCCATTCGGCCCATCGAGTCTGCTCTGCCATTCAATCAAGGGCTGATCCAATTCTTCCAGTCATCCCTACTCCCTGCCTTCACCCCATACCCTTTGATGCCCTGGCTAATCAAAAACCTATCTATCTCTGTCTTAAATGCACCCAATGACTTGGCCTCCACAGCTGCTTGTGGCAACAAATTCCACAGATTTACCACCCTCTGACTAAAGTAATCTGTCCGCATCCCAGTTCGAAATGGACGTCCTTCAATCCTGAAGTCGTGTCTTCTTGTCCAGATTCCCCTACCATGGGAAATGACTTTCTTCCTCCCAGTCCTTTCCCCTCTCCCTTCTTCCTCCCATTCCTTTCCCCTCTCCCCTCACCACTAGCCCATCTCTATTTCCCACAGCTCTCTTGCTGACCTGCCTTGGTCGTTGGACCCTTGCGCCCTCCCTGTACAGTATCTTCCACTGAAATGAATCTGTTCAGGCTTTTTAACATTCGGAATGTTTCTATGAGATCCGCCCTCATTCTCCTGAACTCCAGGGGATATAGCCCAAGAGATGCCAGACGTTTCTCATATGGTAACCCTTTCATTCCTGGAATCATTCTCGTGAATCTTCTCTGAACTCTCTCCAAAGTCAGTATATCCTTTCTAAAATAAGGAGCCCAAAACTGCACTCCAAGTGTGGTCTCCCGAGTGCCTTATAGAGCCTCAACATCACATCCCTGCTCTTGTATTCTATACCTCTGGAAATTAATGCCAACGTTGCATTCGCCTTCTTCACAACTGATTTAACCTGGAGGTTAACCTTTAAGGTATCCTGCGCAAGAACTCCCAAGTCTCTTTGCACCTCTGCATTTTGAATTCTCTCCCCATCTAAGTAATAGTCTGCCCACTTATTTCTTCCACCAAAGTGCATGACCATACACTTTCCAACATTGTATTTCATTTGCCAATTCTTTGCCCATTCCCCTAAACTATATCTAAGTCTCTCTGCAGGCTCTCTGTTTCCTCAACACTACCCACTCATTCACCTATCTTGTATCATCGGCAAATTTAACCACAAATCCATTAATCCCATTGTCAAATCATTGATGTACATTGTAAAAAGCAGCGGACCCCTGTAGAACTCTACTGGTAACTGGCAGCCAGCCAGAATAGGATCCCTTTATTCCCAGTCTCTGTTTTCTGTCTATCAGCCAATGCTCCACCCATGCTAGTAACTTCTCTGTAATTCCATGGGCTCTTATCTTGCTAAGCAGCCTCATGTGCGGCACCTTGTCAAAGGCCTTCTGAAAATCCAAGTACACATCTACTGCATCTCATTTGTCTACCCTGCTTGTAATTTCCTCAGGAAACCACGCTGGCTTTGGCCTATCTTGTCATGTGCCTCCCCTCTCCCCCCACTTTGTGAAGGAGCACAGTACCTGACTCTGCAGCGGTGATTGGCTTGGGTTTCACTGTGGTGCCCAGGCTGGCTGTTAACCCATCAGCAGCTGGATTTGGAACTTCCGAGGGTGCCAGCAGCTTCAGCTTGTCCAGATGAGAAATCGCTGAGCTTGACGCGAGCTGTCGATTTGTTTGCCGGGCCCTGCAGCCTGATGCTGAGTATGTGTTTAGAGGTCTGCACAGGGAGGAGCCTGTCAATGTGGCTCTGCATACCCTGAGACACCAAGAACTATCCAGTCTTTCTCTCCACCTAAGGGGCACATCAATCTGTGTCCCACCCCGCTTCAGGGACAATTCAATCTGAATCCCCATTCACCCCACCCCCTCCCAGGCCCACCAGTCTGTGTTCCCACCCTCCCTGAATAATACCAAATTGTGTCCCCACCTTCCCTGGACATGTCCCCACCCCTGAAGATTCATCAGTCTGTGTACCACAGCTCTTGGGGTACCCCATTCTGTGTCCCCATCCCCTGGACACTCTAGTCCAAATACCCTTCCCCTGGACTCACCAGTCCGTGTCCCCACAGTGACCTGTATCTCTATGTATCCCTGTCCCCCCCCACTGCCAGTTACAGAATGTTTTGTCTCCCCACCGCTCCACTAGGACACATAGGTCTGTGTTTCACACCCAGGCTAAGAAAGGATGTGTTGGCATTGGAGAGGTTCCAGAGGAGGTTTACAAAAATGATTCTAGGAATGAAAGGGTTAATGTATGAGGAGCATTTGACTAGCCTGTACTTGCTTGAGTTTAGAAGAATGAGGGGGAGAATCTCATTGAAACCTACCAAATATTGAAAGCCCTAGACAGAGCGGATGTGGAGACAATGTTTTCAATGGCAGGGAAGTTTAAGACCAGAGGGCACAGCCTCAGGATAGAAGGACATCGTACCTTCAGAACAGAGAAGAGGAGGAATTTCTTTAGCCAGAGGGTGGTGAAATCTGTGGAACTCATTGCCACTGACAGCTATGGAGACCAAGTCATTGCGTTTATTTAAAGCAAAGTTGATAGGTAAGGTTACGGGGAGAAGGCAGGAGAATGGGGGTTTGAAAGGGAAAATAAATAAGCCCTGATCAAATGGCAGAGAAGATCGATGAGTCAAATAGTTAAATCCTGTTCCTATGTCTTATGGTCTTGAGACTCAGCAATGAGTGTCTCAACCCCAGACACATTGATCCATGGCTCCTCATTCCCACCCTTCATGTTCCTTCCTTATGGTGTGTTGTGTTGTGTCACATAACACAACATAACATAACACACAGTTATGTTGTGACTTTGATGACTGAAATCTCTTTTGCTCCATCATCAGGCAAAGTTCAGGTGTCCAGAAAGCAACATGCCTGCTGCTGATGGCACCCTGTGACAAGTGGAAGCCTGTGGTCCTAGTCCCGTCACATGCCCTCACCATTTACTCTGACAAGAAAGAGGGGTCAAAAGGTTGGTGCTTGTTGCAAACAGAGACTTTCAGAGGCTGAAGCCAGACTGAGACATTGCAAATATCTCCAACTCCAACATATATATTATAAAAACTAGGAGTCTCAGCACTGATTCCAGCAGTGAGAATTCAAGACAAGTCTGGCAAAGTTCAGAACATTGGCTGATAAGAGATATTGTAAGTTTAGCTGAAAACAAAACGAAGGTTGAGGAAGCTGAAATCATACAAAGGCATTGAGAAGTATAATTGAAGCAGAAAATAACTTGAAATTAGGAGAGCTTAAAAGGTATCATGAAATTTCCTTGGTGAGTAGGATTAAGGAGAATCCAAAGGCATTTTATACATATTTTAGAAGCAAGAGGGTGCTAGGGAAAGGGTCAGTCCATTCAAGGGCAAAGGAGGAAATTTATACGTGGAGCCTGAGGAAGTGAGGTCTTCACAAAGAGAACAATATGGATAATGAGTTCTGGGAGGTTTGCTGTTAATCTAAGCATGTCATTATTAAGGAGAAGGTGGTGTTGAAGGGTTTTGAAAAACATTAAGTTGGATAAGTACCCAGGGTCTGATGGAATCTATCCCAGAGCACTGAGGGTGGTCAGAGAGGAGATTGACAAGATCTTAGTGTTCTCTGTAGCCAAAGGAAAGGCAGCAGAGGACTGGAGAATAGCCAATGTTGCTCCATTGTTCAAATTATAAAGGGATACACCAGGAAATTATAGGCCACTGAGCCTTACATCAGTTGCTGGAGAAGATCCTTTGGAGTAGGATTTACTTACATTTGGAAAATCACTGATTCATTAAGGAAAGTCAGCATGCCTCTATGCTGGGGGATGCTGTCTCACACATTTGTTTGAGCTTTTTGAAAAAATGATGAAGAAAATTGATGAGGGTAGGGAAATGGATGTTGTCCACATAGACTTCACTAAAGGATTTGATAAGGTCCCTCATCCAGAAGATTGAGTCACATTGGATCCACAATAAGTTATTGAATTTGCTCCAAAATTGCCTTGGTTGCAAGAAACAGAGGGTATTGATAGAGGTGCATTTGTCTTGACTGTTCTGCAAGGACCAGTGCTGGGACCTTTGTTGTTTGTAATATATACTAATGATTTTGATGAAAATGTATTCAGTTTGATTAGTAAGTTTGCAGACACAAAAACTGACGAAGTTGTATTGTGAGGAAGGTTGTTAAAAGATACACAGATCAGTTTGAAATATAGGTGAAGTTTTATCCAGACAAAGTATTGTACTTTGGAAATCCAAATGTAAGGGGAAAGCATACAATAAATGGCAGGATCTTAGAAGCAGAGAGGGATCTTGGGGTGCAAGTCCATTAAATGTCCTGGTCCAAACATACAATGGATGCCATGGCCAGAGCTTTACTTTCCCAGCAAGCTAAAGAAACTTTGCATTACCTTTGACCTTCATCAATTTATATTGAATCACTGTAGAACACATCCTTTCTGGATGTATCCGTGCTTGGAATTGCAACTGCTCTGCCTGAGACTACAGAGAGTTGTGAGCACGGCTCAACACATCATAGAAACCAACCTCCACTCCATGGCCTTCTCAGTGCATTGGTAAAACGACCAAGTGCACCTACCCCACACATTTCCTCTTCTCCCCTCTCCCATCAGGCAGAAGATATAAAAGTTGGAAAACGTACCACCAGAATTCTATATCCTGCTGTTATTGAATGGTTCCCTTGTATGATAGGATGGACTGCTAACCTCACAATTTACCTCATTATGGGCTTGCACACTACTGTACTATATGTCTGCACTGCACTCTCTCTGTAACTAGCACTAATTTCTGCATTCTGTTACTGTTTTCCCTTGTGTTACTGCACTGTGTAACACAATGCTCTGTATGGATGGCAAGTAGAACAAAGTGTTGCAGTGCACCTTTGGAGATGTGACACTAATAAACCAAATTACCATAGCTCCCCGGAAGAGACAACATACAGTAAGTGGACAGGGTGCTGAAGAAGCCTGAAATACAAGCTTACTTGCTTATATTGATCAGGACACTGAATATAAAAATTGAAAAATCTTATTGCAGCTGTATAAAAGTTAGTCCTGACGAAGGGTCTCGGCCTGAAACGTCGACTGCGCCTCTTCCTATAGATGCTGCTTGGCCTGCTGCGTTCACCAGCAACTTTGATGTGTGTTGCTTGTATAAAACTTTGGTTAGGCCACATTGCAGTACTGTGTGCTGTTTTGGGCACCACAGAGGGTGCAGACGATGGTCACCAGGATGTTGCCTGGATTAGAGAGGATTAGCTAGAAGGAAAGGATGGACAAACTTGGACTGTTTTGTCCGGAGTGTTGCAGGCTGAGGGATGACCTGGTGGACGTATATAAAATTACGAGAGATAGATTAGGTAGAATTTCAGAGTTTTTTTCAAATACTAGAAGGCATTGCTTTAAAGTGAGAGTGGGGAAAGTTTAAAAGAGATTTATGAGGCAAGTTTATTTTACACAGAGAGTGGTAGGTGTCTGGAACATGCTGCCAGGAGAGGTGGGTGGAAGCGAATAAAATAGCATTAAGAGGCACTTAGACATGAGCAGGCAAGGATTCAAGGAATATAGACCATGGCATTGGTTAGATTAGTCAGTGTAGACATGGTGGGCCGCTGACCCTGTTTGATGTTCTATGTTACTACATATAACACTTGTTATAGAATACCCGTCAGAAAAATATCCCTCCATCACCACTGACCCTGTTTCCTATTATCAAGCCAGTTAAGTTTGGCAACACATCTTATATTCCTTGTACCTACCATATGGGACCTTGTCAAAAGTATTTTGGAATAGCAACAACAGATGCTGAGGCCCAGCCTTGATTGAGGTGAATTAATTTACAAGTGTTTCGGATAAAAGATTACTTGTCCATGAGCAAATCCACAGAGCATTAGATGTCAATTAGAAGGAATAGGATATGAAGAAGAATTTTCCACCTAGAGGTTGCTGGGCTACAGTACACACTGCCTGAAATGGTGGGAGCAGCAGAAATTGGCACTATGTGTCAATTTCAAACCTAGACCTCGAAGGGCAGAGTATGAGGTTAATGTCAAGATTTTTAGCATTTTGGAGGAACAAAGAGATCTTGGGGGTCCAAGTATATAGATCTCTCAAAGATGCCACGCATATGGAAAGGGTGGTTATGATGTGCTGGCCTTCATTAATTGGGGGATCGTAAGGTAGTGTTAAGCTCTATAAAACTATTGTTGGACCAGACCTATTGTGTTCAGTTCTGGTCACTTCGTTGTAGGAAGGATGTGGGAACTTTATCGAGAGGTTACAGAACAGATTTGCCAGGATGCTGTCTGGATTAGAGAATGCGTCTCTTTGAGGAAAGGTTAAGTAAGCTTGGGCTTTTCTCTTTGGAGCGAAGGAAGATGGGAGGTGATTTGATAGATTATGAGAGGAGTAAACAGAGTGGATGGCTGCACCTTACTGCCCAGAGCAGTAATGGCCATTTGTTTAAGATGAGTGGAGGAGAGTTTAGGAAAGATGGCCAAGGTAGTTTTTTTTAATATATACAACGAGCAGCAGGTGTTTGGAATGCATTGCTGGGGGGCAGTGGAGGATGATGCAATAGGGACATTTAAAAAAATCTCAAATAGTGAGATGGATGAAAGAGAAATGGAAGGTTATGGGCTGTGTAGGAGGGGAGGGATAAACTGTTCCTGGAGCTGGTTATATAGATTGGGCTGAACAACCCAGACAATGTTGTAGTGCTCTATGTTTATAATCTGCATCTGAATATGAACTTCAGAAGCTTTGACTACAGGGATACTATACTGGAAGGTAGACGTTAGCTGAGCAGACAGAAATTGACTGATATCGTACTTTAAGGAAGTATTAGGCCAGGTGATTAAAACCGGTCAGAAGGATCGCAGGTTTAGCTCACCATGTGCATGGAGAACAGGGAGACACACATAGAGGGAGGGAGATGGTGAAACATTGAAAATTGGAATGAGCACATGAGCAGTATGAGAGAGGTGTAGAAAGTCGAGGCAGGTGGGGTTCAAACAGCCTACAAAAGATATGAAAACGGGGATGGAGACTGACATAAAAACGTGGATACCTACCGACTCGGGGTTGTCACAGTTGCAGAGGAAACACGTCTCAGAAGTGAACTGCCTAGGGAGTAAGAGGAGGCATAAAGTCACATACATTCAGATCTCAAGACTACGTGAGTCAGGGAGTCACGTTACAGCTGTATATACCTTTGGTCAGAGGCTATTTGAAGTATTGTGTGTAATTCTGGTTATAACATGACAAGAAGAACATGGTGAGGTTCAAGAAGATGATTACCTAGGATGTTGCCTGGATTAGAAAGTATTAGCTGTGCGAGGCTGGACAAAATGTTTTCTGTCAAGTGGCAGAGGCTGAGGGAAAAGCTAATCAAATATACAAGATTACAAAAGGCTCAGATAGGGAAGATAGAGCTTTCCCCCCCAGGGTTGAAATGTCAAATATCAGAGGGCACAGCTTTTACAGACAGGAAATGGAGGGACATGGATCACACACAGGAAGATGAGATTAATTGAATGGTTGGACATGCTCCTGTGCTCCAGTGTTCTATGTCTACTTGGTTTCATTTGGAAATCTCAATTGAGATCTCTTTTTCCCGACTATTAAATGGAGTTTAGGCTCCCTGACATGATGGAGCATTAGGGAGATACAGGTATGAGTGGATATAGTTCATGTGGTTAGTAGAGGTTTCTGTGATGGGGTTGGTTGTAGAATGAGATTAAGTAATCAACAAAAGGGCAATAAATGGTGTGGGTGGTGGCAGACAGATATAAGGTTCATGGGTAGTCAATTCACAATGGGGAGAGTGTACAGGATCTATGGAAGAAGTTCAAATGGAGGAGAGAAGTGGCAGAATCCATCAAGTGGATGAGCTAACAGAAGTTAGACATGGGATCAAATAGGCTAGTCCTGTCATAGGGGCTTGGGAGAGCATGGGATCTGAAAATGAAATAAATGGGTTGAGGCGATGGTAATGTGGTTTACAAAGGGACAGTGGAAAGAGAGCAGAAGGATGTGTTCAGGCAATGGTAGTCAAAACAAAGAATGCAAAATCTTAGCTATGGAATAAAGCAGAACACTCAGCCATTCTGGAGGGAGAAAGAGTTAGCATTCAACCTCAATGGCCTCTCATTAAGTTAAACTTCTGTTCTTTTCTCTCTGTATACCTCCTGCCCAGATGCTGAGTATTTAAAGCATTTTGCTTTCTTTGAATCTGTGGCAGTGCGGTTTGTAAAAAGAGACTGGGAGGATATGGAATCAATTGGTAAATTCCACCTTAACTGGGCTGGACAGTTTGAGTTACAAGGAGAACCTGGATAGGCTGGGAAATTTTTCCTAGAGTGAAGGAGGCTGAACGGTGACATTTTAGCGATTAATAAGATCATGAAGGACATACGTAGGTTGAGTGGTCACATCCTTTTACCAAGGGTTGAGGAATCTAAGATGAAAAGGTGGATGTTGTGTATCTAAAATGAACGGGTGTAGGTTGTGTATCTCAAATGAACGTGTGTGGGTCGTGGATCTGAAATGAACGGGTGCAGGTCGTGGATCTAAAATGAACGGGTGCTAGTTGTGGATCGGAAATGAATGGGTGTAGGTCGTGTATCTGAAATGAACGGGTGCTGGTCGTGGATCGGAAATGAACGGGTATGGGTCGTGGATCTGAAATTGACGGGTGTGGGTCATGGATCTGAAATGAACGGGTGTGGGTCGTGTATCTGAAATGAACGGGTGTAGGTCGTGGATCGGAAATGAACGGGTGTGGGTCGTGGATCGGAAATGAACGGGTGCTGGTCGTGGATCTGAAATGAACGGGTGTAGGTCGTGTATCTGAAATGGACGGGTGTAGGTCGTGGATTTGAAATGAATGGGTGTAGGTCGTGGATCTCAAATGGACGGGTGTAGGTCGTGGATCTGAAATGGACGGGTGTAGGTCGTGGATTTGAAATGAATGGGTGTAGGTCGTGGATCTCAAATGGACGGGTGTAGGTCGTGGATCTGAAATGCACGGGTGTAGGTCGTGGATCGGAAATGAACGGGTGTAGGTCGTGGATCAGAAATGAACAGCTGTGGGTCATGGATCGGAAATGAATGTGTGCTGGTCGTGGATCGGAAATGAACGGGTGTAGGTCGTGTATCTCAAATGTACTGGTGTAGGTCATGGATCGGAAATGAACGGGTGCTGGTCGTCGATCGGAAATGAACGGGTGTGGGTCGTGTATCTGAAATGAATGGGTGTAGGTCGTGTATCTGAAATGAATGGGTGTAGGTCGCGGATCGGAAATGTACGGGTGTAGGTCGTGGATATCAAATGGACGGGTGTAGGTCGTGAATCTGAAATGAACAGGTGCTGGTCGTCAATCGGAAAAGAACGGGTGCTGGTCGTGGATCGGAAATGTACGGGTGTTGGTCGTGGATCTGAAATGAATGGGTGTAGGTCGTGGATCGGAAATGAACGGGTGCTGGTCGTGGATCTGAAATGAACGGGTGCTGGTCGTGTATCTGAAATGAACGGGTGCAGGTCGTGGATCTGAAATTGACGGGTGCAGGTCGTGGATCTGAAATGGACGGGAGCAGGTCGTGCATCTGAAATGAACGGGTGCTGGTCGTGTATCTGAAATGAATGGGTGTAGGTCGTGGATCGGAAATGAACGGGTGTAGGTCGTGGATCTGAAATGAACGGGTGCTGGTCGTGGATCGGAAATGAACGGGTGTAGGTCGTGTATCTGAAATGAACGGGTGCTGGTCGTGGATCGGAAATGAACGGGTGTAGGTCGTGTATCTGAAATGGACGGGTGCAGGTCACGGATTTGAAATGAATGGGTGTAGGTCGTGGATCTCAAATGGACGGGTGTAGGTCGTGGATCTGAAATGCACGGGTGTAGGTCGTGGATCAGAAATGAACAGGTGTGGGTCATGGATCGGAAATGAACGTGTGCTGGTCGTGGATCGGAAATGAACGGGTGTAGGTCGTGGATCTCAAATGGACGGGTGTAGGTCGTGGATCTGAAATGCACGGGTGTAGGACGTGGATCGGAAATGAACGGGTGTAGATCATAGATCTCAAAAGGACGGGTGTAGGTCGTGAATCTGAAATGAACGGGTGCAGGTCGTGGATCTGAAATGAACGGGTGCTGGTCGTCGATCGGAAATGAACGGGTGTGGGTTGTGGATCGGAAATGAACGGGTGCTGGTCGTGGATCGGAAATGAACGGGTGTAGGTCGTGTATCTCAAATGTACTGGTGTAGGTCATGGATCGGAAATGAACGGGTGCTGGTCGTCGATCGGAAAAGAACGGGTGCTGGTCGTGGATCGGAAATGAACGGGTGTAGGTCGTGGATCAGAAATGAACAGCTGTGGGTCATGGATCGGAAATGAACGTGTGCTGGTCGTGGATCTGAAATGAACGGGTGTAGGTCGTGTATCTGAAATGAATGGGTGCAGGTCGTGGATCGGAAATGTACGGGTGTAGGTCGTGGATATCAAATGGACGGGTGTAGGTCGTGAATCTGAAATGAACAGGTGCTGGTCGTCGATCGGAAAAGAACGGGTGCGGGTCGTGGATCGGAAATGTACGGGTGCAGGTCGTGGATCTGAAATTGACGGGTGCGGGTCGTGGATCTGAAATGGACGGGAGCAGGTCGTTGATCTGAAATGAACGGGTGCTAGTCATGTATCTGAAATGAATGGGTGTAGGTCGTGGATCGGAAATGAACGGGTGTAGGTCGTGGATCTCAAATGTACGGGTGCAGGTCCTGAATCTGAAATGAACGGGTGCTGGTCGTCGATCGGAAAAGAACGGGTGCAGCTTGTGGATCTGAAATGAACGGGTGCTGGTCGTCGATCGGAAATGAACGGGTGTGGGTCGTGGATCTGAAATGAACGGGTGCTGGTCGTGGATCGGAAATGAACGGGTGTAGGTCGTGGATCAGAAATGAACAGCTGTGGGTCATGGATCGGAAATGAACGTGTGCTGGTCGTCGATCCGAAATGAACGGGTGTGGGTCGTGGATCGGAAATGAACGTGTGCTGGTCGTCGATCCGAAATGAACGGGTGCGGATCATGTATCCGAAATGAACGGGTGTGGGTCGTGGATCGGAAATGAACGTGTGCTGGTCGTCGATCCGAAATGAACGGGTGCAGGTCGTCGATCGGAAATGAACGGGTGCTGGTCGTGGATCTGAAATTGACGGGTGTGAGTCGTGGATCTGAAATGCACGGGTGCAGGTCGTGGATCTGAAATGAACGGGTGCTGGTCGTGTATCTGAAATGAATGGGTGTAGGTCGTGGATCGCAAATGAACGGGTGTAGGTCGTGGATCAGAAATGAACAGCTGTGGGTCATGGATCGGAAATGAACGTGTGCTGGTCGTGGATCGGAAATGAGCGGGTGTAGGTCGTGTATCTCAAATGTACTGGTGTAGGTCATGGATCGGAAATGAACGGGTGCTGGTCGTGGATCGGAAATGAACGGGTGTAGGTCGTGTATCTGAAATGAACGGGTGCTGGTCGTGTATCTGAAATGGACGGGTGTAGGTCGTGGATTTGAAATGAATGGGTGTAGGTCGAGGATCTCAAATGGACGGGTGTAGGTCGTGGATCTGAAATGCACGGGTGTAGGTCGTGGATCGGAAATGAACGGGTGTAGGTCGTGGATCAGAAATGAACAGCTGTGGGTCATGGATCGGAAATGAACGTGTGCTGGTCGTGGATCTGAAATGAACGGGTGTAGGTCGTGTATCTGAAATGAATGGGTGTAGGTCGTGGATCGGAAATGTACGGGTGTAGGTCGTGGATATCAAATGGACGGGTGTAGGTCGTGAATCTGAAATGAACAGGTGCTGGTCGTCGATCGGAAAAGAACGGGTGCTGGTCGTGGATCGGAAATGTACAGGTGTTGGTCGTGGATCTGAAATGAATGGGTGTAGATAGTTGATCTGAAATGAACGGGTGTGGGTCGTGTATCTCAAATGAACGGGTGCGGGTCATGTATCTGAAATGAACGGGTGCTGGTCTTGGATCGGAAATGAACGGCTGTAGGTCGTGGATCTGAAATGAACGGGTGCAGGTCGTGGATCTGAAATGAACGGGTGCAGGTCGAGGAGCCTGAGATGAACGGGTGTAGGTCGTGGATCTCAAATGAACGGGTGCTGGTCGTGGATCTGAAATGAACGGGTGCAGGTCGAGGAGCCTGAGATGAACAGGTGTAGGTCGTGGATCTCAAATGAACGGGTGCTGGTCGTGGATCTGAAATGAACGGCTGCTGGTCGTGAATCTGAAGTGAACGGGTGCGGATCGTGGATATGAAATGAACGGGTGCTGGTCGTGGATCAGAAATGAACGGGTGCTGGTCGTGGATCTTATATGAACGGGTGCGGGTCGTGGATCTGAAATGAAAGGGTGCTGGTCGTGGATCTGAAAAAAACGGGTGTGGGTCGTGTATCTCAAATGAACGGGTGCGGGTCATGTATCTGAAATGAACGGGTGCTCGTCGTGGATCGGAAATGAACGGGTGCAGGTCGTGGATCTGAAATGAACGGGTGCAGGTCGTGGATCTGAAATGAACGGGTGCTGGTCGTGGATCTGAAATGAACGGGTGCGGGTCATGTATCTGAAATGAACGGGTGCTCGTCGTGGATCGGAAATGAACGGGTGCAGGTCGTGTATCTGAAATGAACGGGTGCTGGTCGTGGATCGGAAATGAACGGGTGCTGTTCGTGTATCGGAAATGAGCGGGTGTAGTTCGTGGATCTGAAATGAACGGGTGCTGGTCGTGGATTGGAAATGAACGGGTGCAGGTCGAGGAGCCTGAGATGAACGGGTGCAGGTCATGGATCAGAAATTAACGGGTGTATGTCGTGGATGTCAAATGAACGGGTGCTGGTCGTGGATCAGAAATGAACGGGTGCTGGTCGTGGATCTGAAATGAACGTGTGCGGGTCGTGTATCTGAAATGAACGGGTGCTGGTCGTGGATCGGAAATGAACGGGTGCTGGTCGTGGATCTGAAATGAATGGGTGTGGGTCGTGGATCTGAAATGAACGGGTGCAGGTCGTGGATCTGAAATGAACGGGTGCAGATCATCGATCTGAAATGAATGGGTGTAGGTCGTGTATCTGAAATGAAAGGGTGCTGTTCGTGTATCGGAAATGAAGGGGTGTAGGTCGTGGATCTGAAATGAGCGGGTGTGGGTCGTGTATCTGAAATGAACGGGTGCTGGTCGTGGATCGGAAATGAACGTGTGCAGGTCGGGGATCTGTAATGAACGGGTGCAGGTCGTGGATCTGAAATGAACGGGTGCTGGTCGTGGATCTGAAATGAACGGGTGCAGGTCGTGGATCTGAAATGAACGGGTGCTGGTCGTGGATCTCAAATCAACGGGTGCAGGTCGTGGATCGGAAATGAACGGGTGTATGTCGTGGATCGGAAATAAACGGCTGCTGGTCGTGCATCTGAAATGAATGGGTGCAGGTCGTAGATCAGAAATGAATGGGTGCAGGTCGTGAATCTGAAATGAACGGGTGCAGGTCGTGGATCTGAAATGAACGGGTGCAGGTTATGGATCTGAAATGAACGGGTGCAGGTCGTCGATCTGAAATGAACGGGTGTGGGTCCTGTATCTGAAATGAACGGGTGCTGGTCGTGGATCGGAAATGAACGGGTGTAGGTCGTGGATCAGAAATGAACAGCTGTGGGTCATGGATCGGAAATGAACGTGTGCTGGTCGTCGATCCGAAATGAACGGGTGTGGGTCGTGGATCGGAAATGAACGTGTGCTGGTCGTCGATCCGAAATGAACGGGTGCGGATCATGTATCCGAAATGAACGGGTGTGGGTCGTGGATCGGAAATGAACGGGTGCTGGTCGTGGATCTGAAATGAACGGGTGCAGGTCGTGGATCGGAAATGAACGGGTGCTGGTCGTGGATCTGAAATGAACGGGTGTGAGTCGTGGATCTGAAATGAACGGGTGCAGGTCGTGGATCTGAAATGAACGGGTGCTGGTCGTGTATCTGAAATGAATGGGTGTAGGTCGTGGATCGCAAATGAACGGGTGTAGGTCGTGGATCAGAAATGAACAGCTGTGGGTCATGGATCGGAAATGAACGTGTGCTGGTCGTGGATCGGAAATGAGCGGGTGTAGGTCGTGTATCTCAAATGTACTGGTGTAGGTCATGGATCGGAAATGAACGGGTGCTGGTCGTGGATCGGAAATGAACGGGTGTAGGTCGTGTATCTGAAATGAACGGGTGCTGGTCGTGTATCTGAAATGGACGGGTGTAGGTCGTGGATTTGAAATGAATGGGTGTAGGTCGAGGATCTCAAATGGACGGGTGTAGGTCGTGGATCTGAAATGCACGGGTGTAGGTCGTGGATCGGAAATGAACGGGTGCAGGTCGTGGATCAGAAATGAACGGGTGTGGGTCATGGATCGGAAATGAACGGGTGCTGGTCGTGGATCTGAAATGAACGGGTGTAGGTCGTGTATCTGAAATGAATGGGTGTAGGTCGTGGATCGGAAATGTACGGGTGTAGGTCGTGGATATCAAATGAACGGGTGTAGGTCGTGTATCTGAAATGAACGGGTGCTGGTCGTGGATCTGAAATGAACGGGTGCGAGTCGTGGATCTGAAATGAACGGGTGCTGGTCGTGGATCTGAAATGAACGGGTGTAGGTCGTGGATCTGAAATGAACGGGTGGGGGTCGTGTATCTCAAATCAACGGGTGCGGGTCATGTATCTGAAATGAACGGGTGCGGGTCGTGTATCAAAAATGAACGGGTGCTGGTCGTGGATCGGAAATGAACGGGTGCAGGTCGTGGATCGGAAATGAACGGGTGTAGGTCGAGGAGCCTGAAATGAACGGGTGTAGGTCGTGGATCTGAAATGAACGGGTGCTGGTCGTGGATCTGAAATGAACGGGTGTAGGTCGAGGAGCCTAAGAAGAACGGGTGCAGGTCGTGGATCGGAAATTAACGGGTGTAGGTCGTGGATCTGAAATGAACGGGTGCTGGTCGTGGATCTGAAGTGAACGGGTGCGGATCGTGGATGTGAAATGAACGGGTGCTGGTCGTGGATCAGAAATGAACGGGTGCTGGTCCTGGATCTTATATGAACGGGTGCGAGTCGTGGATCTGATATGAACGGGTGCTGGTCGTGGATCTGAAATGAACGGGTGTAGGTCGTGTATCTGAAATGAACGGGTGCGGGTCGTGTATCTGAAATGAACGGGTGCTGGTCGTGGATCGGAAATGAACGTGTGCAGGTCGTGGATCTGAAATGAACGGGTGCAGGTCGTGTATCTGAAATGAACGGGTGCTGGTCGTGGATCGGAAATGAACGGGTGCTGTTCGTGTATCGGAAATGAACGGGTGTAGGTCGTGGATCTGAAATGAACGGGTGCTGGTCGTGGATCGGAAATGAACGGGTGCAGGTCGAGGAGCCTGAGATGAACGGGTGCAGGTCATGGATCAGAAATGAACGGGTGTATGTCGTGGATCTGAAATGAACGGGTGCTGGTCGTGGATCAGAAATGAACGGGTGCTGGTCGTGGATCTGAAATGAACGGGTGCGGGTCGTGTATCTGAAATGAACGGGTGCTGGTCGTGGATCGGAAATGAACGGGTGCTGGTCGTGGATCTGAAATGAACGGGTGTGGGTCGTGGATCTGAAATGAACGGGTGCTGGTCGTGGATCTGAAATGAACGGGTGCTGGTCGTGGATCTGAAATGAACGGGTGCGGGTCGTGTATCTGAAATGAACGGGTGCTGGTCGTGGATCGGAAATGAACGGGTGCAGGTCGTGTATCTGAAATGAACGGGTGCTGGTCGTGGATCGGAAATGAACGGGTGCTGTTCGTGTATCGGAAATGAACGGGTGTAGGTCGTGGATCTGAAATGAACGGGTGCTGGTCGTGGATCGGAAATGAACGGGTGCAGGTCGAGGAGCCTGAGATGAACGGGTGCAGGTCATGGATCAGAAATGAACGGGTGTATGTCGTGGATCTGAAATGAACGGGTGTGGGTCGTGGATCTGAAATGAACGGGTGCTGGTCGTGGATCTGAAATGAACGTGTGCGGGTCGTGTATCTGAAATGAACGGGTGCTGGTCGTGGATCGGAAATGAACGGGTGCTGGTCGTGGATCTGAAATGAACGGGTGCTGGTCGTGGATCTGAAATGAACGGGTGCAGGTCGTGGATCTGAAATGAACGGGTGCAGGTCATCGATCTGAAATGAATGGGTGTAGGTCGTGTATCTGAAATGAACGGGTGCTGTTCGTGTATCGGAAATGAAGGGGTGTAGGTCGTGGATCTGAAATGAGCGGGTGTGGGTCGTGTATCTGAAATGAACGGGTGCTGGTCGTGGATCGGAAATGAACGTGTGCAGGTCGGGGATCTGTAATGAACGGGTGCAGGTCGTGGATCTGAAATGAACGGGTGCTGGTCGTGGATCTGAAATGAACGGGTGCAGGTCGTGGATCTGAAATGAACGGGTGCTGGTCGTGGATCTCAAATCAACGGGTGCAGGTCGTGGATCGGAAATGAACGGGTGTATGTCGTGGATCGGAAATAAACGGCTGCTGGTCGTGCATCTGAAATGAATGGGTGCAGGTCGTAGATCAGAAATGAACGGGTGCAGGTCGTGGATCTGAAATGAACGGGTGCAGGTCGTGGATCTGAAATGAACGGGTGCAGGTTATGGATCTGAAATGAACGGGTGCAGGTCGTCGATCTGAAATGAACGGGTGTAGGTCGTGTATCTGAAATGAACGGGTGCTGGTCGTGGATCGGAAATGAACGGGTGTAGGTCGTGGATCTGAAATGAACGGGTGTGGGTCGTGGATCTGAAATGAACGGGTGCTGGTCGTGGATCTGAAATGAACGGGTGCGGGTCGTGGATCTGAAATGAACGGGTGCTGGTCGTGTATCTCAAATGAACGGGTGCGGGTCATGTATCTGAAATGAACGGGTGCGGGTCGTGTATCGGAAATGAACGGGTGCTGGTCGTGGATCGGAAATGAACGGGTGCAGTTCGTGGATCGGAAATGAACGGGTGCAGGTCGTGGATCTGAAATGAACGGGTGTGGGTCGTGGATCTGAAATGAACGGGTGCAGGTCGTGGATCTGAAATGAACGGGTGCTGGTCGTGGATCTGAAATGAACGGGTGTAGGTCGTGGATCTGAAATGAACGGGTGTAGGTCGTGGATCTGAAATGAACGGGTGCGGGTCGTGGATCTGAAATGAACGGGTGCTGGTCGTGGATCGGAAATGAACGGGTGCAGGTCGTGGATCTGAAATGAACGGGTGTAGGTCGTGGATCTGAAATGAACGGGTGCTGGTCGTGGATCGGAAATGAACGGGTGTAGGTCGTGTATCTGAAATGAACGGGTGCTGGTCGTGGATCTGAAATGAACGGGTGTAGGTCGTGGATCTGAAATGAACGGGTGTAGGTCGTGGATCTGAAATGAACGGGTGTAGGTCGTGGATCTGAAATGAACGGGTGTAGGTCGTGGATCGGAAATGAACGGGTGCAGGTCGTGGATCTGAAATGAACGGGTGTGGGTCGTGGATCTGAAATGAACGGGTGCTGGTCGTGGATCTGAAATGAACGGGTGTAGGTCGTGTATCTGAAATGAACGGGTGTAGGTCGTGGATCGGAAATGAACGGGTGTAGGTCGTGGATCTGAAATGAACGGGTGTAGGTCGTGGATCTGAAATGAACGGGTGCTGGTCGTGGATCGGAAATGAACGGGTGCTGGTCGTGGATCTGAAATGAACGGGTGTAGGTCGTGGATCTGAAATGAACGGGTGTAGGTCGTGGATCTGAAATGAACGGGTGGGGGTCGTGTATCTCAAATCAACGGGTGCGGGTCATGTATCTGAAATGAACGGGTGCGGGTCGTGTATCGGAAATGAACGGGTGCAGGTCGTGGATCTGAAATGAACGGGTGCAGGTCGTGGATCTGAAATGAACGGGTGCAGGTCGTGGATCTGAAATGAACGGGTGTAGGTCGTGTATCTGAAATGAACGGGTGCTGGTCGTGGATCTGAAATGAACGGGTGCAGGTCGAGGAGCCTGAGATGAACGGGTGTAGGTCGTGGATCTGAAATGAACGGGTGCTGGTCGTGGATCTGAAATGAACGGGTGCTGGTCGTGGATCTGAAATGAACGGGTGCGGGTCGTGGATCTGAAATGAACGGGTGCTGGTCGTGGATCTGAAATGAACGGGTGCTGGTCGTGGATCTGAAATGAACGGGTGCGGGTCGTGGATCTGAAATGAACGGGTGCTGGTCGTGGATCTGAAATGAACGGGTGCGGGTCGTGTATCTCAAATGAACGGGTGCGGGTCGTGTATCTGAAATGAACGGGTGCTGGTCGTGGATCGGAAATGAACGGGTGCAGGTCGTGGATCTGAAATGAACGGGTGCAGGTCGTGTATCTGAAATGAACGGGTGCTGGTCGTGGATCGGAAATGAACGGGTGCTGTTCGTGTATCGGAAATGAACGGGTGTAGGTCGTGGATCTGAAATGAACGGGTGCTGGTCGTGGATCGGAAATGAACGGGTGCAGGTCGAGGAGCCTGAGATGAACGGGTGCAGGTCATGGATCAGAAATGAACGGGTGTAGGTCGTGGATCTGAAATGAACGGGTGCTGGTCGTGGATCTGAAATGAACGGGTGCTGGTCGTGTATCTGAAATGAACGGGTGCGGGTCGTGTATCTGAAATGAACGGGTGCTGGTCGTGGATCGGAAATGAACGGGTGCTGGTCGTGGATCTGAAATGAACGGGTGTGGGTCGTGGATCTGAAATGAACGGGTGCAGGTCGTGGATCTGAAATGAACGGGTGCAGGTCGTGGATCTGAAATGAACGGGTGTGGGTCGTGTATCTGAAATGAACGGGTGCTGTTCGTGTATCGGAAATGAACGGGTGTAGGTCGTGGATCTGAAATGAGCGGGTGTGGGTCGTGTATCTGAAATGAACGGGTGCTGGTCGTGGATCGGAAATGAACGTGTGCAGGTCGGGGATCTGTAATGAACGGGTGCAGGTCGTGGATCTGAAATGAACGGGTGCTGGTCGTGGATCTGAAATGAACGGGTGCAGGTCGTGGATCTGAAATGAACGGGTGCTGGTCGTGGATCTCAAATGAACGGGTGCAGGTCGTGGATCGGAAATGAACGGGTGTATGTCGTGGATCGGAAATGAACGGGTGCTGGTCGTGGATCTGAAATGAATGGGTGCAGGTCGTAGATCGGAAATGAACGGGTGCAGGTCGTGGATCTGAAATGAACGGGTGCAGGTCGTGGATCTGAAATGAACGGGTGCAGGTTATGGATCTGAAATGAACGGGTGCAGGTCGTCGATCTGAAATGAACGGGTGTGGGTCGTGTATCTGAAATGAACGGGTACTGGTCGTGGTTCTGAAATGAACGGGTGTAGGTCGTGGATCTGAAATGAACGGGTGAGGTCGTGGATCTGAAATGAACGGGTGCTGGTCGTGGATCTGAAATGAACGGGTGTGGGTCGTGGATCGGAAATGAACGGGTGCTGGTCGTGGATCTGAAATGAACGGGTGCGGGTCGTGTATCTGAAATGAACGGGTGCGGGTCGTGGATCGGAAATGAACGGGTGCTGGTCGTGGATCTGAAATGAACGGGTGCAGGTCGTGGATCGGAAATGAACGGGTGCTGGTCGTGGATCTGAAATGAACGGGTGCTGGTCGTGGATCTGAAATGAACGGGTGCGAGTCGTGGATCTGAAATGAACGGGTGCTGGTCGTGGATCTGAAATGAACGGGTGTAGGTCGTGGATCAGAAATGAACAGCTGTGGGTCATGGATCGGAAATGAACGTGTGCTGGTCGTGGATCTGAAATGAACGGGTGTAGGTCGTGTATCTGAAATGAACGGGTGTAGGTCGTGGATCGGAAATGAACGGGTGCTGGTCGTGGATCGGAAATGAACGGGTGTAGGTCGTGGATCTGAAATGAACGGGTGCTGGTCGTGGATCTGAAATGAACGGGTGTAGGTCGTGGATCTGAAATGAACGGGTGCAGGTCGTGGATCTGAAATGAACGGGTGTAGGTCGTGGATCTGAAATGAACGGGTGCAGGTCTTGAATCGGAAATGAACGGGTGTAGGTCGTGGATCTGAAATGAACGGGTGTGGGTCGTGGATCTGAAATGAACGTGTGCTGGTCGTGGATCTGAAATGAACGGGTGTAGGTCGTGTATCTGAAATGAATGGGTGTAGGTCGTGGATCGGAAATGTACGGGTGTAGGTCGTGGATATCAAATGGACGGGTGTAGGTCGTGAATCTGAAATGAACAGGTGCTGGTCGTCGATCGGAAAAGAACGGGTGCTGGTCGTGGATCGGAAATGAACGGGTGCTGGTCGTGGATCTGAAATGAATGGGTGTAGGTCGTGGATCGGAAATGAACGGGTGCTGGTCGTGGATCTGAAATGAACGGGTGTAGATCGTGGATCTGAAATGAACGGGTGTGGGTCGTGTATCTGAAATGAACGGGTGCGGGTCGTGTATCAAAAATGAGCGGGTGCTGGTCGTGGATCGGAAATGAACGGGTGCAGTTCGTGGATCGGAAATGAACGGGTGCAGGTCGTGGATCTGAAATGAACGGGTGCAGGTCGTGGATCTGAAATGAACGGGTGCTGGTCGTGGATCTGAAATGAACGGGTGCTGGTCGTGGATCTGAAATGAACGGGTGCAGGTCGAGGAGCCTGAGATGAACAGGTGTAGGTCGTGGATCTCAAATGAACGGGTGCTGGTCGTGGATCTGAAATGAACGGCGGCTGGTCGTGAATCTGAAGTGAACGGGTGCGGGTCGTGGATCTGAAATGAACGGGTGCTGGTCGTGGATCTGAAATGAACGGGTGCTGGTCGTGGATCTGAAATGAACGGGTGCAGGTCGTGGATCTGAAATGAACGGGTGCTGGTCGTGGATCTGAAATGAACGGGTGTAGGTCGTGGATCTGAAATGAACGGGTGCTGGTCGTGTATCTGAAATGAACGGGTGCAGGTCGTGGATCGGAAATGAACGGGTGCAGGTCGTGGATCTGAAATGAACGGGTGCAGGTCGTGGATCTGAAATGAACGGGTGCTGGTCGTGGATCTGAAATGAACGGGTGCAGGTCGTGGATCTGAAATGAACGGGTGCAGGTCGTGGATCGGAAATGAACGGGTGCAGGTCGTGGATCTGAAATGAACAGGTGCTGGTCGTGGATCTGAAATGAACGGGTGCTGGTCGTGGATCGGAAATGAACGGGTGTAGGTCGTGGATCTGAAATGAACGGGTGCTGGTCGTGGATCGGAAATGAACGGGTGCAGGTCGAGGAGCCTGAGATGAACGGGTGCAGGTCATGGATCAGAAATGAACGGGTGTATGTCGTGGATCTGAAATGAACGGGTGCTGGTCGTGGATCTGAAATGAACGGGTGCAGGTCGTGGATCTGAAATGAACGGGTGTAGGTCGTGGATCTGAAATGAACGGGTGCAGGTCGTGGATCTGAAATGAACGGGTGTAGGTCGTGGTTCTGAAATGAACGGGTGCTGGTCGTGGATCTGAAATGAACGGGTGCGGGTCGTGTATCTGAAATGAATGGGTGCTGGTCGTGGATCTGAAATGAACGGGTGTAGGTCGTAGATCTGAAATGAACGGGTGTGGGTCGTGTATCTGAAATGAACGGGTGCTGGTCGTGGATCTGAAATGAACGGGTGCAGGTCGAGGAGCCTGAGATGAACGGGTGCAGGTCGTGGATCTGAAATGAACGGGTGCTGGTCGTGGATCTGAAATGAACGGGTGCTGGTCGTGGATCTGAAATGAACGGGTGCGGGTCGTGGATCTGAAATGAACGGGTGCTGGTCGTGGATCAGAAATGAACGGGTGCTGGTCGTGGATCTGAAATGAACGGGTGTAGGTCGTGGATCTGAAATGAATGGGTGTAGGTCGTGGATCTGAAATGAACGGGTGTAGGTCGTGGATCTGAAATGAACGGGTGTAGGTCGTGGATCTGAAATGAACGGGTGTAGGTCGTGGATCTGAAATGAACGGGTGTGGGTCGTGGATCTGAAATGAACGGGTGCTGGTCGTGGATCTGAAATGAACGGGTGTAGGTCGTGGATCTGAAATGAACGGGTGTAGGTCGTGGATCGGAAATGAACGGGTGTAGGTCGTGGATCTGAAATGAACGGGTGCGGGTCGTGTATCTGAAATGAACGGGTGCTGGTCGTGGATCGGAAATGAACGGGTGCTGTTCGTGGATCGGAAATGAACGGGTGCAGGTCGTGGATCTGAAATGAACGGGTGTAGGTCGTGGATCTGAAATGAACGGGTGCTGGTCGTGGATCTGAAATGAACGGGTGTAGGTCGTGGATCTGAAATGAACGGGTGGGGGTCGTGTATCTCAAATCAACGGGTGCGGGTCATGTATCTGAAATGAATGGGTGCTGGTCGTGGATCTGAAATGAACGGGTGTAGGTCGTGGATCTGAAATGAACGGGTGTGGGTCGTGGATCTGAAATGAACGGGTGCTGGTCGTGGATCTGAAATGAACGGGTGTAGGTCGTGGATCTGAAATGAACGGGTGCTGGTCGTGGATCTGAAATGAACGGGTGCAGGTCGTGGATCTGAAATGAACGGGTGCAGGTCGTGGATCTGAAATGAACGGGTGCTGGTCGTGGATCTGAAATGAACGGGTGCTGGTCGTGGATCTGAAATGAACGGGTGCAGGTCGTGGATCTGAAATGAACGGGTGCTGGTCGTGGATCTGAAATGAACGGGTGCTGGTCGTGGATCTGAAATGAACGGGTGCGGGTCGTGGATCTGAAATGAACGGGTGCTGGTCGTGGATCTGAAATGAACGGGTGTGGGTCGTGGATCTGAAATGAACGGGTGCTGGTCGTGGATCTGAAATGAACGGGTGCAGGTCGTGGATCTGAAATGAACGGGTGCAGGTCGTGGATCTGAAATGAACGGGTGCTGGTCGTGGATCTGAAATGAACGGGTGTAGGTCGTGGATCTGAAATGAACGGGTGTAGGTCGTGTATCTGAAATGAACGGGTGCGGGTCGTGTATCTGAAATGAACGGGTGCTGGTCGTGGATCGGAAATGAACGGGTGTAGGTCGTGGATCTGAAATGAACGGGTGCAGGTCGTGGATCTGAAATGAACGGGTGCAGGTCGTGGATCTGAAATGAACGGGTGTAGGTCGTGGATCTGAAATGAACGGGTGCTGGTCGTGGATCTGAAATGAACGGGTGCAGGTCGAGGAGCCTGAGATGAACGGGTGTAGGTCGTGGATCTGAAATGAACGGGTGCTGGTCGTGGATCTGAAATCAACGGCGGCTGGTCGTGAATCTGAAGTGAACGGGTGCGGGTCGTGGATCTGAAATGAACGGGTGCTGGTCGTGGATCTGAAATGAACGGGTGCTGGTCGTGGATCGGAAATGAACGGGTGCAGGTCGTGGATCTGAAATGAACGGGTGCAGGTCGTGGATCTGAAATGAACGGGTGCAGGTCGTCGATCTGAAATGAACGGGTGTAGGTCGTGTATCTGAAATGAACGGGTGCTGGTCGTGGATCGGAAATGAACGGGTGTAGGTCGTGGATCTGAAATGAACGGGTGTGGGTCGTGGATCTGAAATGAACGGGTGCTGGTCGTGGATCTGAAATGAACGGGTGCAGGTCGTGGATCGGAAATGAACGGGTGCTGGTCGTGGATCTGAAATGAACGGGTGCGGATCATGTATCTGAAATGAACGGGTGCGGGTCGTGGATCTGAAATGAACGGGTGCTGGTCGTGGATCTGAAATGAACGGGTGCAGGTCGTGGATCGGAAATGAACGGGTGTATGTCGTGGATCGGAAATGAACGGGTGCTGGTCGTGCATCTGAAATGAATGGGTGCAGGTCGTAGATCAGAAATGAACGGGTGCAGGTCGTGGATCTGAAATGAACGGGTGCAGGTTATGGATCTGAAATGAACGGGTGCAGGTCGTCGATCTGAAATGAACGGGTGTAGGTCGTGTATCTGAAATGAACGGGTGCTGGTCGTGGATCGGAAATGAACGGGTGCTGCTCGTGTATCGGAAATGAACGGGTGCAGGTCGTGGATCTGAAATGAACGGGTGCAGGTCGTGGATCTGAAATGAACGGGTGCAGGTCGTGGATCTGAAATGAACGGGTGCTGGTCGTGTATCTGAAATGAACGGGTGCTGGTCGTGGATCGGAAATGAACGGGTGTAGGTCGTGGATCTGAAATGAACGGGTGCTGGTCGTGGATCTGAAATCAACGGCGGCTGGTCGTGAATCTGAAGTGAACGGGTGTGGGTCGTGGATCTGAAATGAACGTGTGCTGGTCGTGTATCTCAAATGAACGGGTGCTGGTCGTGGATCTGAAATGAACGGGTGTGGGTCGTGGATCGGAAATGAACGGGTGCTGGTCGTGGATCTGAAATGAACGGGTGCAGGTCGTGGATCTGAAATGAACGGGTGCTGGTCGTGGATCTGAAATGAACGGGTGCTGGTCGTGGATCTGAAATGAACGGGTGCAGGTCGTGGATCTGAAATGAACGGGTGCTGGTCGTGGATCTGAAATGAACGGGTGTAGGTCGTGGATCGGAAATGAACGGGTGTAGGTCGTGGATCAGAAATGATCAGCTGTGGGTCATGGATCGGAAATGAACGTGTGCTGGTCGTGGATCGGAAATGAGCGGGTGTAGGTCGTGTATCTCAAATGTACTGGTGTAGGTCATGGATCGGAAATGAACGGGTGCTGGTCGTGGATCGGAAATGAACGGGTGCTGGTCGTGGATCTGAAATGAACGGGTGCTGGTCGTGGATCTGAAATGAACGGGTGTAGGTCGTGGATCTGAAATGAACGGGTGCAGGTCGTGGATCGGAAATGAACGGGTGTAGGTCGTGGATCTGAAATGAACGGGTGCAGGTCGTGGATCGGAAATGAACGGGTGTAGGTCGTGGATCTGAAATGAACGGGTGTGGGTCGTGGATCTGAAATGAACGGGTGCTGGTCGTGGATCTGAAATGAACGGGTGCAGGTCGTGGATCTGAAATGAACGGGTGTAGGTCGTGGATCGGAAATGAACGGGTGTAGGTCGTGGATCTGAAATGAACGGGTGTAGGTCGTGTATCTGAAATGAACGGGTGCTGGTCGTGGATCGGAAATGAACGGGTGCTGGTCGTGGATCGGAAATGAACGGGTGCAGGTCGTGGATCTGAAATGAACGGGTGCAGGTCGTGGATCTGAAATGAACGGGTGCTGGTCGTGGATCTGAAATGAACGGGTGTAGGTCGTGGATCTGAAATGAACGGGTGCTGGTCGTGGATCTGAAATGAACGGGTGCGGGTCGTGTATCTGAAATGAACGGGTGCTGGTCGTGGATCGGAAATGAACGGGTGCAGGTCGTGGATCTGAAATGAACGGGTGCAGGTCGTGGATCTGAAATGAACGGGTGCAGGTCGTGGATCTGAAATGAACGGGTGTAGGTCGTGGATCTGAAATGAACGGGTGCTGGTCGTGGATCTGAAATGAACGGGTGCAGGTCGTGGATCTGAAATGAACGGGTGTAGGTCGTGGATCTGAAATGAACGGGTGCTGGTCGTGGATCTGAAATGAACGGGTGCTGGTCGTGGATCTGAAATGAACGGGTGCAGGTCGTGGATCTGAAATGAACGGGTGCTGGTCGTGGATCGGAAATGAACGGGTGTAGGTCGTGGATCTGAAATGAACGGGTGCTGGTCGTGGATCTGAAATGAACGGGTGTGGGTCGTGGATCTGAAATGAACGGGTGCTGGTCGTGGATCTGAAATGAACGGGTGCAGGTCGTGGATCGGAAATGAACGGGTGCAGGTCGTGGATCTGAAATGAACGGGTGCAGGTCGTGGATCTGAAATGAACGGGTGCAGGTCGTGGATCTGAAATGAACGGGTGCAGGTCGTGGATCTGAAATGAACGGGTGTAGGTCGTGTATCTGAAATGAACGGGTGCTGGTCGTGGATCGGAAATGAACGGGTGCTGTTCGTGTATCGGAAATGAACGGGTGTAGGTCGTGGATCTGAAATGAACGGGTGCTGGTCGTGGATCGGAAATGAACGTGTGCAGGTCGTGGATCTGAAATGAACGGGTGCAGGTCGTGGATCGGAAATGAACGGGTGTAGGTCGTGGATCTGAAATGAACGGGTGCTGGTCGTGGATCTGAAATGAACGGGTGCAGGTCGTGGATCTGAAATGAACGGGTGTAGGTCGTGGATCTGAAATGAACGGGTGCAGGTCGTGGATCTGAAATGAACGGGTGTAGGTCGTGGATCTGAAATGAACGGGTGCTGGTCGTGGATCTGAAATGAACGGGTGCGGGTCGTGGATCTGAAATGAACGGGTGCTGGTCGTGGATCGGAAATGAACGGGTGCTGGTCGTGGATCTGAAATGAACGGGTGCAGGTCGTGGATCTGAAATGAACGGGTGCAGGTCGTGGATCTGAAATGAACGGGTGCTGGTCGTGGATCTGAAATGAACGGGTGCTGTTCGTGTATCGGAAATGAACGGGTGTAGGTCGTGGATCTGAAATGAACGGGTGTGGGTCGTGTATCTGAAATGAACGGGTGCTGGTCGTGGATCGGAAATGAACGGGTGCAGGTCGTGGATCTGAAATGAACGGGTGCAGGTCGTGGATCTGAAATGAACGGGTGCTGGTCGTGGATCTGAAATGAACGGGTGCAGGTCGTGGATCTGAAATGAACGGGTGCTGGTCGTGGATCTGAAATGAACGGGTGCAGGTCGTGGATCGGAAATGAACGGGTGTAGGTCGTGGATCGGAAATGAACGGGTGCTGGTCGTGGATCTGAAATGAACGGGTGCAGGTCGTGGATCTGAAATGAACGGGTGCAGGTCGTGGATCTGAAATGAACGGGTGCAGGTCGTGGATCTGAAATGAACGGGTGCAGGTCGTCGATCTGAAATGAACGGGTGTAGGTCGTGTATCTGAAATGAACGGGTGCTG
Source organism: Mobula hypostoma (assembly GCF_963921235.1). Lineage (NCBI taxonomy): Eukaryota > Metazoa > Chordata > Chondrichthyes > Myliobatiformes > Myliobatidae > Mobula > Mobula hypostoma. Next base: position 73,031,750 of record NC_086107.1, on the reverse strand, counting down.
GTCGTGGATCGGAAATGAACGGGTGCTGTTCGTGTATCGGAAATGAACGGGTGTAGGTCGTGGATCTGAAATGAGCGGGTGTGGGTCGTGTATCTGAAATGAACGGGTGCTGGTCGTGGATCGGAAATGAACGGGTGCAGGTCGAGGAGCCTGAGATGAACGGGTGCAGGTCGTGGATCTGAAATGAACGGGTGTAGGTCGTGGATCTGAAATGAACGGGTGCTGGTCGTGGATCTGAAATGAACGGGTGCTGGTCGTGGATCTGAAATGAACGGGTGCTGGTCGTGGATCTGAAATGAACGGGTGTGGGTCGTGGATCTGAAATGAACGGGTGCGGGTCGTGTATCTGAAATGAACGGGTGCTGGTCGTGTATCTGAAATGAACGGTTGCTGGTCGTGGATCGGAATAGAACGGGTGCAGTTCGTGGATCGGAAATGAACGGGTGTAGGTCGTGGTTCTGAAATGAACGGGTGCGGGTCGTGGATCTGAAATGAACGGGTGCTGGTCGTGGATCGGAAATGAACGGGTGCAGGTCGTGGATCGGAAATGAACGGGTGTAGGTCGTGGATCTGAAATGAACGGGTGTGGGTCGTGTATCTGAAATGAACGGGTGCTGGTCGTGGATCGGAAATGAACGGGTGCAGGTCGTGGATCTGAAATGAACGGGTGCAGGTCGTGGATCTGAAATGAACGGGTGCTGGTCGTGGATCTGAAATGAACGGGTGCAGGTCGTGGATCTGAAATGAACGGGTGCTGGTCGTGGATCGGAAATGAACGGGTGTAGGTCGTGGATCCTGAGATGAACGGGTGCAGGTCGTGGATCTGAAATGAACGGGTGTAGGTCGTGGATCTGAAATGAACGGGTGCTGGTCGTGGATCGGAAATGAACGGGTGTAGGTCGTGGATCTGAAATGAACGGGTGCAGGTCGTGGATCGGAAATGAACGGGTGTAGGTCGTGGATCTGAAATGAACGGGTGTGGGTCGTGTATCTGAAATGAACGGGTGCTGGTCGTGGATCGGAAATGAACGGGTGTAGGTCAAGGAGCCTAAGATGAACGGTTGCAGGTCGTGGATCGGAAATGAACGGGTGTAGGTCGTGGATCTGAAATGAACGGGTGCTGGTCGTGGATCTCAAATGAACGGGTGCAGGTCGTGGATCGGAAATGAACGGGTGCAGGTCGTGGATCGGAAATGAACGGGTGTAGGTCGTGGATCTGAAATGAACGGGTGCTGGTCGTGGATCTGAAATGAACGGGTGCTGGTCGTGGATCTGAAATGAACGGGTGCTGGTCGTGGATCTGAAATGAACGGGTGCAGGTCGTGGATCGGAAATGAACGGGTGTAGGTCGTGGATCTGAAATGAACGGGTGCAGGTCGTGGATCTGAAATGAACGGGTGCTGGTCGTGGATCTGAAATGAACGGGTGTAGGTCGTGGATCTGAAATGAACGGGTGTGGGTCGTGTATCTGAAATGAACGGGTGCTGGTCGTGGATCTGAAATGAACGGGTGCTGGTCGTGGATCTGAAATGAACGGGTGCTGGTCGTGGATCTGAAATGAACGGGTGCAGGTCGAGGAGCCTGAGATGAACGGGTGCAGGTCGTGGATCTGAAATGAACGGGTGTAGGTCGTGGATCTGAAATGAACGGGTGCTGGTCGTGGATCGGAAATGAACGGGTGCAGGTCGTGGATCGGAAATGAACGGGTGCAGGTCGTGGATCTGAAATGAACGGGTGCTGGTCGTGGATCTGAAATGAACGGGTGCAGGTCGTGGATCGGAAATGAACGGGTGCAGGTCGTGGATCGGAAATGAACGGGTGCAGGTCGTGGATCTGAAATGAACGGGTGCAGGTCGTGGATCTGAAATGAACGGGTGCAGGTCGTGGATCTGAAATGTACAGGTGCTGGTCGTGGATCTGAAATGAATGGGTGCTGGTCGTGGATCGGAAATGAACGGGCGTAGGTCGTGGATCTGAAATGAACGGGTGTGGGTCGTGGATCTGAAATGAACGGGTGCTGGTCGTGGATCGGAAATGAACGGGTGCAGGTCGTGGATCTGAAATGAACGGGTGCAGGTCGTGGATCTGAAATGAACGGGTGCTGGTCGTGGATCTGAAATGAACGGGTGCAGGTCGTGGATCTGAAATGAACGGGTGCTGGTCGTGGATCGGAAATGAACGGGTGCAGGTCGTGGATCTGAAATGAACGGGTGTAGGTCGTGGATCTGAAATGAACGGGTGCTGGTCGTGGATCTGAAATGAACGGGTGTAGGTCGTGGATCTGAAATGAACGGGTGCTGGTCGTGGATCGGAAATGAACGGGTGCAGTTCGTGGATCTGAAATGAACGGGTGCAGGTCGTGGATCTGAAATGAACAGGTGTAGGTCGTGGATCTGAAATGAACGGGTGCAGGTCGTGGATCTGAAATGAACGGGTGCTGGTCGTGGATCTGAAATGAACGGGTGCAGGTCGTGGATCTGAAATGAACGGGTGCAGGTCGTGGATCTGAAATGAACGGGTGTAGGTCGTGTATCTGAAATGAACGGGTGCTGGTCGTGGATCGGAAATGAACGGGTGCTGTTCGTGTATCGGAAATGAACGGGTGTAGGTCGTGGATCTGAAATGAACGGGTGTGGGTCGTGTATCTGAAATGAACGGGTGCTGGTCGTGGATCGGAAATGAACGGGTGCAGGTCGTGGATCTGAAATGAACGGGTGCAGGTCGTGGATCTGAAATGAACGGGTGCTGGTCGTGGATCGGAAATGAACGGGTGCAGGTCGTGGATCTGAAATGAACGGGTGCTGGTCGTGGATCTGAAATGAACGGGTGTAGGTCGAGGAGCCTGAGATGAACGGGTGCAGGTCGTGGATCTGAAATGAACGGGTGTAGGTCGTGGATCTGAAATGAACGGGTGCTGGTCGTGGATCTGAAATGAACGGGTGTCGGTCGTGGATCTGAAATGAACGGGTGCAGGTCGTGGATCGGAAATGAACGGGTGCTGGTCGTGGATCTGAAATGAACGGGTGTAGGTCGTGGATCTGAAATGAACGGGTGCGGGTCGTGTATCTGAAATGAACGGGTGCTGGTCGTGGATCTGAAATGAACGGGTGTAGGTCGAGGATCTCAGATGAACGGGTGCAGGTCTTGGATCTGAAATGAACGGGTGCTGGTCGTGGATCTGAAATGAACGGGTGCGGGTCGTGGATCTGAAATGAACGGGTGTAGGTCATGGATCTGAAATGAACGGGTGCAGGTCGTGGATCGGAAATGAACGGGTGTAGGTCGTGGATCTGAAATGAACGGGTGCTGGTCGTGGATCTGAAATGAACGGGTGCTGGTCGTGGATCGGAAATGAACGGGTGCAGTTCGTGGATCGGAAATGAACGGGTGCAGGTCGTGGATCTGAAATGAACGGGTGTAGGTCGTGGATCTGAAATGAACGGGTGCAGGTCGTGGATCTGAAATGAACGGGTGCAGGTCGTGGATCTGAAATGAACGGGTGCTGGTCGTGGATCTGAAATGAACGGGTGTAGGTCGTGGATCTGAAATGAACGGGTGTGGGTCGTGTATCTGAAATGAACGGGTGCTGGTCGTGGATCTGAAATGAACGGGTGCTGGTCGTGGATCTGAAATGAACGGGTGTAGGTCGTGGATCTGAAATGAACGGGTGCAGGTCTTGAATCGGAAATGAACGGGTGTAGGTCGTGGTTCTGAAATGAACGGCTGCTGGTTGTGGATCTGAAATGAACGGGTGCAGGTCGTGGATCGGAAATGAACGGGTGTAGGTCGTGGATCTGAAATGAACGGGTGCTGGTCGTGGATCTCAAATGAACGGGTGCAGGTCGTGGATCGGAAATGAATGGGTGCAGGTGGTAGATCGGAAATGAACGGGTGCAGGTCGTGGATCTGAAATGAACGGGTGCAGGTCGTGGATCTGAAATGAACGGGTGTAGGTCGTGGATCTGAAATGAACGGGTGCAGGTCGTGGATCTGAAATGAACGGGTGCTGGTCGTGGATCGGAAATGAACGGGTGCAGGTCGTGGATCTGAAATGAACGGGTGCTGGTCGTGGATCTGAAATGAACGGGTGCTGGTCGTGGATCGGAAATGAACGGGTGCAGGTCGTGGATCTGAAATGAACGGGTGCTGGTCGTGGATCTGAAATGAACGGGTGCAGGTCGTGGATCTGAAATGAACGGGTGCAGGTCGTGGATCTGAAATGAACGGGTGCTGGTCGTGGATCGGAAATGAACGGGTGTAGGTCGTGGATCTGAAATGAACGGGTGTAGGTCGTGGATCTGAAATGAACAGGTGCTGGTCGTGGATCTGAAATGAACGGGTGCAGGTCGTGGATCTGAAATGAACGGGTGCAGGTCGTGGATCTGAAATGAACGGGTGCTGGTCGTGGATCTGAAATGAACGGGTGCTGGTCGTGGATCTGAAATGAACGGGTGCAGGTCGTGGATCTGAAATGAACGGGTGCTGGTCGTGGATCGGAAATGAACGGGTGTAGGTCGAGGAGCCTGAGATGAACGGGTGCAGGTCGTGGATCGGAAATGAACGGGTGTAGGTCGTGGATCTGAAATGAACGGGTGCTGGTCGTGGATCGGAAATGAACGGGTGCAGGTCGAGGAGCCTGAGATGAACGGGTGCAGGTCGTGGATCGGAAATGAACGGGTGTAGGTCGTGGATCTTAAATGAACGGGTGCGGGTCGTGGATGTGAAATGAACGGGTGCTGGTCGTGGATCGGAAATGAACGGGTGTAGGTCGAGGAGCCTGAGATGAACGGGTGCAGGTCGTGGATCGGAAATGAACGGGTGCTGGTCGTGGATCTGAAATGAACGGGTGCTGGTCGTGGATCGGAAATGAACGGGTGTAGGTCAAGGAGCCTAAGATGAACGGTTGCAGGTCGTGGATCGGAAATGAACGGGTGTAGGTCGTGGATCTGAAATGAACGGGTGCTGGTCGTGGATCTCAAATGAACGGGTGCAGGTCGTGGATCGGAAATGAACGGGTGTATGTCGTGAATCGGAAATGAACGGGTGCTGGTCGTGGATCTGAAATGAATGGGTGCAGGTCGTAGATCGGAAATGAACGGGTGCAGGTCGTGGATCTGAAATGAACGGGTGCAGGTCGTGGATCTGAAATGAACGGGTGCAGGTCGTCGATCTGAAATGAACGGGTGTCGGTCGTGTATCTGAAATGAACGGGTGCTGGTCGTGGATCGGAAATGAACGGGTGCTCTTCGTGTATCGGAAATGAACGGGTGTAGGTCGTGGATCTGAAATGAGCGGGTGTGGGTCGTGTATCTGAAATGAACGGGTGCTGGTCGTGGATCGGAAATGAACGGGTGTAGGTCGTGGATCTGAAATGAACGGGTGCTGGTCGTGGATCTGAAATGAACGGGTGCTGGTCGTGGATCGGAAATGAACGGGTGCTGGTCGTGGATCTGAAATGAATGGGTGTGGGTCGTGGATCTGAAATGAACGGGTGCAGGTCGTGGATCTGAAATGAACGGGTGTAGGTCGTGGATCTGAAATGAACGGGTGCTGGTCGTGGATCGGAAATGAACGGGTGTAGGTCGTGGATCTGAAATGAACGGGTGCAGGTCGTGGATCGGAAATGAACGGGTGTAGGTCGTGGATCTGAAATGAACGGGTGCGGGTCGTGGATCTGAAATGAACGGGTGCTGGTCGTGGATCGGAAATGAACGGGTGTAGGTCGTGGATCTGAAATGAACGGGTGCAGGTCGTGGATCTGAAATGAACGGGTGCTGGTCGTGGATCTTATATGAACGGGTGCGGGTCGTGGATCTGAAATGAATGGGTGTAGGTCAAGGAGCCTATGAAGAACGGTTGCAGGTCGTCGATCGGAAATGAACGGGTGTAGGTCGTGGATCTGAAATGAACGGGTGCTGGTCGTGGATCTCAAATGAACGGGTGCAGGTCGTGGATCGGAAAAGAACGGGTGTATGTCGTGAATCGGAAATGAACGGGTGCTGGTCGTGGATCTGAAATGAATGGGTGCAGGTCGTAGATCGGAAATGAACGGGTGCAGGTCGTGGATCTGAAATGAACGGGTGCAGGTCGTGGATCTGAAATGAACGGGTGCAGGTCGTCGATCTGAAATGAACGGGTGTAGGTCGTGTATCTGAAATAAACGGGTGCTGGTCGTCGATGTGAAATGAACGGGTGTAGGTCGTGTATCGGAAATGAACGGGTGCAGGTCGTGGATCTGAAATGAGCGGGTGTGGGTCGTGTATCTGAAATGAACGGGTGCTGGTCGTGGATCGGAAATGAACGGGTGTAGGTCGTGGATCTGAAATGAACGGGTGCTGGTCGTGGATCTGAAATGAACAGGTGCTGGTCGTGGATCGGAAATGAACGGGTGCTGGTCGTGGATCTGAAATGAATGGGTGTGGGTCGTGGATCTGAAATGAACGGGTGCAGGTCGTGGATCTGAAATGAACGGGTGCAGGTCGTCGATCTGAAATGAACGGGTGTAGGTCGTGTATCTGAAATGAACGGGTGCTGGTCGTGGATCGGAAATGAACGGGTGCTGGTCGTGGATCTGAAATGAACGGGTGCAGGTCGTGGATCTGAAATGAACGGGTGCAGGTCGTGGATCTGAAATGAACGGGTGTAGGTCGTGTATCTGAAATGAACGGGTGCTGGTCGTGGATCGGAAATGAACGGGTGCTGTTCGTGTATCGGAAATGAACGGGTGTAGGTCGTGGATCTGAAATGAGCGGGTGTGGGTCGTGTATCTGAAATGAACGGGTGCTGGTCGTGGATCGGAAATGAACGGGTGCAGGTCGTGGATCTGAAATGAACGGGTGCAGGTCGTGGATCTGAAATGAACGGGTGCTGGTCGTGGATCTGAAATGAACGGGTGCAGGTCGTGGATCTGAAATGAACGGGTGCAGGTCGTGGATCTGAAATGAACGGGTGCAGGTCGTGGATCTGAAATGAACGGGTGTAGGTCGTGGATCTGAAATGAACGGGTGCTGGTCGTGGATCGGAAATGAACGGGTGTAGGTCGTGGATCTGAAATGAACGGGTGTGGGTCGTGGATCTGAAATGAACGGGTGCTGGTCGTGGATCTGAAATGAACGGGTGCAGGTCGTGGATCTGAAATGAACGGGTGTAGGTCGTGGATCTGAAATGAACGGGTGCTGGTCGTGGATCGGAAATGAACGGGTGCTGGTCGTGGATCGGAAATGAACGGGTGTAGGTCGTGGATCTGAAATGAACGGGTGTGGGTCGTGGATCTGAAATGAACGGGTGCTGGTCGTGGATCTGAAATGAACGGGTGCAGGTCGTGGATCTGAAATGAACGGGTGCTGGTCGTGGATCTGAAATGAACGGGTGCAGGTCGTGGATCTGAAATGAACGGGTGCAGGTCATCGATCTGAAATGAATGGGTGTAGGTCGTGTATCTGAAATGAATGGGTGCTGGTCGTGGATCGGAAATGAACGGGTGCTGTTCGTGTATCGGAAATGAACGGGTGTAGGTCGTGGATCTGAAATGAGCGGGTGTGGGTCGTGTATCTGAAATGAACGGGTGCTGGTCGTGGATCGGAAATGAACGTGTGCAGGTCGTGGATCTGTAATGAACGGGTGCAGGTCGTGGATCTGAAATGAACGGGTGCTGGTCGTGGATCTGAAATGAACGGGTGCAGGTCGTGGATCTGAAATGAACGGGTGCTGGTCGTGGATCAGAAATGAACGGGTGTAGGTCGAGGAGCCTGAGATGAACGGGTGCAGGTCGTGGATCGGAAATGAACAGGTGTCGGTCGTGGATCTGAAATGAACGGGTGCTGGTCGTGGATCGGAAATGAACGGGTGTCGGTCGAGGAGACTAAGATGAACGGGTGCAGGTCGTGGATCGGAAATGAACGGGTGTAGGACGTGGATCTTATATGAACGGGTGCGGATCGTGGATGTGAAATGAACGGGTGCTGGTCGTGGATCAGAAATGAACGGGTGTAGGTCGAGGAGACTAAGATGAACGGGTGCAGGTCTTGGATCGGAAATGAACGGGTGCTGGTCGTGGATCTTATATGAACGGGTGCGGGTCGTGGATCTGAAATGAATGGGTGTAGGTCAAGGAGCCTATGATGAACGGTTGCAGGTCGTGGATCGGAAATGAACGGGTGTAGGTCGTGGATCTGAAATGAACGGGTGCTGGTCGTGGATCTGAAATGAACGGGTGCTGGTCGTGGATCGGAAATGAACGGGTGTCGGTCGAGGAGACTAAGATGAACGGGTGCAGGTCGTGGATCGGAAATGAACGGGTGTAGGTCGTGGATCTTATATGAACGGGTGCGGATCGTGGATGTGAAATGAACGGGTGCTGGTCGTGGATCAGAAATGAACGGGTGTAGGTCGAGGAGACTAAGATGAACGGGTGCAGGTCTTGGATCGGAAATGAACGGGTGCTGGTCGTGGATCTTATATGAACGGGTGCGGGTCGTGGATCTGAAATGAATGGGTGTAGGTCAAGGAGCCTATGATGAACGGTTGCAGGTCGTGGATCGGAAATGAACGGGTGCAGGTCGTGGATCTGAAATGAACGGGTGCTGGTCGTGGATCTGAAATGAACGGGTGCTGGTCGTGGATCTGAAATGAACGGGTGCAGGTCGTGGATCGGAAAGGAACGGGTGCTGGTCGTGGATCTGAAATGAATGGGTGCAGGTCGTAGATCGGAAATGAACGGGTGCAGGTCGTGGATCTGAAATGAACGGGTGCAGGTCATGGATCTGAAATGAACGGGTGCAGGTCGTCGATCTGAAATGAACGGGTGTCGGTCGTGTATCTGAAATGAACGGGTGCTGGTCGTGGATCGGAAATGAACGGGTGCTGTTCGTGTATCGGAAATGAACGGGTGTAGGTCGTGGATCTGAAATGAGCGGGTGTGGGTCGTGTATCTGAAATGAACGGGTGCTGGTCGTGGATCGGAAATGAACGGGTGCTGGTCGTGGATCTGAAATGAACGGGTGCAGGTCGTGGATCTGAAATGAACGGGTGCTGGTCGTGGATCGGAAATGAATGGGTGCTGGTCGTGGACCTGAAATGAATGGGTGTGGGTCGTGGATCTGAAATGAACGGGTGCTGGTCGTGGATCTGAAATGAACGGGTGCAGGTCGTGGATCTGAAATGAACGGGTGCTGGTCGTGGATCTGAAATGAACGGGTGCAGGTCGTGGATCTGAAATGAACGGGTGTAGGTCGTGTATCTGAAATGAATGGGTGCTGGACGTGGATCGGAAATGAACGGGTGCTGCTCGTGTATCGGAAATGAATGGGTGTAGGTCGTGGATCTGAAATGAGCGGGTGTGGGTCGTGTATCTGAAATGAACGGGTGCTGGTCGTGGATCGGAAATGAACGTGTGCAGGTCGTGGATCTGTAATGAACGGGTGCAGGTCGTGGATCTGAAATGAACGGGTGCTGGTCGTGGATCTGAAATGAACGGGTGCAGGTCGTGGATCTGAAATGAACGGGTGCTGGTCGTGGATCGGAAATGAACGGGTGCAGGTCGTGGATCTGAAATGAACGGGTGTAGGTCGTGGATCGGAAATGAACGGGTGCAGGTCGTGGATCTGAAATGAACGGGTGTAGGTCGTGGATCTGAAATGAACGGGTGCTGGTCGTGGATCGGAAATGAACGGGTGCAGGTCGAGGAGCCTGAGATGAACGGGTGCAGGTCATGGATCAGAAATGAACGGGTGTATGTCATGGATCTGAAATGAACGGGTGTAGGTCATGGATCTCAAATGAACGGGTGCTGGTCGTGGATCGGAAATGAACGGGTGCGGGTCGTGTATCTGAAATGAACGGGTGTAGGTCGTGGATCTGAAATGAACGGGTGTAGGTCGTGGATCTGAAATGAACGGGTGCAGGTCGTGGATCTGAAATGAACGGGTGCAGGTCGTGGATCTGAAATGAACGGGTGTAGGTCGTGGATCTGAAATGAACGGGTGTAGGTCGTGGATCTGAAATGCACGGGTGTAGGTCGTGGATCGGAAATGAACGGGTGTGGGTCGTGGATCAGAAATGAACAGCTGTGGGTCATGGATCAGAAATGAACGTGTGCTGCTCGTCGTTCCGAAATGAACGGGTGTGGGTCGTGGATTGGAAATGAACGGGTGCTGGTCGTCGATCTGAAATGAACGGGTGCGGGTCATGTATCTGAAATGAACGGGTGCGGGTCGTGTATCAAAAATGAGCGGGTGCTGGTCGTGGATCGGAAATGAACGGGTGCAGGTCGTGGATCTGAAATGAACGGGTGTAGGTCGTGGATCTGAAATGAACGGGTGCTGGTCGTGGATCGGAAATGAACGGGTGTAGGTCGTGGATCTGAAATGAACGGGTGCTGGTCGTGGATCTGAAATGAACGGGTGTAGGTCGTGGATCTGAAATGAACGGGTGTAGGTCGTGGATCTCAAATGAACGGGTGTAGGTCGTGGATCTGAAATGAACGGGTGTAGGTCGTGGATCGGAAATGAACGGGTGTAGGTCGTGGATCTGAAATGAACGGGTGTGGGTCGTGGATCTGAAATGAACGGGTGCTGGTCGTGGATCTGAAATGAACGGGTGTAGGTCGTGGATCTGAAATGAACGGGTGCAGGTCGTGGATCGGAAATGAACGGGTGTAGGTCGTGGATCTGAAATGAACGGGTGCAGGTCGTGGATCTGAAATGAACGGGTGCTGGTCGTGGATCTGAAATGAACGGGTGCTGGTCGTGGATCGGAAATGAACGTGTGCAGGTCGTGGATCTGAAATGAACGGGTGCAGGTCGTGGATCTGAAATGAACGGGTGCTGGTCGTGGATCTGAAATGAACGGGTGTAGGTCGTGGATCTGAAATGAACGGGTGTGGGTCGTGTATCTGAAATGAACGGGTGCGGGTCGTGTATCTGAAATGAACGGGTGCTGGTCGTGGATCGGAAATGAACGGGTGCAGGTCGTGGATCTGAAATGAACGGGTGCAGGTCGTGGATCTGAAATGAACGGGTGCAGGTCGTGGATCTGAAATGAACGGGTGTAGGTCGTGGATCTGAAATGAACGGGTGCTGGTCGTGGATCTGAAATGAACGGGTGCAGGTCGTGGAGCTGAAATGAACGGGTGCAGGTCGTGGATCTGAAATGAACGGGTGCTGGTCGTGGATCTGAAATGAACGGGTGCTGGTCGTGGATCTGAAATGAACGGGTGCAGGTCGTGGATCTGAAATGAACGGGTGCTGGTCGTGGATCTGAAATGAACGGGTGCTGGTCGTGGATCTGAAATGAACGGGTGCTGGTCGTGTATCTCAAATGAACGGGTGCGGGTCATGTATCTGAAATGAACGGGTGCGGGTCGTGTATCTGAAATGAACGGGTGCTGGTCGTGGATCGGAAATGAACGGGTGCAGGTCGTGGATCTGAAATGAACGGGTGCAGGTCGTGGATCTGAAATGAACGGGTGCTGGTCGTGGATCTGAAATGAACGGGTGCAGGTCGTGGATCTGAAATGAACGGGTGCTGGTCGTGGATCTGAAATGAACGTGTGCAGGTCGTGTATCTGAAATGAACGGGTGCTTGTCGTGGATCGGAAATGAACGGGTGCAGGTCGTGGATCTTAAATGAACGGGTGCTGTTCGTGTATCGGAAATGAACGGGTGTAGGTCGTGGATCTGAAATGAGCGGGTGTGGGTCGTGTATCTGAAATGAACGGGTGCTGGTCGTGGATCGGAAATGAACGGGTGCAGGTCGAGGAGCCTGAGATGAACGGGTGCTGGTCGTGGATCGGAAATGAACGGGTGCAGGTCGTGGATCGGAAATGAACGGGTGTAGGTCGTGGATCTGAAATGAGCGGGTGTGGGTCGTGTATCTGAAATGAACGGGTGCTGGTCGTGGATCGGAAATGAACGGGTGCTGGTCGTGGATCGGAAATGAACGGGTGTGGGTCGTGGATCTGAAATGAACGGGTGCTGGTCGTGGATCGGAAATGAACGTGTGCAGGTCGTGGATCTGTAATGAACGGGTGCAGGTCGTGGATCTGAAATGAACGGGTGCTGGTCGTGGATCCGAAATGAACGGGTGCAGGTCGAGGAGCCTGAGATGAACGGTTGCTGGTCGTGGATCGGAAATGAACGGGTGCAGGTCGAGGAGCCTGAGATGAACGGGTGCAGGTCGTGGATCTGAAATGTACGGGTGTAGGTCGTGGATCTGAAATGAACGGGTGCTGGTCGTGGATCGGAAATGAACGGGTGTAGGTCAAGGAGCCTAAGATGAACGGTTGCAGGTCGTGGATCGGAAATGAACGGGTGTAGGTCGTGGATCTTATATGAACGGGTGCGGATCGTGGATGTGAAATGAACGGGTGCTGCTCGTGGATCAGAAATGAACGGGTGTAGGTCAAGGAGCCTAAGATGAACGGTTGCAGGTCGTGGATCGGAAATGAACGGGTGTAGGTCGTGGATCTGAAATGAACGGGTGCTGGTCGTGGATCTCAAATGAACGGGTGCAGGTCGTGGATCGGAAATGAACGGGTGCAGGTCGTGGATCGGAAATGAACGGGTGCTGGTCGTGGATCTGAAATGAACGGGTGCAGGTCGTGGATCGGAAATGAACGGGTGCAGGTCGTGGATCTGAAATGAACGGGTGCAGGTCGTGGATCTGAAATGAACGGGTGCAGGTCGTCGATCTGAAATGAACGGGTGTCGGTCGTGTATCTGAAATGAACGGGTGCTGGTCGTGGATCGGAAATGAACGGGTGCTGGTCGTGGATCTCAAATGAACGGGTGCAGGTCGTGGATCGGAAATGAACGGGTGTATTTCGTGGATCTGAAATGAACGGGTGCAGGTCGTGTATCTGAAATGAACGGGTGCTGGTCGTGGATCGGAAATGAACGGGTGCTCTTCGTGTATCGGAAATGAACGGGTGTAGGTCGTGGATCTGAAATGAGCGGGTGTGGGTCGTGTATCTGAAATGAACGGGTGCTGGTCGTGGATCGGAAATGAACGGGTGCAGGTCGAGGAGCCTGAGATGAACGGGTGCAGGTCATGGATCAGAAATGAACGGGTGTATGTCGTGGATCTGAAATGAACGGGTGTGGGTCGTGGATCTGAAATGAACGGGTGCTGGTCGTGGATCTGAAATGAACGGGTGCAGGTCGTGGATCTGAAATGAACGGGTGCTGGTCGTGGATCTGAAATGAACGGGTGCTGGTCGTGGATCGGAAATGAACGGGTGTAGGTCAAGGAGCCTAAGATGAACGGTTGCAGGTCGTGGATCGGAAATGAACGGGTGTAGGTCGTGGATCTGAAATGAACGGGTGCTGGTCGTGGATCTCAAATGAACGGGTGCAGGTCGTGGATCGGAAATGAATGGGTGCAGGTGGTAGATCGGAAATGAACGGGTGCTGGTCGTGGATCTGAAATGAACGGGTGCAGGTCGTGGATCTGAAATGAACGGGTGCAGGTCGTGGATCTGAAATGAACGGGTGCAGGTCGTGGATCTGAAATGAACGGGTGCAGGTCGTCGATCTGAAATGAACGGGTGTCGGTCGTGTATCTGAAATGAACGGGTGCTGGTCGTGGATCGGAAATGAACGGGTGCTCTTCGTGTATCGGAAATGAACGGGTGTAGGTCGTGGATCTGAAATGAACGGGTGTGGGTCGTGTATCTGAAATGAACGGGTGCTGGTCGTGGATCGGAAATGAACGGGTGCTGGTCGTGGATCTGAAATGAACGGGTGCTGGTCGTGGATCTGAAATGAACGGGTGCTGGTCGTGGATCGGAAATGAACGGGTGCTGGTCGTGGATCTGAAATGAACGGGTGTAGGTCGTGGATCTGAAATGAACGGGTGCAGGTCGTGGATCTGAAATGAACGGGTGTAGGTCGTGGATCTGAAATGAACGGGTGCTGGTCGTGGATCGGAAATGAACGGGTGTAGGTCGTGGATCTGAAATGAACGGGTGCAGGTCGTGGATCGGAAATGAACGGGTGTAGGTCGTGGATCTGAAATGAACGGGTGCTGGTCGTGGATCTGAAATGAACGGGTGCTGGTCGTGGATCGGAAATGAACGGGTGTAGGTCGTGGATCTGAGATGAACGGGTGCAGGTCGTGGATCGGAAATGAACGGGTGCTGGTCGTGGATCTGAAATGAACGGGTGCTGGTCGTGGATCGGAAATGAACGGGTGTAGGTCAAGGAGCCTAAGATGAACGGTTGCAGGTCGTGGATCGGAAATGAACGGGTGTAGGTCGTGGATCTGAAATGAACGGGTGCTGGTCGTGGATCTCAAATGAACGGGTGCAGGTCGTGGATCGGAAATGAACGGGTGTATGTCGTGGATCGGAAATGAACGGGTGCTGGTCGTGGATCTGAAATGAATGGGTGCAGGTCGTAGATCGGAAATGAACGGGTGCAGGTCGTGGATCTGAAATGAACGGGTGCAGGTCGTGGATCTGAAATGAACGGGTGCAGGTCGTGGATCTGAAATGAACGGGTGTAGGTCGTGTATCTGAAATGAACGGGTGCTGGTCGTGGATCTGAAATGAACGGGTGCTGGTCGTGTATCGGAAATGAACGGGTGTAGGTCGTGGATCTGAAATGAACGGGTGTGGGTCGTGTATCTGAAATGAACGGGTGCTGGTCGTGGATCGGAAATGAACGGGTGCAGGTCGTGGATCTGAAATGAACGGGTGCTGGTCGTGGATCTGAAATGAACGGGTGCTGGTCGTGGATCGGAAATGAACGGGTGCAGGTCGTGGATCTGAAATGAACGGGTGCAGGTCGTGGATCTGAAATGAACGGGTGCAGGTCGTGGATCTGAAATGAACGGGTGCAGGTCGTGGATCTGAAATGAACGGGTGTAGGTCGTGGATCTGAAATGAACGGGTGCTGGTCGTGGATCGGAAATGAACGGGTGCAGGTCGTGGATCTGAAATGAACGGGTGCAGGTCGTGGATCTGAAATGAACGGGTGCAGGTCGTCGATCTGAAATGAACGGGTGTAGGTCGTGTATCTGAAATGAACGGGTGCTGGTCGTGGATCGGAAATGAACGGGTGCTGTTCGTGTATCGGAAATGAACGGGTGTAGGTCGTGGATCTGAAATGAGCGGGTGTGGGTCGTGTATCTGAAATGAACGGGTGCTGGTCGTGGATCGGAAATGAACGGGTGCAGGTCGTGGATCTGAAATGAACGGGTGCAGGTCGTGGATCTGAAATGAACGGGTGCTGGTCGTGGATCTGAAATGAACGGGTGCAGGTCGTGGATCTGAAATGAACGGGTGCAGGTCGTGGATCTGAAATGAACGGGTGCAGGTCGTGGATCTGAAATGAACGGGTGTAGGTCGTGGATCTGAAATGAACGGGTGCTGGTCGTGGATCGGAAATGAACGGGTGTAGGTCGTGGATCTGAAATGAACGGGTGTGGGTCGTGGATCTGAAATGAACGGGTGCTGGTCGTGGATCTGAAATGAACGGGTGCTGGTCGTGGATCTGAAATGAACGGGTGTAGGTCGTGTATCTGAAATGAACGGGTGCTGGTCGTGGATCGGAAATGAACGGGTGCTGGTCGTGTATCGGAAATGAACGGGTGTAGGTCGTGGATCTGAAATGAACGGGTGTGGGTCGTGTATCTGAAATGAACGGGTGCTGGTCGTGGATCTGAAATGAACGGGTGCAGGTCGTGGATCTGAAATGAACGGGTGCTGGTCGTGGATCTGAAATGAACGGGTGCAGGTCGTGGATCTGAAATGAACGGGTGCAGGTCGTCGATCTGAAATGAACGGGTGTAGGTCGTGTATCTGAAATGAACGGGTGCTGGTCGTGGATCGGAAATGAACGGGTGCTGTTCGTGTATCGGAAATGAACGGGTGTAGGTCGTGGATCTGAAATGAGCGGGTGTGGGTCGTGTATCTGAAATGAACGGGTGCTGGTCGTGGATCGGAAATGAACGTGTGCAGGTCGTGGATCTGAAATGAACGGGTGCAGGTCGTGGATCTGAAATGAACGGGTGCTGGTCGTGGATCTGAAATGAACGGGTGCAGGTCGTGGATCTGAAATGAACGGGTGCTGGTCGTGGATCGGAAATGAACGGGTGTAGGTCGAGGAGCCTGAGATGAACGGGTGCAGGTCGTGGATCGGAAATGAACGGGTGTAGGTCGTGGATCTGAAATGAACGGGTGCTGGTCGTGGATCGGAAATGAACGGGTGTAGGTCAAGGAGCCTAAGATGAACGGTTGCAGGTCGTGGATCGGAAATGAACGGGTGTAGGTCGTGGATCTTATATGAACGGGTGCGGATCGTGGATGTGAAATGAACGGGTGCTGGTCGTGGATCAGAAATGAACGGGTGTAGGTCGAGGAGACTAAGATGAACGGGTGCAGGTCTTGGATCGGAAATGAACGGGTGCTGGTCGTGGATCTTATATGAACGGGTGCGGGTCGTGGATCTGAAATGAATGGGTGTAGGTCAAGGAGCCTATGATGAACGGTTGCAGGTCGTGGATCGGAAATGAACGGGTGTAGGTCGTGGATCTGAAATGAACGGGTGCTGGTCGTGGATCTGAAATGAACGGGTGCTGGTCGTGGATCGGAAATGAACGGGTGTAGGTCGTGGATCCTAAGATGAACGGGTGCAGGTCGTGGATCGGAAATGAACGGGTGTAGGTCGTGGATCTGAAATGAACGGGTGCGGGTCGTGGATCTGAAATGAACGGGTGCTGGTCGTGGATCGGAAATGAACGGGTGTAGGTCGAGGAGCCTGAGATGAACGGGTGCAGGTCGTGGATCTGAAATGAACGGGTGCAGGTCGTGGATCTGAAATGAACGGGTGCTGGTCGTGGATCGGAAATGAACGGGTGTAGGTCAAGGAGCCTAAGATGAACGGTTGCAGGTCGTGGATCGGAAATGAACGGGTGCTGGTCGTGGATCTGAAATGAACGGGTGCAGGTCGTGGATCTGAAATGAACGGGTGCTGGTCGTGGATCTGAAATGAACGGGTGCAGGTCGTGGATCGGAAATGAACGGGTGCTGGTCGTGGATCTCAAATGAACGGGTGCAGGTCGTGGATCGGAAATGAACGGGTGCAGGTCGTGGATCGGAAATGAACGGGTGCAGGTCGTGGATCTGAAATGAACGGGTGCAGGTCGTCGATCTGAAATGAACGGGTGTAGGTCGTGTATCTGAAATGAACGGGTGCTGGTCGTGGATCGGAAATGAACGGGTGCTCTTCGTGTATCGGAAATGAACGGGTGTAGGTCGTGGATCTGAAATGAGCGGGTGTGGGTCGTGTATCTGAAATGAACGGGTGCTGGTCGTGGATCGGAAATGAACGGGTGCTGGTCGTGGATCTGAAATGAACGGGTGCAGGTCGTGGATCTGAAATGAACGGGTGCTGGTCGTGGATCGGAAATGAACGGGTGCTGGTCGTGGATCTGAAATGAACGGGTGTGGGTCGTGGATCTGAAATGAACGGGTGCTGGTCGTGGATCTGAAATGAACGGGTGCAGGTCGTGGATCTGAAATGAACGGGTGCTGGTCGTGGATCTGAAATGAACGGGTGCAGGTCGTGGATCTGAAATGAACGGGTGTAGGTCGTGTATCTGAAATGAATGGGTGCTGGTCGTGGATCGGAAATGAACGGGTGCTGGTCGTGTATCGGAAATGAATGGGTGTAGGTCGTGGATCTGAAATGAGCGGGTGTGGGTCGTGTATCTGAAATGAACGGGTGCTGGTCGTGGATCGGAAATGAACGGGTGCAGGTCGTGGATCTGAAATGAACGGGTGCAGGTCGTGGATCTGAAATGAACGGGTGCTGGTCGTGGATCTGAAATGAACGGGTGCAGGTCGTGGATCTGAAATGAACGGGTGCTGGTCGTGGATCGGAAATGAACGTGTGCAGGTCGTGGATCTGAAATGAACGGGTGCTGGTCGTGGATCGGAAATGAACGGGTGCTGGTCGTGGATCGGAAATGAACGGGTGTAGGTCGTGGATCTGAAATGAACGGGTGCTGGTCGTGGATCGGAAATGAACGGGTGCAGGTCGAGGAGCCTGAGAT
Organism: Mobula hypostoma; assembly: GCF_963921235.1. Lineage (NCBI taxonomy): Eukaryota > Metazoa > Chordata > Chondrichthyes > Myliobatiformes > Myliobatidae > Mobula > Mobula hypostoma. Next base: position 73,013,696 of record NC_086107.1, on the reverse strand, counting down.
GAACGGGTGCAGGTCGTGGATCGGAAATGAACGGGTGCAGGTCGTGGATCTGAAATGAACGGGTGTAGGTCGTGGATCTGAAATGAACGGGTGCTGGTCGTGGATCGGAAATGAACGGGTGCAGGTCGTGGATCTGAAATGAACGGGTGTAGGTCGTGGATCTGAAATGAACGGGTGCAGGTCGTGGATCTGAAATGAACGGGTGCAGGTCGTGGATCTGAAATGAACGGGTGCAGGTCGTGGATCTGAAATGAACGGGTGCTGGTCGTGGATCTGAAATGAACGGGTGCAGGTCGTGGATCTGAAATGAACGGGTGCAGGTCGTGGATCGGAAATGAACGGGTGCAGGTCGTGGATCTGAAATGAACGGGTGCAGGTCGTGGATCTGAAATGAACGGGTGCTGGTCGTGGATCTGAAATGAACGGGTGCAGGTCGTGGATCTGAAATGAACGGGTGCTGGTCGTGGATCTGAAATGAACGGGTGCAGGTCGTGGATCTGAAATGAACGGGTGCTGGTCGTGGATCTGAAATGAACGGGTGCTGGTCGTGGATCGGAAATGAACGGGTGCAGGTCGTGGATCTGAAATGAACGGGTGTAGGTCGTGGATCTGAAATGAACGGGTGCTGGTCGTGGATCGGAAATGAACGGGTGTAGGTCGTGGATCTGAAATGAACGGGTGCTGGTCGTGGATCTGAAATGAACGGGTGCAGGTCGTGGATCTGAAATGAACGGGTGCAGGTCGTGGATCTGAAATGAACGGGTGCAGGTCGTGGATCTGAAATGAACGGGTGCAGGTCGTGGATCTGAAATGAACGGGTGTAGGTCGTGGATCTGAAATGAACGGGTGTGGGTCGTGGATCTGAAATGAACGGGTGCTGGTCGTGGATCTGAAATGAACGGGTGTAGGTCGTGGATCTGAAATGAACGGGTGCTGGTCGTGGATCGGAAATGAACGGGTGTAGGTCGTGGATCTGAAATGAACGGGTGTAGGTCGTGGATCTGAAATGAACGGGTGCTGGTCGTGGATCTGAAATGAACGGGTGCTGGTCGTGGATCGGAAATGAACGGGTGCTGGTCGTGGATCTGAAATGAACGGGTGCAGGTCGTGGATCTGAAATGAACGGGTGCTGGTCGTGGATCTGAAATGAACGGGTGCAGGTCGTGGATCTCAAATGAACGGGTGCGGGTCGTGTATCTGAAATGAACGGGTGCGGGTCGTGTATCTGAAATGAACGGGTGCTGGTCGTGGATCGGAAATGAACGGGTGCAGGTCGTGGATCTGAAATGAACGGGTGTAGGTCGTGGATCTGAAATGAACGGGTGCAGGTCGTGGATCTGAAATGAACGGGTGTAGGTCGTGGATCTGAAATGAACGGGTGCTGGTCGTGGATCTGAAATGAACGTGTGCAGGTCGTGGATCTGAAATGAACGGGTGCAGGTCGTGGATCTGAAATGAACGGGTGCTGGTCGTGGATCTGAAATGAACGGGTGCTGGTCGTGGATCTGAAATGAACGGGTGCAGGTCGTGGATCTGAAATGAACGGGTGCTGGTCGTGGATCTGAAATGAACGGGTGCTGGTCGTGGATCTGATATGAACGGGTGCTGGTCGTGGATCTGAAATGAACGGGTGTAGGTCGTGGATCTGAAATGAACGGGTGCGGGTCGTGTATCTGAAATGAACGGGTGCTGGTCGTGGATCGGAAATGAACGGGTGCAGGTCGTGGATCTGAAATGAACGGGTGCAGGTCGTGGATCTGAAATGAACGGGTGCTGGTCGTGGATCTGAAATGAACGGGTGCAGGTCGTGGATCTGAAATGAACGGGTGCAGGTCGTGGATCTGAAATGAACGGGTGCAGGTCGTGGATCTGAAATGAACGGGTGCTGGTCGTGGATCGGAAATGAACGGGTGCAGGTCGTGGATCGGAAATGAACGGGTGCTGTTCGTGTATCGGAAATGAACGGGTGTAGGTCGTGGATCTGAAATGAGCGGGTGTGGGTCGTGTATCTGAAATGAACGGGTGCTGGTCGTGGATCGGAAATGAACGGGTGCAGGTCGAGGAGCCTGAGATGAACGGGTGCAGGTCGTGGATCGGAAATGAACGGGTGCAGGTCGTGGATCTGAAATGAACGGGTGTTGGTCGTGGATCTGAAATGAACGGGTGTGGGTCGTGGATCTGAAATGAACGGGTGCTGGTCGTGGATCGGAAATGAACGGGTGCTGGTCGTGGATCTGAAATGAACGGGTGTGGGTCGTGGATCTGAAATGAACGGGTGCTGGTCGTGGATCGGAAATGAACGGGTGCAGGTCGTGGATCTGAAATGAACGGGTGCAGGTCGTGGATCTGAAATGAACGGGTGCTGGTCGTGGATCTGAAATGAACGGGTGCAGGTCGTGGATCTGAAATGAACGGGTGCTGGTCGTGGATCGGAAATGAACGGGTGTAGGTCGAGGAGCCTGAGATGAACGGGTGCAGGTCGTGGATCGGAAATGAACGGGTGTAGGTCGTGGATCTGAAATGAACGGGTGCTGGTCGTGGATCGGAAATGAACGGGTGTCGGTCGAGGAGACTAAGATGA